>NC_089854.1:34834224-35455724 GCF_036373705.1 Amia ocellicauda | reverse complement strand
ACAGGCCTGCATCGGAGCACAGGGTCCCTGTCTAACTTCCACAGACCTTCACTGTCTTATTCAGTTTCTAAGGCAACTGAAAGATCCGGGACCTTTCGAATTGGTATGTTTTGTTTTATTTTTAATTTGTATATCGTCTCTCCTAATGTTCTTGTGACTATTTGTCTGATATCTGTTGTTTGCCGTCTGAATCTTAATCCACTTCAGTCACGCTTTCTCCCACTCAACCTCATCACAAGATGCTTTATATTTCATGCGGATACTTCTTTTGTTCATGGTATTATTTACACGAGGTTGTACATCTTGTATAACGTATTTACATCCAGTATTTAACTATGATTATTATTTACATATTGTTTGTTGAATAAATGGGTACATAATTGGGTTTGGTCCACAGAGATTAAACAGTGTAAATGGAGAACACACCTTTAGTAAATATGACATTTTGTCCACCTGTTTGTACCCAGAGTACAGTCTGACATTAAATAATGTAAAATGTCTCTGTTAAACAGCTGTATCCATCAGTGTCACCGCAGCTCAGGATCCTGCAACACCATCTTTCCCAGAGATTTACTCCAAGAGCAGGTTCTCCTCAAGCTGCACACGTCTCTGATGTTTCCGATCTTTTATACAGAGTTTACTTGAAGAACATTCCAGATCTTTCTAAATGGCAAGTCAATATTTTACTGAATTGGGCATCTTGGCATTTATTTGAGTTAAAATACACATTACAATTTTTTTTCTTCTTCCCATATAGGATTGTTGATGCTGAAAAGCAGGGTAGAGGAGTGACCTCTGGGTCTTTTGAAAATGACCATCAGCAAAAAGGCATGTGCTGTCAGTTGGTTCATGTAATAATTTGCATCTGCATTTCATGTTAGTTAGAGGATATTTTCACAGCTGATTTGCAGTGGAGAGCTACTGTCCTGGAGGCCTTCAACACAGGGACATTTTCACTAATTAAGCTTAGCAATTGGCTCAATTAAACAGTTTAACGGTTTGGATAAAACAAAGCCCAGAATGCACTGCAGGGCTGCCCACCCCTGACCTTTGCAGTTACCCTTGGACCTCTGAGTACACTAGATGCTTGTATTATTATTTTTTTAAACAAAAAGCTTATTGTGATTTTATTTCCCCCAGATAATTCCCTGTGGTCAGATTGCAGTTATGGTAAGTACAAACCGAGAAGTCACGAATGGCAGTCATGCACACAATAATTGTAAGCTGCTACTTAAATGATGAAACCCTGTAAGATGATGAGTTGATTCGTTGAGATGGACGACCTGTTTTAAGTTTGTGCGGCTGAAATAAACCACTGCAATCCTGCACTCATTGTAAGAAGATATTCTGTAATTTAGTTGGGATGATGATTTTTCAGTACCAGTTTTAACTAGTGTAATTTTATTCTTGACATTTTATTTAAGCTGTCCCATAAATATTTACATATAGTTTATTCTGAACATCAGAAAGTGTTAAACAGACACTAGATACATGTGAGTGAAGCTCAAATACTGAATGCTGAAAGGAACTTCAAAGAGGAGCTGACACTTCATTAAAAAGCTTAATCAGATTTAATTGACTTTTCTTTATTAGTATTTGTAAAATTTGCATTGTACGTACACAAGTTACCATTTGATTCAGTCAAAACAAATGGTAAAATTGCTATAGGCAAGTGTGTAAATGTTGTTCTACACTGAATCCCCAAGCAAACAAAATCCATTTGTTTTTATTGTACGTTGTGAAGAAATTAGTTCTTAGTTTAATGTTTTTCAATATATATAACTTAACTAATCTAGAAGGTGAAGGACTGGCATAGGATGCAATGCAATTATAATTCATGCATTTAAGTATTTTGTTTGGCTTTCTGTAACACACCTGATGAAATATTATTGCCTTGTGTCCTCTTCTCTATTGCTTCGGTACACAGATAAATGCACAACACCCCATCTCAGGCAGCTGTACACCAACCCTCCCCTGGACCTGACTCCTCCCTTCAGCCCTCGGATCAAAGAGTACCATGCTCAGGTGCCCTTTGATGTCATGACAGTAAAGATTAGAGCCGAACCTATCAACTGTCATTGCCAGGTGCGTCTGGATGAGCGCAAGGGACCCAGGTAAACTAGTTCCCATGCTGATACTCGTAACATCAATACAAATACCGTCTTTATCTGATGACTAATGGTTATTTTTCCAGTTAACCAATCAGACCTGCATTTAATTTACATTTAGTGGAGGGGGGACTAACTGGTCTGGATTTGACACGGTATAGTAACATATATTAAGACTTTCAGTAATCAGTTTTGAAATGGACAGAACTAACAGAGTATACCTGTCATATTATCGATGAATAAATGTTTTTTTGTTTTTTATTCCCAAAAATGTATTTCTCCTACAGACTCATGGCCCTTTCTTCATTATAATCATAATCATAATGATAATAATGATAGGTGTGTGATTGTAGGAATGCAATTTGCATCAAATTGTCTGAGTGGTGCAATAGATGGGAAGTAGGGATTCTGGACTCATAATGGCTTCCCTAACCACCCAACCACCCACAGATCTCTTTGCTAAGAGCTTAATGCCTCCTGGGTGAGCATTCACCTTGTAAAACCTGGAGAATAGTCCACCGGAGTAGTTAACACTGAGACGCACACAGACTGGGGTTTCTCTGGCTCCTGTTCTCAGCTACAGCTCACATCTCAGAATTTAATCTTCCCACTTCTGTCACAACTGTCTTGTCTTTCATCCAATCACAGTAGATGTCTTGTTAAAGTTTTTCTTGCGGTTAAATCTCTGAAAGTAACATTACATCCAGTTCACTGTACAGTGCACGGTGTTCATATATCCATCTGTATATTTTGAGGTATCGTGTGTAAAGCTTTTGGATGTCCCCGAAGGCTGAACTAATTGGAGAAGTGCTTGTTTTTACCGCAGGACTGCTAACTACCCCGTTGGCCTGGGCAACAGCAGAATTCGAATCCTGGTGGTGGACGAGTCTGGGGCAGAACCCGTTGTCATGACGATCTACACCCTCAACATTTACAGAGAAAGCCGTCCTGGTCTGCCCATGTTTGGGGACTATGTAGTGTGTGGGTTTGTACAGGTATGCACACTTTCTTTTCTTTAACTTCTGATGGGTTTTTCTGAAGGAGTTCCTGGGACAAATGTAGAATATGTTGGGAAAGAGTTACCTATTGCTTTGGCACTGAACATGGTTAATGTATCCAAATCCATCATTAATGCCTCAGTGTGATTTGTGTCGGTCAGGGGCAGAAACCAGAGAGAGCGGTAGTGTTTTTGAACTTTGATAAGCCCTATAGCATTTTGGTTGAGCACATTATTAGATTCACATTTGTGAATTTGAGAACCAAAAAATCTTTTCCAACTGGTGTTTTATTGTTTTCAGATTTTTTTGAATAGGTTAATGTGAAAGTGAGAGAGACTTGGAATGGAGCACTACATTCCATTGTTATTTTCAAGAACAAGCTGGTGATTTAGAGTATTTCTTCTTAATGTGTGTGCTACTGTATGTAAATGTTAGAAAAGTAACATTTATTATTCTAGTCTATCATCCATATTGTACAGAGGTTTTAAGTGACTCTGCAATCACAGCTATTATTGCATAGTTTACACTCTGAAACTCTGTAAATGTCTCTTGGAATAAAAGTATCCGTTCAAGATGTCCTTTAAATACATTTTAAGTATAAAAACACATTACTGTAATCATCACTTTAATGTAAGCAATATAGTTAAACAAGAAATTGCTTTTTTAAAAGAACTCTGTTCTTTAAATGATTTATTAAGCACTGATCACAGGTAGTATTACAGCAGTAACTTTTTTTGTGAAAAGATTTCAAATTTGATTTTGGTCAATGCAGCAGCGGAGTCATCAGAAACTGAGGATGACGTTTGCGTCATCTCTATATTTAAACCCTAGCAGCAAAGTGAGAATTTTGCAGTCGATACCAAAAGAGCCCAAACTGTCCAGGCGAAATTCACATATAACACATTACAATATATTGGAAAACCTAGTTTGTGGTTTGGTTTGCGGAAGGAAAATTTAAAAAGGTTTCATGTAAGACAGATTTTCATGGGCTGGTTACATAAAATACGAGAGAAAAATGAGCGATCTGCAGAACACCGTTGGTAAACCAGTGTTGTGGCCTCTGGATAGTTGTTTAAATTGTGTGGGCAGTCGGCAATAGCCAACTGCTTTCACTTAGTCTGAAGTCTAGTCTAAAGCTTGGTTTTCAGCAAGTGGAAAAAATTCACTGTTTGCAAGGAACACAGACATTGAAGATTAATTAATTTTCTCTTGTTTTTGTGCCTTTTGGCGTGCGTATGAAAGCCGTTCATGAGTTCAGTTGAATCTTTTGAGAGTATTCCGTTAATTTGGACAATGCAATAGTTGTGCCTGGTATATTTTCACAAAGGTTTAATACAAACGATTTCTCTAAAACTGCTCTCTGTGTTTCATGTTTGCTTATCTTAGGTGGACAATATACTGGCTGTAGCAGGATATTTACCAAACATATTTGATGTTTTTTCCCCCATCTACACATATTCAGTTTAACATTGGCTTTGGATTACATAATACACATCAATCCAGCTCTAATCATCTATTTTCTAACAACATATGTTCACCAGGATATAATTCTACTCCACTGGGAAATAAATGACTCATTAGGGAAATGGGAACATTTGACATTTGCTTTTTTTTAAGTGACCATTTCATGCAATTGACTATGAATAACCAATTGTCTACTTCTCTTTAATAAACCCTAGATTTGCACTTGGTACTTTGAATGAATGAATGACAAAACTGAAAGGATGAAGGACATTGTCTAAAAAAACTCAGGAAAACTCTTCCAGCCTTGTCAAAATCTAATGTTAAGACCACACCACCGGTTTGAGAGAAGCATACCAGTAGCCTTTTCAGTAATTCTAGAAATAATAATAAAATATATATATATATATATATTTCAGAATAGTGATTAATTAAATCTATTAAAGCATAATCGAAAATGTGAGAATGCAATGTGTGCCATTTGGCATAGGTTTTTCGTGAAAACCGTGACAATACTCTCACAGCAGAAGCTGTCTGGATGAAACGCTCTTTGTAATTTAGAAGTACAGGCCACGCTTTTTTCAGTGTAATTAGTTTCCCTCCCTCTTCCCGAAGGCTCATAGCAGAGGGAATATCTGGATAGTCCACAGTGATGTGAGCTCTTACTGCCTCACTGCTTCAAAGCTGTGAGACAAACACAGTCTGAAATAGTCAGTCCTCCCCACACATTTCACTCCTCACCACTGCTGACCTCCTCAAGGGGCTGAAGTTGCTGCCAGTGGGGTGGTCCAGACTTGTTTTTGGATTCGTTTTCAGTTGTCACCCACAGATATTTCTATCACTTTCTTTTTTATGTTCCATTTGGATATTCAAGTTTCTCTGCCAGCTGCCATGGATCAGACAAAGGGGTCCAGTAGGAGGCGGCTCTGGTATTCCCTTCACTGAGAGAGCTGGTGCGTTTGAGATCTCTCTGAATAAGATCAGATTTGCAGGTGTCTTTCCTTTTGAAAGTGGTAGACACAGTCCCTGTTCTTCTCTGCTTTTCTCAGTTTACTTCACCTAGTACAACACAGGCCTGTTTAAATGAGGCATTTGTTATGCAGAATCTCTCCTTTGAACATAGTTTAGCACAGACAAGATTATGACTTAGAAAAACAAGACCCTGTTCATTGCATTTGTAGAATATGTCTGTCGAAGCATTTTTACATTGGTCTGAGGCCTATGGAAATATGTGGACATTTGACAGCGCACCCTCCTAAGGGCGAAACCATCACGCTTTTTGACCAAAGTGTAAGTTTGTTCCCTCATTAATCAAATGAAAATTGAGTCTGCTCATGCCAACTGACACACACAAATAAAAGTTACAATCTAGCATCGCAGCAGCAGTCCGAATTCACAGAAAGATCCCTAGACGCGAGCCCCCCGTTGCTGAAATTGTGGTTAGGAATGATCTGGAACTGAGGCTGCTCTGGCTTTTTGTGCTGCTCTCCGCGAACGCAGCGAGGGAGCGTTGGACTGGAGTCCATTACAACAATGTGACACACATCAAATATGTGAAAACCCACGCACACAAATAAGTGAGATAAATATTTTTCTTGTTCCCAGCATGGAACACACTCAAATGTTAAATCATGAGTATTGTGGGGTAAGAAGTGGAAAAGATGATGACATGGTAATATAAAGTGCAGTAAAGGCAAGAAAAAAGTGACTGTTCTAACTAAGGTGGTCTTGGCTATGCTGTAATTATCAGCCACTTACCAGTCTGAACTACTGTAATAAAATAAGGAATCCATTGCACTGACTCTTAACTGTTATTAAAACGACCTTCATGACATTTTGAATATCTTGAGTTAATGTCAAAACGATGAATTGTTCATTCTGGGTCGCTGTGAATACAGTCAAGCCCTGCTTGTAAAGTTGTGCTCATGTTAAATCAGCTTTATCCAGTGTTCTTCTGCTTTTGATTCATGTAGTTGTGTTGGGGTTAAGATATCATGTTCATCACTTTGTAAATCAAGATTTAGAGTTAAAGTTAATTTAAGCAATTAGGAATTTGTATACTCTGGCTAATCATTTGCCAAGACGGTCCTTTTAGTAACAGGAAAAACATGCTTGCTCATACTGTTGTACAAATATAAAAACTGTATATTATACAGATACAGTGATAACTGTGGATTCATTATTCATTCATTATTCACAAGTGACCCCAAACCTAAGTTTCTTGTACCATACACAATTTTAGACTTCCTTACATGATTGTTTGGTTTTGTCCAGCCTAAGGAGGTGCCTGAACCCTTCACACAGGTCTCAGCTGGACTGGTGTTTGATCCCTTTCCCAAAAATGAACCTATATTTTGTTGTTTGCTAACACGATGCAGATTTTATCCCAAGGGCAACATGTGCTAAGCAATTCTCTTATCAAAAATCCTATACAGCACAGCATAGATTATATGAATGGAAGAGTGAATACTACAAGTGTTTAGAAATGTCTGTTTTTCAGCACAAGCATGGTCTAAAGGGGTTTATCTTTTACAGTGTTTTGTTAAATTTGAGGAAGGTGTTTATGCACTGAGAAGGCATGATGGGTTCTTTATACAATGTCTTCCGAATAACAGTATAATTTCATTTTCCAGTATTTGTTACATTCAACTGAAAGCTTCCCTAGGAAACCGTTTTGTTACTACTGCTATGTTTTCACCGCCACGTTCACTACGCTGTTATCTTGTTGCCTTGGCCAGGTGGAGCTACCTTTTAGAGATATGAGTCTTACGGCACACACAAGTACAGGAAGATTTCAGGAATTGTATCGATATGAGTTATTTGCTTTTAACTATGGTCATTTCTTAATGTGACTGAAAAGCATATGAAAAGAATATTAACCAAAAGACTTGCGTTATAAGGTCCTTGGGAAATAAATTGTCTTTCAAACAGTAGATGACGGCAAAGCAAATTCCACTTTATCACTTCTACTTACCCTAAATAGATTACAGCATCACAATGACACAAAACACATGTTTTTTGTCATTTTAATTTATTGGAGTCTCTGATTACACTGGTTTAATACCCTGACATGAATCTGTGGGGAATTTATCTGTTTTGCTCAGATTATTTAGATATCTGGTATTACACAATTTCTTCCAGAATAAGATCATCTTTCATTTCATTGGTATTCTGTAATATGTACAACAATGGGGAGGGACTGGAGGGTAGTGTGGAATGAAACAAGGAGTTTCACTAAAGGCCTGAATGGCATGGGAAAAGACTCCGGGTGGTCCACAGAGAAAATGTGCGTGTGTTTTAACATTTTCCAACTGCACCATCTAGAAACGATGTCAGTGTATTTCTGCACCACTAGCACAGACCCTACGACGTGTTTTGAGTTTAGAGCACGTCTCTGTTATGACTAAGATGTTCTTTGGAAGCTGTTAGACTAGAAAGAAGGGCAGTTGTGTTGAAATGCTTTGGCATCTCTTATTGTTTTTATCATTTATCTTTAGTAATTATTTCAGGAGGTGAAACTGGAGCCACTGTCTACATCTAAAAATGTTTTGAAGGGAATGGGAGGCAGTGTTAATTTTGGCAGCTATTTTAGATTTAGTTTTAGTCTTACTCTTTTGACTAAAATTCTTAACAGTTTTAGTCACATTTTAGTCATTTCATTTTTAGATTTAGTTAAAATTAGTCGATGAAAACGCTGGACAGTTTAGTCAATGTAATTTTAGTGACATTTTAATCCATGTTTTAGTCCACATTTACTTCATTAGCATCATTATCCATCATGTCTGATGCCAGATGTGTACATCAATTAGTGGTTGGATGCAAAACATATTGATTAACTTAATTTGAAATCAAGTCACAAACAACTATTGTAAACTTCATGGTCACCAATTTCTGTACTTCATTTTTTTTTTTTTTTTTTTAAGTTTGAAGTCTCTTGAAATAGTTAGTTACAAGAACAGTATGCATATAGTGGACTTTATTCAAATGCAAATGTAATCCAACAATTGCATCCATGCATTCTATTCATGCACGCATTATTTCGATAAAAATGCAAGTATAATCATGTCATTTGTATTTTTATATTCCAGTACACACATTCGCTGACAATATTAACATTTCAAATGGCTTTTGCATTAACATTTCATTTTCAAGCACGTCCCCCGCTGATACACAAACGATTGGATGTTTAAAGCGATATTAAAAGCATAAGCATATTGTTAAGCCCTACTGTAGCCAAGCGTGAATTGCACTTCATGCTGTAAGCACTTAACTTGGCTTAATGTATTTATAAGTTAACCAATTAGATCCTAACTTTACAAATTACAAGACCTGCACTTACCAGTCCTACAAAAGAACAGGTGCTTAACTTCACACAGTCTGTATCAACTTCAATGTTTAGCGAAACACATTTCTTTTTTTTAGTTATCGTTTTCTTCACAGTATTTCATCTCGTTAGCGTCATAGTTATCATCACTGAAAATAGGTTGTTGATGAATATTTTTTAGTCATAGTTTTCTTGACGAAATTAACACTGATGGGAGGGTGATTACTTTCCTGTGTGAATGCTCTAATCTTTTAAAAAGCATTTCACCACAGTTGTTTTTGTTGATAGGTTTCGGTTTATTTGCCTATGAATGTAAACAATTGTTTTTGTCTTGTAGTTCTGGTGGGAATTATCTACGTATATCTGTTTTTTTTGGGAGCATTTTCATAAAATCTGTGGTACGTCCTAAATTTTAAAATATCGTGCATAAATTAGGGATGCAGATGATTACAGGAAGGGTTTAGATTTTTTTGCCAAGCATCGTATTGAGGAAAGGTCCCACTAGTTCTTAAATAAGTTGTATACATCTTTGTGGTGTTAGAGTATGTAAGTAAGATACAGACCACTCTTCCAGATCGGGTCCATCATATAAGCAACTTTTAAAAATGTAAAATTTTAAACTTCCCAAATATCAAACTTAAGTAGGTTAGCTCTCTGTTAGTCCACATGGGTCGTGTCATAACATCCTGGATAGCAGAGAAACAACTACAAATCTTTACAATTTTTACCGCCATCAACAGAGGAGATTAATTAAAAGGGAAAATTGTAAGTAAGTAATCACATATTCAAATAAAATAAAAGCAATCTGCAGCAATCACTTTGATAGCTGACGCTGGTTTCTATGAACTGGCTAATGCATTGTGTGTGTGTGTGTGTGTGTGTTCGCCAGGTAAATAGTAACTTTCTTAATCTAGTACTCTGCTATCCAGGAGGTTATGACACGAACCATCCGGACTAGATTTAACATACTGAAGTCATTATTTGGTATGTTTCACATTTTACATTTGCTTATATGATGAACTCAATCTGGAAGAGAGGTCTGTATCTTACGTCTATACTAAAATAACAGAAATACACATAAAACCATGATTTTAGATCTAGTTTGACCTTTCCTTTAAGCAAAATTGTGCATTTAAATTTAGTTTAAAACTAGGGATGTATTATGGTCTGGGCTGGCGTTGGAGTGCCTTCCTGAAGGTAAAGGTTGTGTTTCTCCTGAACTCACTGGATTGGGTTCAGATTTGTATGGGACTAGCTTGAAATTGTTGTGTTGGCTAGGGTTGGGGTTCAGGCTGCATGGCCTTAACATGGGACTGGTAACTTAGTGATGTAATACACAGTTATTGTGAAACCTTTCCTTTCTGCACTGCAATGCACTCAGCATAGTGATTCTGAGCATTATTTGGGTGTCAGACTAGTGAATTGCCATGTCTGTATTAACTGATGATTTGAACTTGTGGGACAAATTTCATGGTAAGAAAACATGGAAAATCCAACAACCACGACTGCCTGTTATTATAAAGTGTAACTGTGACAGTCAGCTGGTTTGAATCCATTTGGATCAAGTATTCCTGTTCAATTTTGTGTTATGTCTTAAAAGAGTTCATGGACTCTTTGGAAGTATTTTTTCAGCCTTAAATGCAGTTGCATATGGAGTAGAGGTCAATATTGAATTTCCAGTAAATTCCTCAGATGTTTCGCACTTTATGGAAAATTACACTGCAGGCCCAGAGCTTGGTGAGGAGAGAGCTACTGAAGTCTTGTATTGGGTTTACACTTACACTGTGCATAAACATGTACATGTACATTCAATCTAGGCAGAGCCATCCTACTATAGACTTTAGTATCTCAAACATCAGTATGCTATGCACTATGCACTAGTTAGAGCTCATCTGGATACTGTGTACAGTTCTGGGCTCCACACTTCAAGAAAGACATCGCTGCTCTAGAGGCAGTTCAGAGGAGAGCAGCCAGACTTATTCCAGGTCTGAAGGGAATGTCCTACTGAGAGACTGAGGAACTGAACCTTTTCACCCTGTAATTTTGGTTACAGTGAAACCTGGATGATTCTATAAGGAGGGAATTGGTTATAATGTATATAATGGCCTTCACATGCATATAATTGGATATGTTAAGATTTGTTTTCAGGAGTAGGTGAGAGACCGTAATGTGGGAAACCTTATACCCAGCCCCAACCCTAACCCTAACCCTGATTGTTGAGAAATCCTATTAAATTGCTTGGCAGCTGTATTCCATTCAGAAGAAACAAATTCTGTTGAATCCACAAGCAATCTGTGGCTGCTCCCTTCTCAGTTGGCCATGTAGAAACACAACCCCCACATTAGTAGAAGTGAAAGTTGACTGTTGCTATGGAACCCAAACCCTAGCTTTAACCTATTGTGGGGTCCTATAGCAGTGTCCCAGTAAATCCTTGTGCATTCCCCTGCTGGCAAAAAATGGGATTTAATTCTCTTCTGCTGTACAGGCATGCTAATTCTGGTAGTCTTTCTGTCTGGTACTTTGGATAGGAAACTCTGACCATCTTCCACCACAAGTAATAAAATATATGCCGACGTATAGTGTTTCTTTCTAATTGCACTTTGATATTTTCTTCTTAAGCAAAAAGTTTATTTATTTATATTATTTAATGTTGCAGCAGTTCAGTATCTTTCCCCTCAATTAAAAAAACAAACAAACGTCTTTTGTACTGTTAAAGCATGTTGGCTTTTGTATTGAGATAAGTCTTCGTGTTTTCATGTTGGATTTGCTGTGTGTCACTACAGCAAATAGGAAATCAGACTGAAATATTTATTCCAACACATGTAAGTGTTTACATTGTGAAGAAAATCTGTCTCCTTTTCCATTTTATTAGGACCTTGTGGAGCTGTAATTGGAGAGTGTTTAGGATATATGCATTGCAGAAAGCTATTACTTGAGGCATTAAGAGGCTTTAGTCTGTCTGAAGGATGTGGTTTCTTTCTTTACCGCTTTAATAACTGATGAGAATTTTTGAGAAGCCTTAAGCTGCGCACTGGTAGTGTATGGAAAACAATCACTGCACGAATGAGCCTCTTTTTTGTTTCAAAGTAAACAAAAGCTGACACAATACGTTTAGACCCGATATTATTCAGCAGAATTATTAAAACACTTCACTAAGAGATCTTCTGAAAAGACTGGAATTGGCCATGGGACCCTGCTAGAGCGGTCCAGCGATGATACTGCAGTATAAATGGTGATGGTTTTGTAGAGGGGTTCTGTCTACGTTTTGTTTTTACTCTGACCCGAGTGTCAGGCTATGGACCCTCCATCCCCCCCTTCAGTAAGGTGTGCTGCTTCAATGACCAGGTGTCTGGAATTTAACCACCTGAACCCATAAATCATTAACAATGCTTTTTATGGGAGTGTGTAATACAAGTACCAGCTGCGTCTGGGCATCGTTGATTGGTAACCTTTTTTGTTGTTTGTTTTATATAAAGAGTTTTCTGTAGAGGTTTCGGAGGGACCAGCAATTTGCAGCACAAGTGATTGGTTAGCAGCACCGTTTTACCATTTCTGCAGATGGAACCGATTCCCAAGAGACAAAATATTGTGTCCTGAACAACCAGGGTATGATATGATATACTTAGATTTTCAAAAAGCATTTGATAAGGTTCCACATCAAAGTCTGATCCTCAAATTGGAAGCTGTAGGCATTCAGGGTAATGTAAGTAGATGGATTATGAACTAGTTGATGTCTAGGAAACGGAGGGTGTCGATTAGAGGAGTCGCTTCTAACTAGAGTGAGGTTGTTAGTGGAGTTCCACAGGGATCAGTACTAGGGCCTTTGCTTTTTCTAATCTATATTAATGATCTGGACTCTGGGATAGTTAGCAAACTTGTCACATTTGCAGATGATACTAAAATAGGTGACTCAGCAGATACAATCTCGGCAGCACAGGCTATTCAAAGGGACAATGTGGACAAGTGCAAGGTATTACATGCAGGTAACAAAAATGTCCACTATAATTGCGCTATGGGAGGAATAGAATTAGATGAAGTAACGCATGAGAGATCTAGGAGTCATTTCTCACTCCTCACTTTCTCCATCCAAACAATGTGGGGAAGCAATAAAAAAGGCAAACAGGATGTTAGGGTATATTGTCAAAAGTGTAGAATTGAGAACAAGGGCAGTGATGTTCAGACTGTACAATGCACTAGTTAGAGCTCATCTGGATACTGTGTACAGTTCTGGGCTCCACACTTCAAGAAAGATATCGCTGCTCTAGAGGCAGTTCAGAGGAGAGCAACCAGACTTATTCCAGGTCTGAAGGGAATGTCCTACTGAGAGACTGAGGGAACTGAACCTTTTCACCCTGGAACAGTGAAGACTACGTGGGGACTTGATTCAAGTCTTCAAAATCATGAAAGGCATCGACCACATCAAACCAGAGGAGCTTTTCCAGATCAGCAGGGACACACACACCCGGGGACACAAATGGAAATTGGGCTTCAAGGCATTCAAGACCGAAAACAGGAGACACTTCTTCACACAGAGAGGCGTCACAATCTCAACAAACTCCCCAGCGATGTGGTAGAAGCCATAAGTTTGGGAACATTTAAAGTCAGACTGGATAGGATCCTTGGATCACTTAGTTATAAACTTTCTTATGTTCTTAGGGTCATTGACCGATTCTGGATGTGTTTTCCAGGCATAGCTTCACAATAGAAGAGATAATCCCTTTGCCATGATCATCTTCTTGACCTAGCTTTTGTGCCTGTACAATATTTCTATAAGGGCTTTGCTTGCTGTTTGGATCCAGTTTTTAATTTTAACATCCAAGGATGTCTGTTCTCACAGTCCTAAGAAGGTAGGATACCTTTGACATTGAACTTGATGATTATCAAGATACAGATGCACTAGGATGTGAGTGCCCAACTTGATAGACAGACCGAACATCTGTGTCTTTGGCATCCCATTTCATGAATGTGATTTAAGATTTTGTGAGAACAGTTTATGAACTATGCCATAAGCTTGGGATGTGAATGATGGATATTCTGTAGGCTTAGCGATGTGTTAGTGTTATTTAAAAGTTTTCTTTAATAATCTGATAACAAAATGTAATGTATAAAAACACCAAACATTTCAGTCTCCATCTAGCCAAAACCAAGACTCACAGCAGGATAACTGCTCATTATTAATGCACGTTCTTTCCAACCAAAGTGTAACTGCTTCCAATTATTAACTCTGAGGTTAAACCAGTGACGTGTCAGGAAATGTATACACACCTGCAACATGTTAGTGCTTGGCACTTCACACAGCCTGCACATTAACTGAAAGGGCTCTAACTGTTTCACTCATGCTGGTCAGAGGTCTTGAGGGCAATCCGGATAAGAGTAAATCCCCAGTAACCATTACAAATCGAGTTTAATACTGAAGGTTAAATCCACGGTTAAATCAAAGGTTACAAAATCCACTAATTGCACCCCACCACCAAATACATGAAAAAAACGAAACTCTCGTGATATTTCTCGCTGTGAGTTGGAGCTGATGCTGAAATTAGTAAATATGGCTTCGCTGGGATATAACATACATGTGATAACATGTGAGAACAGTGGTTTATGTACATTTATCACACTGTATATGCGTCGCATAACAGCCATATTTTTAATCTATAAGCATGTTAATCAGTAGTGATTGGGGTTCTTGTGTATGTCTGTTTTATAAAATCCTTACAGCATCAGAAGCAGGATAGCTGAACATTCAGTCTTGTATTTATGTAAGGGCACAACATCTATACATTTATAGTGTCTTGGCTCTTCATGGTTTTCTGCATATTGAATTATTGGAAGACTCGGCAGCACTCGGGGGCCCATCAGTTAGGTTGTGGAGAATGTAAACGGCCAGGTCCAGTTAACAGGAGAAGTTAGACTCTGGTTAGACCTCCAATAATGACTCCCTCCCAGAGAGCATGCAGGAGAAGACAATCCTTCTAGCTCTTTCAGGCTTCTCTGAAAAGCCACTGCCATTACTGGGAATCTAGTGTTTCCACACAAACTGTATACTGGTTTGGTAATAAAGGAAAGAACCTCCTGTTTTGCTCTCCCATTTGTTTTTGTTTTCTTCACCTGTCGATACACAGGTTAAAGAAAAATAAGTGAATGCTACACTCGGCCCGTGCTGTCCTTCCTACTGTTATGACTGCACGGGGGTCTGGTGTAAAGCCACACCACATCCCAGACGTGCTTTTAATCCGATTTTACGAAGGTTGTAGTGTTCTGAACCCAAGTTGTTTAACACGCAGGCATTACCAAAACCACCAGCAAGCTTGCAGGGCATGTTTACCACAGCCTGTGTGCCTGTACAAGTTTGGAAAATGTGACTGTGTGCTACAGACATTAGAAGGAAGTGAAATTATCTTATTTTGTTGAATATATTTTGATGTAGTCACTTGGCTCTTAAATCTGGAAGTAGTTTAGTTGTAAAGGCCTTAACTTGTGAAGCACCAATCACTGTGTGTGGCGAAACCTCCCCATCACCAAGCCTTCTGTTGGCCAGCCTTAGCATGATACAGTTTGGAGAAAGAAAAAAAACATGGTTTTACCCCTATTGTGGATGAATGTATTTTTTGCGGTCTGAATGCCAGTGTAATGCCATATTTTAAACTGAAAAGATCTAGAGCTGCGCCTGCAACCGCCAATCAGATGGAGGAAAATCCTGTTTTTGATGAGTGTAATTACTGTTCCACATTCTCCCGTTTATCAAAGCAACGTTGCCCAAAGTGCATTATTTGCGTACATTCCTTCTTATACACACAATTATAGGCTCTGACCACTATCTCCAATTTGTTGTCAATAATGAAGAAATATTAACCAGACTTCTCTACGAAGAGTCCATTGTTCAGACATTGCCTCTGGTTTCAATTATCCGTCCTGATTTACACCAAATGAGGGACGGACTGCCACTAAAACAGACCCTGAGTTGTTTTTGTGATTTCAACATTTATGTAGAGGATTTTTTTTTATTTCTCCAGGTGTTTTACTAAATGTTGTTTCTTCGGCACCTTTCTCTTTTGTCAGGGAGCTTCTGCGGCTCAGCCTTTCATGTCACACGGTATGCAGCACGCGACTTTTTAAAGTCTCCTTTTCCTGTCGGAAGCTGCCACTTCTATCCATATGAAATTCCAGATGCTCAATACATTGCGATTATTACAATCTTGGAAACTTGTGTTCCTCCTAAAGTATTGGTGTGCCGTGACTGGCACTTCCAGCATAATCCAGTAGCAGCACCTGGCCATTAGTCTAAATCACACTTCAATATCCCTGCTTGTGTAGACATCTTTTTCTTCACAGTAGTTTTTGTCGTCAAGATTATTGGCTGAAATTAGATACTATGTTTCACAATTGTTCATTATTAATACTACTACTAATAATAATGATAATATTTATTTCTTAGCAGATGACATTATCCAGGGCGACTTACAAAATATAAGAGCATTACAAAAGTGCAATAATATAGTACACTTCATGCACTGGAGAAATCAACCCATATTTTAAAAACGCCAAAGTCTTTAAATGGCTCAACTTTAGAAGCAGAGTATGTAGGATTGTATTTTTTGTTACTTTTGATGAAAATGTTTATCATTATGGGATCCGTCTGTCTCTAACAATGTAAATCCTTTTTAAGGCTTGCCACGTCCGAGTTCAAATCATTATTGCTGTGTGACCAGTGCCATACAAGTGTGTTGAGGCAGTGATGACTCACACTAAAGTGGTGCTATATTAGTAAAAACCCCAGGAGACTACAATACAATCTCCTTGCTATTGTTCAGATCTTTTTCTGCCCTTGCACAGCAGTCACTTGACTTTGCATTTTGCTACCTAATCAGAATCTCCTCAAAACCACGTTGTCCTACTACAGGTTTACATTACTGCTGATGACCCTAGTAATATGTAGAAAATAGGAGGTACACTTGTTATTTATGTTTATGATCTGCTGTCCTTCTCCTTCTCATGCCAGTTAGCTGTAATTAAGTAGCCCTGCATCATACAGTTACCCTCGACGGTGCCCTGGAAATAACAAAACTCATGCAGCTTTTACATTTATTCCTTGAGGAAAAATGTACACCTTTGTTAACCAGGATTTTTCTGGAACTCGTTTCCTTTTTTATATGTATAGTATTTCCACATAGAGGTGCAGTAATGAAGCAAGTTTTTCATATATATATACAGCTCTGGAAAAAATTTAGACCACTGTACATTTTTCTTAAATCAGCATTTCTACATGTATGGCAGCCATTCCATTCCATTCATAATTTTATTTGGAATTTGGAAGAAATGTTGTCAGTAGTTTATAGAATAAAACGTGTTGATTTTACCCAAACACATACCTAAAAGAAGTAAAACCAGAGAAACTGATAATTTTGCAGTGGTCTCTTAATTTGTTTTCCAGAGCTGTGTGTGTGTGTGTGTGTATAATATATATATATATATATATATATATATATATATATATATTATACACACACACACACAGTACTGTGCAACAGTTTTAGGCAGGTGTGAAAAAATGCTGTGAAGTAAGAATGTTTTCAAAAAGACATGTTAATAAATTATATTTATCAATTAACTAAATGCAAAGCGAGTGAACAGAAGAAAAATCTACATAAAATCCAAATATTTCAAATATTGACTCATCAGTCCAGAGCACCTGCTGCCATTTTTCTGCACCCCAGTTCCTGTGTTTTCGTGCATAGTTGAGTCGCTTGGCCTTGTTGCCACGTCGGAGGTATGGATTTTTAGCCGCAAGTCTTCCATGAAGGCCACTTCTGACCAGACTTCTCTGGGCAGTAGATGGGTGTACCAGGGTCCCACTGTTTTCTGCCAATTCTGAGCTGATGCCACTGCTGGACATCTTCTGATTGTGAAGGGAAGTAAGCATGATGTCTTTTATCTGCTGCAGTAAGTTTCCTTGGCTGACCACTGCATCTACGGTCCTCAACGTTGTCTGTTTCTTTGTCCTTCTTCAAAAGAGCTTGGACAGCACATATGGAAACCCTTGTCTGTCTTGAAATTTGTGCCTGAGAGAGACCTTGTGTGTGTGTGTGTGTGTGTGTGTGTGTGTATATATATATATATATATATATGCAAGTATAGGCCTTTATAATGTGAACCAAGCATGTAAGAGAAATCCATGACAACCAACAGCAGTGAAGCTCCTCCAAATGCACTGTTCATCTCTTACTCACACTGACGGCAGGTTTTATGTTTCCTTCCACCTTCAAAGCACGTTGACAGGACTGTGAGAGCCGAGTGACTGGAGATGTTGTGGTGCAGAAAGCTGTAACTACAGTGTATTTTTTGTCCCCAGGACCTCCAGCGCACACATGAGAGCTGGCAGGGTTTGCAGCTGCTGTGCCTGATCAGTCAGTGGGGCTCTGGCCCCAGGGGAACAGAGGCAATGGAGGATAGCTTTAAATGCTCCCACATGGCCTCTGATCAGCAGTGAGAGCTGGTAACCTTACCATAGGTCTGTCTGGCCCGTCATATCCAGAAATTGTAATTCAGATGATTATCTTTCTGCCTCTTAAACCTTGTGACCCAGTGCACAGTCTGTTTGAAGTCTGCATACTTAGACTTGCTAATAGGAATAATAGAAGGATTAACTCGAGGGTCATGCATTCACAGAGCGGCACAAGAAGATGGCAGCTTGGTAACGGCTCCTATCGGCCCTGCCTGCCATCCGCTCAGCCGCAGGGAGCTGGCATGTCTCTGGTTACTGTGAAGGGAGGAGAAAGGGAGAGGCATGGCTGAAAGAGGGCCGGGACTGGTCTGCTGGATTTCATTGCCAGTTTAGTAAACTCATTTGTGAGGCTCATTTTACACTGCAGCTCTGCTTGGCTTTGGTCAAAGTGACAACCAAGAGAATTGGGTCCGAATGCTTTACTTCATTCAGGTTTTGAAGATTTTTGGCCCATTTGACAAACTTAAAATATATATATACACTCACCTAAAGGATTATTAGGAACACCATACTAATACTGTGTTTGACCCCCTTTCGCCTTCAGAACTGCCTTAATTCTACGTGGCATTGATTTAACAAGGTGCTGAAAGCATTCTTTAGAAATGTTGGCCCATATTGATAGGATAGCATCTTGCAGTTGATGGAGATTTGTGGGATGCACATCCAGGGCACGAAGCTCCCGTTCCACCACATCCCAAAGATGCTCTATTGGGTTGAGATCTGGTGACTGTGGGGGCCAGTTTATTACAGTGAACTCATTGTCATGTTCAAGAAACCAATTTGAAATGATTGGACCTTTGTGACATGGTGCATTATCCTGCTGGAAGTAGCCATCAGAGGATGGGTACATGGTGGTCATAAAGGGATGGACATGGTCAGAAACAATGCTCAGGTAGGCCGTGGCATTTAAACGATGCCCAATTGGCACTAAGGGACCTAAAGTGTGCCAAGAAAACATCCCCCACACCATTACACCACCACCACCAGCCTGCACAGTGGTAACAAGGCATGATGGATCCATGTTCTCATTCTGTTTACGCCAAATTCTGACTCTACCATCTGAATGTCTCGACAGAAATCGAGACTCATCAGACCAGGCAACATTTTTCCAGTCTTCAACTGTCCAATTTTGGTGAGCTTGTGCAAATTGTAGCCTCTTTTTCCTATTTGTAGTGGAGATGAGTGGTACCCGGTGGGGTCTTCTGCTGTTGTAGCCCATCCGCCTCAAGGTTGTACGTGTTGTGGCTTCACAAATGCTTTGCTGCAGACCTCGGTTGTAACGAGTGGTTATTTCAGTCAAAGTTGCTCTTCTATCAGCTTGAATCAGTCGGCCCATTCTCCTCTGACCTCTAGCATCAACAAGGCATTTTCGCCCACAGGACTGCCGCATACTGGATGTTTTTCCCTTTTCACACCATTCTTTGTAAACCCTAGAAATGGTTGTGCGTGAAAATCCCAGTAACTGAGCAGATTGTGAAATACTCAGACCGGCCCGTCTGGCACCAACAACCATGCCACGCTCAAAATTGCTTAAATCACCTTTCTTTCCCATTCAGACATTCAGTTTGGAGTTCAGGAGATTGTCTTGACCAGGACCACACCCCTAAATGCATTGAAGCAACTGCCATGTGATTGGTTTGTTAGATAATTGCATTAATGAGAAATTGAACAGGTGTTCCTAATAATCCTTTAGGTGAGTGTGTGTAATAATTTTTTATTTGTGCATTTGTATTTGTATTAGAAGTGCCATAGCCACAGAAACACTTTAGTGATTAAATGAATTGGAGTACTGCACATCTGACTGGCCTTTGGTGTCTGCTTGTGTGGAGTTTGCCTGTTCTCCCCGTGGTCATCGTGGGTTTTCTTTGGGGGCTCCGGTTTCTCACCACTTCTCAATGAAATTACTGTGTTTAAGATGGACAATAGGAAGCACTTTTTCACAACTTTTTATAAGGGAATGGGGGGTTATTAAGACAAGACTGAATTACCTTCTCTGATTTTTTTATCTTATAGGTGGTAAATTTGTTTTTAGTTTGTTTGATTCTAACAGGCTCTGGGTATTAAGACATGTTTGACAGCATTTACATGACAGCAGATTTCCGTCCTCTGTTTTATACATATGACCGAAGGAGACCATGTAATGGTATTCTTGTTCTAGAATATAATGCCCATGTATATAAGAGTAATATTAAACATGCTTTTACCCCTAGCCTTAATGAGCATGTTATCTTATTTTTCAAGGTCAGTTTAACTCAAGTAAGCCTGCAAGGAATGCTGAGGGCTGTTTATTCATTCTTCAGTTCATCAGTAAACATGTGCTTCCTTCTATGGTGAAATCTTTTTTGCTGAATGTTGCAATAGTCCTTTGTAAGAATGTTTTGAAATTGCATGCTGTTCCAAAAGGATTCTTACACTGTATTCTCAATTATTATTATGTTTTAATTGTCAGTCTGTAAAATAAGATTGGTTTTAAATGTGACAGATACTTTAATCATTATAATTATTACTCCACTACGTGACCCTTAACTTAGAACAAGCAAGTTAACCTTTTGTAAACCAAATTAGTTTTAAAGCAGTTATTTAATTCATCAATATGCTTTTTAATTAGAAAGACTTTGAACGTCACGGTTGATATGTTCAATATCTAAGATGTGTCTGAAGAGATTAAACTGAACACAGCACATACAACTCCAATGGGAGTACCTTAGCCTTTGATAATGATCACATAATAATGATCATGTGAAGTCAATCCTTCACATCCAATGAATTCGAATCAGGAATATTTCTCTACAGTAGCAGATGCTGCTGCCAAAAACAATTCTGGTGTGCATTCATAAGACTCAAAAGAATATTGAGTAACAATATCACTTTTTCCTCAGTGTAAGTGTGTCAATTATATCACAATGTATGCTGCTGGTAAATGAACTAGAAGGTGATCAGTTACGTCAACCTCCTATCTTATTCAGTCCAATTTTTTCCCCGATAAATTAATCCCTTGAAAAAAGCTGTACTTATGTGAATTTGTCAGACCTTTCCGTTTTCGCTACAGCTTCAGTCACAGCTGTAAGTCTGTTTCCTGCTACATAATCTCGTAGAAGTGGAAGTTACCCCCAAAGAAAAAGGGCAACACATCTGCTACTTACAGATGTCTGTTTTTTTGGTAACCATCGGCTGTATCACACATGTTTCTTCAAAGATACAAGAAACATGTAACATATTAAACAGATTTTCACAGTTAATAAACCATATCTGCAGTATTTCCATAAATACAATATATACCGGTATATAAATTCATGATAACAATATCTGTAGTTATTTTACACTGGAAAATAAGTACAGGCCCTTTGAGTTTTCACAACAATACTTTTCAAAAAAGCCCAACATTTATCTCACCTCATCTCTCTCTTACAAATTAGTACTTTTCAAATTATAACTGATGCTAAGGTAGCACATTTTGTTTTATAAATACTCCTCAGATATTAAACGTTTGTCGGTAATCAATCAAACCACATAATGTCCTCCTTCACATCTCTCTCGGTCAGGTACGGTCAGCAGCAGCACTAGACATGGATAGTAAAAACTTCATTAAAAGGTACCTATAGTTATTTGAAGTACTAGTACAACATTTGATATTTTTTATTATACATCTAGAAAGCATCTGAGTCTTCAGCTATTTAGAACCTCACAGTGACAGATCTGGTTCAATTTACTGCTCGAACAATGTCACAGAAGGAGAGAGCAATGTAACGAACTCAATATGGAAAAGATGGGGCCTGATGCACTCTTTTCTTTGTTATAATTTCTAAATGTCATATTCCTGATTTTTTGCGTTTATTAAAATGCATGTGAGTTTTTGTCAAGCCAGTTTTTGTGTTCCAACAGTAACATGGCCTTTATACTGCTCCCAGTGCAGCGAGGAGCAGTGCAAGTTCAAATACACAGGGTGATCTCCTCTCCGATGTGCTGTGCCTCTCCTGGTGGTCAGCAGCATAGCACGAGAAACTTGTTGAAAAAGGCTCTTCTAACCCCAAGGGCTGTTCAGTGAAGGTGTACGCTTCACTTACAGGGCCGGAACTGTTCCTTGAGTTGGTTACTATTTCATCCAGCATAGTACACACACATCCCGCCTACATATTGATATAGAAAGAGTGGTGGGTCTGCTTTCTGAACTCTTCCCCAGCTCACAGTGCGATCTATTCAGTTAAATTTCCAAATGTGGCAACTGTAACTCGAAAATGTTCCACCTCCTGTTTTTTTAATATTGATTTATTGGTCTATTTTATCCTCTCCTTAAAAGTTAAACCTACAACACTGATTTACAACTCAATGATGGTAACAATCCTTTAGAAGGGTAATACACCTTGAACGGCCTTGGAAGTGTAGGTTATAGGACTGAAGTGATGAATAGGACAAATTCTGCTTTGTTTCAATATTTTCTGAAAAATCCCAAAGAAGAATCGGAGAAAACTAAATGTAATAGAAGGAGTTCCTCAGGTTCTGAGTGTTAGATGTGCTTTCTTTCTGTCTAAATCCCCTGTGCATTTCTCAGCCCACTGTGCTGTCTGCTACTGATGTGGCTGTCTGTCCCAGGAACTAACTATTAAGTGCTATAACTGCTAATTATGTCAGTTTTTTACAAGGATGCCCCAATCAGCAGTTTTGACAAATGATGGAATCTGTTTTTATTATCTATCTATGAATGTAATTATGAATTTAGTTGTAGTGGCAGTGGAACAAAAAATAGGTCTGTCCACTTACCACAAATTTGCAATGTCGCCACCCTCCTGCTTGCAGGGATTCTCACTGTCTACAGGTGTCCGTCTACATTAACATGCATAATTTTGCTAGGAAAAAAATATAATATCCATGCGTGAACTTCAGTTTAAAATTACTCTGTTATACCAAAAGGCGGGACTCTTGTAGTCCGTGAGTATGTTCAAATACTGTGCAGATATAATGTATTTGTCAATCCTCCACCCCGTGCTTAGATTTGCTTTTTCTCAGAGATGTAACTGAAGAAGCATGGAGGCTGGGCTGTGTGAATATGAAGCTCAGGGGTTTGTGATCTGTGTTGGGCTGGGCTGAGAGAGCAATGTTTTGAAATTGACACTTCTGTGAATCACCCAATTTCTTCATCACATGCTTTACTGCAAGTTCTCTCACAGACGCATAAAAAGGTATTAAAAAAAACTGTCCTGGGATCACATGACGTTCGAGACGAGCCGTGTCATCTGCTAATTGTTGAGGGATTCAACCACTGAGGAAACGACAGTGCCTGATGGTTAGAGAGGCCTTCTCCTTTTGTGACTTGTTTGGAGATTTTAATATGAATACTGCTCTTGAGGCCTGGTTAGTAATTTAAAAAAATGTGGAATTGCCTATTTTTAAATATTTTTCTACTCCTAAATTTTGTAATCGCCAATTATGCTAATGCATCTCGGCTCATCGCCACTCGGATGATGCAGCATTCTTCCAGTGGCTTTGGGAACAGAGTCCACAGGCATGGGGCAAGAGTGCACAAGGCCCAGCGGCCCAGACGAAAAATCGTTAACTCCAGTCTGCTGGACTGAAAGTGATGTGAATTGCTGTATTGTCAAGGAGTTAAGGGACTGCTACTGCAAATCCAAGCTGTCCACAAACTGACGAACTGAGGCCTACGAGTTGTGCTTTTTCTATTATTTCTGGTTTCCAAAGTCTCCAGGGCCCACATGCTTGTTTTAATTCCACCCCACGCTAAGTTTCCACAGAAACCCCCATTGACCTTCAGTTCTGCAGTGTCCCTTTCTCACGTGTCAATCAAATGTTTTTCAGGACAGTGTTTGGCCTCCATTGTTACCAAACGGTACTGGTAACCACAACAGTGGTACCTAGAGATGAGTGCTATGTGTTTGTGTGAAGATAATTGGGGGGGGAACTGAAACTATGGAAATTATCTGAAAACTTTCTGCTACTCTAGACATGGAAGCATGTCTGCATCTCAGTGCAAGGCGTGTTATATAGAATGTATTTTACATATAGTCAGCTTTTCAATAACATGTTGAATGAAGGATAGACTAGATAATTCTGCACTTATCTTGCATTAATTTATATCAAGAATAATTGTCTTTAAATTGTTTGTACCATTAAGTAACAACCAAACCAGTTAACTCCTTTCCTGAGGTAAATTATTATCTGAGGGTTTTTACAAAGCCCAATACCTTTGTTGCTCTTTATTGGTGAGGAAAAGAAAGCAGAAAATTGTGAAGTATAACTTCTAAGCAACTAAGTTTTTGAAGTCAAGTAGAATTGCTCCTCTGTTGAACACTCAATTTTCTGTAAACTGAATTCAAACAAAACATTGTGAAAGGCTCTTTGATCATATGTGTAACTAATATAAAGTAATAAAAACTGCAATAATATAAGATTATTTAATTGGGATTGCATTATTACAGGCCTTTTGTGTGTGTGTACATTGAAGTGGTACTTTGTAGAATGTTTTTCAATTACTATAATCTGCATTGAACAAGATTCGACTGCAGCAGAGGAAACTTACTGAAATATGATCATTTGCTGCTTTTTGCAGTAGAGTAGTTGCTTTCAACAAGCACATTCAGTCATTTCATTCGAAAAATTAGTCTGCATTGTGATGTTGGGCCAGTGAAAATGTAGCTCCCACTGTGTTTCACAGCAGGGAGAGTGAATGCACAGGGCTTTCTCAGAACTGTTGGTGGGAGTTTTGCGTTCCAGCTTCAGTCTGTCATGTTCTTCATGCTCCAGCTGTCCAGGCGAAGGATTTAATCAGCACAGTCCGCTCCACAGTATACAGCCCAGTTGGAACATTCGTTACTTCTTATTGATGTCTCCAATATAAGGCCAACCAGTCTTTTTAAAGGACGTTATTAACAATTTAGAAGCAGGGGAACCTTTTAAAGCTGCATCTTCTATTTATTTGGTGAATCCTGGATTAATACTTTATATTTTTATAAATCCATTTGGATTTTGTGTTTCTCATCCCTCTACCTTCCTTATGTCTTTATTCTGGCCATCATCTTATATCAGCTTATATCAGTCATGTATAGTCCCTGTGCGTGACTGCATGGGCTAATTTAAAGCTGTTAAGTTGGGAAACATTTCACAAGAACCTTATATTTAACCAAACGCACACTCTGCATTGAATAATTCAGCCCATTCACAGGAAAGCTGTGTAATAACTTCAGTCAGAGCTGGGTTTGTGTAGTATATGGTTAGCACTATCAGTCATGAGTCAATGTGAAAAGTGGAACATTGAAACAAAATATGTTTGAAGGTGTCTTTTGAAATCAGTACAAATTTGATGTAGACTAAACTTGCATTGTTCCCATTCATACCGTTTTACAAGGCAGATTAAGTAAAATTGTTCATATGACTTGGATCAGTACACAGGGGATGGGGGGTGGAGGGGGGACTGAAGCTTTGTTTATGAATACTTGGTTATAAAAAATAAACGACCCTCTGAGTCCTATCCATTACTCCACACTGCTGCCCTATGCAGAAAATATGTATATTTAAATATATATCTGCATTGTATTTTATGGCTTCAACAATTTGACAACGTTGGTCTGAGGTTATCATAGCTGTTGGAGTGATGAGTCATCTGCTATTTTCTGTCCTAAATGCCAGTACATTGTGTCTCCATTTGCGTCTCCAGGTCCTTGTATTCTTGTTGATCTTGAGGATGTCCTCTGATTGGCATGACTAATATCTGTCCTGATTTTGAATACCTACATCAAGTCCTCAACTAATGTTTAACTAATTATCTGTTCTGGGATTAAAAACAAAAACATTAAATTCCTTTAATTGGAGGGAAAGTGACTATGATTTAGACTGGTTTCTTTCCTTTCTTGTATCTAGGGCAGCAGTGTTGTCCTGTAGTGTGGTGACCTTAAGTGAACACAATATTCTCATTGGAGCGTTTTAACTTTAATTCTCTTGTTTTAAATTGTACTCTTTTAAAAAAGAAATCACCATGCATTTTTATTTAGTTGAATTCTGACACTAAATAAATAGATTTTGAGAATTACCTCTGATTTAAAACCTAGCTTGTATTTTAATAAAGATAAACAAAAGTGTACTACTAAGCATTTCTAATTATTTTATCGTTACTTTATTTTATTGTGAAGGGGGATGGGTGCGTAATTTTGATCCAGGTGAATAATTACAATAAACAGTGTGCTGAAACATTTCCGTTGGCAACAACTGATTTATATATATATTCCTGAAATCAAAAGCGATCCTATGTTTATACAATATACAGTGTGCACAAGTATGAACAAGAAAATCCCTGTTAAGTTGTCTTGTTGCACTTTGTTGACAGCAGTCACGGATCAGTCAGGAATTTGGCGCTGTGGTGTGAAGCCCTGTGCAAATTGTTGTGCTGCATGGCGGAGTCTTTCAGGGCTGGGTGCTAGTTTAAGTAATGCCGCCAAATAGCTCTTTAGTATGTCCAGACCAGGAGGCTCCAAGTGGCCATAGCATTTTGACACTAGAGAATCTCACTGTCATTCCTCTTGTTGGGTTTGTCTGACCTGTACATCTAACATTACACTGAGAGGGCTTGGTGCCAGGAAGACACTTTTGAGACCTGCTAAACACAGAGGGATGAGGGGCAGATTTTTGGAGGGCTCTTGCCAAGAGTTTCAAAGAGAAAGAAAAAATGGAAAGAAAGCCGCTTCGTTTCTTAATGTTGTGCTCATTCAGTAATGTGCTATTTCACTTATTCCCTTTGGAGTTGAAGGGAGAATGCTGTGACTAGCCTTGTGTGCTCTTAACTGCCAGTTCCTGCAGAAGAACCTGGTGTAAACTTTTTTTTTCCACTCCGCTTCAAACTGTTCCTTAGTAAAACCGGGCCACACATTGTTTGCATCCTTGAGGATGGGTCACTAAAGGTTCTCTCCTTATGTGCTTTTTACCATGGGTTTTACGAACTGTTGGCAACCATCTCCTTTCCTCCCGGTGACTTTGTGCTGTTCTCACCGCCTGTAAGAAGTGAAATAAAGACTGCTGTGATTGGTTTACTGTGGCTCTCAGTGCCGGAGTCAGAGGCACACCAGGCCAGTTTAGCAGCAGAAATAAGGTGTTTAAATAGTGAACAGAGAAATTTATAGATTTCCTTTTAGCCAATGCAGTTTTTATTCATTTTTAAATTTTGTTCCAGTGATAATGAATTTACTTGAAACAGGGACACTTAGGTAAAGATTAGTTTTGCCCGAGTCCATGCACTTGTTTCAGTTGGCTGCAAGACGTTGCAGGCAGGGTAAGCTTACTGAACACATGCAGGTATAGAAGTCTCATGAGTGTTTGGCGGAAGTGTTAACAACGGCGTTCACGTGTTTTATACACCGTGTCAAGCTGTGCAGAGTTTATGATCAATGATGAAAAGCCCCATGCTGTGCAGCACCCTGCAGATGGGAGTGCAGAAATTACTCTCTTTAATTATCACGTGACAAACAAAACCCCTCTACATTAATTTTGCCATTTCAGAGAAACTCATTTGTAATTTAAATAGATGTTTTCATTCATCAGTACAATGTTATACTGTCTGCAGAGCTGTTCAATTTGTCAATAGATATATAATTATTCTCAGATGGCCTTTTACTAATGCCAAACCATAACCTCAATATGTACTACAGTGGGCTATACAAACCCCAGAATCATGGGTAACTGATAGATTCCATCACCTCTTTGAGGTTTCATGATTATCATTTTTAGTGATTTTTAATTTGAAAAAATAAGATTATAAGTATGCATATGTAATGGCACATGTTAATTACATAAAGTGGATCCATAGTGAGGCATTGGCAGAACAAAATGAAAGAATATTCAAGTCTATAAATACAAGAAAAGGGCGGTAGGTTGTGCAGGAACCTCCTTTTTAACCGCAGTGGTCTGTTGTAATCCCAATACACCATCTGTGCTCCTCTGCTGACAAAGATGTGCCATCCCAGTGGACTGCTGTGGCCAGAATGATTTGTTTAAGTAGATTAAAACAGATAATGATGAGGTTAATAATAATAATTTTATTTTGTTTTGGTGCAGGACTGTGGACTGATCATACAACCCTCAGAGTCCTGCGGCTTGGCACCAGTCCCCACCCCCCAGCCTTCAGGAGAGTCTGGGGGTCGAGCTCCCTGTCTCTCTGGGGATGCGAGAGGTTAGTCCAACACAGTCCGTTCTGCTGCTTCCTGGGGCTGCTCTATGTGCTACCTTTGAATGCACTTGCACCCCATTAGGAGGGCATTGATACATGCTGTTTGTGCAATCGCTGTTATGTCAAGTGAGATCATGCTTTCAGTTGGAAGGCAGATCCTTTATCACAGCTTGAAAATACTGCAACAGCGCCACTGGCTTGCCAGGGTCTGATCTTAGCCGGGGGGTGGGGGGTGTTCAGTGGTACGGTATCCTCGTGTGTTTTAATTCTTCACGAGACATTTTGCACGAGCCACATGAAAGATGTTCCTACACCTGTTCCTACACCTGTTTGTGCTTCCATGCTACGGATTTTACACCAGAAAAACGTCTGTCCACGTCATGCAGATAAAGGGGAACGGCATTGGGAAGGAATGCATGCAGAAAAGAGAGGAGCAGAAAAAAGAAAAGCAGAACCATTAGGCACAGAGTAGAGAGAACCAAAAACTCCTCCAGGATATCAGAGACTCTTGTAGGAGAGGATACATCTCTGGGTGTCCATGGCTTAAGGCTCAGTCCTAAGAAACAAGGAATAAAGTTGTTGTTGTTTATGTTTTCTGATAAATCTTTTCCTGAACTAAGGTTTTCTTTGTCTGCAGGCCGCTGGATCGTTCCTTGCCTTAGCTGCTCCGACAACAGAACCTGTGATTGGAGGGAGGTTACCTGGCAACCTGACCACTGCTACCACCCCCTGCTAGACTGGCCCCAGCTGCAAGCGTGCATGAGAGAGAGAAAGGTAAGAGCAGGGCCACTCCAGGGAACGGCCCCCTTTACACACACACACGTTACTCTCACAGGCATGCCTCTCGCTAGCACAAAGGGCTGACTGACTGGCTGCAAATAAAGCAATCTGCACCAAAGGGATTGTTTCTTCTACCTTAATGCCAAAACAGACTCAACAAAGAGTCTTTCTGTGCAGTGTGTGTTCCTTGATGCATGTACAGTACATTTGTCTTTTAAATTATTTCTAATATGAGGTGATTCTTTGTTAAATATAAGCGCTTGGTTAAAGTTGCCGTTTTGCGGTAGAGTGCTTATATTTATACCAACAGAGATGTACGTGAACATATATATACCCAATTGTACCTATGGTTCTGTTTCACGCTAGTCTCAATGTTCATAGATTGGAGGATTATTGTGATGGAATTATAACCTATATTGTCCTTGTTATTTTATCTTGGAAATCAATAGGTAAAGATTCTGTAGTATCTGAAGATGTATAGCATTTTTCATGTATAGCATCTCTCTTTCTGTGCCCCCTGACAAATTACTCTTGATGTTCCATATGGTTCGCTAAACAGTTTCAGATTGTGCTCTGAAATAATGTGGTATTTGATGGATGTTTTGAAACCTGAATGCACACCTGTGTCATAACGGGAATCACTCAAGTCGGTATGTTAATGTCAACAAACCCTGTACTTCATGCCAGCTGCTTATACTAACATTAAAGGGCGAGCACAAAGCATGTCTGCCGCTTCAAATTATGGAGGGAAAATAATTCTGGGTTATTCAGCATTCAGCTTACTCCTCCACAGTCCAGATCAGAACAGCATTCATACTTGTTTGAACTTTTAAAAACCTAGGAATTATTTTGAAAGGAACAATCAGGGAGAAGTGACACAATGTTGTTTTTGACTCAGATGTCGTTTATTGTGCATAATAACAGGGCTGCAACGAGAAGGCCCCTGCCTGTCTTTAACTACGAGTCCAAAAGAGCCCCCAGTGGCCCTCTGGTTCTCTCATGTTTTATGATGCATCTTGGGAATAATGATTCCACTCTGACGAGAAACCAGCTGGACAAGAGGACGTGTAGGGAATTAAATGCACATTGAGGCTGACGGCAGCATTGTGTTGATCTTGGGGCGTCTGATTTATGGGCTCCCGTCATTTATGAGATCGGATTTAAACGACAAAGCAAATCAAATGCAGACGAGCGCCGTTCGAGTACGGTCACATCTAAACAGTCCAGCATGCTGCAAGCTCTCCACCCACAAGGTGAGGAAGAAGAGTTAAGAGTGTAGGCCGCTGCATCACTGGTGAATGATACATGCTGGGTGTTCAATGCCAAACAACGGGGGGGAACTGAATGTCAAGGACTTGATACTTTCCACATGAATCTCATCTGTGCCTTAGGTTTAACCATGGAGGCTTTTGAATGGACAGAGTGACCAAGTGTCAGGAAATATCACAAAGTGGGGAACTGTCATAAGGGTTTAATGGTGCATGTTGTAGTGTGTGACCCACTACACTGGTTAAGGTTGCACAATTCCGAGATGGGGGGTCAATAGACAGAAGGACAAATTAAAAGTTTGTTGAAAGCTGTTAAAACCATATTCCTATGACCTTCCTATTTCTTGCACCATATTGTATTGCAGCAACACAAATATCTATACCTGGTATATAGGGAGAGATGTAGTAAGACCCATTTCTTTGATCTAGCTTATCCTTTAAACCTGTGTTTTAAATTGTCATCTTGTGTGGTCTTGTGAGGTTGCTGTCATTCTTGTCATGAGTGTAAATTTCAAGTGCAACAGCAGAGTAGCACAGTGGTGGATATGTCACGTAAGGATCCTTCTCTTGCTCAAATCTGTTGTACGAGACGGTAAAAACCTGAGCTGACTACTGTTTGAATGAGAATGAGATTGGCATGGATTACACCAAGACATGACTTAATTTGGCAGGATTTCACTTGCTGTAAATTGAATTAAGTCTTCCTTTATTATTCCTAGGATATGAAAATGCAGTATCTTGCTGGGCTGGGGTGGGGTTGGGGTGATATACAAGCATTTCAATAAATCAAAAAAAATTGTACTGTGACTGTACAGTTAAATTCTTGTGAGCCATTCTTAATGGTTGGCCCAGATTGGGTTTTTCACAGATTGGTTTCATGGGATTCTAGTCAGCCCAAAATATGGCACAAGAAGATACTCCTCATTGTGTCTTAGCATCTTGACAGCTGTGATGAGAGAGATGATCCCAGCATCCCACACCCTGTTTTGTCTGAGCAGGTCATCACCCGGGGGCTCCTACAGTAGTGCACTGCACAGTGGTTGGAGACCAAGTGGTGGGTGTATGGGCAACAGTAGTCCTCTTAAAGTGTAGATCCAGCTCTGCTGTACAATGTATTCTAGTTCACGGGACACACAACCCATCCCATACTCTATTAGGAGTCACTAAGGCAGAACTTTTTAATTGCTTTGCAAAATGTTTCTTAAACCTTTAAGCAATATAGTGAGCAGGCAAGGTAGCCAAGCCTCCATTTAGCTTCACTTAGGAATTACATTTTAAACCTATAAAGGGGGACTTTTAGTCAATAAAAGTTATGGTTTTGGTGTGGTTCTCAAATGCCATAAACTATCTACATTTCAGACGAAAAGTATAACACATTCTCTGCAGGAGATTGTTTGAAAGCAGCTGTGAAGCAGTAATTGGTGTGTATAAAATGCATAATTTTTTATGTAATTTTTTGGTGTTATTTATAGTCTTGGAATATTTCCCCGAAGAAAAGCAATGTGAATGACAGCTGCTGGGAAAGCACATTTTAACATACTTTAGTTAATCTGAAGGTCTCTTACTTTTCATCCACATAGTCAAGTGAAGGAAAAAAAATGATAAAGTACATTTCATACAGTATATGAACTGATTCAAACAACAAAACAAAAGAAGGGTCTGAATAATTAATAATGTTTGGTTGCCTCTTAACTTTTGGGGTGTCAGGACAGATTCTTATGAGTCAGGACATGGGTGGACCGCAGTTGTGGAAAAGGTCAGCCCAGTGTTTGAGAAATTATTTGATGCTGTTTCAAGACCCAAAAGTCTCTTGCGTTTTCGTATTGTAATCAGTGTCTCTAGGAGGGTCTTTCCTGGAGCTCTCCTCAGGGCAAAACATCCGACCACATATAATGGGGGAGAGGACGTTGCAGATGTTGAAACACACTGGAGAGTTACAGGGCTGAAGGGGGAGGAATATAGAGAACTGGGCAAATGTGAAATGGAAGAAGAATTCACTGAGAGCAGCGAGTGCGATGAGAGGTCTGCTGCAGATGTGTTGGAGTATCATTATCTAGACAATTGCCAAGCCATTTAAATTTGGTGCAAATGTACCATTTATACACACACACAATGAATATGAATGAAATGAAGATGTTCTGATTCATTTTACACATTTTATAGGGCTAAGGTTGTTCTTTTAGACTTTGTGCAGACAAGATCAAGCTTGATGATGCTGCTGTTAAATGTGTTAATAAAATCTCTCATTATGTATTCTAATGCAAATTGTTTAATCAATCTAACTGCAAGTGAGGGACAAATGGTTTTTTTTTTTTAATCAGAATTGAGATGTAAATTATTTGCTCTGTGTCTGCTAGGTTCTCTTTATTGGGGATTCCACCAATCGAGGCATGATGTACTACCTCTTGGAACATGTGAACGAGACTCTGGGCGATTGGGACAAAGCACATGACACTATAGTCTACCACAATGTGAACAAAGGAAAGACTCTGATCAGCTACTCCTACTACCCTCAGTTCTGGCTGAGTAAAGACCAAAGACCCACATTTGAAAATGCATTACGGCAACTTATTCAGAGGTACCCTGCTTTTCACTGCTTTTGCTGCATTTAACTTTTTGGAAAATGTTAGAAAACAGGAAAAATGCACTTTGGAGGAAAAGGCTTGGATTATTGAATCCAACAGACCCTTTAATTTGTGTGCCTTTGACACTGGCAACAATTCATAAACATGCTTGTAAAACAAAAAATTTGATATAAACTACAAATGTTGCAGATAACATTAAAACAGTGTCTGCAACAGCACTTGCTCATTAATGCGGTTCAAGAAGGGAACAAACTGGAAGATGCACTGAGATTAAAAAATGTGTAAGCGTATGTTCTTGTACAGTCATGTCCTCTCCTCTCCTCTCGCTCTCTCTCTCAGATCCCGTCCATTGGAGGACTCAGAGCAGACGGTGCTGGTGGTGGGAGGAGTGCAGTGGCTCAGCACCAGTCACCTACAGATCATACACCAGGTCCTGAAAAGGTAATGTATCTGACCAGGGTCCTAAAAAAAGACTACTTCCACTTTGCTCAAATAGATAGCTTTCCATGTGGAAGTAATTTAAAACATGACAGGATGTGAATTTAGCAGTTGGCGTGTCTTGAAGTCAGGGTAATCAGATGGCCAGATGAGAGAGATTTGTAAACATCATGCTTGATGAAAGAAAATCGCCAAATCCAGGTATAAGAAATTTAATCAATACAAAATAGATCCTGAGGTCCCTCTGCTTTGGTTTTATGTAATAGTGCTTTTATTACCGTTACATATCTCCAGGTTTTCAGCAAGTGGAGCAGAACACCTCCTAATGGAGAGTAAGCAAACACACATCTTATGTTTTGGTGGAATAAGTTATTTCAAGTTATCTTCATGCTTGGTGAAGTTCTGTTTTTGCCTGTTATTTTAAAATAGGGCACTCCTATGTACATAGCACATTGTTATACACACTCTTCCCTATGCTGAAAGACAGTCTAATGAATATGGTAGATTTCACAGGCTTGCAGCAGCTAATTTAATCAAAGCATTATGTCCTCCTTATTAACTTTACTTTTTATTCAGCATTAGAAAAAAATATCCCAATATAGCTCTATAGTTCTGTGGAATCAAAGACACATGCAAACTTCGTCAAAGTAAGCAATCATAATCCGAGAGAAGAAATCAATTTGAAACCCACATGTGATTACGTACAGTGCTGTAATTGTTATTCATGTCTGACAGTTGAAGCTTAAAGTGGCTGGACTTTAACCCACAATAAAGTGGCTGGACTATAAAGAAAGAAGTAGCTTGGACAAAATAAAAAAAATTAAAAAGAGAACCAGTTGTTTGCTTTTGGTTTGAATTGTAAAACAGACAGATCTCATCTCATGAAAATGGTTTATGACAAGTTTCCTATAACTACGAATGATCTCTTCAAAAACTGCAGAAAATGGTCTCATTTCATCTGCCTGCAGTAGAAGCTGTGCCACTGCAGCTGACACATAATGATGTTTGGAAAAGTGTTACTGCACAAGTGTTTAATTAATTTAATTGATCATATGGTAAGTAGATTTATAGATCGGTAATAAAGGTTTTTGTAATATGTCCAAACTGCTGGTTTTGTAATATGTGTGTGTGAGTGTGTGTGTGCAAAAGAACTAAAATGCACAGTTTACAATGTTAGTGTTGGTTGAATTGTTAATCTGTTTAAATCAATAGATAATTGTATTTATTTTGCACTTCAGTTACATTTGTTCATGTTGTAAACATCATACAATGGCTGGAAACTCAACATCCCAGGGCAATATCAGTCTCTGCCATGGAAGTGTCATGTTTGTGTAACTCATGATGATGACATATAAAGCCACAGCGGCATAGTCACATTTCTTCCCATTGTTTTTTAGAGCCCTATCTGTAGATTGAAGCCTAATTTAGTGTTTAATTTTTATTTACATAAACACATGGAACCAAAATGGCACATCTTTACAAAATATTGAAATGAAAATTCCTCCATAAGGTCATTATATATCTAATTGTTTAAAGATGTCATAGAACTTTTCATGTCTCAATTAAGCAGTAGTTGAAAGCTGTAATTGCAAGCAGTTGCTCCATAAATGCATGTGATAAACCTCCCTGTAAAATTCTAATGGATCAGTAATTGCCATTCAGGTTTTCTTTCTTTCTTTCTTTCTTTCTTTCTTTCTTTCTTTCTTTCTTTCTTATTTTTTGTCTTCATCACCAGGGAGGACCTTCTGAACATCCTCGTTGTGATCAAGTCGCTCGGCATGGGCTTTCACCTGCCCGTGGATGGGGTGCGCTCTCTTGCTCTGGTATGTTTGTTCAGCTCTGATGTTTGTCAGTGTTTTACATGGGAAGGATGGATACGCCAATGACAAAATGTACTTAGACCGCTAATTTCAAAAATAAATAGCATAGATTAAATATATAGAATATTATTAGGACATCTGTGTCTCTGGTGGCCTTTGACTTTTGGGACCAGTTTGAACCAGACTTTACAGCCACTGTGGGACATTGGCTCGAAACACTTATGTCATAACTATTATGTTATTATAGTTATTTATAAATCTGACTGCATAATTTAAAAAAAAAATATCTGGTGAATGGTCGATTTTGAATATGAATCTTGCAGATCTCATTTTGATTTTGTTGCATGGCAATAATGTCTGTTGCATGGACTGGCTGATTTGTGGTTACAGGATGGAGTACAAGACCTTTATCAAGAAAATGAGAAAATTCTTATTGCTGCCAAGCAATATGGCTATGAAGTCATCGATACCTTCAGTATTACGATGGGCCGCTACAAGGAGTTCCTGCAGGGAAGATGTGCATGTCACTTCCATGAGGTAATAATCCACCCATACGAAGACATCTTTTGAAATATATCTTTGGCGGTTATCGTTGGGATTTCCGTTAGTAATTGCTGACTGTGGTTTGTGCGTCTGCGGAACAGAGATCAAAGCCCCTGGTTGGCAATGTTCGCACAACACAAATGCAGATGCTAAAAAAAATAACTTCTGTCAGGATGGGCGCCCAGATCTGACATGTGTGGGCGGAGACACTAGAGTAATTTGGCATTGATGCATAAAAGCCCACCCATCACTGTTTTACATGCAGACCATATTCTGAAGACCAACGTATCCTGAAAAGTGTGTACGGAATAGTTATGTTAAAAGTATCCCACACTTATCACAGTATTTTTTCACAGGAACTCTCGAGGTGTGCAGTGTGTCTGTTTTGCTCCAATAGCCATCTGTTGTGAATAATTAAAAATGTGCTGTTTGTATATCTTTAAATGTGCCGTAGTGTACTATCTTGCCACTTGGGTTTCATTAGCCAACTGGAGGTGAGGCAAAATAGTTATATGCTAATGAGGATACACCCATAGAATTGAGCCCGAGTTCAGCACCAGTGCTGATGTGCAACATGGGCTCAAACACTGCTGCTAAAATACATAAGCAGGCAAAGCCTGTATGCCCACACATCTGCACCAGGTTTTGTTACCCTTTACAAGAAAACTTTTTTTAATTGTATCAGAGGTTTGCAAACCTCCCTAACAAGAGTCCTGAGTATTTTAGTTGTTATTTAATGAGTAATTACTGATAGTGTGGCTTTAGATTATTTGCAGATGGCAATTAAGGTTTTTCTGAAGTGGTAGGAACTCCAAATGCAAAATGTGATTTGATCTGAGCGGCATGGGACTTCAGTGTGGGTTTATATTCCATTCAGCTGTGGTTAATTGATTCAAACACAATACAGCTAATGGATGAAATCATAAATCATTTGAAACCAGAAATCTCAGTTAAGCCTGTTGGATCATGCAGCTGATCAGTCCGTCTGTATTCATCAAGTTTCCAGAGCCTGCTGCATTGAGCCCAACGAAAAATCATTTACTTTGCAATACAATGGTTCAGCACTCAGGCATGGACACACACAGTCCACGAACGTCATTGGGCCTTAAAGACAAATATCACTTCTATCAATAGCACCGATCAATAAATAAGCAGCTAGGACCTAGTTCAGCTACACACTGCTTCTCTCACCTGGCCACAGACGTTCACTCTGTGTGAATGGAGCCCACAGTGCCTGTGTTTATTTGACCTTGTTTTTTACAGCACTGAACTCACCTGTGTTGAACTGAAAACTGTGTGCATACAGGTTCATCTTTTATTTAGTTTTTTCAATGATGTGAATTGAATCCGTGAATCCAGTTCCAGGAATTCAAATCCAAGACAACTACTATTATAATGTTATTAATACACTTCTAATGTATTTCTAATGCATCACCATAATGTTATTTTTATTGCTACCGTAGGGATTTGTAATGGATACCATGTTACACTTTAAAAACATAATAATAATAAAGTGCGACTTTTGATTGATGATGAGGATGCAGTATAGTGACTCTAAAAGTCTTTAAGGATTAAGAGATGTTTTATTTTTGCAGGTAGGGAAGCTGACATTTTCAGATGCACCCCTTCACAGAAAAATGAAGCTCTCCAGACACTCTAGGAAAAATGTGAGCAGTCCCAGCAAGCTACCAGGACTTCAAGACTTTCAGTCAATTTTGAACTCACCGTATCATGTCAAAGGCCCTATAAATCAAGTTTATTCTGAAATCCTTCTCGGCAGGATCTGCACGAATCAAAGGAGACGTCCGAGTGCAGAGCCCCAGTAAGATCAAGTCTGCTCCTCAGACAGAGGCTCCCCGCTTTCCCTCCAGATCAGGCCAAGAAGTACATTCGCTTTGCTTTCCCATTGGCTGAGATGGGAATGACCAAAGACACATGACGCCTTTCTTGGCTTTATGAGATCAAGATGGGCTGCTGTGGAACTCTAGTGGTTAGAGAATGGCAGACGGTGAAAGAGTGAAAACCAATGGGACCTGACGTCTTGCCAAAAATGAATAAAACAGCTGCAGACAAAGGAAAATATGTTGCACACACTTGTGAAGTCTACAAAAGGTTTCATTTCCTAAATTAAACAGCTAGGAATGCTTTCCTCCAATATACATTGAAGTGCATTTACTCTTTCAGAGGCTCGTTTATCATAAGCAGTGTTATTTTGATGTCTATGTGTACCACAGATGCCTTAATTTAGTACTTTGTGTCAAAGCTGTATTTTCTTGAATCTATTTTATATATATATATATATATATATATATACAGCGCTATTTGTTACAGTTTATGTACTGTACATACATACCTCACTGAGTTTCGTGCATTTGAAATGCTGTCCTAAGCAATAAGTCTATGCCAAATTCTTAACTTATGATAAATGCCTGAAGTATTTCTAAGGTCTGTTTATATTTTTATACATATTTGTATTTTATGGTGATACAACTTTGTACAATATTCATGTTTTGAACAGTATTTTACAACAAAACAAAGTATATATTTTGTATATAGATAAGATCTGAATTTATTATCAGTTTTTATGCGGGTTTTGGTATTCTTCTACCAAACTTGATTTAGTATTGAAGTATTTTTGTGTGCACAGAGACCAATAATGGAAACAATTGATAGCCTATTAAATAATGCATTAAGGTAATTCAATATCTCGCCTCCTGTTTACAGTAGATATTTTGTGTATTTGGAGTACTTTATATATTTATATTTTGGCTTTTTGTGTGTATATATCAGACTTAAAATACTGATATTACTGATAAAGATGCACAATTCATAATAACATAGAAAATACCTGGCACCAGAGTTGCACAGATGTCACAATTACCAAGTCACTACATCCATGAGTGATGCAAAATGGAACCATGTTTTTGAATGCAATGTGGACATTTTATGCACACAAAATGTGTAGTTTTCATACAGGAAAGCCTCCATTTGGGTTGTTTTGCAAGGTTTGATACTTACTGTGACACAGAAATTTGGAGATACCAATGATATAAGAAAACTGCTGTGAATTTCCTGTTGTTAAATTCCAGGGCAGTGCAGAAGATAAAGGTCCCAGTTCTGTGAGTGCTGAAGGAAGGGTCTCTTCATGTGGCCCAATATTCACAGAGCAGCACATGTATTGCATTGCTGATGATGCTTATATTTAATAATAGCAATATTTAACAAGCAAGAATGTCTTTCCTGAAAACATTTGCACTTATGGGCTTTTCTGAACATTTTTTTTCTGAATTCATAAAAAAAAATGAAACCAGTAAAGCATACATATTTTACAGACTCCAATGAAATGTCCAGAATTCCATTTTTGTATATATACTATAGTGTTTTGGAAGCTGTGCCCAAAATCCATTTACAATACAATTAAATATGTTTTGATGATGAAAGATCTATTTGTACCTGGTATGATCCACCTATTTAAAGGACATTTTGCGATTATTTTTGTGAATTATTGTTCAAACGCTGAGCTGGTCATTTAAAACATCTAGGTAATACATTTAGTTTTGTGATATATACAGTATGTGTGTGTGTGTTGTATGTATGTATGTATGTATGTATATATATAGATATAGATATATAGATATATATAATGATATTAAAGTCAGTCATAGCAGTTTTCCAACACTGCCAACTAAACGAACAAAAAAAAAAAAACTACTTGGATTTACATGTGGAAAACTTGCAGTTTTAATATTGATACGTAATTTTTGAAACATTTATTCATATTTTATAAATTTGGGTAAAAAATACAAGATGTAAATTAAGTCTGGGGAAGAACACCCAATATACCAGCATAGAAAACTGGTTTTTAAAAAATGCTTAAAAGGTAGTGCACTTATACTGCAGAGGTAATTATCGCTGTGCTTATATTATTTGAAATACAGTAGGGTGATGTGGATCTGTGTAATCCTTCCAGATAGCTTTAAATCTCTTCAAGAGAGTGGAGGGATAAGCCTCTTTAGGTTTTAATTCAGTTTGTCAGATTATTTGCTTTCAACTAATCCTGTCCTTCTAGAGTAGCTTTGTAATGCTTCTAATACAGACCGCGTGCTGCAGGTGAAGTGCTTCAGCAGGCGTTTTAAATTGTAAAGCGGCTATCCAGGGTTCTAAACAAAGCGATTGTTGGCCTGAAGAACAACACAGAATACACAACTATACACAGCTTAATACACACCTTTAGATTTCTATATTTTCTAACAGCTCTGGGCAGTTCCAGACCTCGAGGACTGTAGCTGTTTCTGGGTTTCCTTCCACCTCGGCAATTCATTACTTAGTCATTATTAATTAGTCATTATTAGGAGAAAAAAATCAATTCACCAGTCTATTCCAGGTGTTAATCAGTTGCTAATGAATGGTGCCTGTAACTCCTTCAGGAGCCCTGGCCTTTCAAAGTCTGGAGCTGCCCACCCCTACTGTAACACAGTAGCATGCAGGCTAGACAGTAAAGCCTATTAATTATAACGCTATGCATTAAAAGGCAAGTTGCAAATCAATCACAGACCCTTCAGTCATACATTCTAATGCCAATAAAGCTGCGTGGTATTAAAACAGAAAAGGCAGTGCAAATGGAGTTTTTGTGGATCCCATCCCTCGTATTAAAGTAGCAGCTGGGCTCATTTTCACTGTATTTACACAAAGGGGAAACTGGAGAAACGGCCACTAATGCTCCTGTAGTTTCTCTTTCATTACACAACTTCAAAGCCAAATACGGCCTCGGTCTGTTCAGCCAAAAAGTAAAACCAGGCACCTCCAACAAGGGATGAATAAATATATGGCGTGACATCTTCACAGCTCCATGCGTGATTCATGTGTGATGTGAAAAGGTTCGGGGTAACACTCGAACGGTAACTGAAACACAACACGTTACAGCACTGGGATCTTTTACATCTGATGTAAAAGTTAGACTAAACCTATAAATTGGCAATGCACTGGGAGAGACTAAATTATTTATTGCATATTAAAAGTATTATCTATTATACATAATAGTATTTGTTTTTCCCATTGTGCCTAATGTTTTATTTGTACATTTTGTATTACTGTTCAATTATTTTATTCTGAGAAGCGCTCTGTGGCAACCTTGCCAAGGGCACTATATGAGATAGATTGATTGACTGATTTATTGATATTATGATTGTGATAAGTATTAATATATTACTCAATTTCAGCTCTCTATCCAATTGTAGTAAGTTAGTGATAAGATACAAATAAATAAATAAATACTAAAAACTTCAATCTTAAAACTTAATCACTTTTTATGTATTGTATTGTAATTTGCTTAAATGGTCTTGCTCCACTGCTATTTCTGCATCATGTGGAAATATTACAAGACAAAAGTAGTACTGTTGATAGATGTAAAACATTGTTTGGACAGACCACTGTTGCAATTAAAGCCACACTTTTATGGAACTCATTACCGCATCAGTTAAAATTGTTAGTTAATTCTTGGATAAAGCAACATAAACCAGTGATCATAAATAACTGTAACCATGTGCAATATTGTAACAAATAAAATGGTTCCTTTCGGTATACATAGTCTATTTAAATTCAGAGGGAACTTCTCAGAGGGATTCAGAGGGATATTGTTTAGATGTAGTAGATTCAGTTCTGTCACTTTACCTACAGATATTGCTCCCAAAGCTTTACCTTAACTTACCCTTGCATTGGCCTTGCCCTCAGCCCACTGGCCCACCAGCATGTTGGGAAAATCCCAGATGTCCCGATAGGCCAGACTATCACTGGCGCCACACCCAAAACGGCAGCCAGTAAGGACACTTTTGTCAGCTCTCCCACCAGAGGCACATGTAATTGAAAAGAGGTTCACGGTGTCTGAGCTCATTATGGTGACATCATCCCCGATTGGTAGAGAGTACAAACCCCGGGTGTAGCACTGACCGCACACACTACATAAATAAACCTGCTGTACTGCCCAGCAGTCTCCAACACTAAGGGTCACCCTGACCATGCTGATGCTTGAACACTTGTCACCTCAGTCTCGATCACATCATCCTGTAAAATCCTTGAGCATCTTAAAATTGACTTGGAGTTTTCTGCACAGGAGGCTGCAATATTTAATTCTCTATTCCTAAAACAGTAGTACATTTTTCTAAAGATTAATTCTACCATTACAGACTCAAAAAGGAAAAGAAATCTGATTAATCCCATGATTTTTCTTGGCCATGTGCCCTTGCTCCCTGAGTGTTAGATATAACATTCATTTACAGACTCCAATGTTTTTATAAATCATTAATGTCCAACACATAACACAATATCTGGAGTAGTTTATTACAATAAGGTATTGTCTGTTTCTACCTGCTATTGATACTTCCAAGTCTAGCTATAGTTTATGACCATATACATTAAATTCTTCTTTTCCATCAGGAAGCAGCACAAGCAGTATTTGCATCCTATGTCATAGCTGTGTGGTGGTGGTAACAGTTCTTTAAACTTGGTTTTGCTGGGGAGTTATCAGTCACCTTGGGAGTTATATAAGTTTATCAGTGCACTGTTAATGTTAATAAGAGACACACTTTCATCTCCAATACACCTCTGTAATATGGCATGACCTGTGGTAAGAAGAAACCCTCACGCACATTAATGATTCACAGTCTGAATATTTTATTCTATCCAGCCCTTAATATCAAAAGAGTGTGGCAGTGCAAGAATGATTTGATTTAATACAGCTAATTCTACTGAGAACAACATGCAATGCTTTCATTTTTCATTTAATCCAGCCCTGAACATAGCAAAGTAAGCTCCCGAGGGGACATTACATGTCAAATTAAAAAAACTTCACCTTTTCCTTTTCAGTTTGAATGTAAATCACAAAACAGATCTTGCCTATTATGAATGGTCCTGATACTTGTAATGATCTCATGAATAATTGTAGAATGACATGATTGTTATTCTATCCATGCATACTACCAGTGCTCACCTATGGCTCTGAAACCTGGTCACTAAGCACAAAACTGGTACCGAGTCTCCAAACACAAAGAATCAGGAAAAGATATTTGTTCGGGATAACAATAGGAGACAAAAAAAAACAAAAGAATCAGAGAACAAACAAAAGCGTGTGACATCATTGCAAGAGCTGCTTGCAAGATGTGAAGATTCAATGTATTACCAGCAAAGCCATCTATTAGCTGGGCATTTTGTAAATTTGTCAAAGGCTTGTTCTCATTCTAGACTGTGAATTGGGCCCCTAGCAGGTATTTGTGGATCTTTTCAGTTGTAGTGCCAGTGCCAGTGCCAGCTCTGAGGAAGGGTCTGATTCAGTGCCAGTGGCTCCAAGCTTGAAAGAACGCTAATTAACCTCATTTTGCTGGGCTGAAAATGCAGAGCTGTATAGAGATTCTCTGACTCTCTGCCTTTTTCTTTTTTAATGGCTCACTTATTGAATGGCTATCAATGCATCGTGATGCCATCATCAATAAGCTCGGATGCAGGGTTCCAGGATTTCCTTGATTTCCTGAAATAGGTAGATGATCGTGTTTCTTCTTGATTTGGTGTTCCAGCAGAGGATAGATGGATCATTTTGTGTGGAAAGTTTGTTCTTGCAGACGACTCCATGTTGTGGCCGTTGCAGAGGCCATGGTTAGAAGACAACTCCCCGACGCCTCCTCACTACGATTTCCAGCGTCTCAATGTATGTCTGTCAATGAGTTTCTGTATTTGTCTGGCACCCAATTCAGTAACTGAATTTTGAATATGTTATAAATCAATAATTTGGGTTTAGATAGCAATTGTTCAAAACGCACACCACCACCGATCTATGATTTAGAATCACTTGAATATGTTTCGTCTGTCTAGCTGTAAATCTGTTTCAGGAATTGTATATTCCAATAATAATAATTCCAATAACGCAATACTACTACTACTACTACTACTACTACTACTACTAATAATAATAATAATAATAATCGGTATTAAAGTACTATGTACTAATTTTATTTCGCATGATTTGTATTATTGTTAGTTATTATTGTTATTATCATCATCGTCAATTATTATTAGTCTTACATGCAGAAAAATAACGATCTTGCAAGAGATTAATTATTATTATTATTATTATTATTATTATTATTATTATTATTATTATTTGCCTATTTTCCCGTTCCAGCTCATACACAGACGGTTAATGCTTTTGTACTTTTTTTGTACTAAACCAGAAAAACTGATTTATAAAGTTATAACCCACTGACAGTTCACAAAGCCCAACACACTGACAAACGCTGACAGACGCAACACAGATGATTCGACAATATTTATAATTATTATTATTTAAGTTTTTAATTTGTTATTATTAATAATAATAATAATAATAATAATAATAATAATAATAGTAGTAGTGGTAGTAGTATGTTGTTGATTATCATAATGATCAATAATAATAATCATCTTCATCATCGTCATAATCATAATGGATGAAGCAGATTCTCTATATTCCCTGGACACCTTTTGGTTGTCGTGATGTAAAAACAGCATAATTGGTCTTGGAGGCTATAGTTATTATGAGTAGCTGCTATGATCAGTAAAATAAATAAATGAATAAGAACGTTGATTGATGAAAAAGATTCTCACTGTCTCTCCTACATATTAAAAACATATTATGCAAATTATCTATAGCCTATTAGGCTACTGTTACATGCAAACAAACTATTTTAAGAGACTATAATATTATAATATTAGTATGATTTTATGATAATAATATTAATGTGCTGGTTGCATTCTTTATTGGCGATTTGATGGAGAAAATAATAAGAATAAGATCATCTTCGGGTAAACATGTTGATGCACAATTTTAAGGAATTGACGGAATGAGCTTTCCTTTCCAGTCTGGAAGCTTGTATATTGAGACGAGTCGGTTGATATCATTTCACATTAACGTGACCAACTGCACCAACTCAACATTTTGTCGCCCTGAAAATTAAAAACGGTAAAAAATAAAATCCAATAAAATAAAATAAATGTCTGTTTTATTTTACATTACTCTGTCTTCGATTGTTTATTTGCAGATAGATTACATTTTAGATGTATCTATATTAGTAAAGACAATGAGTTAACTAGGCAACTGTCACTACCACTGCGTACATAATAAACCATAACTACTAGGCTACCAAAACGTACAAAAAAGTATTATTGTTGTTGTTTTTTATTGCCTATTGAATTTAGTTAAAAACATATGGGTTTTTTTATTATTATTAATGTGGCATTTATAATAATAATAATAATAATAATAATAATAATAATACATTAAAATGTGAAACTTTTAAATCGGTAACTGTCTTTTCAAAACTTCAATAACTAGACTAGATCGAATTAAATACAACACAATGAAGGTGTTTGACTTGAGGCGTTATATATTTTACATTAAACACGTTTTCTTCGTGCATCAGCCGAGACAACACCGATACATCAGAGACACCTCAGCGTCCTCTGCCGAGTTGTCCAATCAGCTTGCAAGAATTTCATGGCTGCTGAATATTAATGATCAATGGAGCCAATCAGAGTCTGGGTGTGAACTTGGGAGGAAAGCACTCGGGAGCTCGGAGAGCCGCGGATTCAGTGCGCTGTTTCCATCCTGGAGCGCGTCAATGCACGACCGCCTTATCGGGGATCTGGGTTTGTTTGGCTGTTTTTTATTAGTAGGCAAGTTTCACAAAGTGTTCCTCATTTAATGAGTGCAAGTGGAGTATTTCTCAAACTTGGCATCGCTTGTAGACCGAACAGCCTGGACTCGACTATGTAGTCCGGCTACAACCAGGCGGACCTGCTCGCACGATCCGTTCCTGCCTCACTGCAGTCAGACGCGCCCGGTGATGGAGAGAGGGGCTACTTTCGGAATATTTCGACTTTGCATTTTCTTGATCTTCATTTTTTCTTTACTCCCTTTCCATTCCCAAGGGAACTGGATGTAAGTCGTTTTGTTTAGCCTGTGCAGAGAACAAACCTTTTCACTTGCGTTAACAGTATGACACTTTTATACATAATTATACCTATACATAAGTTATAACGTTAGCAGTCTGTCTTGATGGAGATATATAGATAGATGGATGCACATATGCAATAGAGAGAAATAGATAGGTACAGATCTAGCTATAGATAGATAGAGACATACTGTAGGTGTGTGTGTGGTTCTTGATTTCTGGAAATATTGATGTATGTGCTTGCATAAACCTTTAGGTGGCTGGGGATTACACCCTTGGGAGTAGCCGAAAAAATGGGATGCGCAAAGCTGCCTCTGAGCGGCGCACAGAAGGCGCTGTGCCGGGGGAAGCCGCTCGTGCTGGCCAGTGTCCGCGACGGAGCCGCGCTCGCGCTGCGCGAGTGTCAGACTCAGTTCCGCCACGAGCGCTGGAACTGCTCGACGCGCGCGGACCCGGCTGTGTTCGGATTCGAGCTCACGAGCGGTGAGTGGCGCACGCGAGGGGTCCGGGGGGCTTTATTCTGCGGGCCGCGTTTGGGTTTGATTACAGGTATATAAAGGAATCACAAGTTATTTGGATGTCTGAGTCAGCATTCATGGGTTAACAGTCTGCTGAAAGAATAGATCACCGCTTCACTATTTTTTCTTTAAGCAGAAGTGATCCTTCACTTAGATCTAACGTCGCATATTCAATAATAATGGGGAAATATATATTTCACGTTTTCATTTTGTGCTTTACACATTCGAAATCATATGCATATATACATTTATAAATATGTGTGTGTGCTTATTTCACAGTTTGAGTTTGGGGCATTTAAACAGTGTATTTGATCGACACAACAGCTGTAGGACACAATTACAAACATCTGCTGTGATTCATCTGTCTCAACGAAGTTCGCAGTTAGCTATGGCCAAGTGACTCCTTTGAACAAGGGTCTTGTCCATTGTGCCAGGTTTAATCCTGTGGGTTTGAAGTCCTTATAAAATACATTTGTAAACTGTAAAAGACTGCAGTAGTATCTGGAAATACTCTTAACCTTCAAAAAAAAAAAAAGAAATGTGATTTTGTGATTAAAAACAAAAATCCTTAAATTATGTTTATACATGATTTTCCCTCATTAAAAACAAACAAACAAAGAACTCTTCCTATATAGGAAGATATTTAAAGAATAAAGTTGATTGAACTGAGTTAAATTAGTGAAGTATCCATCAAAAAGTTATACACCCTCTATAAAATTAATTTCCATCACCAGGAATCTTTTTGGGGGTGGGTGGGGGCTGTATCAGTGCTCAACAGACTATGAAAACGATACAATAAAAACAGTTTAAAAACTAAATTGAACATTTTTTCCAATGGAGGGTGTGTGAACTGTGTCCTTGGATTAAATATTAGACACATTAATTATCTTGTGCAGTGCAGTTCAGTCTGCCTGTGCGTGTCCCAGAAAGCACTGTGGTTCCCATGTCCTGAGAGCTGTTTCATAGAATAATGTGCTTTCTGTAATATACATGCCAGGATTTGTTGAATTGTTGAACTAAATTAACAGCAGACATTTTTTAATCAGGGTTACTTTATTATACATGATTTATTTAGTTGGTTATTTGTTTATTGGCAGGCACCATAAACAATATGATACAAATTATTCTCTTTATTTTGAGAAATTAAAATCTGTTAGATGTATATTACATTTTCTATCATGTTCTTGTCCAGGAATACCTTTATTCTTTTACTTTGTACTTATTTTTAATGTAAGTATGGGATACAGTTTATGCAGGTTTTTCCACCATTGTATCATCTGAATGTTTTTGTTTCGTGACCTTCAGCACTGTTCAGGATTCTCCATGTGATGTGCTTCTGAATCATTTTTTTACATCTGTATTCCCAATTCACAACATGGTTATTTAATTAAATGTAGCCTTGTTGTTGGTGGAGGTCCATGTAATAAAATGTTAAGGACACATCATCTCCTTTTTAAAAACATGGAAGAGAAACACCCAGTGGTGCAAAATAAACAATAAGCATTTATTTTGCTTTTGAGCGCTTAGGTTAGACTGATTAACTTGGTACTTGTGCACTTATTTGTGTGTGTGTGTGTGTGTGTGTGTGTGTGTGTGTTGCAACATCATATGAAAAAATAACAGGTATTGATTTAGCACAATGCTTCAAATGTCTTCAACATGGGCCCTAACGTACAGAGGCCAGACCATGACCCTGACTGATTGATTGATTGCCAGGAACCAAGGAGACAGCATTCATCTACGCTGTGATGGCAGCAGGTCTGGTGCAGGCTGTGACGCGCTCCTGCAGCGCCGGGAACATGACGGAGTGCTCTTGTGACACCAGCCTGCAGGGTGGCGGCTCTCCCAGCGAGGGCTGGCACTGGGGCGGCTGCTCTGATGACATCCAGTACGGCATGTGGTTCAGCAGGAAGTTCATCGATAATGCCGCGAGGAACGTCTCTGCAAGAGGGACGGACGGGCTCTTCACCATGAACCAGCACAACAGCGAGCTCGGCAGGCAGGTAAGGAACTGAAACACAGGAGACATTGTAGCAGAAGTCTGACTGGGAAGACGTAATGATGGACCTGATTGATGATACTTTTTCTCTTAAATACATTTTTAAGCATTTCCTTATACAGCAACACTCCATTGTGATGTAATTTTATGGGGATGGACAAAGAGGCGAGAATAAGGAGTTGCATTGGTTTTCTCTTCAATTTATTGGTACTTCAAACATGGCAAAAAGACAGTGAGAGTGTAAATCCTGTGCATTCTTACAGTAAGGTCTCTAATAGACTAATAGTGGATGCATTTTGTTGAGGATTTATTTTTCTGTTTGGAAGGACAGTCAGGACAGTGTTACATTTTGGATTAATTCCTTTATTACCAGAGGAAAAAGAACATTGCTTGTAAAATAAATAAGTATGTATTTGTTATAAGGCATTAGGACATGGGAAAGGAGACCCTGGTTATTATATATGACAAGAAGGAGATCGGCTTCTGTTGGGCCATGACTCCCCTTTTCACTGGCAGCTCAGAGCTGAACAAGGGCTGGGTTGTTATACTGTGAAAAAGCAGAAGCCTGGCTACTGTATTGGGATTCAAAGCTGAGAAGCAGTGCTGTATGTCGTTTTACAGTTTGCCACCAGTGAAACCATCAGCTTTTTCAGCGCATTACATTGACATTTGGTTCTCCAGTGACCTGCAGTGGGAAAACATACTGGGTCCTACTGGACCATCTTGGCTAGAGTATGCTCTTGCACCCGGGTTGGCTTGACTATGCCTGAGCAAAAGGTGTGCTTTTGCAGAAGCGGTATGAGATTCACACAGTCCTGTAAGGTGATTTACTTGTACCACATGCAAATTCAAGTGTTATAATCTGAACAATTCTACCTGACACTCCAGTCTCAGGCAATAGTGAAACAGACTGCAGTGCTACATTGACATTTCAATCTGCAAAAAGAAAAGTTAATTGCATGCTTTTCTGCCATATACATTACTGGAGGCATTTTGTCATCTAGAGTGACGCAGGAAAGGCATGTCTGTGTCAGTAAAAGCAATCCCAAAGACAAAACATCAAATTTTCAAGACCATTACACTGAGCTGAAAGTCATTTCTGCCACTTTGTGAATTCTTAATGTAAAATTTACAACAAAAACAGACTGATTGAGAGCTTGGTCCTCCCATGAAGCCAGCTTGGTACACACTGCATCAGGGAGTACAGATATATGTCTGAAAACAAATCAAAATTATGTCACATGGTACTAAAGAGCAAAAGGAGCTGTCCACTGAACTGCTCTTCGTATGCTTGTTTCTGGGTGTTCAGAAGTGTACAAAGTTCTGAAATGTGCAAGAAATTCAGCAAGACAGGATTAATAAGAATTGACTTATTATGTAAAACTGTGAAATGATCTATTATGATGTATTGTGTATTCATAATATTGTGTATTCATCATTGTCAGGGCATCCACCTGTCAATTTAATATGTATATTATTATTTTTCTATATTAGTTATCTGTTATTGCCACACTTAAATTAAGGTATCACTAGACCTTTAAATCACAAAGAGACAACCATGAGCCCTTTTGTTCTGCTGCACCTCTCATTTCTGCTTGCATTTTATTTGTACGTTGTGTGTGTGTGTGTGTGTGGTGGGGATAATCAAAGGATTGAGGCTTTTGATGTTTGTAATCCCGTGACGCCAGTATTACTTTGCTATCCCCCAAGAAGCACATCACTGAGACGGCGCGTATTGAAGTGCAATTGGTTTCACATTTAAACCACTTAGATACCATGCAAACGAAATCAGGAATTGTCCTCGACTCATCTTGTTTTATTAGATGCGGTCCGGTTTCCCACTCCTTTCATTTCTTATGTGTGTAATGCCATTTTTTCTGCCTTGTCAAATTTCCCTACCAGTAGTCAAATATAACGAATAAACCCGTCAGGTGTTTCTTCTACAAATCTCGACTCAAAGTATTTTTTAAACAGATGTTTTGCCATTCTAATTAGATCAGTGATAATCACGCTTTTCTTAATTAAATGAATTATTATTGTAAGCACTTTACTAATCAAAATAAATTGAATAAATATGTTTCCACGTGTATGTTTTTTTCAATACACAGTCTAGATCTGGCAAATGAATTGCTAGTCTAAACAACTTTTACTGTCAATCGAAAATACAATTGCAAATTGCTTACCTTCACTTTTGCTAAACACACAACACACACTCACTGTCACATGCACACACACACACACAAAAAAATAAAAAAATATACATGCAATCAGATAACTTTTATCTAGATGTTTAATTATTATTATTGCATTGTCCCACATACAACAGTCCATGTTGCTTTTCCTGTGCACTCAAATAGGTTTCCACACACATACTGTGTTTACAGACTATACAAAATGAACCTTTTGATGTGTATTATGTGTGTGAGTGGGTGTGTCTATCTCTCTCTCTGTGTGTGCCAAAATATTGTGACAACAGGGGTCATGATTCATTTAACCACAACTGAATAGTCTGGGATGAATAACAGAAGTGTATTCTGCCCCAGGCATCAGGTGCTGGATGCCCACTTTTTGACAGGAGAGATTTTTCCTGGGAAAGGAAAACAGAATAACCGTATTTTTCCATTGATAGTAAAATGCAATATGGGGGAAGTTTTGACCCAAAATATATAAATATGCAAAACATAATCTGTCAATACCATAAAATAAAAGTAGTTATTTCCCACACTCACAATCACCTCTGTTCACAAATGAAGAGGGGGATCTGTTTTTTAATTGATATACAATGATGATTATTATATTATTATTATTATGTACTGGTAACTAAATGATTATTTGGTCTGCATCATTCCAGAAAGAGAAACTGATGACATACATTTCCTCTGTGAATTGATAAAGCAGGGATTTAGACTAAAGGTATTTGGAAAGAACTTTCACGGATGAAGAATCGCAGAAATCTGAAGCAAAAACACTTTCTATGGGTAAACATTGGTATGAATGTATTTATTTAATGAAATGTTCACAATCTGAAGAGAGAGAAAAATGCACAGTCACCCAAATATAACAACACAGCCCTGGTGGGACATGAGAAGAGAGGTCACCTTTCCACCCAGCGCTGTTTGTTTATTGTTACACAGGCATGCTAGTTGGACACAGCTGGCAAGGCTGTAGGTTCATTATTTATTCCCTTGTTACAGTCTGTGGTTAAAAAGATCTGTAGTGTCTTCTGTATTTACTGTTCCGGGAAAATGTGTACTGTGTACTGTTTAGGTATTTTCAAACCCTACATACCCTTCATGTTACTGTGTGGTTTTCTACTATTACTACCACCACTATTATTGTTATTATTAAAAATGGCTTACTCTAAAGTGTTTAGATGGTGTGAGCTACATACTGTTCTAATAACAAATTGATGTGTATGTGAGAAAAAGGAAGCATACATTTCAAATTATTTTTAAACGATTGTCTTACAAATGCTGTATCTGAGAGAATTATAAAATGTTTTAATGCTGTTACTCTTGTGGACATCAGTCCATAGCAATGACCAGTCATCCGCGCCTCTATGGGGCCGGACAGCAGAAGGTGTCTGGTGCAGCGCTTAAGACCGGCTTCATCTCAGTTGCTCTGACCCGTATCTCGTCCCCCAGGCTGTGTCCAGGATGATGTCCACGGACTGCCGCTGCCACGGCGTGTCCGGCTCCTGCGCCGTCAAGACCTGCTGGAAGAGCATGGGCGCGTTTGAGAAGGTGGGCGTCTTCCTGAAGGACAGGTACGAGAACAGCGTGCAGGTGCTGGACCGGCCGAGCAAGAAAGTGCGGCGGAAAGAGAAGGAGCAGCGGCGATGGCCCGTCGGCAGGGAAGACCTGGTCTACGTGAACAAGTCCCCCAATTACTGCCTGGAGGACAGGAGCGTGGGCATCGTGGGTACGAGAGGGAGGAAGTGCAACCGCACGTCGGCGGGGCCGGGCGGCTGCAACCTGCTGTGCTGCGGGCGCGGCTACAACACACGCGTGGAGCGGCAGGTGCGGCGCTGCGGGTGCCGCTTCGTGTGGTGCTGCTACGTGCGCTGCCGCCGCTGCGAGAGCATGAGCGACGCGCACACCTGCAAGTAGCGCCGCCGCACAGCCGGAGCTGCGCGATGTTTGCACTCAGTGTGATAAACTGGTTTGCATAGTTGGAGAAAACAAACGAACATAAAAAGCAGCTTCCAAATTGGTGATTAACAACCAACTAATACTGACATATGTAACGCATTAAGCACATGTGAAGATATGCAGAAAGGGATGTAAAGGGAACATGATCTCGCACACTAACAGAAAGCCCCCTCAAAACAACGCGTCCTTTGCAAACCACAAAGGGAGAAAAAGTAGGGCGAATGTGTGTAATGTGAAAGGTACATAATCAATGCATGACATGTACCCACAAGCTTAATTTGAAACTATGTTATTTACGGATTAATTCGGTATATTAAATAATGTACATTAGACTAATTGTTTGTCAGCGATGTGTTTCGAGAGTTTGTTGAACACAGAAATAGAAACGGAGTCAAATGTTTGTATAGGCTGCCTACAGTCTGAACTCAGTTAAACCAGTTGAATCCTTAGAGTCAGTGCTCAACACGCTGTGGAAATGTATAATAGATAAGTATTGTTTCATTAAATACTTTCAACTATATCTGTACACAGGTCTTTCACATAAACAAATCCAATATAGCCTTTATAGTTAATAAATTGACTATAATTATTCATATTCCGATTAATAATTTGGTATAGAATTTATTCAAAGTATTCTTCCATCTATTGCATTATATTTCTGATTGATCTCTTTGTGTTTTATAATGTACCAATGATTTTACAAATGAATAAATACATTTCGTAACAAAAACACACACATACACAAACCCAAATAAATAATACATACATGTTTTGGTTCTTTTAATCAGGAATGCAAATACTAAGCATTTTTGTATAAAAAGTTACTTTAAAAGCTGCTCTTCAAACAATGTTTGAGAAAGTTTAAACTGTACAGCATATGGAAGCAAGAAAATGAAGAATATGTATAAAAAGAAGCTAATATTATTTAACTCCATGACATTGTTCATATTTTGTAAATATTTTAATTATGCTCATGTAAAACATTAAAAAGAAGTCAACTATGCTATGCACAAAGTAAAGCCCGGCTTTTAATTGTTATAAACCTGGCTTTTGTTTATGACATTTATCATGGGATTATTTCTTTTAATTTTGTTGAAATAATTACTGTTTTATTATTGCTATTTATTTCCTATGTTTATTCTTTTCTGTCAACACCAAATGAATTAATTGTATCTTTTTAAAATAAGTAATATTCCACATTGCTTTGGGGAAATTATATAGTTTTAGTGAATAGTATTCAACACACTTTATTTGAAACAAATGTAATTATTATTCATTTAATTTAATTAATATTGTTCTTATTTATCAGAGGCTCTCTTTTTTAACATAGCTTCGCACTGGAATATTTCAATAATGGTTTCTGTGTTGAAATCAATCACAAAATAAGCTTTTTTTCCGAGGAGGTGTTGTGTACTTTTGACTACAACTGTACACATGCTCACACACACGCATGCATATGGACAGACAGATATATAACAACCCTTGGAGAATTGTGGGTGTTTGGTTTTAAATGCATCCTGCTTAATTAAGCGGAGGCACTTCCTCTGTCCCTTTGACCAAATCGGTCTCTTTTCAGTGAATGTGAAGCATTGATTTGTGAAAAGTAGCAAAGCTGTGCAAAATACCACAAGTCTTTTCCTTAAAAGGGGGCTTAAGGTTAACTTGGACCCTATATTTTAGTGAAACACTTGGAGCTTTAAGGTGGAAGATGATTTATTGGATTTAAGCAAAGACGAGCAGAGATAATGCTCCATCATTACAGTTTTGCTTAAAAAGATACTGAGACTAAATAAAGCCTTGAAAATATGTTCTAGATGGCTTTTCCCATGTGTGTCATAGGTCCCAGTCCTGCAGATTTAACACAGCGCACACTGTTTTCAGTACTGCGCTGGTCTCATAGAAAAAAAATATAGTTGGAATGTAGCACTCTGAAAAGCATTATATCATATTATTTTCTTTTCAGTGTATTTATTTATTTATTATAATTGGTGTTCCTGGTGGATTGGTAGCTTTATTGCTGATTCACAGACATCTATCTTGTATTTTACTGAAGATGGGTAATACAGTTTTTCACAATACAGTTTCAGTACAATGTTTCTGAAATCAGCATGTTAACTGATTTTTGTTTTCAGTGAGTTGCTGAATAAAATATTTTTAACATACTTTCTTTCAAGTGAACAGTAATTGTATTTAAATGACAGGATTTCCCTTCTATACACTGAGCTTGAAGTGATTGTGAAATAGTTTTGATACTGATACAACAATTGAGTTTAGCCTCAAAGAACACCTGGCTCATTTGGTTGTGTGCTAGTTTATGCTACACAATCAAAGTAACTGGTCCCTTTCTTTATAACATGTCCAGAATACACCGCCGTAGACATCCTGCGAGGGTAGTCTACATTGTGAAGAGACATGGACAATCTCACTGCAATGCAACTGACAGGAAGGAAGAACAAGAAAGCAATACTGATTTAAATTAAAATAAATTAGCCAAATGAAAGAGGACATTTTCTGACGGCATTTTTCTGCAAACATTACCCCAGGCGGGTGGTTGGGGGCGGGGGTGTTCTGTGCACACACTGTGGATGATGAACAGCAGCACTGTCCTCCAGAGAGCAGCCATCTCCGTTGTGGTAGGAATGAATCACTGTTGGTGACACTTAATAATAATAATAATATTTATTTATTAGCAGATGCCCTTATCCAGTGCAAAAATACAGTGCAGTTCAAGGCATAAAACATATTACACATTCCAATTTACACAAGTGTATACAATATATGGGGTCCTTACATCATGGATTGTAAAAGTCGATGAGTGCAGACAAGATGTTAGGTTAATCAATTAACCAAGGGAAAGGGAGCATAGGGGAAATCAAAATCAGCAGGGACACACGCACCCGGGGACACATATGGAAATTGGGCTTCAAGGCATTCAAGACGAAAAACAGGAGACACTTCTTCACACAAAGAGACATCACAATCTGAAACAAACTCCTCAGTGATGTGGTTGAAGCTGAAAATTTGGGAACATTTAAAAATAGACTGGATAGGATCCTTGGATCACTTAGTTATTAATGGACACCAAATGAGCACGATGGGTTGAATGGCCTCCTCTCGTTTGTAAACTTTCATATGTTCTTAAAATAAACAATACGAGTACTAGTAATGCAAGGTAAGTAGTATGATAAAACGTTGTATAAGTGCTATCTTACAGGAGAGTAAATTACTAAATTACAAGTACTGTCTGAAAAGATGTGTTTTGAGTAAGTGCCAGAAGGAGGTCAAGGACTCTGCTATTTTGACTTCAGTGGGAAGGTCGTTCCACCACTTAGGGGCCGGGGATGAGAAGGAGCAGCTCTGGAGGAAGGAGAGTGGAGAGGAGGCAGAGTTAGTCTTCTGGCACTGGAAGACCACAGTGGTCTGCAGGGGATGTATGGAGAGACGAGTGTCTGAAGGTAGCTTGGTGCAGTGTGGTCGAGACAGTGGTAGGTGAGGGTCAAAGTCTTGAACTGAATGCGTGCAGCTATCGGGAGCCAGTGGAGGGAGCGGAGCAGTGGAGTAGCGTGTGCGAATCATGGCAGAGAGAATACCAGACGAGCCGCAGAGTTCTGGATGAGCTGGAGCGGCGGGTAGTGGATGCAGGCAGGCCGGCCAGGAGGGAGTTGCAGTAGTCCAGGCAGGAGAGGACCAGTGACTGGACGAGCAGCTGAGTCGAGTAGTCGGTGAGGAAGGGACGGATCCGGTGTATGTTGCTCAGGAAGAATCTACAGGTGCGTGTCAGCGTGGTGATGTGCTGGGTGTAGGAGAGCACAGGATCGAGGGTGACTCCTAGGTTTTTAGCGGAAGAAGGAGAGAGTGTGGTGGATTCCAAGGGGATCGAGATTAAGAGCAGAAGGTAAGGAAGAGTGAGGATTTGGAGAGGTTGAGCTGGAGGTGGTGTCAGTGCATCCAAGCAGAGATAGCAGACAAACAGGAAGAGATGCAAGAGGGGATGAGCGGGTCAGAAGAGGGAAACAACAGGAAGATATCCGCATAGAAGTGGTCAGAGAATCCATGGGATGCGATGAGGGGGCCCAGGGAGCGAGTGTAGGGAACAGGAGGGGCCCAGGACGGAGCCTTGGGGTACACCTGTGAGGAGAGGTTGTGGGGTGGATGAGGAACCTCGCCATGTCACTTGGTAGGTCCGGTTGTTGAGGTAGGAGGAGAACCAGGTGAGAGCAGTTCCAGAGATTCCAAGGTCAGTGAGGCAGGAGAGGTGGATGGAGTGATCAACGGTGTCACATGCTGCAGAGAGATCAAGGTGGATGAAGACTGAGGAGAGGGAGGCCGCCTGAGCACAGCTGAGGGAGTCAGTGACTGCCAGGAGAGCCGTCTCAGTGGAGTGAGCTGTGCGGAAGCCAGATTGCAGAGGATCCAGGAGTGAGTGATGGGACAGAAATGCAGAAAGCTGACGGTGGACAGCACGCTCAAGGGTCTTTGAGAGGAAGAGGAGTAGGGAGACAGGGCGGTAATTCTGAGGAGAGGTAGGGTCAAGGGTTGGTTTCTTGAGGAGTGGGATGACAGCAGCTTGTTTAAACACAGTGGGGAAACAGCCAGAGAGGAGTGAGGAGTTGAGGAGGGAGGAGATGAAGGGGAGTAGATCAGGAGCAGTCACTTGGAGTTGGCAAGTGGGGAGAGGGTTCAGGGCACACGTTGTAGGTTTGTGACCTAGGAGGAGAGAGGAAAGTTCAGAGTCTGAGAGAGGTGAGAATGAAGAAAAGGAAGCTTGGTCGGTGGGAGGCTTGGGTGTGATGGGAGATGAGGGGGGACTGTTGAAGAGCTTGCAGATGTTTGTGATCTTGGAGGAGAAGAAGGAGGGAAAATCATCTATAGAGAAAGACGAGGGAGGAGGGGGGGCAAAGAGGGAGGAGAAGGTGGAGTTGAGTTTGTGGGGGTTGTTGACAGTGGATTTAAAGAGTGATTGGATTTAAGACTTCTTGGCTGAGGTGAGTGAGGAGCAGAATGTGGACAGTAGAGAGCGGTAGAGTTCAAGGGCAGCTGGGTGTTTGGTCCTTTTCCACTTCTGTTCAGCGGCACGCAGACTGGATCGGGTTGGGCGAAGAACGGAAGAGTTCCAAGGCTGAGGAGGGGAGGGACGGACAGGACGAGATGTGAGAGGACAGAGAGAATCAAGGGAGGAGGTGAGGGAGGAGAACAAAGAGGAGGTAGCACAGTTGACAGACAGATGGGGAAAAAACAATGAAACGGAAGGTCAATGGAAGGTAAGAGAGTGAGAGCAGTGGAGGCAAGGGTGGAGGGGGAGATGGAATGGAGATTACGGCAGAAGGTGACAGAGGGAGTGGGACCTGAAGGCCAAATGTATTCAAGTTAAACAAACTCCACATGGTCATTCCCCTGGCAGTAGCTGACCAGCATGTCACTCACGAAGGGTCGCTGTGTCCATGTGCTCTGGCGCCAACCCGGATTCATTGGGCAACATGACCCCTCGCCCCCTGGTACACCTCCGGTCCCAGGGCTGCAGTCATTATGCAATGCAAGTCTTTCAGTGTGTTTGGCACAATCCAGCGCTCTTAGAAGGGAATGATTGCCAAACCAGACATTACAGAACTCCCTGTGAATGTTTCGGTCTTGAAAAATGTCTTTCTCGTTTTTGACTGAAGGCACAGAGCCGGTACACCACAGACAGCCCATTTTGCTTCCACATCCTCTCTAAGCAATGGCTATCCCCATCCTACAGAAGAGTCTTGTACCAAAAACTAATTTTCCTTGTAAAGACAATTCATAATTAGGACAGATGAAAGGGAAATTTAACTAGATTAATATATCATTCATCCATTATTAGAGCAGGGATACATGCAATTCAGCTGTATAGCCCTGATGCTTCGAGTGCTCTGGCCAACCACAGAACTCTGGGGACCGAGATCGCTTACAAGTAGTGGTGGTTATGTCTAAGTTTCTTCCTTGTGGAGAATGAGTTCAATAGTACCTGTAAAAGCCAGAAAAGGCCAAAGACTTAAACGGTCGTTAAATGTATGATGATCACTGAATAGTTTGATTTCCAAGTTATAGAAAGCACCCACATTTGTCATCATTAACAAGACAGCTTTTGCATTTTGCAAGGCTATGCTTCAAAAAGCATTAATGCATGAGTTTGGTTTTACTGAGTTTACAAAATATTGGCCCAGTTTATAAGAAAATCTCACACTGGTGGTCTGTTAGCAAAAAAAACAAAAAAACACACTACAGCAGTAGTGTTGTTCTTGAACTTGGTCTTAATGTGCTGGCAGCTAAACTGGGCAGCAGATCCAAACTCTACAATGTAAAACTCCTGGGAAGTTCACAGTGCCTTTGAAGGGTGTTTGGGAAGACAGACTATGTGGTAAAACATGCAGCAGGAAATGGGTTGAAGAGGCAAAGCAATTTTTCACAGGCTCTCAACTGCAGAATGATTCACAGAGGTGGAAAGGTAATCAAAACACCGGTGGCCCCGCTGGAGGGAACACCTACAGGCCTGCCTAAAGGGGCGAGTTCACGTAGTCCACACACACCACTGTTAAACATATCTATAATGATATTGCATTCCACAAACCCAAAGGCGCACACAATTCTTAAAACCATTTAATTCAGTGCGTTCCACAGGAGACTAAGCAGTTGACACCACACCTCCAAGCACCATTGATGCACAGTTTCAGCTCTGTGCACGGGCCCATCGTTCATAATTTAACCTTTCACTTGTTTTATATGCTTTACTTTGTCAGACACCCTGGTGCATTCCCCAGTTGGCAAGAGGTTGTGCCATGCTCTCAGTGCTTGGTTAGGACTTGTATACATTGATGTTTTGCTTCCTATAAGGCTTATTCTGGGTTTCCACGGTACATATGAATAAATCATGGTAGCATGCAGATGTCACATCTGTGAAAAGTGAAAATTTTTCTTCTATGTTTTATGGGGTTGGTTTGTGCGAGCTCTCCCATTGCATTATTGTGCAGAACAGGAGCTTCCAGAAGCCAGTGTAACATCCATTGTTCCACACCGGCCTTAAAATACAGGGAGAGATATTTCAGTACAGATACGAGATTCAATCATCCAAACAAACAAAAAACACAAAAATGTTTTTAAAATTGGTTTTGTTGCTTATTGCTATTCCTTTTACCAATATGCAAAATTACCAGGCTTTAGTAAAAGACAAAGAAAAAAAAAAAATTGTGGTTCCAAAATAAGCCTAGTAATGCTCTTGCACATTTAACAATAAGGAACAGATTCATTCAAATATAAATCTGCAACAATAGAAAAGAGTGAAACAGGGCAGATTAATACAATCTGAAGATTTATGTACAGTGAGAAACCGACCTAAAAAGTAGAAAATATTCAAAAAGGTAATCGATGGAAGTTTTTTTGATAATCAAAACCAATCTTTCAAGCTCAGGTTTCAAGTTTAATGTGGACGGAAATATAATGTGTATTTTCACTGTCACAGAGCAGGTTTTATTTTGATACAAGTACAAAATGATACATGGAAAGGCAATCTGGTGTAATTAATCCATTAACTAATTTTCACTTAAAAAGGCAACGGAGGGCCTTTCTTCCCAGCCCTGTCCTGGAGGAGTCCTCTCCCTGCTGGTTCCCATTCCCCACAAGCTGATCACTGAATCACTGATAATTGTCTTGTTTCTACCTTTTCAATGGTTCTCGCTCTTATTCAGGTGGAGTTCAGTCAGGTTAGTAGGTTAAAAACTGGGCTGGAATGAAAACCAGTCAGCAGATGCAGGGAGTCCTGCAGGACCAGGGGGTGGGACCACTGCTAGGGCATTGGGACGCTTCACTTTGCTCACACATCTAGTCACTTAATTGGCATTAAATTGATTATAAACAAATACAATTTTCAAGATAACCTATTTCCATATTAAAGTACAAACAATTAAATAACTATCCTCTTTCAACCAGACAACATTTAAAGGTGCTTGTGCAAGCCTGAGGTTATTAAAAAGCAGTTTTTTTGTTAATTGTATGTCACGAGATTAAAAAAAAAACAGGGCACAGTTTTGACGCAGTGTTTTGTAGGAATGCATATGTGATACAGCAGTCCCTCTGGCTGTATTGGTCTCTTTAAATGATTTTTTCCAGGGATTAATCTATACAAATTAAGGCCTATAATAGGTTCAGTGATGTGATAAAAATCTTGGCTAGAATAAAGGCCCAAAGGTTGGAGACCCCTGGGATAGCACATTCAAAAGGCCAATATTGAACTCAACATTGAAGAAACAAAACAAATATTGCTGGTCTCTGTACATCTGACAGTAGTACGTGATTATTTGGTTTTGGCATAAACATACATTTCTAAGTTGTCTTGCATTGGAGAGAAGTACTTCTATATAATTTTACAATTTGTACAGTTCTACTTCCACTATTCAACCATTAAACAATTCAAATGATTAAAGAGCACACTGTATAGTAACTGCAGTCTTACACTATACATCCATTAGAGGCCGGCACAGCCACCCAAATCCAGAATGCATCATTACCTGGGTATCAACTGTGTGGCGGTTTCAGATCAAATGCAGAAATTATCAGAACAATGCAGTTGTCAATGTCTGCTGCTAGGGAACAGGTGTAAGAGTTATAAATACACTATTTAAATAAACTATTACTTTTCAAGTAGATATACAAGCTATAGTAATAAACACACAAAAAAGGGGTACGTCACTGCCTAAGCAGTCCAAACCAACATGTTATTTGAGAGTAAAAAAAAAAACAAAAAAAAACAACACTGCAGAATATGGCCAGTACAGACTTAAATCATAAAATATATATATATTTTTTTAAACTGAGTTTCCTTCAGCTTAAAGCATTCATCATTAGGCCTTCAAAGCCTACAGAAGTCATAGGGCACAATGGTGGGAAACATGTGAACCATATAACTCTTCACCTTTATATTGAGGACCAAAATAAGTTTGGGAGAATTTGTATTATTTTAATCCCACAGAGCCTGGGTATTTCTCATACCAGTTTTTTAGTACCAGACTATCCAGCATATCCAATATGCTCCAACGTGGAGTAGTGGGCAGAGCTCTGGGTTCAATCCCAGGTGGGGATACTGCTGTTGTACCCTTAAGCAAGGTACTTTACCTAGATTGCGCCAGTAAATGCCCAGCTGTATAAATGGGTAAATATTAAAAAAAAAAAGATCCTAGATAAGTTAAGGGCAATTCACAGTAAAGAACAAAAGTAACAACTAAATCCTTCAACAAATTGGAGTTCTTCCACAAAAACAAATCAGTAAAAGTATAATACCTTAAGAACATAAAGTTTACAAATGAGAGCAGGCCATTCGACCCATCGTGCTTGTTTTGTGTCCATTAGTAGCAAAGTGATCCAAGGATCCTATTCAGTCTATTTTTAAATGTTCCCAAATTTTCAGCTTCAACCACATTGTTCCAGATTGTGACAATGCTCTGTGTGAAGAAGTGTCTCCTGTTTTCGGTCTTGAATGCCTTGAAGCCCAATATCCAGTCGTGTACCTGCTTATCTAGAAAAGCTCCTCTGGTTTGATGTGGTCGATGCCTTTCATGATTTTGAAAACTTGAATCAAGTCCCCATGTAGTTTCCTCTGTTCCAGGGTGAAAAGGTTCAGTTCCCTCAGTCTCTCAGTAGGACATTCCCTTCAGACCTGGAATAAGTCTGGTTGCTCTCCTCTGAACTGCCTCTAGAGCAGCGATATCTTTCTTGAAGTGTGGAGCCCAGAACTGTCCACAGTATCCAGATGAGCTCTAACTAGCGCATTGTATAGTCTTAACATTACTGCCCTTGTTTTAAATTCTACACTTTTGACAATATACCCTAGCATCCTGTTTTCCTTTTTTATTGCTTCCCCACATTACTTGGATGGAGAAAGTGAGAAGTCCACGTAGACTCCTATGTCTTTCTCATGCGTTACTTCATCTAGTTCTATTCCTCCCATAGTGTAATTATAGTGGACATTTTTGTTACCTTGCACTTGAATTTCATCTGCCAGGTGTCAACCCACAACTGAATATTATCTATGTCCCTTTGACTAGCCTGTGCTGCCGAGATTGTATCTGCCGAGCCACCTATTTTAGTATCATCTGCAAATGTGACAAGTTTGCTAACTATCCCAGAGTCCAGATCATTAATATAGTTGAGAAAAAGCAAAGGCCCTAGTACTGATCCCTGTGGAACTCCACTAACAACCTCACTCCAGTTAGAAGCGACTCCTCTAATCGACACCCTCTGTTTCCTATACATCAACCAGTTCATAATCCATCTACTTACCCTGAAGGCCTACAGCTTCCAATTTGAGGATCAGTCTTTGGTGTTGAACCTTATCGAAAGTTTTTGAAAATCGATCATATCATATGCTCTCACGTGATCTACAGCTGCAGTTGCATTTCAACAAATTCTAATAAATTAGTAAGACATGATCTGCCTCGTCTAAACCCATGTTGACGATCTCTAAGAATATGGTTTTCATTAAGATGCTCCTCTATTTTCTGTCTAATCATTTTTTCCAACATTTTACAGGTGATGCAGGTGAGACTGATTGGTCTGTAATTTCCTGGCTCAGTTTCTTGTGGATTGGTATGACATTTGCCGTCTTCCAGTCAGTTGGCACATCCCGTTCGAAGTGTCATTTGGAATATTTGAGTTAGCGGCCTATACATAATTTCCCTCAGTTCTTCAAGTAGTGTTGGAAATATCCCATGTGGCCCAGGTGACTAATTCTGAGTTTGACTGAACTGGTTGGTAACCTGCGGCATGTTATCTTTTTTTTTCTTTTGTAAAAACCTCTGTGAAATACTAATTTAGTACATTTGCCACATCTTGTTTGTTTTCCAAGATTCTTCAATTTTTGCCCTTTATCGGTTTCACTTCCTCCTTTATTGACCTCTTGCTGTTGTAGTATTGAAAAAACTCTTTGCGTTAGCTTTAGCTCCAAGAGCTATGTTTCTCTCTTTCCCTCATTGCTTTCCTGATCCCTTTCTTAGGATCTCTGTGCAGTTCAACAGGCTTTGTATTTTATTTAATCTTGATCGCTTTTGTATACGCTATACAACATTTTCTCTCGATATTTTGGCCACTGTTTTTTTGGTCCTCAAATTTGCCAAAGAAAACCTTGAAGAAAGGCACACTTTAATTGCTTCTGTTCCCCCCATTTTGTTTTAGCCTTTCTTCCTCATTTTAATTCTAAATTCCTTGAAGAGGAGGCTGCAGTAAACCAATAACAGTTATACATTTAAGGACTGCTGTTTCCAAGCAAACTGCGGTTTCTCCAGGGTGCCCATTTAAAACCCTCCCGTAATGTCCAGACTGTCACTGTGTGCAAGAAAGACTTGTCAGCTTGAGTCCAATATCCTGACAATTTAGAAGTTGTGCTGAAATGATGCAATACGACCTTACAAAAGAAACAAGACAATGTACTAGAAACCGGCATCCTTACTTGTTTCTAGGTTAATCAGTGTGGAACAATTCTGGGTATAAAACAGAGATTTGTTCATCAGCTGTTATAAACCAAGGTTATTGTATCCACATACCAAAGATACAAAACGGCTAGATAATTTAAAATAACCAAGGGATACCTTGCACTTAAGGAAAAAAAAAAAAATGAAATTTGCAAAACTACATGAAAGCTAAACTTAGTAGCAATAAACAGCTCTCTCATATATATATATATATATATAATTTTACAAAGAGAAACCCATTACCCAAATATTATGAGCAAAATTTAAAAATCATAAAACCTGATTAAATGAAGATACCTCTCACAAATGAAGAGATAGATTTCCCCTTAATATTTACAAAGACACTTCGAGATTTCACAGTGCTCATCATGCATTTGGTTTGCTGGTCGCAGGAATGATTTCCACAAGGATTGCTAGACATGGACACCACTAGGCCATTATTCAGGATTATACAAAATGTACAGAAGGATAGTGTCCCAAAACCTATTCCTGTTTATGAGGGATGCAGCCTTCCATTTCCAAAACCTCGGGCCAGCCCTCGTACTTATTGGCCTCAGCATTGTTCTTAATGTGCTGGAAGGAAATCAAAAAAGTATGTCTGGGTTTAATGATCAAAATAATCATACAGAATCATCAATTTTAACTGCTTTCAGATTCAGTATTATTAATGTGTAATTCTAAAAAGTAAATTTTCCTACAGCACTGAGATTAAATCCAGCAGGTAAATGAAAAACAAGAACACTCATCTGTTCCTGCTCCGAAGGCAAGTTAACCAAATATTCAGAGAATGTTTTCTTGTGTTTTATTAGGACTGTTTGTTAAATTAATGAAAATAATGCAATGGATTTGTGAAAGGCCTATGAAATACTTCAGCGTAGCTGGTTTAGCACCTGCTTTGCTCACAACATAATGTGAAGCAGCTGCACTTAATCGCTCTAGTTCACCGGATTACAATTTGGGTGTGGATTTTCTGGTGCAGCAGATTCATTATTGAAGGAATACCATGTTTCCAGGCCCAGAATCCCCCCCTCACCTGCTCAAAGGGACTCTTGGTTTTGATTCCTTTGCCTCCAACGAAGATCCAGTTATCCCGAAAACCAAGACTGCTAATACTAGTGCTGCCCAAATCACTTATAAGTTTTCTTGCCTCGTCATTTAGTCTGTAAATATAACCGCACAAACACGTTGGACTTCTGCTTATGAATTTGTGTAAATGTACAAAATGCACAAATGGCAATTTCAAAAATACAAATTCCATATATATTATATATAATCTCACACACACACTTAGTTATAGGTCCGGGTTTGTGTGCATGTGTGACAATGAAGTATCAATCAACAATAGCATTTTCTAACTTTTTAAAATCTAGGTGTATTGATAAAGCACCAGAAACAAAACTTAAACCTACTTTGTTGCACCGTCATCAAAAGTCGCCATCATCACAATTGTCCCATCTTCTATGGTCTTAAGAAATTGGATTATGGTATTTACATCTAAAAAAATATGTTAGACGTCAATACAAATACAGTAAAAAAAAGTGTGAGAAATGCTTCTTCACAAATGGTGGCATAATTTGTGACAAAATTAAGCCTAGGTCTTAAGCATCTGTGCCATGCCTTGCCGTGCTGGACGCGTCCGTCCATATTTGATATTTGCCATTTATTATTGTAATCATCAAGATATGTGCTAGTAGATGTATTTTAAACTTAAGTTAAGGGAGTCATTACTCTTACAGTCGAAACAAAATACACACGTTTCACGATGAAATCATACAGCAACAATATAGCAGATTATAATTGAACTAAAGTGTGCATGTTTCAGTCTTGGCATTTATGGACGCATGTTTTAGAGGGAATCCCAGATCTGCTGCATTTATTTATACATTTAACTTGTAAATGGGCAAACATTAAATAAATTGTGTTCGCCTTCATACTGATTGTCTCTGCTGAGCTGTTATACAACAGACCTGCACACCATTCACAAAACGACAGCCTGAAATACCGTCCAGTTGTTCATAAAATATTAATAAAATCGGCAACTACCGATCCGATTATTATCCTTCAGTTTATTTACTAGTTTACTAGTCATGGCTCTGCACCGGGGTCCTGTGAAATCCAAGTTTTTAAAACACTTGGATATTAACAGTAAGCAGTAATTGTTTCTGTACGTGGTTTTCACTATGCTGCTAATAATTTCTCCATGCTGTAATTTTTGTGATCCCACACAGCACTTGAGATTATATCTTCCAGCAGAATTGTAAATGTTGTGTTTGATGTATATTAATGTATGTAATGTCTAAATGTGTGTATTGTATGTATACAGTATTATTGTCCACTGCACTGTTCTAGGTTTTGCATTGGAACCCCCTGTACTTGCTTTGGCAAAACGGGTGTTACCTCATCATGCCAATAAAGCTCTTTTTGAATTTAAATTTGAATGTAGCTGATCTCTTCCCTGTCTCTCTACAAGTCAAGCACACATCTCCACTGCTGAAAGCGATGTAATTGGTGGGCTTACAGCCAAGTCAGGCAGCAGATAGTTAACCGGCCACAAAACCTGGACACATCCGGACTTGTCCGCCAGTGGCAACGGCGCATTACTCACCTCCAGCCCACATGTCAAAATACTCCGTTTTAATCACTTGTCCGGTTTTACCTGTGCAAAAAGAGTGAACACGGTCGATAAAGTCATTAAATAATCCTCCACCCCCACATATACATTTTTCGTGGAAACAAACATGGAGTGGCTCAGACATCTGCAACTGCCCCAACAGTCAGCTGGTCAAGAACCACTTTGCTTTCTCAGTCTCAGGATCTTCTCTCTCCAACTACTAAGGTTTCATGTTCAAGAATGGCAAGGTGCCGTCTCTGTGCTTGAAAATATAAAAGAAGCGAATCTTCACATTTCTTTAAAATGTTCAAATCAGAAACATTGATCGCCAGACTACAGAGGCCAGTGTACACTCAGCATGCACATGTATAGCCATGACGTGTAATGATTATCACAATATTAAAAACAGGTTAAACATCCATTCCTCTTTACCATATTATGGGATTTTGTGTGTAACAAGACACCACACTTTCTATAACTGTAATTACCATTTACTAAGGCTATATTTATTCCTCTTCCAACGTTGTTCTTGACTCCACTCATCAATCTGAAAGAAACCAAGATGCTTTATTACTTTACAAAAAATAAAATAAAATTACACTATGACACTGCTAAAAAAAGAAAACAAACCCACTAATATTTAAAATATAAGTGACATACTTTGGTACCACTAATCCATTTAGTTTTATAACTCGTATGTACAAACATTTTGTGGATTCTTACTAGATACCCTGGAATAGTTTGTGATCATGCACACGCCTTACATTGAGTCTTCCAAACAGATCTTGGGACCCACAACGCTTGCTGCTCCACTTGCCATTTTGAATGCATAGTGCCCTTCAGGACAAGGTTTTGAAACCCCACATTTAAAGCGGGGTGGCTTTGTGGCTGTAGGGGGAAAATAAATGGTTACATGCATGTACTGAAAAACATTTGAGTAAGGAACCCATCAAATCATCTTAATTATCAATCTGTTCAGTTTGTATACCTTTGGTATAAGGCCCCTCCCAAAGGTTGCTGCAGAGTACCTCACAGAATAAACCCAACTATACATTAGCTTGATATTGCAGATTTCAATGCATTTGTTCTGTTGAGAGCCAATAGTGACATTCACATCTTTAAATACATTTACACCATTTCTGCATTTTTGAGACATGTCAATTTAAACCGATTTTAACAATTTTAACATATTGTAGTAAACCTGGGAACAGGCAAAGAGGTCTAAATACATGATCAGAAACTCAGTCTTGGATTCAAGTCCAGGACACAAAAGGCCAAGGTCGAGGCCGGGAGCCTTTAGGGCAAGGCCGGTCAAGGCCAATGATAAGAATTTTAAAAGGTAAAGGCCACACTCATGCAGTTTAATCAATTGGGTTAGATGTACAAATTTGATTTAAAACTGTCTACAACTGTAAAAGAGCCCTTTTCCAAAATGTAAAGTACAGTAAATCTCAGCAAATTAAATGTTGACCAGATAGTCATTAATTCAGAACCACACTGTTCACAAGATATACTTGCATTTTACATAGTTGCACTCTGAGAAAAGCTTCTCCCATTCTTGCTCTGGATGCTCACATTTAAGCAATAGTTAGAATGCTTGCATATGTTGTAGCAAAATTAATTAAAGTAGCTAAAATCAATGCAAAATACTGGGTAAATTCCAAACAATAGATTGTAAAAAAAATCTATTCCAGTTATAATGAGTAATATTTGGGATTTCATTCCCATCTCTCCTTTCATATTTATTTTCAGAAATATCAGATATTTAAATTATATGCTCAGGTTTTAGTGGACATTAAAATTTTAAATTGTCTGTAAACTGTAAAACATCCCCATTATATTAGGATTACCACACGTCGGAATCTTTTAGCAAAGTGCACTATACCATTCAAATGTGAATGTAGGGAACATCTGGGTTTGTATTAATTTAAGTCATTCATATTTACACTACCATTCAAACATTTGGGGTCACTTAATTTCTTCGTTTTCCATGAAAACATACATGAAATTAGTTTGAATAGGAAATATAGCAAAATTAAAAGGAAATAGTCATTGACAAGATTAGAAATAATGATTTTTAATTGAAATAATTGTGTCCTTCAAACTTTGCTTTTGTCAAAGAATCCTCCACTTGCAGCAATTACAGCCTTGCAGACCTTTGGCATTCTAGTTGTCAATTTGTTGAGGTAATCTGAAGAGATTTCACCCCATGCTTCCTGAAGCACCTCCCACAAGTTGAATTGGCTTGATGGGCACTTCTTACGAACCATACGGTCAAGCTCCTCCCACAACAGCTCAATAGGGTTGAGATCCGGTGACTGTGCTGGGCACTCCATTATAGACAGAATACCAGCGGACTGCTTCTTCCCTTGCATACTTTGGAGCTGTGCTTTGGGTCACTGTCCTGTTGTAGGAGGAAATTGTCTCCAATCAAGCGCCGTCCACAGGGCATGGCATGGCGTTGCAAAGTGGAGTGATAGCCTTCCTTCTTCAAGATCCCTTTTACCCTGTACAAATCTCCCAATTTACCACCACCAAAGCACCCCCAGACCATCACATTGCCTCCACCATGCTTGACAGATGGTGTCAAGCACTCCTCCAGCATCTTTTCATTTGGTCTGCGTCTCACGAATGTTCTTCTTTGTGATCCGAACACCCGAAACTTTGATTCGTCTGCCATAACACTTTTTTCCCCCCCAATCTTCCTCTGTCCAGTGTCTGTTATTTTGCCCATCTTAAGCTTTTCATTTTATTGGCCAGTCTGAGATATGGCTTTCTTTGCAACTCTGTCCCGGAGTCGCCTCTTCACCGTTGACGTTGAGACTGGTGTTTTGCGGGGACTATTTAATGAAGCTGCCAGTTGAGGACCTGTGAGGCGTCCGTTTCTCAAACTAGACACTCTAATGTATTTGTCCTCTTGCTCAGTTGTGCGCTGGGGCCTCCCACTCCTCTTTCTATTCTGGTTAGAGCCAGTTTGTGCCGTTTGATGGGAGTAGTACACAGCGTTGTACGAGATCTTCAGTTTCTTGGCAATTTCTCGCATGGAATAGCCTTCATTTCTCAGAACAAGAATAGACTGACAAGTTTCAGAAGAAAGTTCTTTGTTTCTGGCCATTATGAGCCTGTAAATTAACCCACAATTGCTGATGCTCCAGATACTCAACTAGTCTAAAGAACTATTAAGACTGGCCTTCTTTAATCAGCACAACAATTTTAAGCTGTGCTAACATAATTACAAAAGGGTTTTCTAATGATCAATTAGCCGTTTAAAATTATTTGGATTAGCAAACAACGTGCCATTGGAACACTGATGGTTGCGGATAATGGGCCTCTGTACGGCTATATAGATATTCCATTATGAATCAGCAGTTTCCAGCTACAATAGTCATTTACAACATTAACAAATGTCTACACTGTATTTGTTTTGTTTGCCGTTATACAAAAAATAAGAAATTACAAAGTAGTGAGAATTTGTGTCCATGACTACAGTGTGATATTTCCAGACTGGGAAAACAGTTATAACGGACTGTAGCACAAATAAAACAAGTAAATCGCAGTTTCTCTTTTTGTCGTTTTGATTTTTTTTTTTTCCTTCCCGTGTACTGACCAGCTAAAGTTTGCACGTTGCAACAAAACTGATAAACTACATCCAATTTAACTCAACACAATAACATTTTTAGAAAACAGATTAATTTAAAAAGTAAAATTCACAATCAGTTTGCAGTATGAGAAATTACACACGAGCAATTTTAAACACCAAGTCCTCAGAGCGAGGCCAAGGACGAGACCCAGAAAACTGGCCTCGAGGACCCAAGACTGCAGAAACTCCAGGCAGATAAAGGTTGAAAGAATGTTCCAAAAGGCCACAAAAGCACAACATTGCCCTCTTGTGTCTGAAGACGCTTAGATCACATTTGCAATCCTGCAATATAGCACTTTGCTTATGTGCTATAAAGTCAGATAGAGTCACAATGGGGGGGGAATTGTAAACTAATCTTAAACCATACAACTGTATGCTGTGCTCATCACTTAATGGAGATGCCTTTGTGTAAGTCCTGTAAGTCCCACTAGGGCTTTCTAGATGAGGCCTTAGAGGTCACCATACCACCCTGCTGTTCCACTGACAAGTAATACATTTTAAAGTACTGAACATGAAATAGACTTTTCAAACAAACATTGAGACATCTGATCTCTGAAATGTGCCTTGTACAAAAAAAGAAAAATTGGGAACCAACACTTACGGTGTTCATCTGAAGAGGTGGACTTCACTGTTAAAGGAGAGAGAGAGAGAGAGAAGAGGTTAGAAAGTTCCTCTGGCAGGAATACATATATGCATATCCTTTAATGATATAGTTTTGCATACAAGGAACTAGAAATGTGATAAATGTGATAAATGAGAGAAAGAGGATAGAACTTAGAATAGAATCTTTGGTAAACCGCTAAAATAAATAATTGTAGAAATGATGCCACAGGAATGGAGGGAGCGAACCCTGGCAGTCACATGGCTGAACGACTGGTAGGAGGGGAAGGTAGAGAGTGTGAGGGGGGATATGGTGAGAGACAGGAGAGTGGGGGCAGGATGGAGCAGCTAGGCAAGCAGAGTGGTGGGCAAGGACAAGGGTCTTTAATTTATAGTAAGCCAGTGCAGTGTGAAAGAAGAGCAAGGCAGAAAACAAGGCAGGCAGCAGAATTGACAGGAGAGGTTTAGAGAGGCAAGTCTTCAGGTGCTGCCAATCCAACCAGGATTGGATAGCTGAAAGGCAGGCAGTCAGGGGGAGATGCCAGAGGAAGTAACAGGCTTAAAGAAGGAAAGAGGAAAATCTGGGCTTCACCAGAACAGAGATGATTGAGAATCCATGAGAGGAGACCTAAATTGATATGGTTACATTTTGAAAACTTACCAAAGAGGTTTGCTATACTGGAGTCCAAATCAAACTCCAAAAGCTGTGATGCAGCATAAACAGCCAATAAAACCACAAAAACCAGCAGAGCTAGCTTAACAAAGGCTGTGAAGAAAAATAATGTTACTTTAATGAAACAAAACCTGTTGTGGTCATGCCCACTTTTGACCAGGTAGTCTAGCTATACTATGTAGAGTATGACTAGGTTTCCGAGGATGAACTTACATCTGACATATAATGAACAGTAACCTCATCATAAAAAAAAAAAAAAATTGCTCTAATACATGCAATAAAATGAAACTCTAATACATTATCATTTTTCTTTGGTTTCCCTTCCGGTCTGCATGCATGCCTTCATTTAATGCCACTTTATATTAATATTTACACCACCTATTTTTAAACATGTATTCAAATCAAGTACAATTACCTGGCTGATCCAGAGCTCAGACACTTCATATTCAAACATTTTCATTATTTATCAGACAAGGGTTTACAACAGTGTTCATAGTATTGGCTGGTTTGTATGGATTATACACATTAAATCAAAAGCTGTACAATAACTGGAGCAAAGCTGTAAAATATTCCTTACATGGTAGTGCAAAAGTGCTGCTTTCCCTGTGCAACAACCTGCCACACTGCCCTGTGCATATCTATATCTATGGGTAGGCCTTCTGAATTATTCTGCGGAGGCTTGGTGACAGCTGGCTAATGGGCGATTTCACAAGCTCTATCTGGGCCCATAATTATCATAAACAAACTGACACAGAGCGGTGCTTAATTTCCTGTTCACACTGTGGCTTCCCTCAGTAGTCATTTTACCCATTTAATGAATGGGACCCTTATCTACAGCATAACGTTTATAGATCCAAAACAGTAGAACACCCCCCCCTAAGAGGGAGAGTGGAGAGAAAAAAAAAAAGTAAAAACTGAATGCCAAGTAGAAGCTACAAGAGAGCTGAAAAAGGTCCCTTACCTCCCGCTCTCATGCTTTAAGCTGTGGTCTGAGTCCACTACAAGGAACAAGGACACCTGAATCAATGCAAAACAAACTGTTAAGGAAATGTCCAGGCATGCCATGCTTTCAAGCAGTACATTAATACCGTTTGTAAGGTCAATATTTTTAGTATGCGTTTGTTCCCGTTGGGCGCAGCTCTTGGCATAATCCACGACTGTCTGTCAAATTGATAAATTAACAGATAAAACAAAACGAGTGGGTGTGGTGAACTACAAGACACTCTTCAGCGCTAGGCAGACGTGGAAGATTGGGGATGTAATTAAGTAATGCTTAATTAGGCTATATATTATTGATTTATTAGAAGCATGAATAGAAAGTCCACCCATCAAGTCTGAAACGAAAGTTACACAACTGACAAGGAAAACAGCACATCATTACTTATTCTTTACCTACATATAAAAACTATTGACAATACCTCTAATAACATTCTTTGTATTAGTACATAAGTGTAGCGAGGCACTCCTTTACAGACTTCAATGGGTTTGATTGCGGTTTCGGATAAAGATCAGATGTTTTCGGTTTGTGGTTTTTGCAATGTCTTTTACCTGTTGAACACCACTCACCTGAGCTCACGCTTTTAAAAACGCGACCAACATCTAGAGCAGTCATTCGATTATTGCATTCTGGAATATTTACCAATAGATCACTAAAACAATAGATCACTAAAACAATAGATCACTAAAACAATAGATCACTAAAACAATAGATCACTAAAACAATACGCCCAGCCGTACTTACAAGTCGTGGTGTTCGGATTCAGAGGAAATGAATAAGGAAAAGACGGGGAAAAAACTCCCCAAACTGGATATTCTGGTATTCATTTCTTTGAACCGTCAGTCCAAGCATTGTCATTCTCCCCGTAATGTACTGTATTCAGTGTATGACGGAATCTCCAGTACGATTATCAACTACATTATAAATGATTGCCAAGGGTGAAGTGTGAAACTTTAGTCAACTGAACCTGTTGTCTTGCTCCTACATTTCAGCGAGTCCAAAACTAGTTAACTTAATTTGTGGTAGACCGCTATTGAAATTCTACTTCCGTAAAGATAAAACAGTAAAACTTAATATCCGAAAATATATCCTTAGCTAGTGTTGGTTTTAACTGTCTAACGTTACTCGTCGGTTGACAACTTCAGGTCACTGGAAGCTCGTCAACGAAACCATTCTGTACATTCATGTCACTCCGGCAGCTTAACGAGAACAGTTTGTACACAACAACCCACTCACCGTAAGAGCACTTGAGTTCAGTTCTCGTTTAGATATTAAAAATATGCGGAAATGTTACCTTACCTGGTCTGGTCTGTGCCACGGAGACAGGTACACTGCTCTTTTCCTTTTCAAATAGCTTCGTTTCTTCCTTTTATTGTTTTTATGAGGAAATACTCAGGATGTCCTTCATCGTCAAGAGGGTAAACCCTGTATGACTTAGTTACGTATGACGTATTGCTGCCCCCTAGCGTGGAGGATTTACCAGGACAATAAACATCTCCCATATTTTTTAGGAGAGAAAAGTTAAAATGTATGAAAACTAAATAACTCTTATTATATGTTTCATAATATTCATGATAAGCACCACTTTTGTCTTGTTTCCTTAAAAAAAGTATTTTGTTTTTAAAACACTGACTCCTGTTTTTAATATTCAGTTTTTCAGTTCCGAGGAGCCTGCTGAGGATGTAGTTGACAACACCACAAACACCATAGCCAAAAAAGCTGTTCCTTATGACGAATGAAAATACATTTATATATTAATTATATTATACCTTCACGGAATATACATTCACATATTAATGTACACAAAGTGCTTTCTAGTACAGTTCCCTTATTGGGTACCCTAAGAAGTACTGCAAGTACAACACTAATACAGTTCATATGTTATATATAATTAGCTACAGTGCATTAAGAATTCATGTTTTCAACACAGTGCTTCCAAAGACACAATGTCATCCTGTGGCCTACCAAGTACTTCACACCTGCTAACTGCACAATCAACACAGCTACATTGAAACCATGAAAAAAAGAACCAGACAAAAGGGTTAAGAATTCAGTATGGCTCAGTTTTATTAAGGATTTATTTTAACATTCTAAACATCTTTAAAAAAAAAATCATGAACCCATAAGTAAATTAGTTCCGATTAAAGTTTGACAGAGAAAACAATACAAAAACAAACATTTGTAACAGTGTATACCTTCATACAGCATTAAAGAGTGAGTATATGTTTGTTTGAAAAGAGTTATTGTGATCTTTTGTCACTGTAATTAGGTTTTCAGAGATTAAATAGAGTTTAATTGAATCAGAGTTTTGACCCAGCTACCACATGTAAATTCTAAATGTGTTACAGAAATGTGTTACACTTTGTTTTAAGCAGTGTTCATATGCGTGTTGGATGCAAAGTGCTGAGAAAGTTTTGGTGTTTTTAATTGGTGGGGGGAGGGTTAAAGTCATATTAGGACCGGATTAAATCAAACTTTGACTCACCGTTTATAGCCACCATAAACCTGAACTTTATAGCTTTAAAATTATGAGTGGAAGAAAGAAGGATCTGATGAAAAAATAAATGAAGTCGATGCTGAGTACAGGTGTCTAGTTTTCTATTAGAGGGTGGGTCACAGTTGTGAGTTATTCCAGCCTCTGGAAGAAAGTAATGCGTACTTCCAAAGTTTTGGCCTACATTACTGTGCCATTATATTACACAATACATTTTCATCATATTTCCCTTATCAGTATGAACCCTTTTTTAACAAATACATCTTATAACAAAACCGATCTCCTTTGTACGTGAGATCAACATTCACACACAATACTTGTATTGCCACCACAGAAAACTATTCACTGGGAGATATTTTTTCTGTAGGAATGCATTTGTCTGCTTTTGGTAACTGATATTCCAACTTAATCTATTAAACTTGGCTGCGTCAACATGAGTTTTGCCTGTGCCACGTGGTGCTTTAAGTGACAAATTTAAAAGAGTCAGCCTGAATTACAACAGCAGTGTTACATAGTTAAGTTCTTACCATCTTCCCCTTCAGTGACAATTCTGAACCTTTTTTACATTATATTCATTGCTCTCCTCTGCGTATACTTCTATGAAAGCATCATACACCAAAATTGAATGTAAACCTGCACAATATTAAGTAAGTTTTTCAAAACCGGTGCAAACATTTGAATCAATCGCAAAATAATTCTATAGAAGATTTTGTATTTTTTAGAGAACTCTCTTTCCCCTGAGGAATAAATTAATGAAATACATGTTCTTTCTAACCATTAACTCTTCAATGTTCAATAAATATTATGGCCATATCCACTAGTGTATAGAGCATATTTACAAATCTCATAAAAGCCCATGGTCATAGGTCAAGTAGTGCTCTGAAGATAGGGAAGAACAAGCATAAATTAAATAATATTTTCAGCTTGCAATAATAACACACAACAAGAAAAAGAAGGAAAAGCTAGAGTTGATCTTTGGAAATAGAATTCACAGGCCAATGGGTCAATCCTGTCAGAAAACATATTTGAGTCATTGAGTTCAGTGTGGCTGGAAACTTTTCTGGACATTGCACTCCAGGGTACAGCAGGGTCATGCAATGAGATCCTAAATACAAATAACATAAAAACATATATAACATTAGTGTTATGCCATTTGATTCAAAAAACGTCAAGCAACATAAAGACACAACATTTTGTTTGTAAGTTGGAAAGTATTGACCTAGCACACACCTTATAGAAAAAACTAGGGCTGTCCCGAAGGGTCAATTTTTAACTTCGAAGGTTTGGAACACATCACCGAACGAAGGATCGAAGCTTCGTGGGTGGTCATTTGCATAATGTGACGTCATCGATACATGATGGTACTTTCTTTGTTTTTATAGGTAACCCATATGAAGATCACTTATTTTAAACTTCAAAGGAATGTTTTATCCCAAACAGTAATCATGTATTACAGTTTATGTAAATACATTGATTTTACTTGCATGTTACCTTCCTGTAAAAGCACTACTCATAATAAATTGTAGGCGCGGTGACATACAGCTCTGGAAAAAATTAAGAGACCACTGCAAAATTATCAGTTTCTCTGGTTTTACTATTTATAGGTATATGTTTGGGTAAAATTTACATTTTTGTTTTATTCTATAAACTACTGACAACATTTCTCACAAATTCCAAATAAAAATATTGTCATTTAGAGCATTTATTTGCAGAAAATGACAACTGGTCAAAATAACAAAAAAGATGCAGTGTTGTCAGACCTCGAATAATGCAAAGAAAATAAGTTCATATTCATTTTTAAACAACACAATACTAATGTTTAAACTTAGGAAGAGTTCAGAAATCAGTATTTGGTGGAATAACCCTGGTTTTCAATCAAAGCTTTCATGCGTCTTGGCATGCTCTCCGCCAGTCTTTCACATTGATGTTGGGTGACTTTATGCCACTCCTGGTGCAACAATTCAAGCAGCTCAGCTTTGTTTGATGGCTTGTGACCATCCATCTTCCTCTTGATCACATTCCAGAGGTTTTCAATGGAGTTCAGGTCTGGAGATTGCACTGGCCATGACAGGATCTTGATCTGGTGGTCCTCCATCCACACCTTGATTGACCTGGCTGTGTGGCATGGAGCATTGTCCTGCTGGAAAAACCTCAGAGTTGGGGAACACTGTCAGAGCAGAAGGAAGCAAGTTTTCTTCTAGGACAACCTTGTACGTGGCTTGATTAATGCATCCTTCACAAAGATCATCACTGATCCTCCACCAAATTTCACAGTGGGTGCGAGACACTGTGGCTTGTAGGCTTCTCCAGGTCTCCGTCTAACCATTAGATGAAAATTGGACTCAGAGAAGATGACCTTACTCCAGTCCTCTACGGTCCAATCCTTATGGTCTTTTGCAAACCTCAGCCTGGCTCTTCATGACTCCAGCCCTGCCCCTAGGAGTCTGTTTCAAACCATCCTCGCCATGCACTTCACTCCAGCTGCCATTTGCCATTCTTTTTGTAGGTCACTTGATGTCATCCTACGGTTGTTGAGTGAAATTCGAATGAGTTGGTGGTCATCCCGGTCAGTGGAGAGTCGTTTTTGCCCTCTGCCGGTCTGCAGGTTTGTTATCCCCAATGTCTGCTACTTGACCTTGTTCTTATGAACCGTTCATTGTATCCCTCTGCCAGTAAAGTCAGAATTGAACCCTTCTTTTCCTCACTCAAAACTTTCCTTTTCAAGTTTTTTGTCATGGTCAATAGTTGTTTTTTGATTCCAATTACTTTTGAGGTACTACTAGCACTGTTTTTGCCACCCGGCTGGTCCTATTGCAAGAGGATAGTGATGACCACAGCAGTGTTTTTTATAGTTTTCCTTGTTAATAGGACGTGGTTCAGGTGATCACCTAATCAGTACCTCATTCAGTAGAATGAGCTGTGCCTGTTTTGGATTGGCTGCCATACATGCAGAGATGCAGATTTAAGAAAAAATTGCAGTGGTCTCAATTTTTTTCTGAGTTGTATGTATGTTATCTTTAATTTGTATTTAATACAATACACAATAAGTGTCTGAAATTGCGATTCGATGTAAACCCTTCGATGAAAAGCCTATATACACCTGTGTTCAATAACACAACTATACTGAAATTAGTAAATACTAAAGACACCGGAACACAGTAACCTTGACATTTGGGTTAACTATAGTAAAAAGACTCACTTCTACAGTTCAGAGTTTGTGTCAACATTATATATTGTTCGGTATATAATAATAATAATAATAATAATCATAATAATAATGGGTCAATTAACAATGAACTTGCAGAATTAGTACGAAGTATTAAACACGGCATCATCTCCAGCTAGTATGCTGCTTTCAAATCTATGCAATTGACCATTAAGCCGAAAAAATAACGCATCATAATTTAAACTTGCGTTGCTAAATGATCCTGGAGTTTAGATCCTGGACCAATTGTCAGTTGCACAGCTTAAATTAAGCTATCTGGGGGTCCTCTGTGCATTTAGCAAAAAAAAAAAAAATCGTTTTTGTTTTGTTTTACGTTTCCATTATATTTTACAGCAAAACATTTTGCTGTAAAGATGGCGGATAAAGAAACAATAAAGCATAATAACGCACAATAAAGCTTTCAGAAAAATAAAAATAAAAAATATCAGTGTAATCGTATAGTTTCAAAATACATTGTTTAAATTGAATCTGGTCCAATGTCTGCTGACATGAACGTGGACATTGAGGGGCTTTTAATGACGGTTTTGAACTTTGTTATTTCCATCAACGTTTATTTAAGTAATGTGCAGTATACAAATCTAATGCATTAACTTCTATGTGCGGCATCTGAAGTGCGGTTTAATATTTTAATGATTGCGGTGGTTTCCAAGGAGGAGACCGATCCCATCATTGCGGGTCCAACAAGTCGTCGTGTTTATTATCACTGCAGCTCACACAGGCACTGTGGAGGCCGATGGGACTCGGATCAGGGACGCACTGGACCGGCTCTCTCGATCCCCTGTAAGCAGCAGCGGCGCCTAACTGCGCGCCCTGCGCCCTGACTCGAGTCTGCTTGATTCGTCCTGATAGCTATGAGACTGAAGAGCATAGGTGCCATGTTGGTTCCAAATTCCCTCTTACTTAGTGCATAAGAAAGAAATCTGTATGAGCCAAAATGGCGTCAGTTACATCATCCAGACCGAGTATAGACTACTGTCAGAAAATGAGATTAGACGTTTATGCAATATTATATACTGTACAAAATGTGTGTGTGTGTGTGTGTATTACAGTTCGTATTCATTGTGTACGTCTGCCAAACAAATACAATAAATCACTATGAGGTCTGTTATGTAACTGAGGTATGTCTGTAATGTTTTATACACATAAAACATTTTGCACACATTATTAATACTTGCAAGTCATGTTGAGTGAAATCACCAAAATGACCAATAATAATAGTTACTATTAATATTAATAATAATTGAGATACACCTATGCGTAAGACATTTAGTTAACGATATTATTATTATTATTATTATTATTTATTTATTAGCAGACGCCCTTGTCCAAACAATATATTACATTTAATTAGATTAATCGTGTTGGTTAAATAATGGATTTTAAATGTATATTTGTCACAACTGTATTGAATTCAGCCAGTCAAATACAGACTTTTCCGAGCTTTTGCGGTGTGCAGTGAACGACTCGTTCTTTCCGGTTCAAGTCTATGTAACCCGTCCTGATTCGGGCTGCTTTGGTTCAGTCACTGAATCAGCGGAAGAAATGAACGAACTGAATCTAGTGAATCGAGTCCCTGAAACAATCGAGCTGCCGTCACTACTCATTATTCCGCCCCCCGTCACCTGTCTTGCCGCCTCCCTGCGCTCCTCCCCACCGCACCGCCGTCACCCCATTACCCCTGCACTGGCTGCGGTGGCGCTACAGTATTCAAACACTGTCAATTTCTATTAACAGGACAGAGAAACATTGATGTGATCGTGACGTGACGAACCTTCAAAGACTGCCCTAGAACAAAGCAGACTAATTGGTAAACTCCTCTCTGGTGTGCATCTTGTGGAGCAAAATGTGTTTCGTTTTTTAATGTATAAATCTATTAACACTAAATTATACATTTACAAAGAATGTATATTTGGGGACAACATGCCCTGTCATTAGGGGTCATTTATTTATCTTTAGGCTAAACAATATGTTCAATGTAAACTGAACTGTATATATGAAACCACATGAAATGCTAATGCTTATCAGAAGAGTCAGTGCAAACGCCGTGCAATTTATTAATTTATTTACTTATGATTAACAGATTAATTTTGTTTTTCAAATGGAGATAATTGAAAGCACAAACAAGTAAATCCCATAATACTTATTCCTTAAAAGAGTACTACTAATAATACTGCATTTTCATGCTGCCTCTATATCTAAGCGACCATAAACATTAAGCAAATGCTCAGTGCTTCATTAACATCTTACTACAGTTAAGTTCAGGGGAAACCTAAAAACATTGTCCTCTCTCAAATGACCCTTCAATTAAGGAGCTAATTGGTATCTTTATGATGTAACTAAACTATAAAATATGTGTAATAATGAATAATAACGTCATACACTAAAACAAGAACCATGCTTTGACACAGATCCTGAAGTGCTCACCTCATCAGAGTCATCGTGGAAGCCTCCTTCATTAATGACGGCACTCTGCTCAGATTCTCCAGCTATGCACAGATCATCGTCTTGCAGTTGTAGAGCAGAAAAACGGTATGCTATCATCCTTCAGAAAGGAAGAACAGGAATAACAAAAACTTCTCTTATACTTCATTTACACATTGTACTTGACAATAACAGATCACAGTCTTCGTTGTCACACAAGATTTTAAAATACAAATAAAAGAGTACATTTTGATCATAAGTTTGGGTTCATGGAAAAATATGTATCAGATAAGGATAGTGTTCAACAGCCAGTGGGTTATAGCTTATAGAATTTGTGAGTGTGACAAAACTTGTGAAAAATAGTACTAATGTAGCAATTACACATGGAAAAAACACATGGTCTTGAAATTACTTTCTTAAATTTTGAAACATAATACAAGAAAACTAAGACTTTTCATTTTGTAAGTAAACTTTTTATTTATGATTTAAAGACTACTACTACTACTACTACTACTACTACTACTACTAATGCTACATATGTATGTGTGTGTGTAAATATATACACACAAATCCATTTGATATACACATTGTAATAGGTTCTTAGTTTAGCACAATTTCAATTTTTCTTACCTTCCTCCACACACATATTTCCTGACAATGAGAAACACACCGACACTCAATGCGAGTACCAGCACGCAGATGCTCACAGCAGTCACAGCAGTTCTCTCTTGCTGTAAACAGAAAGGAAAGTGTTCCTGTCAAGCTGCAGTGCAATAAAACAGATGATGGAGCGCTCACTACTTCAGGAGGCTACTCACAGACTGAGACTGCTGCCCACACAGCTTATGGATGTCCTTCTCTGTTCGCTTTGGAGTGAAGCCTCCTTCACACTTGTCACCAGGCACTTTTCGATATCTAGGGGGATAACGATAATTGTACATAAGAAAAACAAAAATAAAGTTGTGGATAATAAAAACGGGTAAAACAGAAAATGAAATGTCACCAGTCTACTGCGAATGGAGCTCTCCAAGCAGGAAATTTATGACTCATACACTACCACTGTCATATATAAACATCATACTTTTACTACAACATAGGACATGTTATTCATTGAAGATCATTTTTGCAGTCAGAAGCCATAGTCAATCAAGCCACTCCAATGGAGAAGATCTAAATAAGTATTATTAAGTATAAAAAAGTAAATGTAGTTATATATATATATATATACATACACACACACACACACACACACACAGTGCCTATGGAAAGTATTCAATTCACCCCTGTTAGACTTATTCACATCGTGTGTGTGGTGTTATAACCTGAAGTCTTGATGTTTTTAAATGGGCGATTTTTCTTCTGATCTCCACACTTTCAATATTGGAAAAAAATGGGGGGTGAAAAAAACTATAAAAAAGTAATAAAAACCTTAACATTTTCACCCCCTTTGCTATGACACTCCTAAATAAGTTCAGGTCCAACAAAGTGTCTTCAGAATTCACACATTAAGTTGATGGAGTCGATCTGTGTGCAATAAAAGTGGTTCACATGATTCCAGATAAAATACAGCTTTCTCTGTAAGGTTCCACAGTTGGGTAGAGCATTCAAAGTTTGGATACTATCACAAAGTCCATGGAGCTTTCAAATCAACTCTGAGATAAAGATGTGGAAAGACACAAATAAGGGGAGGGGTATACAAATATTTCAAAGGCACTGGATATTCCTTGGAGCCAGGGGAGGACACAGGGCAGGATGCTAGTATAGAAGGACAGGCCACTTTTCGGAAATAATCTCTAGACTATTGAAAATTAAAACCACATAGCCCACAACAACCACCATAAAACAAAACCCATAAGAATACCTGCAACTCCCAAAGTCTTTTATAGAAAATGTTTTGCTTAGGTATTACACAACACACCCATATTTGTTGCCAACAGTTAGAAATATTTTTTCTATCATGTACGAATGTGTAATTATTTACAAAAAATAAAATAATACAGTAATCACTTCTCTTTACTGTTGCTTCTGTTGCATTAAACTGAATGCTGCTGAGTTGAGTTGACTATGACTGCTACTGCTGTCTTTGAGTCAGACTATGAGTATTTCAGTCATCAGATGAGTGATGATTAACATCTGTCAATCTTCAGAAGCATAAGAGCACAAGATGGTTATCCCTCAACACAGAGCGCAGTCTGGTTTAAATTAATTTCAGAATTGAGAAGTTGAATTCACAAGACACATAGATGAATGACAAAGTTAAAAGAAGTTTCAGTGCACAGACTAAAGATCCATAACTTGCAGAATGGGTTGCAAATGAGTGATGAGCAAATGAGCAACATATGTAGATGAAATGCATTTTCCACATTGACTTTCTGATGTTACACTGCAGTGTAACGAGTCCTGCTCATCTCTGTTCTCATCTGGTTCAGAGTCAACAGTATCTCTTAACTCTGACATTGTGACATTCAACTTGTTATGCTTTGCTCTGCAGATTGCAGCTATAACTGCCAGCAAAAGCAAGCAAATCATTCCTCAAACCTTGGACATCAACATTAGTCATGGTGGCAATACCTTCCAGACTTTCAGGCTGAAATACAAAACCTGGCTCCACAATTTTCTTATAATTTCTGGGATCTAACACTGCATCCTTCATTAAGTTGCCGCAGCTAAGTATCGCTTTCTCTCGCGTTTCCTCGTTTAGTTATATAGACTGTTTACGTGGTTTGTTGTTTAGCTACGAATTGTATATCTTGCACCTGTATTGTCGGAAAAGCAGCGACTGTTTGTTAGTTTGTTAGTGAATTTAGCCAGTAACCCAGCGCACTCGACACGCCCTGTCTGCAATCAGAAGCGTTACACTGTAGGCTGTGATTATTTAGCATTTGTTTAACATTACTACGAGCTATTGTTCAAAGTAACTGCATGTATCTGGCACTGTCTTTGTCCGTATTCAGATATTAAGCGGCCAGTAATTGTGCTATTAGCAGTCCTGCGTGGGAGGGAGGGCCATCCTGACCAGCCTTGTGTCATTCAACGCAACACAGGTGTGCACTGTCCTCATTAGTTACAGGTGACGTATTTAACAGCCCCCACCCCTCTGTGCCAGCAGCCTTCAGTGCCCCCCTTCTGAAGGGCCCCAATTACAAAGGGCAGGGACTCTAGCTGCGGGGACTCCTGCGAGGAGACGCCGCACAGCAACAACAGGCAACCATGACGATCTCTCCAATTCCTGTCCTGCTCTCTCCTTCCTCTCGGCGTGCAGCTGTGCGCCATTGTTTCCCTAATCCCTCTAACCTCATCTCTTTGCCTCTCCCCTCCTCCTCCCTCTCCTCTACTCCACTCTCTGGAGGCCTGTGGAACTGCCACTCAGCTTCCAACAAGGCCGACTTCATCTCTGCCTTCGCCTCCCACCAGTCTCTGGATTTCCTCGCTCTCACCGAGACATGGATCTCCCCAGACAACTCTACCACCCCTGCTGCCTTATCCTCTCTCTTTGTCCTGTCCCACTCCCCTCGTCTTACTGGGCGGGGAGGAGGAACAGGGCTCCTGCTCTCCCCTTCTCTCCTCTTCTCTGTCCCCCCCTCTCTCTCCTCTATCTCGACCCACAGCTTTGAATTCCATGCAGTGGAAATCACCTCCCCCTCTCACCTCTTCCTTCTAATTCTCTACCGTCCACCTGGTCCACTCACCTCCTTCCTGGATGAACTCGACTTTCTTCTCTCCTCCCTCCCCTCGCTGTCCTCACCTACCATACTCCTGGGAGACTTCAACATCCACCTCTCCAACCCTTCCCACTGTGCCGGATTTCTTCCTCTCCTTCACTCCTTTAACTTCTCTCTCTCCCCATCTCCCTCCACTCACAGGGCTGGCCGCCAGCTAGACCTCATCTTCTCAAGAGGCTGCTCCCCTTCGACACTCTCCGTGACACCCATGGACATCTCGGACCACAACTTAATTTCCTTCTCCCTTTTCCTTCCCTCCCTCCCCTCTCCACCCACTCCCTGTCACCTTCCGCCGTAATCTCCGCTCTGTCTCCCCCTTCACCCTTGCCTCCACTGCCCTCACTCTCTTGCCTTCCATTGACTGTTTTTCAAATCTATCTGTCAACTGTGCTACCTCCTCTTTCTTCTCCTCCCTCACCTCCTCCCTTGACTCTCTCTGTCCTCTCATGTCTCATCCTGCCCGTCCCTCACCTCCTCCGCCTTCTCTCTCTGCTGTTCTCCGTGCAACACGAACTAGTCTGCGTGCCGCCAAACAAAAGTGGAAAAGGACCAAACTCCCAGCCGGCCTCGAATTCTACCTCCCTACTGTCCACATTCTCGTCCTCTCTCACCTCAGCCAAGAAGTCTTACTTCCAATCTCTGTTCGAATCCACTATCAACAACCCTCGCAAACTCTTCTCCACCTTCTCCTCCCTCCTTGCCCCCCCCCCCCCTCCTCCCTCATCTCTCACTGCTGATGATTTTGCCTCCTTCTTCTCCTCCAAGATTGCAGACATCCGCAGGCTCTTCAATACTCCACCCTCATCTCCCATCACACCGAAACCTCCCACCGACTTAACTTCCTTTTCTTCATTCTCACCTCTCTCAGATGCTGAAGTTTCTGCTCTCCTCCTACGTCACAAACCCACAACATGCGACCTGGACCCTCTCCCTTCTCGTCTCTTCCAAGCAACCGCTCCTGATCTTCTCCCCTTCATCTCCTCCCTCCTCAACTCCTCACTCCTCTCTGGCTGTTTCCCCTCTGCATTTAAACAAGCTGCTGTCATCCCACTGCTCAAGAAACCAACCCTTGATGCCACCTCTCCTCAGAACTACCGCCCTGTCTCCCTACTTCCCTTCCTCTCCAAGACTCTCGAGCGGGCGGTCCACCGTCAGCTCTCGGACTTTCTGTCCCAACACTCACTCCTTGATCCTCTGCAATCCGGCTTCCGCACAGCTCACTCCACTGAAACAGCTCTCCTGGCTGTCACTGACTCCCTCAGCCGCAGTCCTCATCTTCATTGACCTCTCTGCAGCATTTGACACCGTCGATCACTCCATCCTCCTCTCCTGCATCGCTGACCATGGGATCTCTGGGACTGCTCTCACCTGGTTCTCCTCCTACCTCAGCGACCGGTCCTACCAAGTGACATGGCAAGGCTCCTCATCCACCCCCCAACCTCTCCTCACAGGCGTTCCCCAAGGCTCTGTCCTGGGCCTGCTCCTGTTCTCTCTCTACACTCGCTCCCTGGGCCCCCTCATCACTTCCCATGGTTTCTCCTAGCACTTCTACGCTGATGATGCCCAGATCTTCCTGTCTGTTCCCTCTTCTGACCCTCTCATCCCCTAACACATCTCTTCCTGCTTGTCTGCCATTTCCACCTGAATGCACTCGCACCACCTCAAGCTCAACCTCTCCAATTCAGATCTCCTCTTTTTCCCCCACTCTTCCTCCCTTCTGCTGACCTCCCCATCTCGATCCCCTTGGAATCCACCACACTCTCTCCTTCTTCTTCCGCTAAAAATCTAGGAGTCACCCTCGATCCTGCGCTCTCCTTCTCCCAGCACATCACCACGCTGACACGCACCTGCAGATTCTTCCTGAGCAACATACGCCGGATCCGTCCCTTCCTAACCGACTACTTGATTCAGCTACTCGTCCAGTCACTGGTCCTCTCCCGCCTGCACTACTGCAACTCCCTCCTGGCCGGCCTGCCTGCATCCACTACCCGCCGCTCCAGCTCATCCAGAACTCTGCGGCTCGTCTGGTATTCTCTCTGCCACGATTCGCACACGCTACTCCACTGCTCCGCTCCCTCCACTGGCTCTCGATAGCGGCACGCATTCAGTTCAAGACTTTGACCCTCACCTACCACTGTCTCGACCACACTGCACCAAGCTACCTTCAGTCACTCGTCTCTCCAAACATCCCCTCCAGACCACTGCGCTCCTCCAGTGCCAGAAGGCTAACTCTATCTCTTCTCCACTCTCCTTCCTCCAGAGCTGCTCCTTCTCATCCCTGGCCCCTAAGTGGTGGAACGACCTGCCCACTGAAGTCAAAACAGCAGAGTCCTTGACCTCATTCCGGCGCTTACTCAAGACACATCTCTTCCGACAGCACTTGTAATATTAGTCCTTTTATCCCTGCTAGATAGCACTTCAGCTTATTATGCTCCTTGCGTTCTTGATTGTTTTCCTCCTTGCTCCCTTTCCCATAGCCCTCGTCTGTAACCCTACATCTTGACAGCACTTAGCTTTCACCGTCCAGGATGTAGGAAGTCTCTTACTGTACTTGTGTAAATTGTAATTGGAATTTGTAAAATGTATTATTTTGAATTGCTATGTTTTAGCTAAGTTGAATTTGTAATTATTTATGCCTTGTACTTCTCTGTATTTTTGCACTTATGTTGTAAGTCGCCCTGGATAAGGGCGTCTGCCAAGAAATAAAAAAAAATAAAATAATAATAATAATAATAATAATAATAAAAAAAATAATAATAATAATAATGAAAACATAAAAGTTTGTATGTGTCATAATCCTGTTCTCAAGTGTAACAATAACCTTACTGAAAATAACATGGTGGGACAGAGACTAGATGTCACTTTTTATTACACTGCAATTAAATATTTAGCAAAACTGAGCATATGTTAAATCACTGATTGTCATTATACTTCAAAGTAAATAGCCTATACATATCTTGCTTTTCATTTTTTCCCAAAGTAAAACCATTCTTACGTTTTTTTCCCCCCTAGCCAAATGGTTTTCTATAACAAATAAACATAGGCCTATGTTAAAAAAAGAAACATCTGACTTTTCTTTTTCATTTTTATAGCTAACACATTACATGTATAATTAAAACACAATTTTCAGCAAATTAAATTTTCATACTATGAAAACCAAACCTAATGTTGCCAGAGCTGTGATATATCAAATAATAATGATTACAGCACAGCCTTCAATACATTCTAAATTATTTCACGATATTTGTAATAATGTAAAACATCGATAAGACTGTACTATATATACTTTTTATTTTATTTGTAATGCATGTCTTGAAGTTCCAAAACTCATGTTTAAACTTCAAAATTACAGTTTCATTATTCTAATGAAAGTAAGTCTATGAAACAATCACAAATTACAATAAGCTATGATTGATACTCTCAATTACTTCATATTGTACACCTTGTATGTTGTTGGCAGAGAGTCAGGTTGTTTTCGTTAGTAACGATGCAATTTTCAGTTTCACTTCATAAATACAGAATAATTTATATTAGCAGCTATTAAACCTTTTGAATATAGCTGACTACTTACAAAATTGTTAAATGTAAAAATGTAACTTATTGTACCTAGCAACAGCACCATTGTTAATAAACAGCATGTACACATGTTGTAAGTGTAATGCAGTTTTCAGTTTCACTTAAGAAAATTACATAGATGTGGGGGGGCAGTTATGTCTTAAGTTAAGACCTGAAGATTTCTGTTCACCAATAATTCCCCATCGAACTTGACAGATCTTGAAAATGGGAGGAATGGGCGAATATTGCACAATCCAGATGTGCAAACTTGCTAGAGACTTACCCCACAAGACTCACAGCTGTATTTGCTGCCAAAGGTGGTACTGACTCAGTCTTCAGTTTTTTAATTTTTCAGTAACTGTTGTTTCACAAGCAAAGTTCTGTTGCCTCTTTAAAGTGTTGAATAGGTTGTGTAAATCAAAGGGACAAAAATCCCATTTAAATGTATCAGAATCTCAGGTTGTTTCACAACAACATGTGAAAAAATCCAAGGAGGGTGAATAATTCCTATAGCACTGTATATTTATTTATATATATATCGTGTCACCCAGCGGGTTAGAGTCCAGGACGGCTGATATATACGGGAGAAGCACCTCCTTCTTCTGCCTGCAAGGACATGGAAAAATACTGGAGCTCATCAACCAGGTGTATATAACACACACAGCGATTCATTGCATTGGGGAAATGCAGGAGGTGGTGAGGAGTGCATCTAGCAACTAAACGGTGGGTGCTGAATTATTTCCGACTTTCTGGCTTTTGACACTGACTGTATATGAACCCGAATGAGACAGCGACCAAGACCGTACCCTGACCACAAGCAGGAACTGTGACCCTTTGCTGTTTGAATCATGACAACGAGCTAGACTAACACCCTGTATAGGTCGCTATTGGAACCGAGGAGTGGCCGGAGAACAGGTAAGGAAATCCGAAGGACAGTGTCAGTAGGTGCCCATACATGGGCTAGGTGTTTGTTTCATTCTTTTGTAATCCCGGAGTTAGGATGCCAGAGTCCAGCTTCCTGACCAGAGAGTCTGTGCTTTTCAACCCAGATCCACAGACACACCTGTCCCACACCCTGCATGGTGTCCTAGTATATATAAAGATATATATTTCTAATATTGATATTTTAAAGCATGGTGATTTTTACTTTTTACTTTGCCCTGTACTTAAGAGTGGTAGAAGTGTGTGTGTGTGTTACATAAATTAAGCCTAGTACATGTTTGAAGTTTTGCCAGTCGCTCACAGTTCTGCTGCAATGCCAGTCTTAGTGTATCTTACCCAGTGGTCTGGAGCACCTCTTCCTCGCCATTTAAACACAGCTCCAGATCCTGATCCTTGAAATCGGCCTGCTTAACACACTCCGAACTGTTTTCATGTCGATAGTAACCATAATCGCTGTGGAGGAAACAGGAATTATTTCTAGCATAAATGTCTTCCTGCCCAGAGGTGTTTGTGTGTCTGATGATGATGATGATTATTATTATTAGTAGTAGTAGCGTAGCATAACCCTGTACTGGATGAATGGGTTATTGAAAGTGGATGGATTATTATTAATTTTATCATCATTATTACCATGCATTGAGCTCAGGCTCTCTGCAACCCCCGTGCTGGATGAAGCATTTATTCAACATGAATGGATGGATGGATGGATGGACTCACCACATGTAATCCTCTTTTGTGCATAGGCAGGGGCTCTGCTCTCGGATAATGATGTAATCTCGTCCATTTCTGCACACGGACAGCTTCCTGAGCCTCCTGAATTTCTCCTTGTATCCGAGCACACATCCTTCATTGCCCTTGTTTTGTTCAGTAGTGGAATGGGCGACCCACTCCACGTAGTCCTTCTCTTCACCTGGGTGAAAACATTGCAAGTAAGTACTAAAACAATATATATATATATATATATATACAGTAATTATTCCAATAATGAAAACTTTAAATACCAAAAGCCTGATATAATTTTAATATTTAAATCACTGAAGGGGATTTTACTATGTCAGCTGGCATACAAGAGAACACTTTGGTTAAATACATAAATAAATGCTGCCCCCTGAGAATCCATATCATTATGGGTTCATTGCTGCACCCCAATATGCTGGAAATAAAAAATGCAGCACTATAAGAAACAGATCGTGACGTGAGAATTCAAAATAATGTTTCAAGTGAAAGGTCAAACAAGAGGAGGAATTATCATGCACAAGCACAGAGCAGGAAAGAGAGACTGTCCCTGTGAAGAACACACCAGAACGTGAACTTACAGTCTCTGTTGAGGAGCGCCTCAAAGTCAATGGTGACTGAGACCCAGGTTGCTTTGTACTCATCCTCAGGCCTGTAACCCCATATGCTGATGTTCATGGTCTTGGTGCCTGGCTCAGATGCTAGACCAACAAAGATGATTGGGAGATCTGTAAAATTGTAGGACTTCCAGGACTGGCCCTCGTCAGTGGAGAACCTAGAAGCGCAAAAGGGAGAAGTGTGTAACTCACCGACAGATGGTGAAACAGAAATACTGTACATTACTGCTGCTGTGTCTCATTTACACATTTTCCAGTACTGAAAAAGCCTGAAACCTGCTTTACATTTGATGTATTTGACTGTAACCTGCAAATAAAAATAAAATTATGACTTCAAAATATTATACTCCCAACAGCCCACAAAGTCTTATTTTATTTATTTTAAGTAGTTTTGTGGATTTTTTAACCAAAAACACTTCATTACAGACCAACAAGCTTGAGATTGTAATACATAAGGTACACACACATGCTTAAAGGAGTCAGTTCAAAAAGAAAAGGAAAAAAAACTGTACTTCATGGTTTTGATGGGCTTCTCTGGGTAGTATTCCACAGCTACAATGATCCCTCCAGAATCTAGGAGGGCATAATGATGAGGGCCCTTCAAGGTCTTATTCCAGCTGTACCCTCCGTCGTCAGAAACAAACACATCAGGTCTGGTCAGAGAATCTCCGACACTCCCTGGACAGGGTAAATACTGTGTGTCAGAATACTGGCGTCCACAGCAGTTCCATTTGGAAAGCTGGAATGCCTGTGCTCCGCAGTTACTCACCATGAGCAATGATAATGCCAACAGCACTTGGGTCCGAGAGCGGCGTCATGGGAGCCTTGTTATTAAACACGCTGTACTCCCCGTGAATATGCAGATTGCACTACAGAAATACAGAAACATTGTTATTCTCTGAGAGGAGCAGCTTGGAGCAGGTCTCAGATGAGTGCCAGCTGCAGGGATACAGTTGTGTATTGAAGGGCAGCTCCATGTGTGACAGCTTGACCATGGGCTGTGAAATGTTTGAAAAGCTGCCAGGATGTGAAGAGCAATGCACATATGCTATCTGTTAGCTGCATGATGGAAAATACATATTTTATTAAACCTGCTACTTACAGCAAAATATATATATTACAAATGTCTTGAATATTCTTTAGAGCTCCTGTGTTATTTTGTTTTATTAGAAAACAAATAATAATTAACTACTTACATTCTGAGCCGATGTGTCACACTCCTCATTTTCTGGTTTATTTAAGGATATCCATTCTCCTCCGCTGTCATAGGAGATGACTGACTGAATATATCCATCTGGAACAACATTGAAACAGAACTCAGACCGGTCATATCTGCACTACATTCACCTCAAATCTCAGAGGTCTCCTAAGGGGTGCTTAGTGAAAAAAGGAGTAGAAAATATTTAATACTTTAAGTGCCCCACCTTCTGTAATGACATTGGTCAGGTAGACCCCGCGCAGCGAGGTGATGTTCGTGAAGTCACTTTTTCCTAGCATTGTAAACAGGTGGTGCTCCAGAGATTTGGAGAACAGGATGCCCTGCGCATCTGATGTGTAGACAGTTCCAAAATTCGTATCTAAAATAGTCAAATAAACAGAACATTATTGTACAAAATCCTCCTTTTCTAATACGAAATAAAAAATAGAACATATAAATTATATACCCCAATTCTGAAAAAGTTGGGACAGTATGGAAAATGCTAATAAAAACAAAGAGGAGTGATTTGTAAATGTGCTTTGACTTGTATTTAGTCCTTTTAATCCCTGTTAGATAGCACTTCACAGTTTTATTATGCTTCTTGCGTTATTGCTTGTTTTCCTCCTTGCTCCCTTTCCCGTAGCCCTTGACTGTGACCCTACATCTTGACAGCACTTAGCTTGTACTTTCTAGGATGTATGACCTGACTTACTTTACTTACCTGTGTAAATTGGAATGTATTATATTTTGAATTGCTCTGTTTAATGTAAATTTGAATTTGTAATGTTTGATGCCTTGTACTTAACTGTATTCTTGCACTTTGTATTGAACTTATGTTGTAAGTCGCCCTGGATAAGGGCGTCTGCCAAGAAATAAAAATAATAATAATAATAATAATAATAATAATAATTATTATTATTATTATTATTATTATTATTATTATTATTACAATAATAAACAAAAAACGTATAAAGACAAGGTATTTGATGTTTTACCTAATCAACTGCATAGTTTTTTTAAGGTAAACGTTTATTTTGAAATTTATGCATGCAACACGTTCCAAAAAAGTTGTGACATGGGCAATTTAGGACTAATAGCGAGGTGACAAGTTGAAATAAGAAAGTGAAGTGAAACAGGTGAGGCAATCGTGTAATCATAGTATATAAGGAGCCTCCAAAAAAGGCCTAGTCCTTCAAGAGCAAGGATGGGTCGAAGCTCGCCAACAGGGCAATAAGCGAATAATCCAACACTTTGAGAACAACATTCCCCAAAGACTAATCGTTAGGATTTTGGGCATTTCACCTTCTACAGTGCACAATAGAATTAAAAGATTCAAGGAATCCGGTCAAATCTCGATCCGTAAAGGGCAAGGCCGAAAACCACTTCTGAATGTGCGTGATCTCCAATCCCTCAGACGTCACTGTCTTAAAAACCGAGTCTGTAATGGATATCCTGACATGGGCTTGGGAATACTTTGGTAAACCTTTGTCAGTCAACACCATTCGCCGCTACATCCACAGATGCAAATTAAGGCTTTACTATGCAAAGCAGAAGCCAAACATCAACACTGTCCAGAAGCGCCACCGACTTCTTTGGGCTCAGTCTCATCTGAGATGGATAGTAGCACAGTGGAATCGTGTTTTGTGTTCTGATGATTCAACATTTCAAATAGTTTTTGGACAAAACGGCCGTCGTGTTCTCTGGGCCAAAGAGGAAATGGACCATGCAAACTGTTATCACCGTCAGGTCCAAAAGTCAGTGTCTGTCATGGTATGGGGGTGTGTCAGTGCCCATGGTATGGGTAACTTGCACATCTGTGAGGGCACCATTAATGCAGAAAGATATGTACTCATTTTGGAGCAACACATGCTGCCATCCAGACGTTGTCTTTTCCAGGGACGTCCCTGCATTTTCCAGCAGGACAACACCAAACCACATTCTGCCTGGATTACAAGGTTGCATAAACAGAGTGCGGGTGCTAGCATGGCCTGCCTGCAGTCCTGACCTGTCTCCGTTTGAGAATGTGTGGTGCATTATGAAGCGCAAAATAAGGCAACGAAGGCCCCGTACAGTTGCGCAGCTGAAGAAATGCATAATGGATGAATGAGGTCTTCAGTGCCCAAACGCTTAGTAAGTGTTATTAAAAGAAAAGGTGAAGTTACACAGTGGTAAACTGTCGACTGTCCCAACTTTTTTGGAGTGTGTTGCAGTCATCAGATTTGAAATGAGTGTATATTTTCAAAAATAAATTAAATTCACAAAGTAAAACATCAAATAATGTGTTAATAATGTGCTTTCAATAAAGTACAGGGTGAATTGAGTTTTCAAATGACTCTTTTTGTTAGTTTTTGTGCATTTTCCATACTGTCCCAACTGGAATTGGGGTTGTAATTATATAAGGATATATGTACACAGTGCCTATAGAAAGTCTGCACCCCCAATCAAATGTTTCCCCTTTTGATGCCTTATAGCCTGGTATGCAGTAAAATCTTTTTTTTTTTCTTTTTTTTTTAATGTATCTACACATCCTACTCCACAACTTCCATGTGAAACAAATATTCTAGAAATTTGTAGAAAATGTATTAAAATCAAATAGCTTGGTTGGATAAGTGTGTTGCGGTGGTGTTAAAAGCAAGCACTGCCCAAGGGGGAGGGGTTTCTGTGCACTTCCATAGAAACCCGATCGAAACGTCACTCTATCAAAACTGCCATTGGCCTCTGCGCTCGTCAATCAGAACAGGTCCCTTCCCCCTTCCTGTTCTATAAAACGTGATGTCAGCACAGGTTCTTCCTCTTTTGCCGGGAGCTAGGACTCCCGTGCGACCTTGCAACCCTTGGGCAGTGCTTCCTTTTTCAGATAACCGGGGTTGCATTCGCAACCTATTGTTATCTTTCAAGTTGGAAGCACTGCCCAAGGGGGAGGGGTTACTGTATAACAAAACCGTTATACAAAGGGAGGAGGCAGCTGATAAGGGAGCCTGCCCTGAGGTGTACCGCTAGGGGTCCTTGGCATCACAATTCCAGACAGTAATATCAGGGGCCCCATAGGGCTGCACCTGAGCCACCCAGGAGCGAGGACCATAGTCATGCTCCTACCAGGAACTGTCTAGAATCAGCTTATAAAAAGCGGGGCTACAGAGGTAAACTCTTGCGCCCTCCGCTTACAATAGCAGATAGTGTAGCTAAGAGCGAGGCCGTATATCTACATGCACAATATCTGGCATGGGCTGGTTACACCGGCTAATGCAGGGCAACATTAGCTCTACTGTGCTGACAAATTAACTATATACACATCGAAACTCAAGCGCCATCAGCTGGGAACAGCGGCAGTGAGCTCCATTCCATACATTTTCAGAACAGACCACAGTCCTGCTGTTTAACACATATTATATATTAGGGCTGGGCGGTATGACTTTAAAATAATATCTCAATATTTTTAGAAGTTTGGGCGATACACGGTATATATCTCGATATTTCTCGTTTTTATCCAATCAAGCCACAAAATAAGACCAAAGACATTCAAACTACAAGTATTTCGTTAATCCTCCAATAAGCAAAACTAACAAATACTACATGCAGGCTGTCATGGTAAATATATGCAGAATGCAACACATTACAGTGCAAGTGTTGTGTGATTACTATTACATTTGTTATGTTGTTATGGGATATATATACACACACATATATATATACACACACACACACACATATATATATATATATATATATATATATATATATATATATATAAGTTTAAAAATAGCTGGCGTTACAATAGTTTTAATAAATCTTAAATGCGGGGTGCCTTATCCCAGGGATTTTATATAGAACAATTATCCGGTCAAGGAAGGATGGACAGCAGCTCCCGTCTAAAAACAGTCCATATTCACCGATGTCTCAAAAATTATTTATTAGAGAAAAAGTGAACATCATAATGCTTACGCGTTTTGACTTATCTTCCTCAGAGCACATATATACATATACACATTATGATTTATTGTCACATAAAAACAATAACACAAGTAATAGTAATCACGCAACACATGCGCTGTAAAATGGTATAGATTTACCACAGCCGGGTTTATAGTGGCGCATTAACATCTGCTAGACAGGGACATTTCTTTCTGACTGTGGCGTCTCGATTCTACTTACAAGTACAGCACGTTTTTAATACAAAATAGTTATAATAATAGTATATAATAAGAGCGGGGCGGACCGTGTGCGCTTGTGCATTAAAGTATCTTGGTTATGTTGGTTATTGTGTGTCAGTTCACTCTCCTCATGTCTGTCTGTGTTTCTGATGGACATTTCTTGCCGCATCCGACACGTGTGGAAGAACCGGGAAGAACGCATAGCGTCCTAATGTTGAAAAATACTGCCGTAAAGATTGCAATTTGCGACACCACGATATAAACGATAAAGCATAATATGAAACGATAGACGTTTTTCTATCGTCATACGATATATATCGTCATATCGCACAGCCCTATTATATATATATATATATATATATATATATATATATATATATACACCATATATACATTATGACCACCTGCCTAATATTGTGTAGGTCCCCCTTTTGCCGCCAAAACAGCCCTGACCCGTCGAGGCATAGACTCCACTAGACCTCTGAAGGTGTGCTGTGGTATCTGGCACCAAGACGTTAGCAGCAGATCCTTTAGTCCTGTAAGTTGCGAGGTGGGGCCTCCATGGATCGGACTTGTTTTTCTAGCACATCCCACAGATGCTTGATTGGATTGAGATCTGGGGAAGTTGGAGGCCTTGAACTCGTGATTCATCAGACCAGGCCACCTTCTTCATTGCTCTGTGGTCCAGTTCTGATGGTCACATGCTCATTGTAGGCGCTTTCGGCAGTGGACAGGGGTCAGCATGGGCACCCTGACTGGTCTGCAGCTACGCAGCCCCATACTCAACAAACTGCGATGCACTGTGTGTTCTGACACCTTTCTATCAGAACCAGCATTAACTTTTTCAGCAGTTTGAGCTACAGTAGCTCATCTGTTGGATCGGACCACACGGGCCAGCCTTCACTCCCCACGTGCATCAATGAGCCTTGGCCGCCCATGACCATGCCGTGCATCTTGAGAGACCTGAACCACCACTGCAGCGGCCTCAATTGGAGGAGGCCGAGGGGGAGGGCCTGTGATGCAGCCGCTAGGAGGCCCAGCAGCCTCTCAGTCAGAAGAGGGAGAGACGCGTATGTATGGAGGCAACTCTCTCTGGTGCCAGCATGGCAAGCATGGCAACTGAATCGAGGCACAGTCTGAGCCAGGCCAGGCCTCCTCCTACCACGAGCTGCCGTGGGTGGCCAGAGGCAGAGAGTCTGGGTGGGCGCCTGCCTACCAGTGAGACACTGTCGGAGATCGGCAGGTGGGCAGGGCTGTGGCCTGGGCTGTGGCCTGGGAGCCGCGATTGGGGGCCTCCCTGTCGGCGAGCTGCCACAGGCTGCCTGCGCTGCTGGGCCTGGGGTGCAATAGGGTAAACCTGGGCCAGCTGCAGGGACTGCTCTCTCTCTTGGAGGGTGCGTGACAGCATCTCCTCCACAGAAAGGCCGAAGGTGAAGCCCGGCGAGATAGGGGCGTCCATGACGGGGTCACCCGTCGTGCCTGGGACAGGATCACCCAGTTGCCCTTGCCCCATGACACATCACCGTCACCAGTTGTTCGGCCGCTGCCGCTATCTCCGAGATAGGGGGCTGGGTTGGTGATGTGCCATCATGCTCTGAGGGCTATGCCAGCTGGGCCAAATAGAGGACCAGCAGGCTCTCTGTGTTTTTGAGGCGGGCCACTTGGGCTCCTGCCTCATACGCCTTTCGGAGCAGCGCCTCCACCTGTTGGGGCAGGCCAGGTAGTGTGGCTCCGCGAACAGCGGAGGTAGGGGAGACAAGCGTGGCTATGGTGGAATTAACCCACAGGAAATTCACCAGGCTCGCTTCTGCCGTGCCCTGGGTCCTGGCATAAGCCTCCCCTCTCCTGGCCAGGGCAGGGGCTGTTGCTGGATGGTCCCAGGTGGGCCTCAGTTCCTCCAAGAGGTCAGGGAGCAGAAGGAGGGCCCGTGTGGGCTGCTGCAAGCACTGTCCTCTCTCGAACCTGGAGCGTGGCAGGGCAGGATCAGAGGGCCAGGGGAGCTGGAGAGACTCCACAGTCCTCTGAATCACCACCCAGAACTCCTGGTCCTGTCCCATAGGAACAGGAGGCATGTCCTTGCTCAACGGAGGAAGAGGGGTGGGTGAGACCCAGAGATGCATGTGGACCCAGAGACAGGCGGTCCTCCTCCCAGGTGGCCTGTCTACTGCTATCATCCTGACATAGAGCAGATAGACTCCCCTCAGACTCCAGCAGCGCAGTGTGAGCCTGCAGTGCACCTGTTGCGCTGCTTGTGCCTGTGCTGCCTGCATGGCCAGCAGAGCGCAGATTTTGTCCATCCTGCTGTTTAGAGCATGGATGCCTCATCGCGCTCCCTGTCAGCGGAGCCTGACCTCTGTCGCCGACGGCAAGCAACGACTCAGAATAGGGGGAGGGAGCCCAACATCCCTGTCGTTCATTTACAAGCGCGGGGGCGCACGTGGCCATAGCGGCTGTAGTGGCGCGCACCACGGGAACGTCAGGCAGGGGTGGCGTGGCTGTTGTGGGGGGGCAGCTGCCGTGGCAGGTGCAGGAATGACAGCCAGCGCAGCAGCAGGTACAGGCGGAGACACAAGCGCAGGAGGCTGGAGGAGGAGATGGAGAGGCTCTTGGTGAGGCAGAGATCCATCGTCCCCGAGACCTCCCCGTCACTCCCTGGAATGGCGGACCTCCGGGCGTGCCGTAGCGGACCCTCGAAGTCGCGGCCAAATCTGTCGGTGCCCAGACAGACGGCATAGGACCTCCCCACTACAGGTGGACAAGGTGCGTCGGCCGCAAGCGGCACAATGGCGGGGGTGAGAAGAGCTCATTGCTGAGCGCACACGTGCATGAACAGGGAAACGTTTGCACCAGGGGCACACAACAACTGAAACGCCGCCGCGACACGTGGAGCGCCTAGCGGGCTCACCACTGTAAGTGTGTCTCCACTCGGAAACGTTTATGTACACGGACTGAACACTGTGTATGCCGAGCACCAGGTTATGGATATAAGCACCACGTAGGCCCGTAGGCTTAACCACACCGTATGTGCCGGGGTTTCCAGGGACACTGGGTGACACGGAGTCCGGAGTCCGAGGGGGCCGAGGGTAGAAGCGGGATCTAAAACCGAGGCCTGCACACACGGACAAGGAGGGTAACAGAGCTTGTTCTCAGCGAACTGAGAGAGCGAGATCTCCTACAGCCGCAGGCGCGGTCTGTAGTGTGGGCGCAAGCCGGCGGAGGAGCACCCCATACAGGCGAGATCTCTTATGACACACCGAGGCTCAGGCCAGGCAGCCAGACCTCGGATTGTACTATAAACACGACTATTATTTTTAAAGTGTTCTATTTGCAGACGAAACTGAAAACAAAAGCGCAAAGGAGCCCCGGAGCACGGACGGAACAGAGTCGTATTAGCTATCAAGATAACTAATGCAGTACAAGTAGAGACACAGACAAAGTAAACGGTGGTGAATAACACAGCCGTGAAGCCAACCAACCGAATAATAATTGTTAAATAACAATAAAGGGTCTAATGCACATACAAGACAGAGAGAGCCCATATTCTCGAGTCCAGGCGAAATACCAAAAGAGGACGTCACGTTTTATAGAACAGGAAGTGGAAAGGACCTGTTCTGAGTGACGTGCGCAGCGGCCAATGGCAGCTTTGATAGAGTGACGTTTCGACAAGCGTAGCTATGGAAGTGTGCAGAAACCCCTCCCCCTTGGGCAGTGCTTCTGACTTGAAAGATAACTATAGTAATTAACATTATTTCAGGTTAAATTTTGCAGTTCCTGTAGGTTTCCTCTGCTGGGTAGTGCATTTCAAACCAAGGACTGAACCATGAGCATCAAGGAGCATTTAAAAAAAAAAACTCTGGTACAAATTTGTTGAAAGGCACAGATCATGGGATGGGTATAAAAATAAAATCAAAGGCCTTGAATATTCCTTGGAGCATGGCCATGATGATTATTAAAACATAGAAGGTGTATGGCACCACCAAGACCCTGCCTATGCACTGTGTCTCCCAGCTCAGCTGTGGGAGCCGTAACTCCTTTAGAGTTGCCATAGGCCTCTTGGTGACCTCCCTGACTTGTGCCCTACTCATGTGACACACCTTAATTACACAGAGGTGGACTCCATTCAACTAATTACATGACTTCTAAAGACAATTGGTTTCACCACAGCAAACCTCCTGATTAAATCCATTCTGATTTCATGTTCAAGGGGGGTGAATACTTTGAATATATATGCATCATTGGGATATCTGTAAAAAATAGACACATCTGCATTTTCTTGTTCAAACATCAACTACAAATGCACACATATTATCAGGGAACATGGAAGGACGGCAGAAAAGCTTTGTGAATGTTGCAGATTTAGACTGCTGGTATATAGCAGGTTTTTCCTGTTAGTAGGCCATGCATTTCCTTATCTTTCGATGCTTCATTCAGCTGTGTCAACAAACAGACCCATATAACTGCCATGAACAAGCAGCACTGCTAAAAGCAAGCACATCAGATCAGCCATTTAAAAGTTGTAATCATACTGAGCAAGGTTTTTAATTCTGAGCTCTGAAGAAAATACATTAAAGGGCCAATCCTGATCTTTGAATAGAGAAACACTGAGCATACATTTCCCCTCATGCTGTACCCACCTCCTGGCTCATCCACATGCATAAATATCATCTCATTGTCTGCTTCCAGCACAGAATAGAACTGAAAATATATACAAATGAAACCATCAGTTTTCTTCCTTTACTACAATATACATTCTCATAAACCACCAGACAGTGAAACATACAAGCAATATAGTTCTCTTTTCTTGAATGCTATTTTGTAATTTCAAAATCATGACATAATTTTAAAGTCACCACACAATTGTACCGCGTGCAACTACAGATCTTTGCTCCAAATGTAAATATTCACAGATACTTTAAAAACAGGAATAAAATAAGAAAGGTGACAAACTATGGTTGGCAATTTGACCCATGATTGATCTTTGAAGTTAGTTTTAATTATGTCAAGCAGCCCTTTCTTGGAGGATATGCAGAGTAGAGTTAAATTTTATGGCTGTGTAACTTTCCAATAATAGAATGTTTTCACATCTGACATGTTTAAGTGGTTAGCTTTGTATTTATTTTACGGGGAAATTGTATTCACTTCATACAAATGTGTTTGTGTGTGTGAGAGAGAGAGAGAGAGAGAGAGGGAGAGAGAGAGCTCCATCATGAGATTTAAGCTCAGCCCTGAGATGCATTCCAGGAAAGGGTGTGTTTGTTGTGTGAATGAGTATGTGCTTTGACTCTCATCTTTCAGACACATGATGTTTCTGTCCTAATCTCGTCTTTCTGGTTCTATAATCTTCCTGGGAGATTTGCTGTTTTTCTGATTTATCAGCAAAAGAGCAGAAAGAGGGGTGGAGGATGGCCCATACTGGTGACATATTTTGGCAAAATCACCCACCGATATCTTATATTGTAAATAAGCCAATACCCTTCAGACTACACAGATCTACAAATCAAATTGCACATTTTCATATACAACATATTATAACCTTAAGACAAAGTTAAATCAGGGAGATCTGCTGATATTCACATACATATTTCAAAGTTTTTTCTCTCTAAAACATAAAAGACTCTCCTCTTTGAACCTACTTTTTAAAATTAAAATATATACCTCAGCCATTGGTGAGGAAGTTCTCTCATAAGTGCCATAACAGCTCAATGTGTGTTCCTCTTATTAAGCAAGCTGTGAAAGAGGGGAGGGCATGTGTGTTGACTGGTAAGTCAGCTCAGGGTACAATAAATATTCAGATTGATTCAGAACTCATGGAAACTCCTTTTGGGGTGGAAGACTGAAATGGAATCAGGTGCGTCACATTTAACCAAATGCTTCAATTTTGGTAAAATATTATATTTTGAGGTAATTATTAAAATCAGGAAATTATCTGATCAGAGAATCCACCATGTTTAATGAGCTTCTTCCCTTTGATCAGGCAAACACACACACACACATGCTTTTCACTCATGAGACTTTTTCATCATTGACTGTAGTATATATTTACACAGCAGAAGCATATATTTTGAAGGATGCAGACACATGGGTAGAAATAAAACAACTCAATTAACAACTCATCATAACAAAGGTGTAAGCTACATGTTTCAACAGCTTGTATTGTGACCCAGTATGCCTGCCAAAGCTCTTGTTTCTGTTTCAGTCATTTCAGAATTTGAATATGTATAAAATAGAACATCTTAATGCTAAAACATGTTTTTTTTGTGTATTAAAATTACAACAGTTTCTCAATACCAAACCATTCCATGTCTTCACCAAAAAACTAAAAATTATCTTACATAAAAAGTTCAGTAAAGTTGCAAAGGTTGATAAGTCACGTACCTGTTCCATTGTGGCCGATGGTAATTGTGCTTGATTAAAGCTGTCACCCTGATCGGTGGAGATGTAAATTACTCTAGGATCTCCCTAGAATAATAGAAAAATTAAATTAAACAGAAAAACAATCATAACTGTATATCCATTTTAGCAACCGAGTGACCTGTGCTTTGTGTTCCCAATGTAACCACAACAATCAAGATCTCAGCTTTGTAGATAAATGTTTCAGTTTATTTTTAGACAGGTTGGACAGCTACATATTTTATTATTATATTTGTTTCTGGATTCATAATTCACTATAGTGAAGACACAGACAATTGGTTCAGTACAACAAAATGCCATTGTGTACATAAGGCTATTGTTTCTGTACTGTTCCTCTCTGGGGAATTTCCAAAATACTTCCTGAGGGAGACAGATTATTATTACAATTATTACGATGATTAATCTGATGATGATTATTATTACTTACTGCATTTTTCACAACAGAAGTGAAGAGGAAGCCTCCTAAATATCCAAATGAGAAAATCTTGCTGGCAACAGTGGTGAAAGTGTTCCCCAGATCCTCAGTTCTCATCAAAAGCAACTCTCCCCTGCGGTCAGCATCAACTGTACGAGAACATTACAGTCACAGGGAAAGAAAGGCATCAAAATCTCTGAAACTGGGGCACACTGCATACATCTTATACTGTCAGCAACCAAAGCCTTCTGCACAGTTCAGAAAAGCAAATACAATATGAGAAAGGTTTCACTCACCTGTGAGTTTAAGGCTTGTGCTGAAAAACAAAGTGTCACCTTGTCCCCTAGGAAAAAATTTAATAAAATGTTATTTCTTATCAATATATATAGAGAGAGACCATTTCAACATTTTACGGTGATCTGCTCATATCAATTAAATATATAAATTAAATTACAGCTTTTTCTGTCTTGGTTTTGGGTGCAGTAAGTATTGATCTTAGATTAAATTAAAATAAGTTTTAGCCCCTGATACAGAACATCAGTAATAGCACCTCATTATCAGGAGGTTTTCAATTCAGCCAGTGTTTTGACATCTTGGTTAATTGACTGCTGGCAGATCATAATCATCCACGTAGCTTGATTGATATCTTGTAGTTTGAAGTTCAAATTCAATGTTGTTCTTTTTGTTCTTTCTCAATTCAAAAACTTATTTCGGTCAGACTTGGGTTTTGACATAGCTAAACCAAAATGAAATGTTTTAACAATATACTATGTTACATTGGTCATGTGTTTTGTGAAGTTCACTATGGCAACCTTGCGAAGGGTGCCATATAAAATATAAATTGATTGATTGAGCATAATCTTACCATGTGTAAGTCTGTATATTATCATGCACTTTAATCCATGTATTCCCAAAGTCCTTAGACAGCCACAAACATTTCTATAAATTATAAAAACAATATTAGTAATCTACAACAGTAAAACCCTTGATTCTTCCAGTTACCAAAAATGCATACTTAACACTTATTTAATGTGTTATTCTCAGACGATGTTGTAAAATGCAAACGGTTTGCTAGTAGAATATTTTAAAGTCATTCATTCTGTGCTTAAATTAAAAGACATCTTTGCAATGCAGGGTGCTGCAACATGTGTCTATAATTTGTGTTATTCATAAGGTATTCGAATCATTTTCATAATGTGACACAGTTGTGTCTTCTGAGGTAGGAGTGTCTAGCCATCTTGTCATATTTTCACTTTACATACTCTGACAAGGAAATAAAGCAGCCACTCACATGTTTTTTAATGACAGTATAACAATTTAACCTTAACTGTATTTTAATACTCACATCAATGCTGCTAACCAACAAATAGTCTGGGTTCGACAAGTGGTAAGTTATAGGCTTGAATGGGTAGAAAGGAAGATCAATTCGTGTGAATGTTTTCCCAGAATCACGAGATGTAAATATCACACCACTTTTGACTCCTTCACCATCCGCTGTGAGAATAACCTGGATTGGAAAGAGGATGTTAAATAATTTAAATTCTTCAAGATATCATATGAATATCAACAAAAAATGTCAAAGCTCATTTCAATATATATCTGAAACCTTGTAACTTGTAGTTTTTATCATCGAAGGTCATATGGCAATGGGAAAGAAAGAAAACAGGCTAAACTGCAAACTTGATACCTATTACCTGAAAACATGTATTTATTTTTTGAGTTTTTTGTTCGGTTGTTCGTTTATTTATTGCTTTACATGTCTGATGCGATATTTTTTACAAGTATCAGTAACGATTCTCACCACAAGTTTAAACAAACTAGGAGTGCTATCCTGTGGTTTTAACAACATTTATTTGAGACACTCACAGTTGCTATCCTCTGCAGCCACAGGACGCAGCACTCACACATGCAGTTTTTGCTGAAGTATTCATACCCCACATTTAAATAAATACTAATCAGAAACTAATTTATTTAAATACAATATTGTTCAATATAACTACACACACATATCAGCTGAATCATTTAAGAGTTTGCTCAGTTAAGACATAGGGGACTAACTGCTTGGGAATGGCAGCCAAATGAACAATACGTAATAAACAAAATGTATTACTGAATAAATTATCGTTTCAAGTGGATATTATGAATACTATCAGCATTGTGATTTCCAATACATAATTTGTATTCCTCTCTATGCAGTCTTGGCAGAGATTTGGTTTATTTCTTCTGCCCCTAACTACCTTTAATGCTCTGTATTGCTCTGTATCTCCTGACTACAGTATAAGAGTATATTTGTAATGGAAAGCAATTATAAATAAATGAGTGATTCATCATCTGTGATGTTTCTCTGTCTTAAATGAGAAACATTATTGGATTAAATATGTTAATTACAGCTCTGAATATAGGTGGATACAGCAGAAATAAATGTAAAATATTCCTTAGCTTATATACATGTCATGGCCCATGATGTTGCTTTGCATGTGGCAAAAAAGTTCTAAACAGTGTTCACAAACAAGTTTTATATTCACTGAAATTACTCCTGCCTTCATACAGGGAGGAATGAGTCAGGAAAACAATTTATTTATTATTTGCTCTGTTAGTACTGTTCTCTAATCTACATACGCAGACCAAAAAAGAGTACAAGAGAGTAATATTGTTTACCCTCCCAGAATTGCCGGGACCCACAATGATTCCAAATTCTTTCCGTATGTAGGTGTTATTGATGACATGTGAGATATCATGAAAGTTTTTCCCAGAGTCCTCACTGCAACAGGAAACAAATATGGATTATAACAACATTTAATGACTCACTGAGCATTTATGCACAGAACATTTTCAGTCCTACCTCAGGGGTGTACCCAATCTGTATTGCTGGTCTGCAAAATGCAAAATAATGCTCTTTTTCGTGTGCTGAGGTGGGTAATAAAGACAATAAATTTTCAGTTTCCATTTCAACTGTCTAAGTAATATCTGAGACACCAATACAATTACAAGACAGATTTCTGCAGAAGGAAAAATACCATCCACTTAGTTAAGGAAGGTTTAGTTGGGAACAGAGAGATTAATAGATGATTGCTCCTAAGTAGCATTACTAAGAATTTGTCTAGAGTCAGAACTTAAATAATAAGCACACATTAATTTCCACATTTGTGTAAATGTTTCACAGAATCCATGACATTTTCTTTTTCTTTTAAACAGTCAAATATGCAGCCATGTGTGAAATGTGATAGGTTGGTTCCTTTATTTGAAACACTGCTGTTCAAAACATCCCAGTAGAGTGAAAGATTCTTGTTTGTTTGTTTGTTTCATTTCCAGTTTCGTGATCCATGCTCAAGAGAAACACTGCCCAGTATTAACATGCACTGTAGCAAAGATTAAATCGCTCTTTTCAGCTAAATAATTCCCCTTTAAACTGCAAACATAGAGCACTGATGAATACTAATCAAAACGACAGCAAGACAGTGTCCATCATCACATATCCAGTCACAATGCAGTGATCTCACCTTCTGTATAGGCGTGAGGAGCTTACTCCTAAGTACCAGCCTTCAGGAAGATTGTAGGTGGACAAGACAAGGATAACCTGAAGAAAACCATTGCAATTAATGCACTGATACAGACAACATTATTTAAATTTTTGCATTACTGTTTCTAATTCAAATAGTATTTTTAGCCACTTTCAATTACTTACCTGATAAAGACCTGAAAAACTATGCAAAACATCTGACTTGCAGTTTACATTGTTACTAACTACACAATCCTTAGCAGTAGGTTGCTTATTTTAACCATTTGGATTATGATTGCACAATGCTTAAGGCTGTAAATGCATATGGTCTGGCTGAAACCTACTTTGCAGACACTGAATATTGGTTGTCTGTAAATTTGTAATGAAAGTGAGGTGCTCAAACACCTTTCATTGCAGATTCACATATTTTTTGTCAAAACAGTGAAAGCATTAAGCATTAACACTTTTATACCCTTCTAGATTACATAATCCAAACTAAATCCACACCAATCACAACTCAATTTAACATGAGGGCAAACCTCCCCAGATGCACAATTTCTTCCATAGCGTTCAAGTCTTCTCAACCCAAACTATAGTGGCATGATCATAGAAAATGTTATTTTATTACTATAAGAGACCCAGACTTATCGCAGTTTACCAGATTCCAAAGAAAGTAGTTGATACGTTATTTATTTGCAGATCTTTCAACTTGCAAGTAATTTCCCAAACTTGATGGTTAACTTTCACTGACAGGACATTTTTTTACTATCATCAAGATTTGCAAGGGGCTGTTGCAAAACTAGCATGGTCTCAGAAAAGGCAGCAACTGAAGCAAAGAATTGCATAAGACTGAAAACAGTTTAGCCACAATGTTTCTGTAAAAGTCACTTATCTGAGAGCTGTATCTAAACTGTATTCTACATTTAAAACTCACAGGTCAACTGATCTGTATTTCTTGACAAATAATTATTTACAATTTATATGTATATTTATTACTTATAAATGTGTTTACACTAGAAAAAATGTGTCACTGCATTTGAACTCATCCCTCAGGTGCTAAAACGTATTTTATAGATTTTTGTTTGTATTATGAAGCTTACTGTAGGAATTGGTATTTAGTAATTGGTATATTAAAACTTACTGTTCATAAGTCTAATGAGTAATATACTTAATTTTTCACACACTCAACTTCCTTCAATCACAAAGCATTTATATTATGTTCTGTTGCTTTTGTTTTCATAATGGCTAAAAACACAAAGTACAAAAGAGGTAGTAACTCTATTTCTGTAAGTTTTAGGCTTTGCTGACTGTGTATTGTTTAAAATTGCTCCAGTTGATTTCAGGGTTCATTAAGGAAAGACTTACACCAGTTCCATCACCAACCCAGGTCAGAATAAAACTGGAACCATCGTCATCAAGAAATGTGATCTGAAAAATACACAAAGGAGATAGAAAATGTTATTCTAAAACATATTTACATCTTCTATTCCTGACCTTGTCTTACAAGCTCTTTGACATTGTCACTTTTTTCCCTGCAGAATGTCAGCAAATATATTCTAAGAGTGCTATAAAGCAACAGCACATTGTAACAAGACCTACAAAAGCACATGCCAGCATACCCGAAAATAGCACACCTGAAGGATACAGCACTTCAAGATTAGATCACTTTCATGTAGAATGTGTTTAAGAATGAGGCTGTAAGTCTTCAGAAAACCGCTGCCTGCCTAATTTATATGCAAGGAGAAACTGCATAATAACACACACTAGCACATAGTTTCGTTTTTACATTGTGCAAATTGTTTTAAACTTAGTAGCCTATCATAAATATTATGGGACAAATTGTCTGCCATATAATCTAACATGTATTAAATAATAATAATAATAATAATAATAATAATAATAATAATAATAATAATAATAATAATACACAGTAGGCACCTGCTCAAATAAATTCAAAATAGAATTTCCAAGCAACTCTCAGTCATACACATTCCTGTTACATTCGCTCAGGATGAACACAACAGAAAATATGTTAATTAAGGTTAGGCGTGTCAGTTTATGACATCTAGCTAAACATCTGTTAATACTGTGCTATATATATATATATATATATATATATATATATATATATATATATATATATATATATATATATATAGTTATAGCCCTGCGTAATTTAGCCTGTGAACAGCATAGACTTCTCACCTCTCAGTTGGTGTAAATAACTTAGTGTGCATCCATGTCCCAGGAATGCAGGCTGAATATAGTGAGTAAGTTACCAGCTAAACCATGAAATAGAAACTGGCACCACGACCAGCATCATTACCTCGTGAGTGTTGTCTTCCAGTTTGGGCAGCTCTTCTGCGCTCAGTGTGACTTCACTGGGGGTGAAGCTGGAACTTCTGACTCCAGCATCCCTTCTGAATCTGGGGTTTATTTCCCGTGTTACCAGTGTCCTGGAAAACGTCTGTGTCCGATCGGCGTACGGCGCGAATCCAGCCGATACACCTGCAAGTAGTGGGAAGCAGACGGCCAGGACCCAGAGCGTCGAAGTCATCTTCGCAGCCCGACGAGGAAGTAACAGCGGCTCCCAGGCTGAGGCTGCTTTCACTTAGTGCCTGCCGAGCCTCGCACCTAGGCAGCAGTGCAGTAGGTGGAGGCTATTTCATTGTCAAAATAGTATGCAAATACCCACTTGCTGCTTCTAGAAAGGCTGAGAAAGCATTAATCATGTCTCAGGTGACATATTGCGTGCTTCATTTATTTCAAACGTTTGAATTGCATAAAAACAACGTTATTAGCTCGCAAATTACTTGTAGTCTATAGGCACTTCATATATATTTATTATTTTATTAGTATTATTTAATGTAGTCTATATATGTAATAATAATCATCCTAATCAAAATTAGCAGTACATGTACTATTCAATCGTTAGTATAAACCTTGATAGCAAAGACAAATTGGAGATTTGATGTATGCTTTTGCATGAAACATTTTCTATTTTGCATAGGTCTACTTCATAAAATTATATGAATGAATGAAACAACGTAAGACTCACTTTCAAATGTTTGTATTATTATTATTGTTGTAAACACATTAAAAATATATCACGTGTTTTGTATTTGTATTGTCGTCATGTTGCACAAAGCTCGGGGTATTTTTTTTTGGAAAATCACACCTCCCTCGTCATTCTCCACTTCCGCTGAAAGCCACGCCCCATCCACCGTCACTTCCGCTCCCATCGTGCAGCGCTCCGAACCATGGATCAGAATGGTAAGGAGGGAGTTTGTCCGTTTTCTATTTTATCTTTACTCTTTCTTAAGTCATTTTATTTAGATGCACGAATACACATTGAGGTTACGGACAAATTAGATATATATTTTTAGCCAGTTATCTGACCGAAACCCTAGCATAGTAGTAATCTAAATATTGCGGCCTTGTGAAGCCTTTCCCAACATCCATTGAAAGAGAGGAAGTGTTTTGCCAGAAGTGCATGTTGTGCTGGGATTCTTTCCGCATTACTTTTGGGTGATTTTGTTTTAAGGAATTAAATCAATGTTTATAAATGCGAAGTATCCGATTGTAAACCACGAGTGTTGTAAATTAGTAGTTTAACGTCACTGAGTGATGCGGCGACAGTCACCTGTTGTCTTCTGTGGGTTTCTCCCCCTGACCTGATGTGCGTTTCTGATGAGAAGTTAAAATTAGAGTCTGACAGTCGATAGAGGATGTCCAGGGCTGCTCATATTGGAAATCTGAGTTGTCTGTCTGCGGTGTGCGCACCTCGTATCGCCCTGATTCACCCGTCACAACATGCAGACTGGTCACTGTTTACGATCGCACAGCTCTGAACGGGAGAATGTACATTTGCCTTTACAACCTTCTAATTAATCTGCCTCACACGATCTTTTATCTCTTATAACTTCCTTGTAGGTGACACTTACACATCTCTGATTATATATTTCGGGTGGGATAAGGCAGAAAGAAACTTGATTGAAAACGCCTTTTTTAATATACGGTTTTCTCTAGTTTTATACCACTAAAGTAGCCCTTCAGCAAAATCTGTTTTATTAATTTACCGATCAATCTCATTCCGAGTGCTGATGTGATGCGCTTATATTCTGTACACTATTACGTTTTAATTAAAGACGTGTACCATTAACAGTATTTACTATACTACATGAACCTTAGCAAAAGGAATGGGATAGACTTTCTTTGCCAGTGGATTGTACCAAGGGACACAATGCATTTCTTAATATTAATAAAAAGCAACATTTTAATCAATAACAAAACTAATTTTACAAAAATGTACTGTCAATATTTCCAATATAAACATGCAGGAATCTGTTTGCTCCTAGACAATGACTTGCAAGGCACAGATGGATCTGGCAGTCTGGGGGGTCCTGATGTGCGGCGACGGATTCCCATAAAGCTGATCTCCAAACCAGCCATCAGGAACAAGCCAGTGGTCCGGCCGCAGAGAATAATGAACAGGATACCCTCCAAACCGCAGGCCGGGGATGAAGGTAACGCCACAACTCCTCTCTCCTCCGCTTGTGCACATTTGAGAAAGTAGAAATGAAAAAACATTGAATCTCTATTAGTTAAATCCCCGCAATTTGACAGTCAATAAGTAAGTGAGTGAGAAGGAAGGCTACACGTTTGCCTGACACATGGGAATGTCCGTTTCCACAAACAGCAGACTTTCTCCAGATTTTTTTGTTGTTGTTGTTGTTGCCAGAAGCAATCATTAAAAAATGAAATGTGTTGTTAAATATGACTTGAAACAATGTATACGTTTCAGTTGTTTCTCTGGAATTGTAGCCTGTATTTTGAAGACAACAAAGTTCATTACAGTAGAAGCATGTGTACTGCATTATTACACAATCTTTTCCTGTCCATTAATAATGCGTTCAATTTCTCATGTTTTTACAGACAGTTTTGGCTACGGTGAAGAAGAGAGGTATGAATGCAAAGCTGCAGAAATATTTGGAAGTCAGCGTAGATTTCCGCAGCAGATGTTTTGGGATTTTAAGGTATAATTCCTTCTGTTCATCGTTTTATTTCTCCTTCTCATTATTACTTATTAACCGATACACCTGAGCTGTTGCATGCATTGATTGTTTTGAGAGAAGGTTGTAATGTGTTATTCATGTTCTTTCTATTTGTCCTTTTGTTTCCACAGGTTAATTTGATTGGTGAGAAGGATGACACGCCCATTCATTTTTGTGATAAGTGTGGCCTCCCTATCAAGATATATGGACGGATGGTAAGGGAAATATTTCATTCATTCATTTAATTCTTCAAGAGCATGTTTATTTTCCATATTTGTTAAAAGTGCATTGAATCTCATTATAGAAAAAGCTAAATAATGACAGCTGATTACAGACTTTTTTTTATTTCATTTGTTTTTTTATAAACAGATTCCTTGCAAGCATGTGTTCTGCTATGAGTGTGCTGTTATACATGAGAAGAAGTGTGACAAGATGTGTCCAGGGTGAGTTTGCATTATATTTTTTCCCAGTAGATTCCTGATGTATTTTGGTACATTCCTGATTGTGTGCATCACTGTTTCAAGCAGGATAATTCTTATTTTCACATAACTAGACGTTATTCTGGAGGCAGTGTTAATATGCACAGTCAGGAGACCAAGTGAGTGATGCATAGGGCTGGTTTCACAGACCCAGACACGTCCTGGATTATCTCATGTTATTGTAGGTAGAGTAGTCCAAGACTAGTGCTAATCAAGGTCTGGGAAAGCAGCTCTATCAGCGATCTGTGTGTGATTTAGTATTCAAACGCTGGCAAAAGGATTCTGCTCAATCAGAGAAACAAAATTGGACAGATCCGATCTCCACTTGGCAGAAATATCAGTTTTAGATTCCCCTTGAAGTAAGTGGCTGATAAAGAATAAAAGCAAATGACCTTTGATTACAGCCCTGATTACAATTACATTTTGTACTGCAGCGTTACAATCTTACACAACCTTTGAAAGTCTGTTACACCACTAAAATGTATTGCTGTATCAGTGCAATAGGCCACATTACTAGTTTTATGTTATATAACTATATTAAAGTTAATGCTATATTTAAAATAACTGAGCAAAATGTTATCGTGTACAAATAAGACTAACATTTCAATAGTCCTGTAGTTACACTTGGAATGAATATTATAAAATATTAAAGAGTATAAAAGTCTACTGCAGAAGATAGTCTGGGCTGAACTGTGATGTAATGCCAATGAGTTCATTTCCCCTTACTAAATCTAAGAGCAGGTTCTCTCTCTACAGCTGCAACGACCCCGTCCAGCGCATCGAGCAGTGCCTGCGGGGCTCCCTCTTCATGTGCAGCATCGTGCAGGGCTGCAAGCGGACCTACCTATCTCAGAGGGACCTGCAGGCCCACATCAACCACCGCCACATGAGGGCCGGCAAGCCAGCGGTGCCCCGTGCCCAGGGCGATGGTCTGCTCCTGCCCCCCATGGCTGGACCCACTGCCTCGGAGCTGCCCGAGCGCTTCCTGCTGCCGCCGGACAAGCACCACCTCCCTCACCTGCCCAAGCCTCACGTCCTGATCGCGCCGCCGCCCCTGCAGCACGTGAGTCACGAGCACTACAGCCAGCCTCACGAGGACCTGCGTGCGGCCCAGGCCCCGCCCTCCTCCTCCGACCTGGCCGCGCTGGGCCCGCCGCGCTCCGTGGCGCAGGAGACCTTCCGCATCTCTACCGTCACAACCCGCAAGCACAGTAACCTCATCACCGTGCCCATCCAGGACGACTCCGCCAGCTCTGGCACCAACCCCTCCCGCGAGCCCCCCCAGCCGGCCCCCGGTCCCGTGCCTCCCCACCACCACCCCAACGAATACGGCAGCCAGCAGGTGGTGTCCCACCCGCACCACATGATGGCACCGCAGCAGCACTACGGCCCACCGCCGCCCCCGCCCCCACCCATCAGCCACCCCATGCAGCACCCGCCCCAGGGCTCCGGGACTCCGCACATGGTGTACAACCAGGCGCCCCCACCGCCCATGTCGTCCGCCCCGCCCCCCATCACCCCGCCCCCAGGACACATCATAAACCAGATGCCGCCCTACATGAATCACCCTCCGCCGGGCCCCCCCCCACCGCAGCATGGCGGCCCCCCCGTCAGCGCGCCCCCACCTCACCATTATAACCCCGGCTCCATGCAGCAGTTTTCTGAAGACCAAGGGACACTTAGTCCTCCTTTCACCCAGCCGGGAGGACTGAGTCCAGGGATATGGCCGGCACCAAGGGGCCCCCCTCCACCAAGGATGCAGGGGCCCCCACCTCAGGGCCAAATCCCAGGACCCCACCACCCTGACCAGTCACGCTATCGCCCCTACTACCAGTAGACCCGTGGTGAATGAGGCGTTAGTGCATCACTGTTTGTGTGCCCCTCTTGCAATCATTCGCTATAAATTGAACAATGTTAATGAACAGGTCTTAATTTGTATTTAGGTTTGGCTGTTTAAGTTAATCAGCTGTTAAACAAAAACAGAAAAACATGGTCACAATAAGGACTTGCGTGTAACTATGGATATCTTTGTTTCTGTAAAAAAGAATGATTTTCCTGTTCAGAAGGTTGTTTAAGGGTTTAACATTATTGACATTACTTCCTAGACAAGCTGTATATACAAGTGGAGAGAATTTTTAAAACGCACTGTATCTGATTTTCTTACATATTGTGTTCAGGATTTAGCTACATCAGAGTCTGTTTTGTTACCACATATAAATAAATTTTAAAAAGTGATTGTGCACTGAAAATGTTTTTATTCCATGCGACTATGTGATTCCGTGTCCATTTGTATGAAATGTTCTCATTAATTTGATTCCTGTGGAGTGGAAGTCAAATGTTTACACCTGTACACATAGCTTAAAATAATATTAATGAATATATTTATATCTATAATATTTGTAGATATAAATATTTATAGATATAAAATACATTTTTACCAATGAAACCTGTGTATATGTTCAACTCCAAATATAGGGGTGTGTCTTATACTGTGAGTGTGTGTCATTGGACTGTTGAAATAGGGTTTTTACAGCATTACACTATTGCATGGGTGGGGTCTTGTAACTTATATAAATGATTTAGTGTGGAAAGTTAAAATCCTGGGTGAAGCATTATAAGCAGTGGCAAAAAGGGATATTCATATGAACAGATTGGGTACGGTTGTGGAAGGATGGGAATTTTCCTAATGACTCCACGTGAATGTTTTCAGGAATTCAGTGAAAGGTCTCTTGATTGAGCCGACGTAGCTTTCTGAATAGTTTATTTATTAACATTTATAGCCAGTTGATCCCGTTTGTTTAATTGTCCTCCATTTGGATTTAGTGAGTAGTACGTACAGGGTTATCTCCAATAATGTTGTCAATTGGTAAACATAATGGGTTGGTGACATGTGGATAAAAGTTTTACTTTAACTACAAGAACACAATCAAAATTAAGTGCATGTATGTATGCTTATATTTAGAGTGAGTTGTGAATGGCAGGTATATAAGGAAGGAATGGCTCCCTCTGCTGGAATACTTACTCCACTGCCATGGAGAAAATAACAGAAAGACACTTCTATATAAGACAGACAGGTGTATCTACATTGCACCGTTACCTGAGTAGGGCGTTAGGGTAGATTCCCAGACAAATTCAGAATTATATTGTTTGAGTCACTGGCTTTGACTATGATTTGGGTTAGAGTTACTTATTCAAAAAATAATTTAAACAGACTACACTACCTTTCTGTGACCTTGCTATGGACCTTGCTGTGTGTTCTAAGAGGGTTATTCTTTTCACCTAGGTAAATAATTTACAAAAACAAGAAATCAAGCCAGCAAAACTATTTTTATTTCTTATTCTTATTTTTTCTTATTCATGTAATATTTAGCATGTCAGTGACATTGCTTTGCAAAGTCTTGGGTCACACCACATCATTCTCACTGATTATAGTCTGATCTTCCTCCCAAATAATCAAAATAGACCTTTAGTTTGAATTGCTATTGCTTTATTGTACGACTAAGTACTTCTACTCAGAACAGTATATACATTGGAATATGCTATACAAAATTCTAACTGTAAAATCAAACGACAGAATTACTTGCAATAGCAAAGTACCAATATATGATGTTAACCGGGTTGTGTTATGTTATGTTGTAAGGAAATCTCAGAATGGAAATGCAGTGTGTGTGAGATTGTTTTGTATTTCTCTGCACATGTACTTGTGTTTATTGTTGGACTATGCCATCATGACAAAGCCTGCTGCAGCTGGAAGTATTCAAACCCTTCACTTGAAACAGTAATTCTGGGACTCATTTAATGTAATGCTTAATTTAATGCTTAATACATATTAATCATTACACTATACTTAGCTACATCCGTTCAGATTTTGCTGAACCCTGACCTGGAGAGGTTCTGGAGAGCTGATCTGAGTGGGTGTTTCACTGTGGACTGTCTGGCACCCGATAGAAACCACACCAGAACACTGTACAACCCCCTGCCATTTAAAAACACAATACTGCTGCCAGGTTCCAGTCTGCATTGCGGTATACCTGCTTCTGTTCCCTGCCCTGAAGTCTGGTGCTCACATAAAATACAATTGACAAATGGGGCCGTCCTCTTTGAAAGATCTCAGCAAGATCATGCCAGTGACAGTGGATATCAGCTGTATGTGGCTTCTTATCATCTTTACCATAACAGCATTATACATTAATCTTCAGCACTATAATTTGAAATGTACAATTATTATTTTTTTAAACCTTGTGATACACAGATAAAATTGAATCATGCACTTTAAAAAAAAGAGTATTTAAAATAAATCTTCCCTATTTACAAAACATTTTCAGACAAAATGCTATTTAATAGGACAATGAAAATGAAATACATCTCATCTTGGTTGAAGAATATTTGAGGTGTGACCTGAAGCTTTTTTTCTCTGACCCTAGTTTATCTAGTTCAAATCAGGTTTGCTCTACCTTGCAATTTCCAGTTTATATTATGTAAAACTTTTGCCAAGAATAAGTTGTAATAAGTTTTTGTTTTTGCCAATTGTTTGTAAAGGTATGAAGTCTCAATAATATAATTAGTCAGCACTCAAAATCAAGCTCAGCTTCCCTAATGGTCTCCTTTTTTGAAGAAAGGTGAAACTGAGTAATGCGAAGTAGCACTCACATCAATAAGCTGTTCAAACTGTAGTGTCCCTAGAACTCATACTGCCTTTTCATTGATAGGAGAACAGGAAGGATTGTCCAAATGTTTATTTTCTAGTGCTGGGATCTCTGTCAGAATTTTAAAATTTCGTCTCAGGGTCTGGAACCTGTGAACAGAAGAAAACACAAATATTAGTATGTTTATACAGTACTGTGCAGAAGTTTTAGGCAGGTGTAAAGTAAGAATGCTTTCAAAAATAGACATGTTAACATATTAACATATTATATTTATCAATTAACTAAATGCAAAGTGAGTGAACAGAAGAAACATCTACATCAAATCCATATTTGGTGTGACCACGCTTTGCCTTCAAAACAGCATCAGTTCTTCTAGGTACACTTGCACACAGTTTTTGAAGGAACTCGGCAGGTAAGTTGTCCCAAACATCTTGGAGAACTAACCACAGCTCATCTGTGGATTTAGGCAGCCTCAGTTGCTTGTCCTTCTTTACGCTGAAGATAGTTCTTAATGACTGTTGCTGTATGTTTGGGGTCATTGTCATGCTGCAGTATAAATTTGGGGCCAATCAGATGCCTCCCTGATGGTATTGCATGATGGAGAAGTGTCTGCCTGTACTTCTCAGCATTGAGGAGACCATTCATTCTGACCAAATCCCCAACTCCATTTGCAGAAATGCAGCTCCAAACTTACAATGAACCTCCACCATGCTTCACTGTTACCTGCAGACACTCATTCGTGTACTGCTCTCCAGCCCTTCGAAAAACTGCCTTCTGCTACAGCCAGATATTTCAGTAAGCATGATGCGTCTCATCTGCTGCAGTAAGTTTCCTTGGCCGACCACTGCGTCTACGGTCATCAACGTTGCCTGGGAGAGACCTTGCTGATGCAGTAGAACTAACTTGTGTCTTGTTGCTGTGCTCAGTCTTGCCATGGTGTATGACTTTTGACACTAAACTGTCTTCAGTTGTCTAACACCTTGTTAGCTGAGTTTAGCTGTTCCTCACCCAGTTTTATTTGTCCTACACAGCTGTTTCTGTTTCAGTTTATGATTGTGTTTCAACCTACATTTTGAATTGATGATCATTAGCACCTGTCTGGTTTAATTGTTTAATCATACACCTGACTATATGCCTACAAAATCCCTGGCTTTGTGCAAGTGTACCTAGAAGAATTGATGCTGTTTTTATGGCAAAGGGTGGTCACACCAAATATGGATTTGATTTAGATTTTTCTTCTGTTCACTCACTTTGCATTTAGTTAATTGATAAATATATTCTATTAACATGTCTATTTTTGAAAGCATTCTTACTTTACAGCATTTGTTCACACCTGCCTAAAACGTTTGCACAGTACTGTATGTTAGTTAACAAATACACCCCCCTGAAAGCAAAAAAAAAAAAAAAAACAGTGACTTACTTCACTCTCTCTCTTTCTCAAGCTGCCACTGCCCTGACTGACTTTGAAGCTGTGATAATTATTCTGAAAGAAAAAAAATGAGGGATTTAAAATTAAATCACTGGCACTGTTTTAATATATCCTAAAACAGCACAGCAAAGCATATCACATGACTCAGTACTATTGGGTGCCATACCTTCGATGCCTTCAGATCCTCTGTGTGGTCCGGATGTTTCTCCAGGATGCACAGCATGGCGTCATGGAGGGTCAAGAAGAAGATTGAGGTCTTGATCTCATTGTCAAAAAATCCACATTCATGTAGTTTGTCCAAAATATAACCTACATCCAAGAAGAGAAGAGTTCATTTTCGACAATCAAACAGCTTCACAATGACACGACTGATTATTGCACCATCAGAAATTAGAAGGCTTAAACATCTAAGATTGCTATTAAAATGTTTTAAATTAATTCTGTAAGTTTAATTCTGAAGGATAAATCATAGCCGACAAATGTTTTATTTTGCAATAATTGAATGTATGCTCCAAATATGAAAGTTTAAGCAATGGTAATACATGTTGCAGGATTGTTGTAATTTGTTATATAATCACATATAACTTGATATTTCTGTCGGAAAATTAAAACAGAACATAATCTGTCACACCCTCATTTATAGAAACTTACAGTCGCATGCTACAATGTAGACATCCACCTCAACTCGTGTAAATTCCTTCAATGTCTGTAAAATACACAACACTTTCAATTAGAATTCACACCAAATGTTTTTCCAGTCAACACTTTTGTATGACTTGAAACACAAAACTGAAGTAAAACACTGAACATTGCTCTATGACCTCCTATTGATATTATCATATTTGTGGCGAAAGCAGTTTTTATCTCTTAAATTAGGTAATGTAATATATTTACTGCTCTTTTCATGTAATCATATACAGTGAGGGAAAAAAGTATTTGATCCCCTGCTGATTTTGTACGTTTGCCCACTGACAAAGAAATGATCAGTCTATCATTTTAATGGTAGGTGTATTTTAACAGTGAGAGACAGAATAACAACAAAAACGCATTTCAAGAAAGTTATAAATTGATTTGCATGTTAATGAGGGAAATAAGTATTTGATCCCCTATCAATCAGCAAGATTTCTGGCTCCCAGGTGTCTTTTATACAGGTAACGAGCTGAGATTAGGAGCACTCTCTTAAAGGGAGTGCTCCTAATCTCAGCTCGTTACCTGTATAAAAGACACCTGTCCACAGAAGCAATCAATCAATCAGATTCCAAACTCTCCACCATGGCCAAGACCAAAGAGCTTTCCAAGTATGTCAGGGACAAGATTGTAGACCTACACAAGGCTGGAATGGATTACAAGACCATCGCCAAGCAGCTTGGTGAGAAGGTGACAACAGTTGCTGCGATTATTCGCAAATGGAAGAAACACAAAATAACTGTCAGTCTCCCTCGGTCTGGGGCTCCATGCAAGATCTCACCTCATGGAGTTTCAATGATCATGAGAACGGTGAGGAATCAGCCCAGAACTACACGGGAGGATCTTGTTAATGATCTCAAGACAGCTGAGACCATAGTCACCAAGAAAACAATTGGTAACACACTATGCCGTGAAGGACTGAAATCCTGCAGCGCCCGCAAGGTCCCCCTGCTCAGGAAAGCACATGTACAGGCCCGTCTGAAGTTTGCCAATGAACATCTGAATGATTCAGAGGAGAACTGGGTGAAAGTGTTGTGGTCAGATGAGACCAAAATCAAGCTCTTTGGCATCAACTCAACTCGCCGTGTTTGGAGGAGGAGGAATGCTGCCTATGACCCCAAGAACACCATCCCCACCGTCAAACATGGAGGTGGAAACATTATGCTTTGGGGGTGTTTTTCTGCTAAGGGGACAGGACAACTACACCGCATCAAAGGGACGATGGACGGGGCCATGTACCGTCAAATCTTGGATGAGAACCTCCTTTTCTCAGCCAGGGCATTGAAAATGGGTCATGGATGGGTATTCCAGCATGACAATGACCCAAAACACACAGCCAAGGCAACAAAGGAGTGGCTCAAGAAGAAGCATATTAAGGTCCTGGAGTGGCCTAGCCAGTCTCCAGACCTTAATCCCATAGAAAATCTGTGGAGGGAGCTGAAGGTTCGAGTTGCCAAACGTCAGCCTCGAAACCTTAATGACTTGGAGAGGATCTGCAAAGAGGAGTGGGACAAAATCCCTCCTGAGATGTGTGCAAACCTGGTGGCCAACTACAAGAAACGTCTGACCTCTGTGATTGCCAACAAGGGTTTTGCCACCAAGTACTAAGTCGAAGGGGTCAAATACTTATTTCCCTCATTAACATGCAAATCAATTTATAACTTTTTTGAAATGCGTTTTTCTGGATTTTTTTGTTGTTATTCTGTCTCTCACTGTTAAAATACACCTACCATTAAAATTACAGAATGATAATTTCTTTGTCAGTGGGCAAACGTACAAAATCAGCAGTGGATCAAATACTTTTTTCCCTCACTGTAACACAAGCGCAAACTGTTGCCCGAACCTCTGTTCATATTCATTTTCATCATTTTCTCTACCAACCTTCCTCACCATTGGACCCATTGCAGTGACAAGCATGCTGCCAAACACCATGGCTCTTACAGTCCTTAAACCTCATTGTTTCAGTTCAGTTATTGTCATAGCTCATTTTACCATTTTAAGGCCATTAATTCCAGACATGTCAAGGAACGAAACTGCTGCGAAGTCGAGGATGATGCTGTGTATGTCAATCCTGGGGACTGTGATGTTGCCGGGGAGATCAGTGTTCCAGTTGATCTGAACAGGCAGGCCGGCAAAGTCTGTGGGCTGGTCCAGATCTTCCATGTTGCTTTCGTCTTCAGACTCTTCAATGGGAGCTGATCCAGTGTATAGCAGACCTTTCTGCAGGGGAGGGAAAGTACATTTTTCTCACTGCCCATCTTGTTGGTATTTATACATATACATATATACATAGCACCTCTGCGTGCTATATCCAGCTTTCATTAAGCAGATTTAACAGCAGCTCTTCCAATTTTAATTCACATTTTAGTCAGCCCACCCTTAGGTCAAAAAATGTACTTCATTTTGAGATTCCACTGTGTGAAGTGAACACATTAATAATAACAATCAATTCCTTTTATATCTTCTTTGACTTCAACAATTTCAACAAAATGTGAGCAAAGCAGAGCTGCAGACGAACCATGTATTCTAATCTGATTGTGTTTTATGAGATTATTGTCTTTGTGGAAAGACATTTCTTTGTATAGGAGATTCTGAAAATAAATATAGTTTCTGGCCAATTAAATATTATCAGGCATCTCAACCAATGGAACATCTAGTTGCTCCTATTAAAGGAGTTTAATATCAGGAAAGAAACAAATAGTTAGGGCTTTATTGCACTGTTATCTCTCTAGCTGATAAGCTTTATTAAATTGATATTTCTCAATACTCCAGAAAGGCTCTTAAAAGAGTAATAAACAATATAACCTATGTTGCGACCTAATGCAGAACTGTGACTTGTACTAGCTATGGATAAGGACTTGTGTTTCCATCCAACAGTTTTACAGTCACTATGCTGGAGTTCAAGGTTTAGGTTATAGAGATGCAATTAAGAACTCACTGGTGTTATCTGCAGCTCTCCATTCTTCAAAAGTTTCTTTATTTTCCTCAGGGCCTTGTTCCTCTTGCGCAAGATCCGGAGTGGATTAAATCCCACCTGAAGCAACATCACAGAAAACGTATTATGGCTGTTGGATCACTAATCAGTTCACTGAGGATTAATAATCAGACAATCTTACCGCAGCATTGAGTTTGTCCCTAAAGAACTCGATGTTGGCAAAGAAGATCGGTGAAGGGATTCTGAAGATCTTCACGCCGTCTGGTTCATAAATCTGAAAGACAGAAATCAGAAGGGAAAGCATCAGGACCACAGCCGCTTCTCTGTTGCTGGTGTTCCAGGTTAGAGGCTGAAAATCCTCAAATCAAATATCGTTTTTTTTATTTTATTGATTTATTGTTTGTTTTTTGTCTGGGTTGGGGATTCTTTAGCATTTGACCTGTTTATGCTGCTTCTATATAAGGAATATAAAGCAAGAACAAAATGAACTGTAGCACTGTGATTTGGCTGTCTAAATATACACAGCAAGGTAGTTGCATCGACGAAGCTCTCTATTGTCACCTTCTACATTAGGCTTTGCATACTTCAACAAAACTATATTCTATCATGTAGGTTTTAAGAAAACATTCACCATATTAGTTCTATCTATGCCTGAAGACAGAATTGCTTTCTTTTTGAATTGTAGGCCTAGTTATTTTTAAAAGATTCTGCTCTTCAAGTTACGCCCTCTTGCTTAAGTGTGATTATGCTCACTAATAGCACAAGGAGTTGCAAAATGACATGGTCTGTGAAGTGCTTATCACTTTTATTTAATCCATGACGTACATGCAAGTTGGTGATAATTCAGCATTGTACAGTTGTAATTGATTGCACATCACTAGGTGGTTGAATGGTAAGATGGAGATACACAGAGGAGACTCAGAGGAACTTACACTCAGGTAATCTTTCCTGTCCCTGTAGATATCTGTTCCCTTGATGTTGGCCAGTACGGAACAGCGTGGGCTGTAAAACAGTCAGGTGGCAAACACTTATCTCTCAGGTATGTAACAGTTCATTCACGGTTATCTCTGTTTTGTTCAGTATTGGTATTTAAATGGCATGTCATACTGACTCACTGATTTAAATGAATGCTATATAAATAAAATGTATAATATTATTTTTAAGAATTCATACTTACAACTGTGTCCTGAAGACAACAGTAAGAAGTTCAATTCCCAGCCCAACAGCCAGTCCAAGGTCGAGCCCAAGGAAGATGGAAGCAACAAAAGTAACCACCCAGACAATCTGCGAGCAAGAAGAATAGTTTCTGGGTCACACTTTTGAATCCTATGCATACATAATCTTTTTTTTTAAATAACGTAAAACTGAATGAGGAAAGAGCAGGAAAGAAAATCAGATGTTCTGCTCTCCTGCAGCATTATAGAAATCTGTGAATTGTTAATTTTCTGTGAATTGTTGCATTGTGCTCTAATGGTCTTGAGTCCACAGCCTGAGATAAAATATGCGGATACTGATGCTTAATTTGCTGTGTTATATTTCTGGGGGTGTGGGATCTCGTTGTTCAGCACACTGGCGTTGCAGGTGCTGTAAATACTCACACAGTCAGGCTTGTCCTTTTTCCAAAGATAAGGGATCTCTCTGACTTGCATCAGCATCCCCTTCAAGTTGACAACCACCAACGCTCCCAGCACAGACTGCAATCACACAGTTATAAGCAGTTAAAGTCTGAGCAGCTAAGTCTAAACAAATAACTAAACTAAATACAGACAGAGCTAAACTGTACTTCAAATATAAGACAAAACACATACACACACATTCCAGACAGCACTACACAGGTGAAAATCTGTTCAGACATAACATAATACACACATAGTCACATACACACACACTTTATATATATATATATATATATATATATATATAAAGTTTTCAGAAATATATTTATGTATTTATAGTGTGGGAATGTCAGATTACCGTCTGAAGTGGCTCTAGAAGGAAGCCAATTCCCACTGTGACAATCATTGCCACCATAGCAGAGAGGAGACCAGCAATCTGTGAAAATAAAATGTCAATGTTTTATATTGGTGTTTTATTTGATGTGAAACATTTGAAAAAATGACACCATAAACTGATATAATTTCTCATATCTTCCTTTTTTTGCTTCCGTGACTTACTCATCTCTTGTAAAATTCCCATAAAATATTAACATTTTTAAATGTTATAGTAAAAGACAAGTGTATCCTCCAAAGGCTGATTTCATATATCTCATAAATGTTATAGCTGCAGGTTAGGGTTCCTGGCAGAGTTTACATTTGATTTGCAGGAGGGGGGGCGAAGCTTGCCATTTCCAAACGGATTGGAGTGTCAAAGAATATTCTTTCTGTTTGCATTGTTTTTCCCAGTTTTTGTCCAATTCCATTTTGTGGTCTTTGAGTTGCAGAAACAGGAAGAAAATAATGTTTTTAGAATTCATGTTTTGTGTGTCTGTTACAATAGCTCAAAACACAGCAGTGTATGTCAGAAGATTACAGAACCGGTACAAAAGGACTGTCTCAGCCTGGCCCACGAGTGAGATGGGGGGGAAACATCTCCTGTACCAGCCCATGCCAAATACCCCACCATTGCCCCATCTTACAATCACCACAGGAATACCACCACTGCCAGGGCCAGGAACCAGAAAACCAAAGGCAGCAGAAGGGCAGACCTGTACTTTGAAACGTCAGTCTTCAGGGGGTCACCAGAGCAAGGGTCAGGAAAAAAACACTCCAAAGCCACCAACCATTCTGACAACAATCTGTCTCCTTCCAGAGATGGCCCTGGGTGACTGTGGTGATATCACAGGGGTGAAGACCTCTTGGTTGGCCTCCTCTCCACAGGCTTGTAGTCCTGATCTGGAGATATCTACTTTGCGTCAGTGTTGAAGTACTGAAAGATGTCCTGAGAGAGAGCTGCCCAGTGACAGCAGCGTAGGAAGAGAAACATTTTCTTGTTGTGTTGTTTTTAACTGGATTGTGTCCTTTGCGAAATAAGAACATATACAAAGGTTATAAAGCTGAGGAGGCCTTTTCATCCTCCAGGCTCATTTAATTACACACCAGTTTTGAACGGAACCAAGGATCTAATCATGATGTATTTTTAAGGTGATCTCAGGGTCTCTGCTTCGACGACACAGCTGGGAAATTGGTTCAAGACTCCTACAATTCTCTGTGTAAAGAAGCGCTTTCTGTCTTCAGTCGTCCTCCTAATTTTCTCCTTTCCTCCTAATTTCCACTCTTGTCCTCTTGTCCACAGCCATGGTTGAAAATGGTGAAGTCAGCTACAATGGCCTTTATCAGTTCCATTGTCAGATCTTATTTCTATCAAGTCCTCTCTTAATCATCTAAATAACTGTTCTTGCTGACCATGTTGTTGAATTAAGCTAGTGCATTATGGGGGTGGGAAGCAGGTAACTCAAGTTTCAAGATGTCTATAGCGAATGTATTATACCTGAGTTTTGCCGCCGGTGCTTTCCTGCACAGCACTCCTTGAAAGAGATGTACAAGCTGCAAAACTTCTGAAACTTGCACCGAATATATTACTGACACCAAAAGCGATTAATTCCTGTGAAACAAAATGAACACACAATGAATGCATAGTAAGGTAATACAATGTTTTTTAATAGTATTCTAAAGTATGTTAAGTAAACACTAAAGCAATCAAGTGTGCGGTGTGGGTGCCAGGATTTGAAACATCTGCGTAAGAGTGAGGCAGTACAAGAAAAATGCAAAACAATTAAAAGAAAACCGAGGTCAGGAAGCTTGATTTTCTGTGTTGCATAATTCAAAACAACCACAGTGTTTTAACCTTTTCTTTTATAATAATTTACCTTTACTGTATTTCTGCCTTTATAGCTGGGTTAGTCATTACAGGGCATAATTTGGATCATTGTGTTTTACTACGTATTGTTTTATGATGCATGCAATTTGAAACTTATGATCAAAAAAACATTCTTGGGTCATATAACTAAATGTGAAGGTCTTTCAGGGGCAGCCAGAGGCACAAGTGGTAAAGCTAAACCCACAATGTGGGTTGTGAGAAACCTGAACTCAGGGTGATGACTTGATTCAGAAGGCAAAGTCACTGACAGAATCGGCAGGAAGAGAGATTTGTGTTGTTTCTTTGAGTGTTCCTACAGAAGCCTTCAGGTTACCAGTGAGGTTAAATATGCAGTATGTATGTAATACAGGGACATGTTAACAGTGGTGGGGTTTTATTTTTAGAGTTGAAGCCACATACTAACATTAATTACTTTGGGTTACTGTTTTCTAAATATATAACAGATTCGTTTGTTTAGTTTCATTTTCTTAAGTCTGGTTTCAAACACTGCAGTAAAGCTTACCTGGTTGCCATCGATAAGATAATCATGTTTAACAGAGTAAACTTTTGCAACAGAAAAGGCAATTGCAAATGCCACAATTGCCATGGAAAAGGCATCCATGACACTGAGCTGTAAGATTTCTAAATTTGGGGCCATTGGGGACTCATACCTTAAAAGAGAAGAGAATGTACAGCATTATTAAAATATTCCTTTGTCTTTAGATTTTTGTTTTCAATAGTTGTATTTCTTAACCTGCTTACCCTTCTTTTAGCTTGCCAACAACACTAACCCCATATAGGGTCTGGAAGTCAAATGCGTAGGACACCCCACAAGCTATGACAGTCTGAAAAATGTAATTGATTCTTAGTCAACAACAACAACAGAAAGAGACGTATGTGACATTTCTATAATAATGCATAGCAAAAATACACTCCACAGTTCATAGTAACACTTGTTATACTGTTTTAGTCTGCACTACACTGTGTAGTATTTCTCCCTGACCAGAGGCTCCCAATGGTCAAGCCAACACAAACACTCACCATGATCACTTCAATGGGGATGGGGACTGGCAACTTGGCTTTGAATCTGTCATTAAGCTCCTTCACAATGAAGACAACAACCATGATGATTATGGAGGTAACCAGGTCTGGGATGTTTGTCTTGGTGATCTGAGAGAATATGCTCTCCAAGGTCTGACAAAGAATATCAGACAGAAAGACACTTTATAGCAAAGCAGCATGTGACGACAGAGCACCCCCCCCCCCCACTATTATCAATATTATCAATACCTAAATCAATCAGCCCTTGGCCAAGCAATCAGGAGGAGGTTTTGATTGACCAGTGTCAAACCTACGTATTAACTTAATTAATTTTAGATTGTAGACTGTAAGGGTACTACAATCTCCAAAACCACGCTATAAGAATTATGATGAAGTCCAGACCAGACCAGACCATAGCTCAGCACATTGAAACCTTTCAGAAACTATTTCAGGGCAATCAATATTTTTTTAAGGAACACTGTGTCGAATAAGAAAACTAATGTCACGGTGACCGGACAATATCTGATTACTTGAAAACCATGCCCTACACAAACTATATATTTTGTTTTTGGTCATATATACCTTTAAATACCTTAAATTAAAATGTATAATTTTATACTTAATGTTATTGTCATTTCTGCCCTGGTATTAAATCTAGTCATTCAACACTACATGAAGAAATATATGACACTCTGCACAGACAAGGCCACCAACACATTGTACTTACTCTAATGATAGCAAAGGCTCCATTTTCCCCACGAACAGTTAATCCTAATATGAATTTCAACTGGGAAACCAGAATGTGAACAGCGGCTGCCGTGGTGAATCCGGACACCAGGGTGTCAGACATGTAGATGACAATAAACCCAATCTGGAGCAGACCCAGTGCCAGCTGAAACAGAGGAGGAGAAGGCTGAGCTGTGCTGGCACAATTATGACTCATTATTAATATGATTTTATTATTGTGTATGAAATCATGGTGTTTGACAGGCTCTGGGCACGGGTTCTGCCTGCAGCCTAATTAAGAGAAAGTACGTTTTTAGCAGAAATCATGGATTTTTATATGGCAGATGCATTTGTAGCCTTCATCAACATAGGCTGCATAGAATTTACAAGGGATAGTCTATAATTGGGTTGGACGGGACGTGTCAGGTGAGTGGTAAATCAGTTTTACCTGAAAGATTCCTACTAGAAAAGTCACAGAGGCTGCCACCATCACTTGCTTATCTTGAAGAGACAGTCCCTCGAAGGCGGTGATGTTGGCTTGGGTCCCATTTTCTGGCACTATCCTCATGACGACTGAGCCCACCATTAAACTCAGCACTGGGAAGGGGCCTGTGTTAAGGAAACAGCCTCCTCAGTACAGTCCGACTCTGTTGACAACAGCCTCAAGATACCCTCTGAAAACGTGTTTCATGTCTCCTTTAATACAGCCATGTTGCCTTTATCTTGTTGTGGTTAGTTGAAGGAAACCCTAGGCCTGAGCTGTTCCAGACCCTCTCTGCACATAGTATATCTAATGTTGAAAGGGCAGACAGGCTCAGTACACTATGGACAATTCGTGAGCTCCGTGACATTTTATAGGAAAGTCTATTTATATTTCCTTTATTAGAACTAATTTTTGACTTTAATCTTTGTTAGGCTATTTAAATAAAACACTAGAAGTCTGGGCTGTTCCTCATCCTTTCTCAGCATGTGAACTTAACATTTAAACTGTCCCACTATGATTCACATAAATGTTCCCCAGGATGTGAATGTAATATGCTTTTCACTGAACTGAGTTGAAACAACCTTGCTATTTTCACTGGCAATACAATTCATACAAAACAGCAAAGGATGTATATTTACCTACTGATATATGCCTTGAAGTGCCCAAGAAGAAGTAAGTCAAAACTGGGAAGAAAGCTGTATACAGCCCATAACCAGCAGGAACAGAAGCCAGCAACGCAAAAGCCAGACCTAAACATGCATTCAGAAAGTGGGGTTTAGTTACTTTGCAATGGCCACAACTGACTATAGTCATATTGAAGATGAGAGAATACATGGTTTCAGAAAGGAGTGAGCATTTTTGATATATATATCTTAGTGTGGTGGAGGAATCTCTAATTATATACAAAAAAAGGAAACAGTTTCCTATGCTGAAGAGTTTTGTTCTGTAAACCACAGACAAAGGAGGACTACACTTCAAACAGGAGATAGGAGATAAGGGAAATTAAGCTATACATTAATAAAAGCAAAAATATAATCTGCACATTCATCTTGTTTACCTTGCAGAACAGCCACAAGTCCAGTGCTCAGGCCGGACACTATGTCACTCAAAAGCCACTCCTTGATGCGATAAATCCTGATCCAGCCAATGATAGGCAACAGGGACAAACCTGCATTTTTTGCTCTTTTTGAAGAACAGCTAAAATATTAAAAAGATGGGCTTTTCAGTCTCTAAAGATCACATACTCAATAAAACATTCTGCTTTCATGAGGTTAACACAGAAACTTAAAACCCCTCAATCAATACACAGAATATTGTGTGCTAGTAATTGTTAAGTGACTGAGGTTCAAGGCCTGGATTGACGATTTGTGATATACAGTGGTACTGGGACAGTTTAAGACAAAACTTTACTAATTTTAAGGTCCAGTTATTTTAAAAAGTTTTAATCAGTATTCCATAGCCTTAGACAAAACCTTCAGAAGCAAAACTGAAGACGTCCTCCCTCAGTTTGGCAACATCTACTGAAGAGTACAGATGTCAAATGACTGTACAATTCCCAAGTTTTTTCATTTTTTTCTACCATAATGGCATTCTAAAGTAAAATATTAATAAGTGGTCTTGCCTAAAATACTCCTTCACGTGATTCAGTAAGGATTTGTGTCGTCTTTGCACTCTCTCATTGTCTTCCTTGAAGGAGTCCTCTGAATACAGTGGCCGGGCCACAATGTACTGGCTGGGGGGATTCCTCATCATGGTAGTGCTGTGGAAGGAGAGGATGTCTCCGCAGTGCTGAAGTGCTGAATCTTGCCTCTGAAACTGAGCAGGAGTGGAGAAAGAACGATGTCAGCCCGAGCATCTGGGTTCATACACAACATCAAGTCTTCTTAAACTTCTTAAACTTCTTAATCCCAAACTCAAATTGTCCTTGTCTGAAGCATTAATCAAACAGAGAGTATAAGACTACTACAGCTAGAATGTATTTTTAGTACCTGGTTCTGAAAAACAGTGAATTTTGTTTAAAGCACAACCTTTCAGTCTCTTTACTAAAATCAATGGATAGAAAACACTGGATGACAAAAGTAGACACCCCCCTATGTTAACTGAATTGGCATTCACCAAACTTCAAAAAATACAGTCCAACTAATAATATGAATTTAATTAAATCTACTGCACAATAACATTGTTCTAATACAATTGTGTGAACTTCAGTAATATTCAATAAGTACAAAACCCATTTCCATTTCTGATTTCCTACCTGCTGCTTGGGTTGTGGCCACGGAGAGTCCTTTCAGAGATTCTAGACTGACTGTCCTGCCTCTTTGAGATGTACTCTGTAGGTTGTCCTAAGAAACTCTAAAGCTGTGTTGATCACTCCCATCCATAAATCCAGTCTTGGAACTTATCTCATCTTTAATAATTAACAGAAATTTAGATACTTTCTTTACAAGAATCTGGAGATTTATTTTTTTATCCTTGACCAGTGTTCTTTGAGATAAACATTTGGCTTGGTACAACTTTCTATTAAACAGACTGAACACAATTAAAAAGTAACAGAATTTGTACAAGTATAAAGACATATACATCTAAGGTGTTGCAGTCATTGTGAAACCAGACATTTAGCAAGTTTTCACACCTTAACAAAATCAGTACCAGTTTCCCTTATATAGATCTATAATGTGAGATACAAAGGTTCTGACTATACTAAATTAATTGGATTCGATTTGTTTCCCCAACCAAACACACTTATCTGAAAAACCACCACTGAACCAATTCACCTATAATTTACACCACAAAAAGATTAGTGTATATGTAAAAGAAAAATGAAAAAGAAAAATACAATTCTCTTATTTTTTCATGCTTATTCATGAATTGCTTAAGATTTTAAGTTTTTTCCACATTTAAGAAATAATTAAGCTTTTTCTTCTTCATTTATAAATATTTATGTATTTTTTAAATACTGAAATTAATGCTAATTTCTGTTTTGAAAAATAAACTTTTGCAGTATAAATAAATATTCATCTAAAATCTAATTCTTGGGTTTTGCAAACAAAATATTTAGCCATTAATTAAATTTATAACTTAATTCTTATATCTCGAGCTCACACACGAAATATTTAGCTTTGAATACAAAAAAATTTTCTGGGTTTTGCTAAATAAATATTTTGCTAATATGCTAATGAGTCCCACCCATCTGTTGCATGCCAGCCTTCTCTGCCCAATTGAGGCCTGGGATGTGGATGAGATCTACTGTGTTTTCATGCGTTGACTGGGTCATTGAGTTGTCTCACTGTGTTTTTGTCCTGCGGTCAGTGGATCTAGCAGTCATTGATTCACTCAGTGACAGACAGCCCGGTAAAAAAATATATAAAACCATCTCAGGAGGTGCAAGGGGGGTAAGGGCTAGAGGACCATTTCTGCCAGGGTGTTGTGTTTTTCCCCATTGGTTTCCCCATCAAGAACAATTCAGGACTCCCGAAACAATTTGACACTATGGCCAGGTGTTCTTTGCACATTTGAAAAGTCTGCGAACAACTGACAACAACAATATATATATATATATATATATATATATATATATATATATATATATATATATATATATTAGTTCAAAGTATTGAATCAAGCGGATTATCTATTTACTGGACTTATTTACAGTTTACCGCTACTGCTGTTTCTACTCATTCTTATCAATCATGCAGGAAAAGAGCCTTCAAGGCTACTCTCGGTCCATCTGACTAGGAACAAGTTTAACAAAGTATGTATGTGTATGTATATATATATACATGTATACATATATACAGATGTGCTCAGATTTGTTGGTACCCTTACAGCTCATTGAATAATGCTTCATTCCTCCTGAAAAGTGATGAAATTAAAAGCTATTGCATCATGTATACTTGCATGCCTTTGGTATGTCATAAAATAAAGCAAAGAAGCTTTAAAAAGAGATTAATTATTCCTCATTGAGAGCTACAGAAAATGTTTGATTGCAGTGATTGTCTCTAAAGGTAGTGCAACAAAATTAAGTTGAGCGTCCCATCATTTTTTGTCCATGCCATTTTCATTTGTTTGATTATTTACAATATTATGTTGAAAAACTAAATCAAAAGCAAAGTCTGATGTCTAATAAATATGGAATAAACAATGGTGGATGCCAATAGTTTCAAGTTATTTCGGAGGAAATTGTGCATTTTTCATTTTTTATGGAGGGGTACCAAAAAATGTGAGCACGTCTGTGTATATATATGTGCTTAAATTCCCCAGATCTCAATCCAATCGAGCATCTGTGGGATGTGCTGGACAAACAAGTCCAATCCATGGAGGCCCCACCTCACAACTTACAGGACTTAAAGGATCTGCTGCTAACGTCTTGGTGCCAGATACCACAGCACACCTTCAGAGGTCTAGTGGAGTCCATGCCTCGACGGGTCAGGGCTGTTTTGGCGGCAAAAGGGGGACCTACACAATATTAGGCAGGTGGTCATAATGTTATGGCTGATTGGTGTATATATATATACACACACCCAGTCAAAAGTTTTAGAACACCCCCATTTTTCCAGTTTTATTGAAATTTAAGCAGTTCGAGTCCAGTGAATAACCTGAAATGGTACAAAGGTAAGCGGTAAACTGCAAGAGGTTAAAAAGAAAAAAAGATTAGGTTACCAAACATTGAAAAATAATGTACATTTCAGAGTTATATACTGTGTTACTACACCCTCTTAAGCATTATTTGGCAGTGTTACGTGCAGCTCCTGTGCATAGAAGTTACACTGTATTCCTACAATGCACACATCGTTTGAAAGCTTATTCTCTTGGTTGCCAGCGCATTTCATTCTCAAACACATCTGATTTACAGTTTCCATGGAGCCCGCTGTCATTCTATCAAACACAGAGAAGTTCAGATCCAATTATGTGAAATCGTTGTGAATTAGTACACTGTAAACAGAGTTTTCCATCTTGACATTATGAGCTCTCTACAGGTGTGTGTTGCTTCTACCAAAACGTGGAAGGTCTTGTTTTGATCAGTAGACTATCTGGTTCCAGAATATTTCATAATTGTCAATATTTTCTGAGATTTTGTATTCCTACTCAGACCATGTATACCTCCACCCCCCATTTGTATATAAAAACAAAAATTTCACTTCAGAGAATGCTTCACATTGTTAGAAAGCTGAGAGTCTCAGCCACTTGGCAAACAACAGTGAAGAGTACACGTGGGATTAAAGAGAAGCACATGGATTTGGCACCCTTTTAAGGGTACCAGGGGGGTCTGTCAGCTGTAATGTTTTCTGAGGCCAGGGTTGTGAATCCAGGTGTGGGGCAAGAAAGTCTACTCAGACATGCAAGAGCTCAAGGGCTCATTAACTGGGCAATGTAGACAGAGACAGGAATCAAGGTTGTTAATACAGGCGTGGTGTCGTAGGATCAGGCAAACAGTACAACCTGGGATATCCAAACTACAATGGTCAAAGAGAGGAGGCAAAAGGTCAGTAACATAGCAAGCTAAACTAGGAACAAATGCTTGGAAATACTACCTCACAAGAGAAGGCAAGACTTTGGAAGGGTACTGGGACAAAGGAGCGTTAAAATACCTTTAGTTAATGAGCCAGGAAGGCAGAAGACAGGTGTGGAGGGTAATGGGATAATCAGTATCAATTAACCAATAACAGGGGAAACGGAGAACAAAGGGCCAGGAGAAAAAGACAAAAAAGGGAGAAAAAGTGACATCTGGCATGAACTTGGGGAAATTCATGCGGGAGGCATGACATCAGCTTAAGGGGTTACATTTTGTTAAACAAAACGATTCCATGATTTCTTTATCTCCAACTGTTTATTTGTTCATTGAGACATAGAGACATTAAACTGTGTAAATTTCAATAAAAACTGGAAATATTGAGGTGTTCTAAAACTCTTGACCGGTAGTGTGTGTGTGTATATATATATATATATATATATATATATATATATATATATATATATATATATACACACACACATACACATACACACAGTATATGTTCTCAATAATAATAAATATATTTAAATTAAATAATATATTAAAAGAAATTCAATATTTTATTTAATGAATTTACAGTATCTGTTTAAATATTGTAGAGCACCTTTACTTGACTTTCCAAGTTTCTTATGCCTTCGTCCACAGATTAATTATTTGACATAGCAGTGCCCACTTGCCTGTCAGCTCACATGCATCTGACATGTTTCTTCTAATTTTGGTAATATTCAGCAAAGGTTTGTATTAACTGTAGATAAGCGTAGATCTGTAAGATAACTTGGCAAGGACACAATGTCTAAGACCTCCCATTTAATTCTTTCCAGTAATAAAACTTCTGATGTAATAACACATCATTACATAATCTTCAGCATGTTGTGATAGCTATTTGCAGAAGAGGAAGAGAGTAAAAGTGAATCTTGTGTGCAAACTGAAGTGCAAACTGGAATTAGTTTCTGAGGAACTACATACTTTATTCATTATGAACTGTACAGGGGTACAAATAAACAGTATATAATGTTGCATGTTGTAAATACACATTGCTTTAACTGCAATTACAGTAAAATAAAATGTATTTTAGTAGAACAGAGATTAGATAAAAGGAACTGGAATCACCTCCTTCCTTGGCACCCCTTATGAAAATGCTGCTGGGAGATTCTTTAAGCATTTTCAAATGTCTTATAAATTTGACAGAAAATATAATCATGGTTTCCCATAGCAATGAGAACCTGCTGAAAGATAAACCTGAATTAAATGCATAAATGGTTCTAATTTTCATAAGTAATTTTATGTTGTTTGAGACCAGTACTATTTTCATGTAAAAATCTGAATACAAATATTATAATAATAATATTTTAAACAGGGCATATTTTTATTTTAATGATAAATATATAGTGTGGGGCTGTAAAGCTAATTGTCTGACCTGACTGTATTGGTGGATTAAAGACAATCTGATGTTGTTTCTAATTACATTATGGACAAACACGTCTTAAGTCTTTAATTCACCACACTATTTCACAGCTTTCATATTTAACAATACCGTAGTTCATCAATAAACCTAAAAATGAATAACTAGTAAGTTAATAAACTGTGTTTATTGAGTAGTCTAATGCAATAACTATAAACCATACCAAGGTCAGATTAAAATAGATATACACTCAAGCATGTGAAATCAGCAAAGATTTATTGCAACAATAATTATTTATTATGTCAATAGAAATATACAGGTATATAACACTTTTCTAGGTTTGCCTTAGAATACTGAATGGACACTGGACTTTCAAATATACATTCTAATCTGGACCAAGCTTAAAGAATTAAAATGAATTTATATATATATATATATATATATATATATATATATGCTTCCACTGAGTGCTTTTTCACTCTTGTCTTGATAAATTGGCTGCAGACATAGCAAAATGCGTCTGCTTGTAGCCTCTTGATGCCTTTTCAGAAAAATGCAGATATGTATCCACTTAGGCAGCTGGAACTAAACTGAACTGGTGGGCTTAAGGCCCCTGTATTTATACTACTATTTATATTACTGGAAAGTTCTAGAAAGTTCTAGAAGTTACTCCAAGTTTACTCAGCACTGAATCTGTCTGGAATGTTCTGGAAAATAGGTATATTTCAAAATATCACTGTCCTGGTCACAAAAGCAAAGTTTGTGGGGAATAATAGCCATTTTTCATACTTTTGAGGCATAAGCAATTAGGAAATAACACTTACTACCCAGGAACAAAATAAATACATAAATTGTTACATGGTGTAATTAAAGCCCAACCAAGCACATTTCAAATAAAACAAGCTCAAAAAACGCATCCAGCGACTTTCAAACAATTAAAAGGCAGGTAAGTTATTTTTTTAAGTATTCTGCTATGAATAGTAAATGCTGCGATAGTATTTTATTAAAATGTTACTTTGCTAATATTCATAATTGCATTGAATAATAATGTAGTTGAGCTGCAGTGCTTTCACTTTTAGTAAACAGTTACCACTAATATCCTGTAATCTTTCCGTTTAGTATAATTTGACTATAATTACATAAGTGGAATCAGTTTGATTTGTATGTTCAGTTTTAAAGAAGCTTTACATGAACTTTGTGTGTATGTGAACCCGTGTATTAACTTTGTAGACAGCTGCTCACTGTATACTTAACTTGGCTCAGACACTACATTGTCGCTAATGCCGTAATAATAATATTAATTTAAAACTATGTTAAAAAGCTTGAGTAATGCCTGCTGTGGCATAGTTTATAATTTTGTATTATCATCAAATGATTTATTTATTTCCATTGTTGAATATCATTATAGGGAAGTAACATGGTACAGAATTTCATTTAATTGATTTTAACTAGTTAGCTTGTTTACAAATTTAAATATATATATATATATATATATATATATATATATACACTCACCTAAAGGATTATTAGGAACACCATACTAATACTGTGTTTGACCCCCTTTCGCCTTCAGAACTGCCTTAATTCTACGTGGCATTGATTCAACAAGGTGCTGAAAGCATTCTTTAGAAATGTTGGCCCATATTGATAGGATAGCATCTTGCAGTTGATGGAGATTTGTGGGATGCACATCCAGGGCACGAAGCTCCCGTTCCACCACATCCCAAAGATGCTCTATTGGGTTGAGATCTGGTGACTGTGGGGGCCAGTTTAGTACAGTGAACTCATTGTCATGTTCAAGAAACCAATTTGAAATGATTCGACCTTTGTGACATGGTGCATTATCCTGCTGGAAGTAGCCATCAGAGGATGGGTACATGGTGGTCATAAAGGGATGGACATGGTCAGAAACAATGCTCAGGTAGGCCGTGGCATTTAAACGATGCCCAATTGGCACTAAGGGGCCTAAAGTGTGCCAAGAAAACATCCCCCACACCATTACACCACCACCAGCAGCCTGCACAGTGGTAAAAAGGCATGATGGATCCATGTTCTCATTCTGTTTACGCCAAATTCTGACTCTACCATCTGAATGTCTCAACAGAAATCCAGACTCATCAGACCAGGCAACATTTTTCCAGTCTTCAACTGTCCAATTTTGGTGAGCTTGTGCAAATTGTAGCCTCTTTTTCCTATTTGTAGTGGAGATGAGTGGTAACCGGTGGGGTCTTCTGCTGTTGTAGCCCATCCGCCTCAAGGTTGTACGTGTTGTGGCTTCACAAATGCTTTGCTGCATACCTCGGTTGTAACGAGTGGTTATTTCAGTCAAAGTTGCTCTTCTATCAGCTTGAATCAGTCGGCCCATTCTCCTCTGACCTCTAGCATCAACAAGGCATTTTCGCCCACAGGACTGCCGCATACTGGATGTTTTTCCCTTTTCACACCATTCTTTGTAAACCCTAGAAATGGTTGTGCGTGAAAATCCCAGTAACTGAGCAGATTGTGAAATACTCAGACTGGCCCGTCTGGCACCAACAACCATGCCACGCTCAGAATTGCTTAAATCACCTTTCTTTCCCATTCAGACATTCAGTTTGGAGTTCAGGAGATTGTCTTGACCAGGACCACACCCCTAAATGCATTGAAGCAACTGCCATGTGATTGGTTGGTTAGATAATTGCATTAATGAGAAATTGAACAGGTGTTCCTAATAATCCTTTAGGTGAGTGTATATATATATATATATATATATATATATATAACACTGCAACCTACACATGAAATTATACAGATACCACTGTTAGAAACTTTACACTTGATTTTTCACTATGAAATGCTGAGAGCAGCCCATGGCCGCCACCTCACCACTGTCCCTGCTCTCTCATTGGCTGCAGCCTGCCGCCGAGCTCCCTGCACAGCACTCACCCTGATCGTGTCCCGGGCATTTCAAACACGCTGGGAAATATGGGGGCATCCGGGATGGCTCAAGACTGCTCAGGACGCGTCTCTGAACTGCTCATACTGAACAATCGTCGGTGACGGGAATGAGCGCCAATTTGGCTCCAATCTGGGGTTTTTGTCGCAGACCTCAAAACAGTCTGAAACAGGCAAATCAGAACTAAAATCGTGTAGTGTACACCTAGCATAATGCCTATGTCACACTACATGATTGTAAGCCCAACTTGGTCCTCCTGACAAATCGGCACAGATCTTCGCGACAGGCAGCCTGGTCCAAGCGTGTCCCCGCCACTGATGGTCGTGTAGTGATGATGCTGATGCATCGCTCGCCCTCCGATCCGATCATAAGCTGGTCGGAGCCGCTACGATTTTATTAAACATGTTTAATATTTACGACTCGATCGCCACCGATCGTTGTAGGGTGACGTGATCAGCGTCACACCGAGACCGGTAGCAGCCAATGAGAGTTGAGTTGATTGAAGAAGAAAATAAACAAGACTAAACATGACAGGAGAATTACATTTTCATACGTATTTATTAAAAGAACAATGGTTGTTTCCGGGCAGGTTATTTACAAATAGTATAAAAAAGGGAAAATATTTTCAAATACCAATTAGTTTCTGTAATTTATCGATACCTACAATGCCATGATGATTATTATTTATTTATTTTTTAGCAGGCGCTCTTGTCCAGGACGAATTGCAAAATATAATTGCAATAATACAGTACAATTCAAGGCATAATACATTTTACAAATTTCAATTTACACAAGTGTATACAATATATACAGTAAACCATATGAGGTCCTACATCCTAGATTGTAAAAGCTGATAAGTGCATATCATATAGACTGTGACTGTTGCTCCCTCCAGCTCTCACACAGAGATACAGGATATTGCTCTCGCCTCTCCAGGCATGTCTTCACACACATCTTTTCTCTGTTTGTGTTTGTCTGCACAGACGCACACAAACAGCAACAGTGGCTTGGAGTCGCGTTCTTGTTGTGCAGATTTCAGCAGTTCTGCACAGATCTGCAGAAATCCCCTGATCCCATTGGTGGAGCAGCACACATCTGGCCTACACAAACGTGCTCTGTAAATGTCCACGTCCATGTTTACCTTTTCACTCGATGGATCAGGTGTGATTCTAGAGGCTGTGTCAGTATGAGGAGCCGTTCAATTAAAAACTAACAGAAAAAATAATTAATATACCAAAGTGGATATGTCCTATAGCAGAAAATGGAAATCGTATACCAAAATTGATATATCATATAGCAGACAAAATATACCAAAATTGATAATTCATGTAACAGAAAAAATGTAATTCTGCAAAATATATATATATATCAGAAAAAATATGTCACGTTGCACAAATATATATATATATATATATATATATATATATATTGATCAAACTGCCAATTAATTGTCTGTCACAACATTTATGCATATACAGAATGTTAGTTATTTTTCGTTTTATATTATATTAACTATATCACCCAAACAAACAAATTACGTTGCTGCAATGTTGTGGCAACATTGTGTGTTAGCTATAGTCTAGATTGAAGTAACTATCCAGCTGTGTATAGAGTACATATGCATATAGATAAGCTATATAAATATGACACATTGTTTTTTCCTAATTAATGCATTAATTAGAGATTCCAATAATTCAAAATACAACTAATCAGGACACCTGTCTGCTGTAAGCTACTTAAATCAAGTTTCAAATGAATCCTCCTGTTGGCGCGGTGGTTCGAGTTGGGTTCCTGATGTGTGGATGTTATTACCTATTACTGATTTTTTGTATTACATTTTTGAATATATATATATATATATATATATATATATATATATATATATATATACATATATACACACACACACATTTCCCTGTGTTTAACAGTATCAGAGTAGAACGAACAATTATAATGGGATTAATAAAGCGTGTACACAGCTTGTCTATTAGATTCGCGTGTGCGTCTCATAGTTCAGGGCCTCCCCCATGTGACTTTAGTATATATTTTTGTGCAACGTGCAATTATTTCTGGTATGCGAAATATCCACTTCAGTGTAAGATTTATATTTTTTGTCATGATATATACATTTTGGTTTATGATTTTGTATCTGGTATACAATATATCCACTTTGGTATACGATTGATTGTGTTAGTTTTGAATTGAACGGCCCCTCAGTGTCGGAGCTCCCCATGACAAAGGATTTCAGATCAGTTGTAGAGTTTGACACTGTGATCGCGCAGTGTGCACTAGACAAATTCGGTGCAAATCATCCGTGAAGTGTGAGCTGCCCATCGTCCGCAAAATCGGGTCACAAAATCGTGTAGTATGACCCCAGCTTAGTGTACTTGGTTTCATTTCAAAACATGAATGCAGACTTGTGCAAAAGAAACTATTAAAAACATGTGCCTATTCAAATTAACAATGAAGTTAATTAGTTCTTCCTCTGGTGCAGAGGGAGACAGGCCCTTCTATTGAAATACATGCGTTATCTTGCGTCACAAAGCAAGAGCGCAGCGTCCAGCTCACACGGCACGACAAAAGCGTGGAGCTGTTCTTGCACTGCTGTCGCCACCTAGTGGGCGATAGGTGGTGTAGTGTGTTGCCCCTATTTTTGTATTATTATTTTTTATATAAAGAGGGGACGTCGTTTAGCTCCAGTCAGGGCACGAACACTGTGTTAGATAAATTAGTTTAACCTAACTTCCTTTAATATAAGAAATATAAGAAAAGCATTTACACAATTCCCCTTTACAGATACAGTCAGCGCACAGCCACTACAGGTAGGTGTGACTTTATCGTTGAGTTTTCCCTTCCTAATAGGGACCAAACTTTTGTCAGAAAACCTGCAGGCTGCAAGTAAGGAGGATAGTGACAGTTACAGTTCAATCTCTCCTTCAATATATGGTATCCGAATGAGTCTTCAACCCACCCAGGCTCCAAGGGAACTACAGTCAAGTGGAAGATGCTTGCAATATAAAACGCACGGTTCTCTCATACAGTCCTAAGGTCTGATTTGTAGTAATCCTGTTGGGAGGATCCCAGGGGGAGGTAGGCAAAAGCTGCAAGCCGGTCAACTCGCACAGTTCAAGTCAACACAGAAGTCAACAAAAATAACTTGGCTGCTCAAAGCGTGTGGGTGCATCTCGGGGGCTCAAGGTCTCCTTGCACGATTTGTAAACCTCATGAAAGAGGGGGTCTGCTTGTCTCTTGAGTTGTATCCACGCTCTCCATTTACAAAAGCTTTGCAGGTTTCATTGCCCCATTTGACATAATTTGCAGGCATAATACCCATTGCTTATTAGTAGGCTTTCCACAGTTTCCTTAGTAACCGGTGAGATTGGACAACATTTTAAAGTTGCCTTTGAACTGAAATATTTTTTAAACGAAGTACTGGTTAATATGAGTTAAAATCCCATTCTGTCTCCCCAGCGGTGACTGGGTACTTTCTGTCCTAAATGTTAGTAACTCTTACTGTACTTCGTTAACTTTTACAATTAACATTTATATTTATATTTAACATTTTCATTTATATTTAGACTAAATATTTATTTTAAAACTATATATTTATTTTGTGACTCAGAGATTTAGGATTTAGTTAAATATTTAATCAAACGATAAATATTTATTTTTCAAAAATGGAGATTTATAGCATTTATTTAAGTATTTATGTAAATAAACGAAATATTTATAAATGTGGAAAAAAACGGCTTAAGTATTTACTAAATGTGTGAAAAAAGACACTTGGAAAAAAAGTGTGCACTGTTTTAGATTTGGCGCCCCATAGTTTAACATGTTCACTCTTTCAATTATGCCATTATTTTTTACCAGAAGACATAGAAAAAGAAATGAATGGATCCAATAACAAACCGATATATATATATGAAAATGCTGGCAGAAGCCATTGTCAGTGCAGTGTCCTCTCTGTCTCCTGGCCACACAGCTGCACAGAGGGGCTTCTACCGGTATTTGCATAACGGGACAGAGGCATGGGGTGAGCGCCCCCTGCAGGGAAATGGACCCTGCTGGACAGGACTGGGGCGACTGGTCAGCCTGTAAATAGTTGTATGGACATTATAATGATCTGTAAGCAGATATTTAAAGATCGATGGCCTCCATTACCTTTGCCCAAGGGTAAAAGATGGGCGTGGCCAAGGCCAGGGGTCATGACCTCGAGCTGCCGGCAACGTCCTGTGTAGTTATCCACGCCCCTCTGTAGTGTGCAGGCAACGTCACAATGGTATCTCCATGGTGAACCGGCTTATAGCGCGCTGAAGACTCTATTGCTCATTCGGATTAAACCTGCGGACGAAGGAAGAAGCGTAAAGACTGCCATCCTCTGGTTCATCCATGAATTACAGAAAAAGAGAGAAAGCTGTGAGTTTGTCCTTCACTGGTGTGTCGCTGTGTTGCTAATGAAGTGCTGGGTGTATTAGTGCTTTTATCCCCGCTAGATGGCGCTGCAGTTTTATTATGCTTCTTGTGTTTCGATACGGTTCCTCCTTGCTCCCTTTCCCGGAGCCCTTGACTGTGAGCTACATCTCCGCAGCACTGTTACCGTCCAGGATGTAGGACCTCACTTACTGCACTCACCTGTGTACATTGGACATTGCAATTTGAAAACGGTATTATTTTGAATTTGTGTTGACTGATGCCTTTTACTTAACTGTATTTGTGCACTTTGTTTTGCACTTATGTTGTAAGTCGCCCTGGATAAGGGCGTCTGCCAAGAAATGATGATGATGATGATGACGATGATACTCATGTGTGCGGTGTTTGTTGCTGTTGCAGTACTACGCTACGCTACGCAGCGCCTCTGCCGCCCTGCCCGTCGCGGACTTGTTCTCCTGCGCGGAGTGCGGCGGCTTCGTGCAGCCGCCCATCCTGCAGTGCCGGGCCGGGCACCTGATCTGCCGCCAGTGCCGGCCTAAGCTGCGCCGCTGCCCGGGCTGCTGGAGCCGCCTGAAGAGCAGCGCCCGCAACCTGGCCATGGACAAGCTGGCTGCGGTGCTCGGCCTGCCTTGTGAGGAGGTGAGTCCGGGCTTCAGCCTCTGATTGCAGCTTCGTCATCCGGAAAACATCGCTCTGTCTCTGTCTTACTCGTGGATGTTGCTCTGCGCTTTCTGACTCCTGTTGATTTATTGTGGAAAAACAGCTGCTTGGATGTGGCGCTATTTGTGCTCCGTTTCCTTCACTAATGACTGATGTGTTTTTCCTGCATTGCATTAGCGCTGCAGCGTTTCAGCCGCCGCTGCCCTGTCGGCCCAGGCGGCGGAAGTGACGGACCTGCTGGAGTGTCCGGCCTGTTTCCACTTCGTGATGCCGCCGATCGTGCAGTGCCAGGCCGGGCATCTGATCTGCCAGCAGTGTCGGCCGAAGCTGCGCCGCTGCCCGGCCTGTGAGGGCTCTCTTGAGGTCCCCATCAGGAACTTGGCCCTGGAGAAAGTGGCCGCGACGCTTCCCATCCCCTCCGAGGTGAGACTGCACTTCGGCCCGAGTGAAGCTCCTCCTCCGGCAGCCCGGGCAGCTCGCTTGTACGAGCACAGATTGAGAGGCTGACACTGAGCATGCGCCGTGTGCGCTGCCTCAGTCACTGAGATCTCATTACAGTGGAGTTTGCTGTCTGTAGCTGCCAGTCTCTGGCAAAAACCCCATCTTAGAGAAAAAGTCTCTGAAGTCGCTTCACAGAGTCAGTGGCTCTTATCTGCGTGTTGCTGAGGTTTGCGCAGGTTTTCGCTGCTTGTGCGCAACCGCAATGCGAACCGATTTCCAAATACGACTTGATGCGCTGCAAGGACTACTACACAGCTCCGTGCTAATAAGTGTGAATCCACATGCAGGTGGATCCGGAGTGGGACGATGCCTGGAGGCAATTCTATATCTCGGGCACCGAGGTCATCCTCAAGAAGACGTTTCTGCACCGGGCCAGAGAGGCGCTCACGGTGCCAGGCTGGAGAAGGAAGACCCACACAGAGGTACATTGTACTGTCTGTCCCTCTCTCATATTTAAGCTGCTTTATTGTCGTGACTGACAGATATCCAGCAATTACAGCAATTAAACATGACATATATATATATATATATATATATATATATATATATATATATATATGGGAAACAATAAATGAATCACAATGTTTTATAAAGTGTATTACAGAATAAATACAATCGTAGTATACATAAACATTTACTTTTTAATTATTATGAATCAAACTGAACTAACTAACCCCTATGGTAGGGGCCTCTGTATTGGGCATCCAGTGCTCTCTCTCTCTCTCTGCGGTGTTCATGTACTGCAGTGTCCGGTCAGTCAGAGTGTCTCTGCTGTACTGGATTAACTCCCCTCTCTCTCTCTCTCAGGCCAGGTACACGTTACTACACAACACCATGGAGGATGAGGAGCAGATTCCTGCCGGCCTGGATGTGACGCCCGCCTGCCTGGATGTGACGCCCGCCTGCCTGGTTGTGTCGCCCGCCAGCCTGCATGCGGCACCCGCTGTGGTACGTACAGTGGAGCAGTCCAGCCCTGGAGCTGCATAAACAAGGACACACTGATTGAGCCAATGGATGGATTATGATCCTCTTCCTCTGCTCTGTGGCGTTCGTACTGAGAGACTCTGCCCTGTCTGCACACAGGACCCGGCCACGCAGCCAGGAGCAGCGGCCCCGGCCACAACCCCCTCCATATGGAAGCGCGCCCGTACCTTCCTCTCCAGTGTGGGCAGTGCGATTTTCCTGAGACGACGGACCATGAGCTGAGAGGAGAGGAGTCTGCGGACGTCCCATCAGTTATTGCTGGGGGGGGGGACAGATCCTCTTTCTGTGCCGGGGGCTGCGGAGACACCAGCCCCAACCACAACACCCTCCCAGTGGACGCGGGTCCGAGACTTCGTCTCCCACCTGTTCAGGGCGAGGGACGAGAGAGCGTGATCTGGACTAGTGTACTGGAGTGCACTGGAGGCTATAGAGTCCACTGCTGCCCTGATTCATATTTCAATTGAACTGATTGGTGCCCTGATCAAACGTCATCAAAGACCTCGTTCACACTTACTAGGCCGGCCCTGACCCCCTCAGATTTAGTCCTGGTGTTCACAGTTCCCTGGAAAAACTACCAATTCTCTAGACTGCACTTTTCTCTGGACAAAGAACATCTTGATCGCTTCCTTTCAGATCCGTTGTGGTGGCGTACAGAGCCAGAATGATCACAATTGTGTTACTGTCCACATATTTAAGGACCTAACTTTATATCCTTACAGACAGTGGCGATCGAGTACTTCCTGTGCCTTTTTATTTTACCTTATCTTCCATCCGAATTATAAACATTTCTGCATCGTCCCAGTAGATAAAAAAAAACAATAGAAAGTTTACCAGCTACACAATTTATGTTTTCTTTCTCCTACCAACTATGATTGAACTCTGAACTACCTTAGTGTGACAGCACTATGCAATTTCAGGTGCAAATGCAGTGTGATACAGTGAGGGAAAAAAGTATTTGATCCCCTGCTGATTTTGTACGTTTGCCCACTGACAAAGAAATGATCAGTCTATAATTTTAATGGTAGGTGTATTTTAACAGTGAGAGACAGAATAACAACAAAAAAATGGAGAAAAATACGCATTTCAATAAAGTTATAAATTGATTTGCATGTTAATGAGGGAAATAAGTATTTGACCCCTTCGACTTAGTACTTGGTGGCAAAACCCTTGTTGGCAATCACAGAGGTCAGACGTTTCTTGTAGTTGGCCACCAGGTTTGCACACATCTCAGGAGGGATTTTGTCCCACTCCTCTTTGCAGATCCTCTCCAAGTCATTAAGGTTTCGAGGCTGACGTTTGGCAACTCGAACCTTCAGCTCCCTCCACAGATTTTCTATGGGATTAAGGTCTGGAGACTGGCTAGGCCACTCCAGGACCTTAATGTGCTTCTTCTTGAGCCACTCCTTTGTTGCCTTGGCTGTGTGTTTTGGGTCATTGTCATGCTGGAATACCCATCCACGACCCATTTTCAATGCCCTGGCTGAGGGAAGGAGGTTCTCACCCAAGATTTGACGGTACATGGCCCCGTCCATCGTCCCTTTGCTGCGGTGCAGTTGTCCTGTCCCCTTAGCAGAAAAACACCCCCAAAGCATAATGTTTCCACCTCCATGTTTGACGGTGGGGATGGTGTTCTTGGGGTCATAGGCAGCATTCCTCCTCCTCCAAACACGGCGAGTTGAGTTGATGCCAAAGAGCTCGATTTTGGTCTCATCTGACCACATCACTTTCACCCAGTTCTCCTCTGAATCATTCAGATGTTGGCAAACTTCAGACGGGCCTGTACATGTGCTTTCTTGAGCAGTGGGACCTTGCGGGCACTGCAGGATTTCAGTCCTTCACGGCGTAGTGTGTTACCAATTGTTTTCATGGTGACTATGGTCCCAGCTGCCTTGAGATCATTAACAAGATCCTCCCGTGTAGTTCTGGGCTGATTCCTCACCGTTCTCATGATCATTGAAACTCCACGAGGTGAGATCTTGCATGGAGCCCCAGACCGAGGGAGACTGACAGTTATTTTGTGTTTCTTCCATTTGCGAATAATCGCTCCAACTGTTGTCACCTTTTCATCAAGCTGCTTGGCGATGGTCTTGTAGCCCATTCCAGCCTTGTGTAGGCAGACCAATTGGTCTACAATTTTGTCCCTGACATCCTTGGACAGCTCTTTGGTCTTGGCCATGGTGGAGACCAAAGAGCTGTCCAAGGATGTCAGGGACAAAATTGTAGACCTACACAAGGCTGGAATGGACTACAAGACCATCGCCAAGCAGCTTGGTGAGAAGGTGACAACAGTTGGTGCGATTATTCGCAAATGGAAGAAACACAAAATAACTGTCAGTCTCCCTCGGTCTGGGGCTCCATGCAAGATCTCACCTCGTGGAGTTTCAATGGTCATGAGAACGGTGAGGAATCAGCCCAGAACTACACGGGAGGATCTTGTTAATGATCTCAAGGCAGCTGGGACCATAGTCACCAAGAAAACAATTGGTCACACACTACGCCGTGAAGGACTGAAATCCTGCAGCGCCCGCAAGGTCCCCCTGCTCAAGAAAGCACATGTACAGGCCCGTCTGAAGTTTGCCAACATCTGAATGATTCAGAGGAGAACTGGGTGAAAGTGTTGTGGTCAGACGAGACCAAAATCGAGCTCTTTGGCATCAACTCAACTCGCCGTGTTTGAAGGAGGAGGAATGACCCCAAGAACACCATCCCCACCGTCAAACATGGAGGTGGAAACATTATGCTTTGGGGGTGTTTTTCTGCTAAGGGGACAGGACAACTGCACCGCATCAAAGGGACGATGGACGGGGCCATGTACCGTCAAATCTTGGGTGAGAACCTCCTTCCCTCAGCCAGGGCATTGAAAATGGGTCGTGGATGGGTATTCCAGCATGACAATGACCCAAAACACACAGCCAAGGCAACAAAGGAGTGGCTCAAGAAGAAGCATATTAAGGTCCTGGAGTGGCCTAGCCAGTCTCCAGACCTTAATCCCATAGAAAATCTGTGGAGGGAGCTGAAGGTTCGAGTTGCCAAACGTCAGCCTCGAAACCTTAATGACTTGGAGAGGATCTGCAAAGAGGAGTGGGACAAAATCCCTCCTGAGATGTGTGCAAACCTGGTGGCCAACTACAAGAAACGTCTGACCTCTGTGATTGCCAACAAGGGTTTTGCCACCAAGTACTAAGTCGAAGGGGTCAAATACTTATTTCCCTCATTAACATGCAAATCAATTTGTAACTTTCTTGAAATGCGTTTTTTTCTGCATTTTTTTGTTGTTATTCTGTCTCTCACTGTTAAAATACACCTACCATTAAAATTATAGACTGATCATTTCTTTGTCAGTGGGCAAACGTACAAAATCAGCAGGGGATCAAATACTTTTTTCCCTCACTGTATCACACTGCATTTGCACCTGAAATTGCATAGTGCTGTCCACTAAGGTAAAGTTAAGAGTTCAATCATATTTGGTAGGAGAAAGAAAACATAAATTGTGTAGCTGGTAAACTTTCTATTGTTTTTTTTTATCTACTGGGACGATGCAGAAATGTTTATAATTCGGATGGAAGATAAGGTAAAATAAAAAGGCACAGGAAGTACTCGATCGCCACTGTCTGTAAGGATATAAAGTTAGGTCCTTAAATATGTGGACAGTAACACAATTGTGATCATTCTGGCTCTGTACGCCACCACAACGGATCTGAAAGGAAGCGATCAAGATGTTCTTTGTCCAGAGAAAAGTGCAGTCTAGAGAATTGGTAGTTTTTCCAGGGAACTGAAAATGCATTTAGTTTGTCTTCTTTTGAGCTGCGGATGTGAACGCACTTAGGTCTCCTAAATCCTCAAATGTGAACTGGGTCAGGGAAGAAGCAGGACTAAATTTGAGGCTGCCCAGGGCCGGCCTCTTCAGTGTAAACGAGTCTAGATTCTAAAATAAACAATTACAATTGACAATATATGCATGTCTTCTGTTTACTGTCTTGTACTTTGTATGTATTCTCCATGTTCAGGTTGAAGAAACATTTTATAATTAATAGAAATCTAAAGAAGCTGATGACACTGGGGGTTGACACAACCAAAGAGCTTCTGCACAAACTGTCAGAAAGCGTCTCAGGGAAGCTCCTCTGCGGCTCGGCGTCCTCTCCAGGGTCTGGACCCGACTGCAGCTCTGGTGGACTTTCCTGCAGTCAGCAGCCAATCGCACGTCCCTCAAAACATGAGACTTGAAATCCATACATTGATTTATTTATTTCAATCGACCGATATCCTTATATGAACTGCAACTGCATACGTTCTTTGAAATTGTTGCATGTTGTGTATATATTTTTGTTCAGTGTATATATGTAATATCAAGCACATTTTTTGAAATAAAAAATATAAATGACAATGAATGACAGTCTGTTTGTTGTTTAGAGTGTTGTGTGCTTTCGTTTGGCAGGTGTGTACACTACCTTGTTTTTTTCCTCCTCTGTCACTTGCTTACAGAATGCAAACACTCAGGGCTTTTATCTACCAGCTGTATGAGATATATTTCAAATGACCTCTCCAGCAAAAGGAATCCATGTTGATCATTAGGATCATGAATCTAAAAATATATTCAGAATTTAAAACCATGATCCTGCATTGCACCATTGTATTGAAATTCTTCTAATTACACAACCTGTTGGAGATGGACCACAAGTTATACTCCAAGCACCATAGGAAGTGAACCTCAGAGTTAAATAATGACTTCAATTAGAATAAGAATGCCAATAAGACAGTTTGATGATGTTTGTTTTCCAATATATATTGTTTTCCAAGCAACAGGGTCTAGGACCCAAGCGCAGGGCGAAACTTAAAGCAGATATTAAAGGATTGGAAATTGTAAAGATACAGAGAGGATAACACAATAATCAAAGTCAACAAGTCAAGCAGGAGGTCATGGGATCAGGCAATCAGACTAGAGTAGGCAAATCCAAGAACCAGTAAAACAAGTACACAAGCAGAGTCACGAACATAGAACTGCTCAGACTGTTACACAGACAATCAAGCAAGACTTCACAATGACTGTTGGTAACAAACAGGTTCATATATTGAAGAGAAGGGCTGGGGGCGGAATAGAGACAGGTGTGTAGAGTGATTGGAAAACGAGGAGCAATTAATTAATCAGGGTGAAAGAGAATGGCAAGTTGTGGTGAATAGTGACCTCTGGTGGGGAGTGAGGGAATGTCATGGCTGGGCATGACCCCTACTCTGGACCAAAGACGAATCTGAACAATTTTTTAAGAGCATGAAAATGATAACCTTGTGAAAATCCATTATTCCAATTATTATTGGTAATAGCTTTTTTGTGAACTCTTGCTCACACCAACAATGAGGTCTGTGTGTGTTTATTTTATTCATGATTTCTGACAAATCACATTTCTTTTGCCTCAATTCCATGCTCAGTATAAGTGTTCATAATTGTGGTTCAAAGTGCTAAGTTTCTTTCACAAAGTGTGTACAACAGTAGTGCTGCTTTGTATTATACTCATTGTGGTCCCTTGTTATTTCATTAGTATTATCAATAAGTCTGTTTCATATTGAAGTTAATTTTACGCAGATTTCTTATGCGATTGATTTTTGTATTGTTTAATGCAGGATTTGTTTTAAATAACATTGTTTGCACTTGTTTATTTCATATTAAATGAAGTGTTTTAATAGTTTTCTTCAATGTTATACAAAAATAAACAAATGGAGTTTTCCTTTTTTATTTTGTATTCGGTACTGTGGCTATCCCTCACGTTTCTGATTAAGCTAAGCCACTTGGTATTAAGAGGACAATGGATTCAATTTCCACATCCTTGAATGCTTCGTGTCTCTGTAATATGATATGCATTCTGTTCAAACACGTCTCAGTCTTGTCTGTTCCTCCTCAAATACATTCTTGCAGTTGAAAGACCATCAATTGTGTGCATCATTCATTTGAATCCCAATAGCAAAATGTATCTTCTTAAATATCCACAAAATGATGACATTCCTGTTGCAAGGGGATTATGTTGTTCGACAAATTAATAAGTAGTGGGATATTTGCTAAACATAACTACAGTTAGCTTCTAAAATTGAGTTCAAAAGCAGAAAACGACATTTACTTGATAAAGGAGCAATAAAATCAATGTATCTCAAATAAATAGTGCGGAACAAAGTGGTGAGATTTACAAAACTGAAAAATACTTATTCTGGGCATTCAGAAAGTTGTGTTATCTTTCGAGTTGTAAGTAGAGGTCTTCACGGGTCCACCCGAAACCAGGTAGTTGGGTAGTACATTTACGGCATTTCTCGGTTCTGCATGGCTCTGGGTCCAAACTTTCAAATAATAGACGGGTCTGGGTCGGTTCCGGATCGGCACACATTTTTGGATCCGTGAAGACCTCTAGTTGGAAGCACTGCCCAAGGAGGAGGGTTTTCAACGCACATCCGCTGGAATGTATGAAAGACATTTGTCCATCAAAGCTGCCATTGGCCTCTGTGCCAGTCACTCAACATGACCCTTCCCACTTCCTGTTAGCATAAAAGGTGACATCTGTACAACGACTTCCTCTTTTTGCCCTTTGCCTTGGTTTGTCAAGATGTGTGAGAGCCTCTGTGTTTGTGTGTAAAAAACAGAAATTGCGTTTTTCGGCTGGCTGGTAGTACAAATAGTTGTAGCGTAAGGTACACTTATAAATTTCAATTAAAGAAGTGAATGTATAGTATCACCTTATCACGAATCCTGGAATCTTGTAGAACTCAATTTCTGTAATAATTGGACGCAGACACCAATTCCAAAGATATAAATTGTCAAATTTATTCAAAACAAAGACTAAATGTAGCACTACACTAAATATACAAAAGGGAAAAACTAATTAAAATTCAACTCTAGATCAACAAATCAAAGACAAATCACTTCCGTGACCAAATCAAAGACCATGGGATCACATATGATACCACAAATCGTTAAACAAAAAAGGTTATAAACACATTGACTACAATACCGGTTAGTAAGACGAAGGTGAGTCTCTCGTTAGTATTATTAGTCAGACATAAAATAACTACGCAGGTTAGTATTTATGTCAGGTAACTTCTCGTTATATATATATCAGTCTCATTTACGTTTAGGTGCCGAGAAAGATCCTATCATTACTTGTTACCACAATTTCCCTTAACTGATTATTATTCAATGGTTAAGGATAGGCAGGGCCACCAATAATCTAATGTCTATTAACTTGTGTCAATTTCAGACTAAACAGTTAAACAGGAATGAGAAGATATTTCTCGGCGTTGACAGATTTTATTTCTAAAATTATCAACAAAACAGTTTAATGCAACACACATTTATATTTAAGAAAACTAAATGATATTACACATTCTAGAGTTATGAATCACAGATTAACATTTCTAATTGATTTCTCAAATGTAATGAATCATGAACTCCAAACTGTTAAACTTATCTGAACTTCGTCGCAGAGAGGCCTCTCTGGCTTCGGGCTCAGATAACAGCACACGGCACGAGGTCCGTGTGGTTTGGAACAAAGGCAGTCCGGTTCGGCTTTGTCCAAGAACTTCCACTCAGTCGATGCACCTGGAAGTTGGGGTTTCGCGAAAGTAGAGTCGTTTCCAAACAGATTTTCCACTGGTTTGAAGGCTCCAAGGTTGTGCACAAAATCTTCTTTGTAAGCAGGGTTCCACCGTAGTTACTTGAAGACGAAGTCTTTGAGGAAAACAGGGCCCTGTTTGTTCCAAGGGTCAAGTTTCTTAAGACTCAAATAGCTATTTAAATGACTGAACACTTTCGTATACAGTCGACTTAGTCAATTGTCCAGCTGTAAAACTCCACTGATCAGGTGGGCACAGGCGGGCAGCGCAGTCTGTAAAGTTCTTTATTTAATAAAGTCCTTTAAAATAATTATTCGTACGGCTCAATCTCCTTCTCCCAGTTTAACTCTTCTGTTGCCGGCAAAGACTTGGTTGGTTTCTGGTTCCGGTTCTGGCAACAGAGCTACAGGTTGAGCTGTGGCAGCGAGTTTCTGGTTCAGGTGAGAGAGAGAGAAAGAGACTGTGCGCTGTTCTTTATAGTCTGTCAGATCAATAGGTGATTGGTTATTGAATTTTCGAGATTGGATTTCGGTTTCAGCCCCCAGTGTCCTATTGGAGGGGGGCTTGATTTATGACTGATGTCAATCCATGCCATCTTTTGGAAATGCCGGTTGGCCCGGGTTCGTAGCTCTATGTCGGGATTTCGGCTCTCGTCCACTTCAAAGAGTTTTTATCACCTACAGGCCCCTTTCTCCAGACATCTCATAGCAGAATTCCAAACTATTTGGCCTCTTCTCGGTGCCATCCTCCCCAAAACTGTCACTTTGATGCAAACCAGTTCCAAGCTGATGAGCTAAGGAAATCTGATAACTTTGGGGGGGAGAGGTCTTCTTTAGATCAGTGCTTCAGCTCAGAGCCCAAAATGTTCTTATCAAAATACACCCAACATAATGCTACATAGTACATTCCACCCACCAATTCACTACATTTGTGTTTGATGGCTATATTTTAATTTATTATATATATACACACCGATCAGCCATAACATTATGACCACTGACAGGTGAAGTGAATAACACTGATAATCTCGTTATCATGGCACCTGTCAGTGGGTGGGATATATTAGGCAGCAAGTGAACAGTTTGTCCTCAAAGTTGATGTGTTACAAGCAGGAAAAATGGGCAAACGTAAGGATCTGAGCGACTTTGACAAGGGCCAAATTGTGATGGCTAGACGACTGGGTCAGAGCATCTCCAAAACTGCAGCTCTTGTGGGGTGTTCCCTATCTGCAGTGGGCAGTAGCTATCAAAAGTGGTCCAAGGAAGGAAAATCGGTGAACCGGCGACAGGGTCATGGGCGGCCAAGGCTCATTGATGCACATGGGGAGCGAAGGCTGGCCCGTGTTGTCCGATCCAACAGACGAGCTACTGTAGCTCAAATTGCTGAAGAAGTGAATGCTGGTTCTGATAGAAAGGTGTCAGAACACACAGTGCATCGCAGTTTGTTGAGTATGGGGCTGTGTAGCCGCAGACCAGTCAGGGTGCCCATGCTGACCCCTGTCCACTGCCGAAAGCACCTACAATGGGCACGTGAGCATCAGAACTGGACCACGGAGCAATGGAAGAAGGTGGCCTGGTCTGATGAATCATGAGTTCAAGGTGTTGACCTGGCCTCCAAATTCCCCAGATCGAGCATCTGTGGGATGTGCTGGACTAACAAGTCTGATCCATGGAGGCCCCACCTCGCAACTTACAGGACTTAAAGGATCTGCTGCTAACGTCTTGGTGCCAGATACCACAGCACACCTTCAGAGGTCTAGTGGAGTCCATGCCTCGATGGGTCAGGGCTGTTTTGGCGGCAAAAGGGGGACTTATACAATATTAGGCAGGTGGTCATAATGTTATGGCTTATCGGTGTATTATGTAATTTATATATCCGTGCCCTGGAAGTCCGTCGACACCTTGGTTAAGTTTGGTGTATTTTCACATATGACTAGTAGTCTTTTAAAGCTAGGGTGTGTAATCCAGAGAGGCTAGCAGTTAGCAAGCTAGCTTTGAAAGCATAGAGCCTGCCCTCGCTTCAGATGCGTCTCCAGAGCCACGCCTCCTTTATCACACATGAACACACCCACACAGAGCAGAGTCTCAGTGCCAGGAGGAGAGACATGTTGGTGGAATCGATCGCAACGGTTTCAGATTACCGCATGTCTCATTCACACTACATTAGCTAAATACTTCATTACATTAACAAAAAATATCAAAAACAAATCAAACCAGGTAATTACCTGTCCAAAAGAAAAACAGCAACCATGGCGTAATTTTTCAGACACTTTGAGTCCCGCAGTTGCCTCCAGCGCGGAAAAGCAATGCCAATGTTAATTCTGCTTTTAGCACGCTCTTGATCCAGACGTTTTTTCATTGTAAAAGTTTCTAACACGGTCTTTCTTTTCTTGTTTCCTTTTACTGGTGGTTCAGAATGAACATAAGGTAGCTGCAGTTCGCCTTCCATTCTCGCACTCGCACTGCACAGCGTCAAAGAACCCGCTCTGATGACGTGTGATTGTCTGCGCGAACAAGTTACGCAGCGGTATGCAAATATAGATTGACAGACAGGAAGGACATCCTATCATTACATTCAGACTAAATGCAATGATTGGTCAATCATTTTTTAGTCATGTCCCTTCCACAGAAGATATATATATATATATATATATATATATATATATATATATTTACATTGAGACCACTTAAATTATTGATTGCAATCAGGATGTGAATAGACTTTCAACCAGTATAACAATTTTTTTTTCTGGAAAATATTGCACAACCTAGCTTTAATATAATACATTATTATTATTATTATTATTATTATTATTATTATTATTATTATTATTATTATTTAGACTAGTTCGCACTGTTGGTTTTGTCCACAGGACTTTTCCTTCCACAGCGAGGAAATCCGAGGCCCGCATTTACAACAGCCAGTCCCGGTAGGCGCTCCACCTGTTGCGAGTGTGCCATCGCCTCGTGCTCACTTCAAAGCATGTGTGTGTGGCACTGCCAGGATGGAGAGACCGCGTTGCTCCTCCTCTCATCCTTGTTGCAGCCACCGTACGTTACTGGCTTGGAGTGGTGACATGTGCTGCCCTGACCACAGGGGCAGTGCAACTGTAGGCCCCGCCCCTGTCCCGGCGTGTGTGGGGTCCCAGTTACGTCCTAACCTCCTCTCCAAGCAAGAGAAGAGGTACTGTCTCCGCTTAGATGCCAGCGCCCGAGGTCCAAGCTCCGTGGACAGGGGGCGAGATGCTGCTATCCTGGCCCTCAACACCAGGATGGATCAGATCTGTGCTCTCACTGCACAAGCGGCCCAAGGGGCCCCACCGCCTCCTCCTCCATTCAACTTCAAGACCAAGCAGAGCGCCTCCTTGGAGCAATGACAACAGGTATGAATTGGATGTGTATATGTATAGAAAACTGTTACAGATGTAAACAGCTAAATCAAACTTTTCCCTTTTACCCCTTGCTATGCTGTTGTATTGCTATGCTGCCATCTTCCTCGGTTTATTATTAATTAAATGCAGATAATTAAAGCCATATTTGTGAGGCGCGCACTACCCGCATCATCACGCAAGGTGTTGCGCTTCAAGATGCTCACCCTGCATGCCATGTCACAGGCCATCAAGCCTGGAGACTGGTTCACCTGCGTATTTTCACATCCCCAACGTGTAGGCGCACTTTTTCCAAGTGCGTGGATGCTGCTTTGGCTGCCAGGGGGTCCATGTCCTCAATTATCTAGACGACTGGCTGGTCTGTTCAAGCTCCAGGGAGCAGGTTCAGAGTCACACAAGCCTGATCAGTCCTGATCCATATCAACACCATGGAATGACGGGCTGTGCTCTTTAGACTTCTTCAATCCTGGTGGTCCTGGAGAAGATCAGGCAGGAACAAGTGACAGTTCTGCTAGTAGCGCCCCAGTGGCCAGGTGGCCCAGTGGACCTGGTCTCCCTCTTGGACGGAGAGCCTTGGCAGCTTCCCCTGTGAGCGGACTTGCTGGCTCAGGTGCAGGGCACATTTTGGCATCCCAACCCAGGCCTGCTCCAGCTCTGGGCCTGGCCCCTGAGTGGGATCGCCTGATGGCCTGGGGTCTGTCATACGCGGTAGTGGCCACTATTCACTATGACGTTGCAGTACTCCTACCACTAGTGGACGTTTCAAACTTGGTGTCAGGAGAAGGCTCATGAACCAGTTAACTGCAAGTCCCCATCCACGCTCAAAGTATACTTGGTATCTCCACATGTCATGTCAGGGTCAGAGTCCCTGGGGTTTCATTTTCTGGCAGCGCAGTTTTTCCCACGCCCCTTCTCTGCCCGTGTAGTGCCTTCATGTAGTGCTGGACGCCCTTTTCCAAGGCCCCATTTGAGCCCTTGCAATCAGTTGACCTCAAGCTAGTCAGCTAAATGCATGAGCGAGTTATACGCCCTGTCCGTTCACCCTTTGTGTGTACGTTTTGCAGGAGATAGCTCCAGGGTTACACTTGGGCCTAATCCTGTGTTCCTCCCGGAAGTGCTGTCTCCTTTCCATAACATCAGACCTATTGAGTTGATGGCTTTCCATCCTCCTTCCTTCTCTTTGGAGGAGTAGAGTCGGCTGCACCTGCTTTACCTTGTGCAGGTCCTCAGATGCTATTTGGAGCGCACTAATGACATTCAGTGCTCGGACCAATTGTTTGTGTCCTACGGACCGCAGACAAAGGGCCAGGCACTTTCAAAGCAGAGCCTCTCGCACTGTATTGTGGACACTATTACCATGGACAACGAGTCAGCTGGAGTCCCAGTGCCTGAACACCTGGTGGCACATTTGACTCCAGGTGTAGCCACGTTGTGGGCCCTTTTTCAAGGCGCCCCCGTGGCAGATATTTGTGCGGCTGTAAGCTGGGTCTCGCCACACCCCTTTGTTCAGTTCTACAGGCTGGATGTGACGGGACTGGCTACTTCTATTGGGAACACAGTGTTGGCTTCAGGTGATCTTCAGTATTTTATCAGACAGTGGCTCCTGGGCTTCTTACCCCTGTCTGCCCTTGTTAGCGCATCCTGGTGATTACCTTGGATGAACCTACGCAGAACTGCTTCCCTTCCTACCGGACTATGACTTGTATATAGTTTATTTCTTCTAGGTGGAAGTGCATGTGTTTACAGAACATATAACAGAAAGCTTATTTTCTAGGATAGGCCTCTGCATGATGTGCAAGTAGCAAACAGTTACTGCTGGAGAAAATAGGCACCCTTGGGTGGCGCACCCTAGAGGTCTTCACGTGTCCAAAAATATGTGCCCGAACCTGAAGAGACCTGGAAATGTGCTACCCGGACCCGACCCGGACCCGTCTATTATTTGAAAGTTTGGACCCGGACCCGGCCAGGACACACAGACCCAATTGAACCCAATCAGCACAGATCCCACAGCTAATTGCTATTAACAAGTTAATTTACAAGTTGTGAAAATAAACCTTTGTGTCTTACCTAATGTAACGTTAGTAGCTTCTCTCCTGTACCGGACCGTGACGCATAAATCCTCCTTGCCAAGAAAGCTGGTAAAATAACATCCATGTTGCTCCTCTTGCTGATTGAATGCACGTATAATCCACTCATTATTTCAGCCTCTAAAGCCCACTTGTTGTCACGGTGGCGGAGAACAAATGTGACTTTGCAGCTTTGCAGTTTCTGGCATAATACGATAACTTCCACGGTTTGTGCCCTTTAGAACTATAATAAGGACTGCTCGTTCAGTGCCATGGCACTGACGTTAGCATTACTAATTTGCTGTGCTCTGAGACATGTCTGCCATAGATTTTAGATACAAAGCGAATGAACTCCAACCACAACATCTCAACAAATTGTGCCGACGCCCATACTGCACTTCGGTTTACGTCATCTGTCAAACACCTATATGGCGGAATAAGTCCAGCCTTCTAAATTAAAGAGCCAATCGTCAATTGGTAAAGTCATCGCGTTACTCGGGTATTACACACAATGTTAAACAGACCTGGGACCCAAAGTACAAGAATGAGACCCGACCCAGACCCGGCTGACCGTTTAAAATATGGACACGAACCCATACGGGTCAAGACCCCTGATCAAGACCACACTACAATTCCCAAATCCCATTTGCTGATTTAACTTAATAGCTAATTAGCTAACTAAATTGATGCTGCAGATTTATTTATAAAAGACAATTGCTAGGGGCCCCCCTAGTGGCCGGGGGCCCTTAGTGGACGCTTATGCCGCTTATGCCTAGAGACGGCACTGCTTTCTGTTTTACTGCAGACCTAGAAACATATCTAGGTGTCTTTTTTGGTCTTCAGAATCAAAGCAGTCAAACAGTTTGATATAGTATATTTATGCATATATTGAGCAGTAAATGAATACAATGACAATACAAAAAACAGCAGAAGAATAGAGAAAGATGCTCATCTTCATTTGATATTTTAGCATCCAGCATCAAAATTATGTTATGTTAAAAATGCGTATATGTGCTGCTAAAGGAAGTTAAACATCACTGAGAGGGAAAATAAACCACACAGTAATTTAAATTCAAACTATATATTTTAATAACCAAAGTAAAATAAAATATGATTTTAAAATACCGTTCTGAAATGCAGTTCACACAAGTGTTTACAATTACATGTGCAAGTAAGATTAGTTGTATAATTTCACATATTATTTATATAAATATACACTCACCTAAAGGATTATTAGGAACACCATACTAATACTGTGTTTGACCCCCTTTCGCCTTCAGAACTGCCTTAATTCTACGTGGCATTGATTCAACAAGGTGCTGAAAGCATTCTTTAGAAATGTTGGCCCATATTGATAGGATAGCATCTTGCAGTTACAGAGATTTGTGGGATGCACATCCAGGGCACGAAGCTCCCGTTCCACCACATCCCAAAGATGCTCTATTGGGTTGAGATCTGGTGACTGTGGGGGCCAGTTTAGTACAGTGAACTCATTGTCATGTTCAAGAAACCAATTTGAAATGATTGGACCTTTGTGACATGGTGCATTATCCTGCTGGAAGTAGCCATCAGAGGATGGGTACATGGTGGTCATAAAGGGATGGACATGGTCAGAAACAATGCTCAGGTAGGCCGTGGCATTTAAACGATACCCAATTGGCACTAAGGGGCCTAAAGTGTGCCAAGAAAACATCCCCCACACCATTACACCACCACCACCAGCCTGCACAGTGGTAACAAGGCATGATGGATCCATGTTCTCATTCTGTTTACGCCAAATTCTGACTCTACCATCTGAATGTCTCAACAGAAATCGAGACTCATCAGACCAGGCAACATTTTTCCAGTCTTCAACTGTCCAATTTTGGTGAGCTTGTGCAAATTGTAGCCTCTTTTTCCTATTTGTAGTGGAGATGAGTGGTACCCGGTGGGGTCTTCTGCTGTTGTAGCCCATCCGCCTCAAGGTTGTATGTGTTGTGGCTTCACAAATGCTTTGCTGCATACCTCGGTTGTAACAAGTGGTTATTTCAGTCAAAGTTGCTCTTCTATCAGCTTGAATCAGTCGGCCCATTCTCCTCTGACCTCTAGCATCAACAAGGCATTTTCGCCCACAGGACTGCCGCATACTGGATGTTTTTCCCTTTTCACACCATTCTTTGTAAACCCTAGAAATGGTTGTGCGTGAAAATCCCAGTAACTGAGCAGATTGTGAAATACTCAGACCGGCCCGTCTGGCACCAACAACCATGCCACGCTCAAAATTGCTTAAATCACCTTTCTTTCCCATTCAGACATTCAGTTTGGAGTTCAGGAGATTGTCTTGACCAGGACCACACCCCTAAATGCATTGAAGCAACTGCCATGTGATTGGTTGGTTAGATAATTGCATTAATGAGAAATTGAACAGGTGTTCCTAATAATCCTTTAGGTGAGTGTATATTATAATACATATTTCTTCAGTTTGAATTTGGTCATTTATTAAACAGTAATTTAAAGCTTTTACTTAGATACAAGCTGTGTGTACAGTATGGAGAAGCCTCTTTGGAGAATCTTTAATCACTGATTAATATCATGTGTCTCTCTGCACCTCTGTCTGTCACTAGTCAGTGCCCATGCAGCCTTTGTGAAATTGAGAGTATGATAAAAGCCTAAACCAAATCAAACCTTTGTCCTACCAGCAAATGGCAAAGCACAAACTTGTTTCCTATTTATTTATAAGAAATAGAAAGTGGCTTCTGACAATCAAACACAACCCAATTGAATACAGGTTTGTGATGTGTGGGTAGGTCAAAGTGTTGTTTTGTTCCAGGCCTCAGTTTCCATTAAAACCTATACCTGCATCTTTTGGGGAAAGATGGACATTACAATCCCAGTTCAAATTCTTAACCAATAATGAATAAGTGCCAGGACAGATTCATGGTAATATCAAATACGTAAGTGCAAAGTTTGTTTTATTTATTATTCTATTTATTTGAAGAAGATTTTTTGCTTAATCTTCAAAGCATTTAATGCATTTAATGTGCCCCTACATAAAGACATCAATACTACAGGCAGTAGACAGCACTGCTCCCTCATGGAGACAGAGGATATGTGGGTCTTGGCTTCTCAGTGCAATTTGCTTTCCTTAGAAAACCTTAAAGGTGTCTTCGGCACTGTGAGGCCACGCCAGGATGTGATGTTTAGCAGAGTCTGGTTGACAGTTTGTTTGCCCAATACTTCCTTTTCATAGACCCATATCAATCAGTTCATCTGGGAATTTGCATACTTTTGAAAGGTTTTGTCTCGTTTGCATTAGGATCAACCGTTCACCACTCAGCAAGTCTCTCCACTTTACTTTCTGTTAGTAATGCAAAAAACTAGAAAAGGATCTTACCTTTCATTTGCATAACATTCTCATGAGTCCTGTGTCATTTTTCAATCAACACCTTTGTGTTTTACAGGCTCCATATTTAGCTGTCCTTGCTTAAAGTCCATTTATCACTGCCACAATAGTGTAAGAATGAGTGTAAACACTTGGCTTCCCATCCCCTGGAGTCTTCCTGTGTCACAGATATCATGACGCCACCTGAGGACCACAGTGGTCTCACTGTGAGGGCAGGCCGAGTTGGATGCCTCTATAACAGGAAGGCATGATGGGAAGGAAACACAGTGTTTATTCCCCAAACTGGCCCTGTTGTGGCACCAATGAACAGGCGTCTACAACTGAAAATAAAATGTCGTATATGCAAACAGGCCACATAGACAGAAATTCCTTCAGATTTTGTAGAGGGCTGCATACAAAAAAACACTTAAAATAAAGTGTTAAAATAAAAAAACACTTGGGTTTCTTTTGCTACATCAGTCCTTTTCCAAGCAGTTGATATACAGACCAGATATAGCTACTGTCAGTCTACACTGTTCACACTTATACATCAGTACCTTTCAGCAAGAGGTAGAATCTCATTCAAATTAGAAACAATAGGCTTAAACTTGTTGTCATATCTGACAATAGTGGGCTCCAGTTCTCAAGGAATTGATGTATGAATCCCCCAGGAATAACACATGAATACATTATGCACTTAATGTGAGTTCTGCTGTTAATCACAAGTATAACAAGGTTAGGGTCAGGGTTACAGACTAGGGGCCATATTAAATCAAAACTTTGACCCACCCTCTAAAAGAAAACTACAAACCTGTACATCATAGCGGTTACATTTATAATTAGAAGAAAGTGGCATCTAAATGAAAATGAAGCCGCAACTGAGTACAGTTCTGTAGTTTTCAATGAGCGGTTTAATCCCAGATTTAATCACAGCCTAGGTTTGGGGTCAGGGATGATACCTGTGGGAACTTCTGGATTCTCCATGGAAAAGGAAAGAGATTCAATAAATAATTGATAGACATTGATTATAATTGATAGACATTGATTAAACACCAAAGCAAGGAAAGCCAAGGAAAGTGTTAAATCTTTCCCCGGAGATCTTCCCATCAGAAGTCAGGGGACTGTGTAAAACAATCATCATGCCATCTAATCCCAATGGCAGTTCAGTCACCCTGCAGTTCTGGACAAGCCCAATAACTTTCTAAAAAACTGGAGGAGTAAGCATGAAAACTTTATAGAGACCCTTCATTTTGAATATATATATATATATTTTACTTTAAATGAAAGATGTAAAGAAGGAAGCTCCAGGCTCAGTGAGACAGTCCATTGATAGCCTATGAATAATGACGAGAGAGTTGTGTGTTAATAAAACAGGAGATGTGTACTAAAGACATGCAGAGAGCTGATCTGATTCAATATTCTGCAATGGGACATTTGGAGTCAAAGCTAAATGTTAACTATGATAAGGATGTCCAGATCAGAGCCAGCAAAACATCAAAGACATTAATGGCTACTGACTTTACATGGAACTGGAAGGATCAATTGTCCGACAGCATCAAACCATCTTCTAGTTGGAGACCAACTACCAATGAACATCAAAGGACAGGCGATGCACAGAGAAACAGTACAGCTTTTGATAAGGGCCTTGAGGTGCACAAGAGCAGCAAACATATCAATAAATAAAAATATCAACAAATAAAAAAAAAAATAATGCTGATTCACCCTGAGCTGATTGTCATAGGTCTCGACTTCTTCATCATCATCATCATCAGTTAAGAGTATTGGATCTCTGGATGTCTGCATCAATGTGAGTACAGAAATGGAGAGTGAATTATGATTTCAAGACATAAATGTGTATTATTTTTTTGTCACGCCTAATTTTCATGAATGGAGAAATACCTTATAATAAATGCTGATATTTCCACTGTATTTCAATGCAATAAGCAATACTGTACATTATTTCCTATTGAGTTTATAACGACTACATGTATAGTATGGCTGTATTCATGACATACTCCACGTATGAATGCATATTATTTCCTTTACCCAAAATGCATTACATCACAAACATCCACTTCTGTTATTCTGAACTACATTTCAACCAGAAAATGTTTATTTTACTGAATTTTTTGTGTTTATACACTGAATGTAATGCCAGATATTTGGACTGTCCTAACTCAGGATGACAACCTTAGGGTCAATACAGTTTTTGGCAATTGCTTAGACACGATTTCTGAAACTATGGCTCCTTTTCTCTAAACTGTACACACAAAACACCAAAATACACACACAACATGCAAAATGTCACACATCTCTTGCAAAACCAAACACTTAATTCAAAACTATTTTAACTCTTCTCAAAATGGTGTTTTTGTATCAAAACTCTACACACAAAACATCAAATGGTTCTTATACATCCCAACTACACGCAGATGTGACAAATGTAAAACACTACTATCTTGTGTGCAGTGGACTGCACGGCAGTTTGTCATAGAACTCACATGTACATGCACAGTACTGTGCAAATGTTTTAGGCAGGTGTGAAAAAATGCTGTAAATGTAAGAATGCTTTCAAAAATACATGTTAATACATGTTAATAGAATATTAAAATGCAAAGGGAGTGAACAGAAGAAAAAGCTGCATCAAAAATCTGCTTCAAATCCATATTTGGTGTGACCACCTTTGCCTTCAAAACAGCATCAATTCTTCTAGGTACACTTGCACAAAATCAGGGATTTTGTAGACATATAGTAAGTGTATTATACCAAACAGGTGCTAATGATAATCAATTCAATATGTAATATAAAACTGGGTGAGGAACAGCCAAACTCAGCTAACAAAGTGAGGTTGCTGAAGACAGTTTACTGTCAAAAGTCATACACCATGGCAAGACTGAGCACAGCAACAAGACACAAGATAGTTCTACTGCATCAGCAAGGTCTCTCCCAGGCAGAAATTTCAGGGCAGACAGGGGTTTCCAGATGTGCTGTCCAAGCTCTTTTGAAGAAGCACAAAGAAACAGACAACGTTGAGGACCGTAGATGCAGTGGTCGGCCAAGGAAACTTACTGCAGCAGATGAAAGACACATCATGCTTACTTCCCTTCACAATCGGAAGATTTCCAGCAGTGCCATCAGCTCAGAATTGGCAGAAAACAGTGGGACCCTGGTACACCCATCTACTGTCCAGAGAAGTCTGGTCAGAAGTGGTCTTCATGGAAGACTTGCAGCCAGGCCAAGCGACTCAACTATGTTTGAAAACACAGGAACTGGGGTGCAGAAAAATGGCAGCAGGTGCTCTGGACTGATGAGTCAAAATCTGAAATATCTGGCTGTAGCAGAAGGCAGTTTGTTCACCGAAGGGCTGGAGAGCGGTACACGAATGAGTGTCTGCAAGCAACAGTGAAGCATGGTGGAGGTTCCTTTCAAGTTTGGGGCAGCATTTCTGCAAATGGATTTGGGGATTTGGTCAGGATGAATGGTCTCCTTGATGCTGAGAAGTACAGGCAGATACTTATCCATCATGCAATACCATCAGGGAGGCATCTGATTGGCCCCAAATTTATTCTGCAGCAAGACAACGACCCCAAACATACAGCAACAGTCATTAAGAACTATCTTCAGCGTAAAGAAGAACAAGGAGTCCTGGAAGTGATGGTATGGCCCCCACAGAGCCCTGATCTCAACATCATCGAGTCTGTCTGGGATTACATTAAGAGAAGCAACTGAGGCTGCCTAAATCCACAGAAGAACTGTGGTTAGTTCTCCAAGATGTTTGGGCCAACCTACCTGCCGAGTTCCTTCAAAAACTGTGTGCAAGTGTACCTAGAAGAATTGATGCTGTTTTGAAGGCAAAGGGTGGTCACACCAAATATGGATTTGATGTAGATTTTTCTTCTGTTCACTCTGTGATATTAATGTTTTATATAAACTATATAATGTTTTATATTAATAGTATGCAGACCAAGCAAATTAGATTTATCAAGCTAGCGACAGGCAGTTGTTCAGGGCATAACCTCTAGCCATTCCTCTCTCCACTTTGACTTCTATTTATTATGATAAGAGGAACACCCAAACAGATAAATAGCCCACAGTTGCCAATTTGTTTAATATCGGTTTGTGGATTTCCTGTTGTTCTCTCTCTCGGCTGAAGATGTTACATTGTAGTGATTGATTACCTCATTGTCCATTGTTAAAGAAAACTGTGAGATTGGGCAGTTTGTATGCCATAACAGGGAAACACCTGCTTCCATGATGACCCCCCTCCTTAGGAAGACAACCACAAACATTACAAGGGTCAGGGACCTGACCTCAAGACAACACTTTGGGAAACTTGTGACTGGACCCTGCCTACAGAACTGCATGTCATTGATTGTATAAAAGCTCTTAATTTCTGCTGTTCAGAGAAAGACTCCACTCAGGTGGAGAGCTTCCATGTCAGAGCCTCTCAGGCCTGGCATGTAAAATAAATACATTTATCCTCTGTGCATCAAGACTGGGTTCTTCACTGTATATTTACACTATAAACAGAAATGAAGGGTGCTAAAAAATTAAATGTATTAATTTCTCAAAACACTGTATTTTGATCCAGATTTGGGGAGAACAGTAACAGACAAAGCACATAAAGTAGAAGATAAATAGGCTTGTTCCTATAAAGAATAAACAACAACATCACAAGGGATGTACTCTCTGGCTAAACAGCAGGGGAAGTAGCATCCGGAGTGGCATATCCAGCCCTGGCATGCCCCCTCGTCTATGTCACCACAGGCCTCCTCCAATGCGTTGCTGGGGTTGGCGATCGTATACCTTCCAACGCCACACCGAAAAACTATTCTATTGGGTTTAGAAATGGAGAATATGGTGGCAGGTTGAGCATCAAAACTTGCGGATGGTCAATGAACCAATTGTGGACCAGAGCAGCCCGGTGGAAACTTACGTTGGCCCAGATGACAACAAACCAAAGCAGAGACTACTCTGGCCCATTCCTCTGGTCATTGGGAATGAGGATATTATGCAGGGTTTCAAGGAAGGTGATAATGTGGAGAGTATTGTAAGGACCAAGAGTGGCATGATGATGAAGGACACCGTACTGAATAATGGCTACACCCATTGTGATGTTGCCACCATGCTGTCCAGGGATATTGACGATGGTGCAGCGTCTTATGAGGTTTCTTCCCCTGCGTCTTGTTTTGGCTAGGTTAAATCTGACCTCATCAACGTAGACAAAATCATGCTCTGTGGCAGCATCTAGTTACATTACTCTCTGAAACAGACAAGACAAAACATTATTGTATGACAGTATGAACAGACATTGAGCAGTCAAAATGTAGCATAATACACTGGAATACAGAACTAATGACAGGATAGTATAGCTTACTTGTACGTATTCATAGTGCAGTTGTTTCACTCTGTCAGAATTTCACTCAAATGGTACTCTGTAGAGCTGCTTCATACGAATCTTATGGTGTTTCAGGAGACAGCCAAGTGCAAATAAACTCACCCTATTTATGTTACTGAATGTTGTGCTGTCAGTGATGATGTGGTGTTGCAGTTGTCGTAAACATATGCTGTTGTTTGTTATGACCATATTCACTATGTGTTGTTCCTGCTCTGCTGTGAACAGCTGGTTTCTTCTTCAAGGGTCATCTAACAATTCTGCAAAAACATGATGTGAGTGGTTAGGGTGCAAGATTTCTTTCAGTATGAAATTAAATGTTACTGTAATGCTGTAAGTGCTGCAGTGCTGTAAGTACAGTAGCATGGTATAGAGGGTAGGTTTACTTACCTGTTCTCATTTCGAAATGTCCAGATGACACTTGCTGTGTAGCGGCTCAGGTTAGGCTGGACACTCTGCCCAGCCTCCCTGAAACTCAAACCATGGTTGACCACATGGTCAACCAAAGTGGCCCGGATCTCATCTGTGATTGTTCTCCTTCCTCCTCTTCCTTGTCCCATTCCTCGTCCTCTTCCCCCTCCTCGTCCTCCTCCTTGTCCTACCCCTCGTCCCCCTCTTACTCTCACTCTTCCTCTCTCTCTCTCTCTCTCTCCAAAATTGGCCTCCATTGTTGTCCAAACTAAGAAAGCCAACCTGAAGCCTATTTATAGTGCTCAAGCTCTGATTTCTAAGTGAGGAAATTAGCTATAAGTTATTTCACACTGAGCACTGGGTGTAGGTATTCAGTAAATGAGTGTGGCATTTTGAATGGCAGTGTTTTCCAAACGAAACACAAGAGCTGTTAGTTTTGAATGAAGTGTCTGTAGAAAACAGTGTTCAGTGTTTTGCAAAAGTGTGTTTTATATGGCAAGCCAAATTATAATTTAGAGATATCTCTAAATCATTTAAAGATATCTTCAAATATTTAAAGATATCTCTAAATCGTTTAAAGATATCTGCAAATATTTCAAGATATCTTCAAATAATTCCAGATATCTTCAAATATTTAAAGATATCTCTAAATCATTTAGAGATATCTGCAAATCATTTAGAGATATCTTCAAGTAACATCCTGTTCATTTAGAGATATCTGCAAATCATTTAGAGATATCTTCAAATAACTTCCTGTTCATTTAGAGATATCTGCAAATCATTTAGAGATATCTTCAAATGACTTCCTGTATGTAGCCCAAGATTATCACTTCCTGTTAACTTGTTCATTCATTTCTATGTAACTGAATAAGGAAACAGGAAGTGATAATCTCAGCCAAAATACAGGAAGTCATTTGAAGATATCTCTAATTGATTTGCGGATATCTCTAAATGATTATATATTATATACACACCAGCTTTAAGGACTTCACAGACACGACATCAAGAAAGGACGTAGCTGAAAAATCCAAGATGAGACTGTGGATATGGACTTTTGGCACAGCCACTTTCACCGGCAGATCGGCATTCCAGTCCACCTGTATGTCCACCTGTGTGCTGGGGATATCACTGTCCTCCACTTTTTCTGTGTCCTTGTCTTGCTCAAAGACGTTGTTGTCAATGCCTGTAGTTGACACCATGCCATTCTGGATGGGAGAAAATAATAAAATATCCCACTAAAATAGGTACATTCATTACTTAATACAGCATGGGCAAAATCACCACAGTATGAGTCCAAAACATCAACTCAAATATGCAATAGAGTTTACTTAAAAATGTACTTAATCAAAAACTATATTTTGCTTTTTGCTAAACACTCTTAGAATATGTGTGTAAAAAGATTCAGATTTTACCTTAGTCGCTCTTAACCTTCCCTTCTTAATGAGTCTCTGTATCTGCTTCAGGGCCTTGGTCCTCTTCTTATGAACTCTCACTGCATCCACCCCCACCTGAAACAGATGTTCATTTTAAATGTTAAGAGCCAATCAAATAGTCACAGTGAATCTTCTTAAGAGCGGAGGTGTGTGCAGTAATGGACTCACAATTGCCTTTAAGCGGTCTCTAAAGAAATCGATATTGGCGAAGTAGATGGGAGAATTGCATTTGAAGATTTTTATTCCCGGTTCTTCTCTTAAGCTGCAAAAAATATAACAAGAAAACAGTTTCAACAGGACCTTTGTTAACATTAAACAGTTTGTTCTTTGGCTAACTACATAAATTAATTACATTCATGAAAGAAAACAAGGTTGTATATTTCAGGTTAAAATCACTTTGACACCATAATGCACCACAGATACAGAAGCATATATTCTTATAGAGGTCTGTGCCTGGGACGTTGGCAAGGGCAGAGCAGGACGGACTGGATCAGAAGAGAAAGGCATTCGTTAGAAAGGGAAGAGCTGTGAGGGCCCTAAACCAGGGGTCTGCAAAACTTCTGCTAAAAAAGGGCCCCAATCCAACAGGTATTATAATACAGTAGGTCACCCTTGAAACTCAGAAAACAATCACCTGAACATCTTTCAGAACCTCAATTTCTATCAATTAAATCAATTAATAAAATGTTAAAAAGTGGTGCTCTCTAAGGACAGAAGGATTTGGGGATCTGAGGGATTGTAGCAAAACAACCGAGTACTGTTTTTATAAAAGATGATCTGATTACCCACCACTAAAGGGATCATAAGCAGTACCTGTCAGGTGAAGCGACATGGTGCAAAACACATTAATCAATTATTCTGATCTTGATACAAAATGTTGTTTTTTGCACATTTAGTTAAAACCGTACTTACAACTGGGTTCTAACCACCACTGTGGCCATTTCAAACACCACACCTCCCAGGAGCCCAATGTCGAGTCCCAGGATTATGCATGCAATGCAGGTAAAGACCCAAATTATCTGGGGATGGAAAAAAAAAAAAATGTCCACACCTTTCTCATGTTAGTCCTGTTAAGAGGGAGGCTCAGGAAATAAGTGCAGTAAAATGTTCTGGCCAGAGCTGGCATCAACAGTCAATGTGCTTGACAGGCTCTCTTGATGTATTAGGCAGACAAATGTTACTGTCCCTTCGCACATCACCAGCTACCCCTGTCACGTGTCCCAAACCACATGCTGTATCAGAGAGAGTCACATGTCTGCCACTGCCTGGCCACATGATAAAACATTTATTTTCTCCTAAACTTTCCCACTAAAATGCAGATGCAGAGCAGTCTGCAGGGAATGAAAATGTGATTACTTTAGCCCATTAAGGGGGGAAATTAAATTACTTTGACTTAAATGTATGTCAGTGTGATATCTTCCCGATGAAGACCCAATAACTGAACGTTGATCACTTACAGAGTCGGTTTTGTTCTGCTTCCAGAGGCGAGGAACTTCCAGAACCTGCATGAACATTCCTTTGAGGTTGGCCATGACGATGGCTCCCAGGACCGACTGCAACACAATTAAGTCTTAAGGTCAGGGATTTGGTACAAAATATTTTACCATAGTGATATACAACTTTAGTACATGGTTTGTAAGTGGTTTAACTTTCTGTGGAAGTAAGCACTTATTCTTACCTTTTGTAGAGGTTGCAGTAAGGGTCCCAGGGCAAGCATAAAAATTAAAACTATTAAGTACTAAGTCGAAGGGGTCAAATACTTATTTCCCTCATTAACATGCAAATCAATTTATAACTTTTTTGAAATGGGTTTTTCTGGATTTTTTTGTTGTTATTCTGTCTCTCACTGTTAAAATACACCTACCATTAAAATTATAGACTGATCATTTCTTTGTCAGTGTGCAGACGTACAAAATCAGCAGGGGATCAAATACTTTTTTCCCTCACTGTAACTTTTCACCCTCAATGTAAATTATTGCGTGTTTGCAGCTACTACTAGACTCCTGCTGTTTGCCACACACCGGGTTCGCTCCTCAAACAATTCTGCAATTTCAGGTTTCACTAAATCGTAAATATCACCGATCAACCCAGCCACGTTACAAATAACCCCACTATCTCCGCAACCTCCCTGATCACAATTTGTAAACCACTCACAAACTGGTTGTCTCAAGTTTTCATGCGGGATTAATCACACTACCATCACTGCGTACTTTGCACAACCTGCAATTAACACTATGCCCGTATGCGTGAATGCATTGCTGAGCAAGTAACCCACGAAAGATTTTACTCCATCTCCTCCTTGGTGCATTACTGCCTTGACTAAACACTTGGTGAGTTAGGCGTACCACTTTCGAGGAAAATGAAAGCTTTCTACATTGTTGGAATTACTAGTAATAAAACTCACAGTGCAAAGTTGCAGCTTCTGTTCCTGCAAAAACTACAATGCATTCTGGAAATCATGTACTCTACACTGACAGTCTCCACAGTAACCAAACACAATCTCCTCTCCCTTTTAGGGCATCTAAACCTTGTTATTTTTCATACTCCCATGACTTCCAATCTAAATCATCCCTGTTGATACCATAATTCTTACTGAGACTAACACCAAAGTCGTTAGCAAATTTCTCTCTCTTTCCTCAAACATGCTATTTCTGCAATGCAATCACATCTTCCTCTTTCAACGTAGGTTTACAACATAACATTTCCCTTTCTTCCTGCATTTCACAATTACAATTGCTTTATCTGTTTTATATTCACTTTCCTTTCCACACCACTTTATATGTGCACTGGGGCTCCATTCTGGATCCCAGCCACCCTTTATCATTCTGCTTTCTACATGAATCATTTGAGAACAAAGTTTATTAAAGAAGTCTATACATTTGGAAGACATATCAAATCAAGCTAGGTACCTCTTATTATTTATCTTTATTTGTTATCACGGTACATTGTGAACAGGGACTGTATGTATTCCCCTTTTGTCATTCACTGAATGTAATAAGGGACTGTAGTTTATTCCCTATTAATTTGTTGTTCACCATGCGTTGTGAACAGGGACTGTTGGATATTCCCCTTTTCTCATTCACCGTACATTGTGATATACCTAGGTACAATCAATGCCGTCTAAAACACACAATAGTTTCACACTCCTCTTATTCAATACATATTTCAAAACATCAGCAACAAACTCTAACGTATAGGGTGGTATAAAACAAACTCACCCTTCTTTGTTTGTCCACTGACAGGGATTCCCAGAGAGTATGATGACAAGATCCTGTTCGTGACGCCAATTGAAGAGTTGCAGAAAATAGCCTCGGTGTGTGGTAGAAGGTTGATTCTTTATTCTGGCAGCTGCAGGGGAGCCTGACAGGAGACGTTTCCTCAGACATTCTCAACATTTCATTTGGTATAAGTTACATTTGGTATTTTATGGGTTGTATACAAGACAGAGAAGAAGTTATTTCCTTCTTGATTGGTGCTAACAAGCTTACTAGGCAAATTATAACTAATTAACAAGAGAAATTTAAATTACTTGTTATATAGACTTTTTGAATAACCTCTTGGTCCAGGATGCACACAGCAAGTTTTTTTAAACAACAAGATGCAGGCCAACAGAATGCAGATAAGATAACTAGATTTGAAATTATATAAATCTATACTCTTGAGAAAAGCTGCCAGCCCTTGCCAGGTCCAAAGAGTAACCAAGAAAGAGTCAGCTTTAAAACTCTAGAAATTAGAAATGTAGTTCTTCAGCTGTCAAAATTAACAATGGGCAGGGACCCCTTGAATGTGAGACCAATGCCAATGTCTATGTAAATGCTTCTGACACTGTGAATACACTGTTACGTTATCGAAGGAGTTGTCCTGACTGAAATTCAGCAAAGCAATGGTTCAGTGTAATATATCTCATGCAGGTAACCAAATAAGATAATAACACTTTAAACGGCATGCTAGGCAGATGTCAGAGAGTTTGTGACTGGTTAGTTATTTTAAACAAGAAACCCGGAAGAGATGATACTGCAGTTTGGAGACAATATGCAAGCACCGATCGGCTCCAAGATCTTCATCGAGAAACCCTGGAATATTACTAAAATATACCTTTTTATATATAGTATTTCCATTGTGTTATCATTTGTTGCAATGCACATTTTGGAACTAGTCTAGTGAGACTGGGTTTATTGTTACTATGCTATCCCATTAAATTAATTAAATTCCCAATGTGCTATTATTACCATGGAATAGTGTGTCACTTCAAGATACTGTACACTTCCAGGGGAATGGCATGGCAATTACATTGGTTTATTGTAATTACCATGACACACAATGTAACTACATTCCGATTACCCTATATAATCAGGGAACAGTGTGTCACTTCAAAATACATCACACTTCCAAAGGAATTACATAGATTACAATATTTATATTGTAAATATCATGATACCCATTGTAATTAAATTTACAAGTGTCTACCCATACGGGGTACTACTGGTGTGTATCTTTCGTAGAGGACTATGCTTCATATTGGTGCATTACACATCCACACGGGCAGCAGTGTGTGTAGCAGTCAGGGCTCTAGACTGCAGTGCGGAGGGTTGTGCGTTCAATCCTAGATGGGGGGCACTGCTGTTGCATCCTTGAGCAACGCACTGTACTCAGATTGCTCCAGTAAAATCACAGCTGTATAAATGGGTAACTAAGTATAAAACAAATGTATCATAATAAAAAAATGAACAGAGGTTTAAGTTACAAGGTTTAAATTAAAATTGAGTTAAACAAGTTTTCATTGAGCGATGATATAATCTGGTGTAGCATAAGGTACACTTATAAATTTCAATTAAAGAAGTGAATGTATAGTATCACCTTATCACGAATCCTGGAATCTTGTAGAACTCAATTTCTGTAATAATTGGACGCAGACACCAATTCCAAAGATATAAATTGTCAAATGTATTCAAAACAAAGACTAAATGTAGCACTACACTAATTATACAAAAGGGAAAAACTAATTAAAATTCAACTCTAGATCAATAAATCAAAGACAAATCACTTCCGTGACCAAATCAAAGACCATGGGACCGCATATGATAATACACAAATCATTCAACAAAAAAGGTTATAAACACATTGACTACAATACCGGTTAGTAAGACGAAGGTGAGTCTCTCGTTAGTATTGTTAGTCAGACATTAAATAACTACGCAGGTTAGTATTTATGTCAGGTAACTTCTCGTTATATATATATATATATATCAGTCTCATTTACGTTTAGGTGCAGAGAAAGATCCTATCATGACTTGTTACCACAATTTCCCTTAACTGATTATTATTCAATGATTAAGGATAGGCAGGGGCACCTATAATCTAATGTCTATTAACTTGTGTCAATTTCAGACTAAACAGTTAAACAGGAATGAGAAGATATTTCTCGGCGTTGACAGATTTTATTTCTAAAATTATCAACAAAACAGTTTAATGCAACACACATTTATATTTAAGAAAACTAAATGATATTACACATTCTAGAGTTATGAATCACAGATTAACATTTCTAATTGATTTCTCAAATGTAATGAATCATGAACTCCAAACTGTTAAACTTATCTGAACTTCGTCGCAGAGAGGCCTCTCTGGCTTCGGGCTTAGATAACAGCACACGGCACGAGGTCCGTGTGGTTTGGAACAAAGGCAGTCCGGTTCGGCTTTGTCCAAGAACTTCCACTCAGTCGATGCACCTGGAAGTTGGGGTTTCGCGAAAGTAGAGTCGTTTCCAAACAGATTTTCCACTGGTTTGAAGGCTCCAAGGTTGTGCACAAAATCTTCTTTGTAAGCAGGGTTCCACCGTAGTTACTTGAAGACGAAGTCTTTGAGGAAAACAGGGCCCTGTTTGTTCCAAGGGTCAAGTTTCTTAAGACTCAAATAGCTATTTAAATGACTGACACTTTCGTATTCAGTCGACTTAGTCAATTGTCCAGCTGTAAAACTCCACTGATCAGGTGGGCACAGGCGGGCAGCGCAGTCTGTAAAGTTCTTTATTTAATAAAGTCTTTTAAAAGAATTATTCGTACGGCTCAATCTCTTTCTCCCAGTTTAACTCTTCTGTTGCCGGCAAAGACTTGGTTGGTTTCAGGTTCCGGTTCTGGCAACAGAGCTACAGGTTGAGCTGTGGCAGCGAGTTTCTGGTTCAGGTGAGAGAGAGAGAGAAAGAGACTGTGCGCTGTTCTTTATAGTCTGTCAGATCAATAGGTGATTGGTTCTTGAGTTTTTGAGATTGGATTTCGGTTTCAGCCCCCAGTGTCCTATTGGAGGGGGGCTTGATTTATGACTGATGTCAATCCATGCCATCTTTTGGAAATGCCAGTTGGCCCGGGTTTGTTGCTCTATGTCGGGATTTCGGCTCTCGTCCACTTTTTTTTTTTACCTACAGGCCCCTTTCTCCAGATATCTCATACCAGGATTCCAAACTATTTGGCCTATTCTCAGTGCCATCCTCCCCAAAACTGTCACTTTGATGTAAACCAGTTCCAAGCTGATGAGTTAAGGAAATCTGATAACTTTGGGGGGGAGAGGTCTTCTTTAGATCAGTGCTTCAGCTCAGAGCTAAAATTCTCTTATCAAAATACACCCAACATAACGCTACACTGGGAACATTTGAAACTAAGTGGAATTAAAAATAGTTCAAATCTTAATGTAATTAATTGTAATGTTATGTTATATGTAGTAAAAGCACAGTGTAATTACTGTCCCAGTTATAAGATTTAAACATTACATGAATACACCAGACCTCCTGATCCTTCCCGTCTTCTCTTTTCCCAGTCCCTCTGTGCCTGCTCCTCGGCCCTGTGGCCGTCCCCGCCGTGTCCGTTTCGACTATGACAATTGTGGAGGGGGGGTACTGTCATGGTTCTCAGCCCATACCCTCTATCACCACTATTGCACCTTGCTTTTGCTCACTTCTCCCTGCTTTCATCCTTCCAATCATCCCATTAACGTTCCCCAACATGTGCACTCTTGTTCTCTCCCCCTGCTCTCATTCGCCCTGCACTTCACTAAACTGGTTCCTGTTCCCTTTATAATCCCCTCACTTCCCTCAGTCGTGGCGAAGTTTTGTCAGCTCAGCCTGCGATCCTAAGCCTTGTCTCCCGCTCTCTCCCGCAGTCTACTTGTTTATGACCTTTGCCTGTGACCTCGACTACGTCCGTGCTTAGCCCTTTTTGCCCTTATCAGCCACTTCTACAAGTACTGCACTTGGGTCCCCTAATTCCTGTGCCCGGCGGTCCAAGTGACTGTGACAGTATCCTATAGCCTAAGTCACCCTGGATAAAGGTGTCTGCCAAAGGAATAAATAATAAGAAGAAACTCTGCACTGAGTTTAGTACGTGGATGTTTCCTCTTAAATTAGCATATTATTTCATTGTTTCTCCCGTCTTTTAGACTGCACAGTGCACACAGCGGCTTGACGATGTTAACTTTTTTCTTCATTTTATCCCACGGCTTGTGTTTGAATGCGTTAGTGAAAGTTTCCGAAAATGGTGACCAAATCATTCATTTTCAGTTAATTGGGATCATCGCTGTTAGAGAAACATCTGCCATGTTTTTTTTTTCTTCAGGTGTCTTAAAATTCCCAGAATGCAATGTGTGATTGACCAGTCTTAGACCAGTCTAAGGAAAGATGGTTTTATGCTACGGTCTTAACTGAGTGTCTATTGTTAGTAGGATATATTTAAAAACATATATTTTTTTACTGTCATAATTAACATAAAAGATTGCTATGTGTTTGCACCGTTCAGCAAAGCACCTCTCACTCATAGCCAGTCAGCCTCTCCTATCCCCTTGTGCACAAGATGAAAGCTCGACACTCGACACTCGAGTCCTGCATCTCAACACCCAAAATGTATTGGTTCAGAATGCATTTTTAAGAGGCCACATTGTTTGAGGTAATTATCTATGTCCTAGTTACATTGATGTGAATGTGGTTACAATGGGTTAAAACATTATCTTCAGCATCAAGTTAGCAAAACTATCTGTGTATCCCGACTGTTATATGTTGCCTAAAGCGATGTTGATTACATGAGCATTACTGTGGATATTGGCACTTTGATATGTATTATTATAGGTTTGACAAAATCTATGTGATCAGTGGCCATGCCTTTCTGTTGCCTTTCATGGCGGTATTTGTTTTTAAAGTGAAAATCCAAAACACTTATCTGTTTAGCAAATGTTTAATGATATTTAAAAACAATGGAAGCATATGGGTTAAATTAAACTCTGGATATTAGTTATTTTTTGTGAACCATGTATTAATGTCGAAACGCGCTGTGTTGTGATTCAAAATGAAATGTTTATTGTACAAAGTCTGGTCTAAATACTGAATAAGTGAGAGTGCGGCTACAAAATTAAATTCTTTATATATATGTATTATACACACACACACACACATACTGTATTATATATATAAACTATAGATAAGCTGTCATATTTGGAAAAGGTTCACAGCCTTTTTTTCCTGTAAAGGATTTGTTAACAGAATACCTAAGATAAAAAACCTTACATAAACATACTTGAAAGCAGCAATCATGTTGGAAAACAGACCTATGTACTACAACTGTTTGTGCAACATTAAATTCTCTGTGCAAATTCCTTTGAAACACCTGTATAACGTTGTGTACTTAGAACACATTATAGTTGCCATAATGAAAATAAAACAAATAGAACAGTTTGAACAAGAGGAGATTGTGATAATTAATATCATATATATATATAGATATATAGATAGATAGATAGATAGATAGATAGATAGATAGATGGATAGTATTCATGGCAGTCAAGTCTGACCTTTAACTACTTATCACCCTTCAGTTGAAGCACAAAAATGTTGCCAGGCACTAAAACCTTACCTAACTGGTATTTTTTTTTAGCAAGGGCATATTTACTGTAAACATACCAACACCACTGTGACTAAAAACACGACCCATGCGACACATGTAAGAGTCTTAGCAGAGCCCTTCGAAGTCAAGGGTATAAGACCCAAGTGCAGGGCAAAAACAGAGTCAAGGAGACGTGGTGAACAAATGGGAGAAGAGGGTCAATTAAATGAAATGCACATGGTGTTTAGGAATGGAATGTCAGAGACAGAGCTAGAATTCAGGAGATGGCGACCTCTGGTAGAAAACTGGAAGTTTGGGGTAAAGTCTGAGTACCTGTACGGCGCAGCCACCCACGAGGACGGGGAGCAGGAGCCGCAGGCTAAGCCTCCAAATCCACGAGGTCCGAACAGCATAGGCCGGTCCATCGACCAAGTCCAAGAGGGGAGAAAGAGCCAGAGGAGCGGAAGAAGAAGGGGTGAAGTAGATCCAAACACACAGGCTTCAGGAGAGACATGAGCACAATTGAATACAGTAGGAAAAAGGGTTTTTCTGATGCAGAACTTTGAACAGGTCAAGGACTCAATGTCAAATGGCCCAGTGGATGCGCATGTGGGCAGTTTCCCTTTTTCTAATCTATATTTATGATCTGGAAACTGGGATAGTTAGCAAACTTACAGGTGATACTAAAATAGGTGGCTCAGCAGATACAATCTCAGCAGCACAGGCTATTCAAAGGGACTTGGATAATATTCAGTCGTGGGACGACACCTGGCAGATGAAATTCAATGTGGACAAGTGCAAGGTATTACATGCAGGTAACAAATGTCCACTATAATTACACTATGGGAGGAATACAATTAATGCATGAGAAAGACCATGTGGACTCCACACTTTCTACATTCAAACATTCAAAATGTGGGGAAGCAATAAAAAAGGCAAACAGGATGTTAGGGTATATTGTCAAAAGTGTAGAATTGAGAACAAGGGCAGTAATGTTCAGACTGTACAATGCACTAGTTAGAGCTCATCTGGATACTGTGGACAGTTCTGGGCTCCACATTTCAAGAAAGATATCGCTGCTCTAGAGGCAGTTCAGAGGAGAGAAACCAGACTTATTCCAGGTCTGAAGGGAATGTCCTACTGAGAGACTGAGGGAACTGAACCTTTTCACCCTGGAACAGAGGAGACTACGTGGGGACTTGATCCAAGTCTTCAAAATCATGAAAGGCATCGACCACATCAAACCAGAGGAGCTTTTCCAGATCTGCAGTGGCACATGCACCCAGGGACACAAATGGAAATTGGTCTTCAAGGCATTCAAGACGGAAAACAGGAGACACTTCTTTACACAGAGAGTTGTCACAATCTGGAACAAACTCCCCAGCGATGTGGTTGAAGCTGAAAATTTGGGAACATTTAAAAATAGACTGGATAGGATCCTTGGATCACTTAGTTATTAATGGACACCAAATGAGCACGATGGGTCGAATGGCCTCCTCTCGTTTGTAAACTTATGTTCTTAAGTACAGCGCAACCAGGTAATGTTCCTCTAGCAGTTAGTGTAATTAATATGGTGTATATAATCTACAATCCTTAAAATCGGTCTTCCTTTTTTTTTTTCAGGGGAAAAGTCAACTGCCGTCCTCCGCTGGAACTTGGACTTCAGTAAGTTAATACCACAGAGATGGATCTGGTGCAAAGGCACTGAACTAATAAAATAATCGAGAGAGAGATGGATGCATGAATTTAATACGAGTGGCCGCACAGAAGAGGTGGAACAGTCTTATAGAAGTTACAAAGTACAGGCACTTTTATGCAGACGAGTAGGATAACAAGGCCCACATGCCTGCCCCACGATGAGTGGAAATTCGGTTTCTGCCATTTATGGTCAAACCAGGGTAAAATTAAAGCAAACATAATGTTTAATATAAGGGGGGCTTGTATGATGTCTCTTTTGAGGCCCTGTTCTTCTAGGTATCAGAGATGAACTATAGCACAGTACCGGTGATACAGTGACCTTCTTTACACAGACACACAGGGAAAGACATGTGGTTCTTCAGCAATTTTCCACAGAAACAATCCTGTCTGTATCCTTCAGTGTCTCAGATAATTCTGCTATATAACAATGCCAGGTGATACTTAGCTTCTTTGCCCAGGAGACCCTGTCTCGACTCTCTGGTTGCCATTCATTAAATCTTTAATCCACTTCAATTTTCAATTTGTAATACCCAATACCGTGCCGTCTTCCTCAGGGACAGCTGCAGTTTTGCCGCCTCCCCCTACAAACCATTCCTAAAGAATCTTAGTGGTTTGTACCTCTGTACAAGCACAGCTGCTCTTTATCCTACTCTCCTTGGATAGCGACACAGGTGAAGGTGGTTTGCAGTGGAGTGTGGGTAAGCCCACATGAGTGTGCGCCGCGGGTATTGGTTCAGGGGAAACAAGTGAACACAAATTAGGACAATAAAATAAATCTAAACTCAAAACCATTAAGAAATGTCAAAAAGTGAAAAAAAAAAATAATGAAATACACAAGATCCAAAAATAAGGAAAAATATAATGAAAAGGAAGAAAAACAACTCAATTGTTGATTAAAACCCCCTTAGGCAATTTACCCCATCCGTGACAATTTTACTTACATAAATTATAGCAAAAGGTCAATTTTCCCCAGGAACATTTACTCCTAATTTGAATTTCAGCTGGGAAACCAGAATGTGAACAGCGGCTGCCGTGGTGAATCTGGACACCAGGGTGTTTGACATATAAATGACAATAAGCCTGACCTGAAGCAGGCCCAGGCCTAGCTGAAACAGGATAAGGTTATCCGTAGACAGGCCCATCGAAGTGGTGATGCTAGCTGGAAGCTCATTTTCTGGCACTAACTTCAAGACAACTGAGCCCACCACTAAACTAAGCACTGGGAAGGGGCCTGCGGTAAGGAAACAGCCTCCTCAGTACAGTCCGACTCTGTAGAGAACAGCCTCAAGAAAACAGGGTTTTACCGCAGACCTAGATACATATCTAGGTGCCTTTTGTGGTCCTCAGAATCAAAGCAGTCAACATATTTTGATATTGTAACATAGCACTGCAGTGGAGAAGAACCCAGGTGCAGAGAGAGGTAGTCAGAGACAGATTGGGGTCAAAGCCAGCAAACAATGTCTAGGAGAATCCAGAAGGCGTGTTCGTGAAGGCAAGCGGGAAGTCAGAGATCAGGCAAACTAGTAGGGAAAATCAAGGAGTCAGTGATCAAAAGTACAGGCAAGGTCAAAGGAACGGCATCACAATGGTACCAGTGAATGCTGAGGGATGTAACAGCCAGGGTTTTAGAATTAGTGCAATGACCTCAGGTGGTGGCCATGGGAATTGCAGGATGTGTGACCTGAAACAGTGAGAGATATATTATATTTATGCCTACACTGAGCAGTAAATTAATAAAATGACAATACAAAAAACAGCAGAAGAATACAGAGTAATTTTTCTATAAATTATGCATTGTTTAAAATGCATGTATGTGCTGCTAAAGGAAGTTAAACACCACTGATGGGGAAAATACACAGCAATTATTTAAATTCAAACTATATATACACTCACCTAAAGGATTATTAGGAACACCTGTTCAATTTCTCATTAATGCAATTATCTAACCAACCAATCACATGGCAGTTGCTTCAATGCATTTAGGGGTGTGGTCCTGGTCAAGACAATCTCCTGAACTCCAAACTGAATGTCTGAATGGGAAAGAAAGGTGATTTAAGCAATTTTGAGCGTGGCATGGTTGTTGGTGCCAGACGGGCCGGTCTGAGTATTTCACAATCTGCTCAGTTACTGGGATTTTCACGCACAACCATTTCTAGGGTTTACAAAGAATGGTGTGAAAAGGGAAAAACATCCAGTATGCGGCAGTCCTGTGGGCGAAAATGCCTTGTTGATGCTAGAGGTCAGAGGAGAATGGGCCGACTGATTCAAGCTGATAGAAGAGCAACTTTGACTGAAATAACCACTCGTTACAACCGAGGTATGCAGCAAAGCATTTGTGAAGCCACAACACATACAACCTTGAGGCGGATGGGCTACAACAGCAGAAGACCCCACCGGGTACCACTCATCTCCACTACAAATAGGAAAAAGAGGCTACAATTTGCACAAGCTCACCAAAATTGGACAGTTGAAGACTGGAAAAATGTTGCCTGGTCTGATGAGTCTCGATTTCTGTTGAGACATTCAGATGGTAGAGTCAGAATTTGGCGTAAACAGAATGAGAACATGGATCCATCATGCCTTGTTACCACTGTGCAGGCTGGTGGTGGTGGTGTAATGGTGTGGGGGATGTTTTCTTGGCACACTTTAGGCCCCTTAGTGCCAATTGGGCATCGTTTAAATGCCACGGCCTACCTGAGCATTGTTTCTGACCATGTCCATCCCTTTATGACCACCATGTACCCATCCTCTGATGGCTACTTCCAGCAGGATAATGCACCATGTCACAAAGGTCGAATCATTTCAAATTGGTTTCTTGAACATGACAATGAGTTCACTGTACTAAACTGGCCCCCACAGTCACCAGATCTCAACCCAATAGAGCATCTTTGGGATGTGGTGGAACGGGAGCTTCGTACCCTGGATGTGCATCCCACAAATCTCCATCAACTGCAAGATGCTATCCTATCAATATGGGCCAACATTTCTAAAGAATGCTTTCAGCACCTTGTTGAATCAATGCCACGTAGAATTAAGGCAGTTCTGAAGGCGAAAGGGGGTCAAACACAGTATTAGTATGGTGTTCCTAATAATCCTTTAGGTGAGTGTATAACCAAAGTAAAATAAAAGATGATTTTAAAATTCTGTTCTGAAATGCAGTTTTCACAGGTGTTTATTACATGTGCAAATAAGATTTGAAGTATCAATTCACATTTTTTAAAATATATTTTTAATACATATTTCTTGAGTTTGGATTTGGTCATTTATTAAACAATACTTTTAAGATCTTAACTTTAGAAAGCAATACATGTAGCCTATTACTTACGTACAAGCTGTGTATACAGTATGGAGAAGCTTCTTTGGAGAATTCCTGATCACTGATTAATAACATATCTCTCTGCACCTCTGTCTGTCACTAGTCAGTGCAGTTTAAAAAATGACAGTACAATACCAGTTCAAATTCTTTACCCATAATGAATAAGTGACAGGACAGATTCATGGTAATATCAAATACGTAAATACAGAGTTTGTTTTATTTGTTATTCTGTTTATTTTAAGAAGATTCTTTGCATAAGGCCCATTTATCGCTGCCACAATAGTGTAAGAATGAGCGTAAACACTTGGCTTCCCATCCCCTGGAGTCTTCCTGTGTCACATATATCATGATGCCACCTGAGGACCACAGTGGTCTTCCTGTGAGGTCAGGATGAGTTGGATGCCTCCATAACAGGAAGGCATGATGGGAAAGGAAACACATTGTTTATCCCCCAGACTGGCCCTGTAGTTGCACCAATGAACAGGCGTCTACAACTGAAAATAAAATATATGCAAACAGGCCACATAGACAGAACAAAAAATGTTGTCAGTCCACACTGTACACACATCTACATCAGCACCTTTCAGCATGAGGTAGAATCCCATTCAAATGATGGGTATAACAAGTATAACAAGGTTAGGGTCAGGGTTAGACTAGGGGCCGGATTAAATCAAAACTTTGACCCACCTGCTAATAGCAAACTAAAAACCTGTACATCATAGCGGTTACATTTCTGATCAGAAGATAGTGTCATCTAACTAAAAATGAAGCTGCAACTGAGTAGAGTTCTGTAGTTTACTATGAGCGGATGGGTCAAAGTTTTGATTTAATCCCAGACTAGGTTTGGGATCAGGGATGATACATGTGTTCAACATCAGAACTCATCATGAAGAATCGTTGCCCATTTAAGGTAAAGTGTTGCCAAACTTTTGAATTCTCCATGGAAAAGGACAGAGATTCAATAGATAATTGATAGACTTTGCTTAAACACCAAAGCAAGGAAAGCCAGTGTTAAATCGCCCCCCCCCCCGAGACTGTGTAAAACAAACCTCATGCCATCTAATCACAATGGCAGTTCAGTCACCCTGCAGTTCCGGAACTTCTACCTAACTGGAGGAGCAAGCATGAAAACTATATAGAAACCCTTCATTTTGAATATTTATTTTACTTTAAATCAAAGATTGTAAGAAAAGATGGCATCCTGCCACCCATCCTGATGTCCACGCTCAGTGAGACAGTCCATGGATAGCCTATGAATAAGGACGAGAGAGATGTGTGTTAATAAAACAGGATATGTGTACTAAAGACATGCAGAGAGCTGAGCTGATTCACTATTCTGGAATGGGATATTTGGAGTCAAAGCCAGATGTTAACTATGATAAGGACTTCCAGATCAGTGCCAGCAAAACATCAAAGACTATATACTGTGTTACTAGACCTGTGTCTGTATTGCATGCCGCCATTCAGAGCCCGGAGGGGGTCTGCTCCGAGGGGGGGTCTCATTCAGACGGTCACAGATCACTGAGTTTCGATTGGATTTCTTTGCAAACAGGTTTGTTTTGTTCAGAACAACCTACCGATTAATAGAGTATATAATATTGTTCTATCAAACACAGAGAAGTTCAGATCCAATTATGTAAAATCACTGTGTATTAGTACACTGTAAACACCGTTTTCCATCTTGACATTTTGAGCTCTCTACTGGTGTGTGTTGATTCTACCAAAATGTGGATGGTCTTGTTATGATCAGTAGACTGTCTGGTTCCAGAATATGTCATGATTGTCAATACTTTCTAAGATTTTGTATTCCTACTCAGACCAAGTATCCCCCCACCCCCCCATTTCAGAATGCAGAGGAGGGGCGTAAATGCAGGGGGGGTATAAAAAACTAATTTTTCACATCAGAGAATGCTTCACATCAGTACATGGTATACCAAACACTAGACAAACAACACAAGAGTGAAGAGTACACATTGTATTAAAGAGAAGCACACACATTTATTTGTTATGATTTATTTTTTATCTCCAGTTGTTTATTAGTTCTATGGTTTAATTTCAGAGTACATTGAGACATTAAACTGTGTACATTTCTGTAAAAACTGGAAAAAGTTTGGTGTTCTAAAACCTTTGACCGGCTGTGTATATTGCTATAGGAACCGGTCTGTGGAGAGTGTATCACCCATCAGTGGCAATGTACCCTGGAGCAGCAGACGTATCAATAACTAGAGCCCTATTTCAGCTGAGAAGTAGAATCAGATTTGATTGGATTGGCAAGTAATTGTCCCTGAGGGCCACTTTCTACCATCTATGTTATTATTGATATGTAATGTAACCCTACATCATTGATTTCTAAAAACATGGCACAAATAAAAACACTAATAATGCTGAATCACCCTGTGTTGATTGTCATAAGTCTCAACTTCTTCATCGTCAGTTAAGAGTATGGGATCTCTGGATGTCTGCATCAATTCAATCTATAGAGAAAGCACAGAATTGGAGAGTGAATTATGATTTGAATGCATAAATTAGTATTATTTTATATTCAAGCCTATACTTAACTTACAAGTGGAGTAATACCTTCTAATAAATGCTGATATTTCCACTGTATTTATATATAATAAGCAATACTGTACATAATTTCCTATTGAGTTCAAATTCACATGGAATTTCAGTTTACTTGGCCAGTTTATATTTACCTCCCATCACATAAATGAGCAAGCGTTTATTATGATGGGCAGACACAGACACACACACAGGTCTAGGAATATAACTATAAATCCGCACAGCCTTCTCAATGGCACACAACACAGAAAATATATTTTTACCATGTCATATATGGGATCCTGAATGGTGCCGTTGATGATCTGCAGCTTAATGAAGAGGACGGCGTCGTGCACAGTCAGGAACAGAATGTCCCTCTTCACCATGTCGTCAAAAAAGTCACAGAGTTCCAGTTTCTGGGCAATTTCATCTAAACAGAAGAGTGAAAGCACACATGTAGGGGACTGTATACCAGTCCAAGACGTGAATAAGGTTTCTACCCATGGGCATCAAACGAAATATCCCAGTTTAACAGTTTATGAATAACTTCCCTCCTTTATTTTTAAAATTACACCTGAGAAGATACCCCCCAGCCTGGACGATCTTAACTTCTCCTATTCCCGTCAGATCATCTAAAAATTGTGTGAATATTTTGTACCTGTGGGAATTTTACTAATTTCTTCCCTCGTGAAGAAAAGTGTACCTTTACCTTTGCTTTCAAGATGATGCCGTGCCTAATTAATGTAACGCAGACATCACATTGAACAGACTCTCTAGCGGAAAAACGTACAAAAATATTCTCCAAAATTACTTGGTGTGTATGATGGCATACCATCATATCCAGCGATGTAGACATTCACACTTATTCTCATGAACTCTTTAATGACCTGTTAGGGAGAAGAAACATGAGATATGAACAGATATTGTGATCTTATAAAAGCCTGCTTCTATAGGCTTGTTAGATCAACTGAATTGTATTTCTTAAAATATATATATATATTACTAGCAAAAGCAAACAATTGCCTTCCGAGTGTTAAGATTATGTACCGTTTGTATGATTAATCACATCCTGGAGGTCTGTTCTTCATCAAATTATCAAACAAATAAACAAATGTAGCATCCTGTTGGTAGTGTCATGAAACTCTGAGATGGATTTGAATCCAATTCATCTCTCGGTCTCTGTGTTTGTCCCCTGAATTGAGCCTGCCTGTCTGCCAGTCTAGGTGATAACCCCAGGATAACCGTTTTGTTATTATTTATTAACTGGAGAAATAAGCAAAAACACTAAGTACACACAAGTTCATGAGTGATATTATCTGTTTAGATATCCTCATGTATTTAATGTTTGATTCATTACTGTTAATTTTTAATGTTCATTGTATTTTTAATTAATGCACTTAAAGATATAAATTCTTCGGCTGTTATCTATCTTGAATCTCACTTTAAAATTAGTTAATAGATTGCTTTGCGTAATTTAAAGTGTTAGCAACCAATTATTGTTGCCAAAGACATCCTAACCTAAGCAGAACTTTAACTTTCTTTTTCGGCATTAGATATTGAGATTGATATAAGTTTTGATCATGCTGAATACTGATACAATTTCAATTCATATGAACCTTCATATGGTAAAAAAGGTAGCCCAGAAGGGCACCTGAGCGAACCACAGAGCCAGGGACGTGCAGTGGGGGAGCAGGGGTGCCCCTTTTCATTCCCCTGCCCTCTTTTCTGAAGTGCCCCATTTGTCCTGATCGCCCCTCCCCCGATCCGTTGGACGGCACTTCGTCAGCACCCCCTCCTCCCAGACCGCACTTCGTCAGCACAACCCCGAAAGTGCCCCATTGTTTGTTTCGTCCACTGCCCCCCTGCAAGGCTGTGCATGTCACTGCACAGAGCCATGTTGACAACTGCCCAGGTTATTATCTTTGTACTTACACGGGTTGTCAATAAACAATTTTAAATCAGGTTGTGGAAAGGCCTGATCTTTTAGTCAAAGAGTCCTCCTGCTGAATGTTTAGGAGGCAGTTATGAGGAAGACCATCCCCAACATACCTGAGGCTGGATTAAAGCCTGTATCCCATATTATCTGTACAGACTCATCCTTAGGGATAAGGAGAGCCTCCTATTTTGCATGACGGCTGTCAGAGATGGAGTGCAGTTTGCCGGTGTTTAACAGCTCTACCAATGTATGTGGTGTATACACTCACCTAAAGGATTATTAGGAACACCTGTTCAATTTCTCATTAATGCAATTATCTAACCAACCAATCACATGGCAGTTGCTTCAATGCATTTAGGGGTGTGGTCCTGGTCAAGACAATCTCCTGAACTCCAAACTGAATGTCTGAATGGGAAAGAAAGGTGATTTAAGCAATTTTGAGCGTGGCATGGTTGTTGGTGCCAGACGGGCCGGTCTGAGTATTTCACAATCTGCTCAGTTACTGGGATTTTCACGCACAACCATTTCTAGGGTTTACAAAGAATGGTGTGAAAAGGGAAAAACATCCAGTATGCGGCAGTCCTGTGGGCGAAAATGCCTTGTTGATGCTAGAGGTCAGAGGAGAATGGGCCGACTGATTCAAGCTGATAGAAGAGCAACTTTGACTGAAATAACCACTCGTTACAACCGAGGTATGCAGCAAAGCAATGGTGAAGCCACAACACGTACAACCTTGAGGCGGATGGGCTACAACAGCAGAAGACCCCACCGGGTACCACTCATCTCCACTACAAATAGGAAAAAGAGGCTACAATTTGCACAAGCTCACCAAAATTGGACAGTTGAAGACTGAAAAAATGTTGCCTGGTCTGATGAGTCTCGATTTCTGTTGAGACATTCAGATGGTAGAGTCAGAATTTGGCGTAAACAGAATGAGAACATGGATCCATCATGCCTTGTTACCACTGTGCAGGCTTGTGGTGGTGGTGTAATGGTGTGGGGGATGTTTTCTTGGCACACTTTAGGCCCCTTAGTGCCAATTGGGCATCGTTTAAATGCCACGGCCTACCTGAGCATTGTTTCTGACCATGTCCATCCCTTTATGACCACCATGTACCCATCCTCTGATGGCTACTTCCAGCAGGATAATGCACCATGTCACAAAGGTGGAATCATTTCAAATTGGTTTCTTGAACATGACAATGAGTTCACTGTACTAAACTTGGCCCCCACAGTCACCAGATCTCAACCCAATAGAGAATCTTTGGGATGTGGTGGAACGGGAGCTTCGTGCCCTGGATGTGCATCCCACAAATCTCCATCAACTGCAAGATGCTATCCTATCAGTATGGGCCAACATTTCTAAAGAATGCTTTCAGCACCTTGTTGAATCAATGCCACGTAGAATTAAGGCAGTTCTGAAGGCGAAAGGGGGTCAAACACAGTATTAGTATGGTGTTCCTAATAATCCTTTAGGTGAGTGTATACTATTGGTATCTTACTAATTACATTTCTTCCTACTCAACTGACATGTTAGTGTATGTATAATTTACACACCAGCTTTAAGGACTTCACAGACACGACATCAAGAAAGGATGCAGCTGAAAAATCCAAGATGAGGCTGTGGATATGAACTTTTGGCACAGCCACTTTCACCGGCAGATCGGCATTCCAGTCCACCTGTATGTCAACCTGTGTGCTGGGGATTTCATTGTCCTCCACTTCCTCCGGGTCCTTGTCTTTCTTAAAGGCCTTGATGTCAATGCCTGTAGTTGACACCACGCCATTCTGGACAGGAGAAAATTATAAAATAACCCATTACTTAATACAGCATTGGCAAAATCACCACAGTATGAGTCCAAAACATCAAATCAAATATGCAATAGTTGTGTAACAATACATGTTACATTTACTATTTTAGTTTTTTTATAAGTCAGAATAAGTTGACATTAGAAGACTTGGCCAAGCTCTCTTGCCCACATCAAACCAGAGGAGCTTTTCCAGATCTGCAGGGACACACGGATCCAGGGACACAAATGGAAATGGAAATGGAAATTAGGCTTCAAGGCATTCAAGAAGGAAAACAGGAGACACTTCACACAGAGAGATGTCAGAATATGGAACAAACTCGCCAGCGATGTTGGTGAAACCGACACCAAATAAGCATGATGGGTAGAATGGCCTCCTCTTGTTGGAAAACTTTCTAATGTTTCTTCTTATGTTTATTTCTCCCCCTCTTCTGGTGGCCTTATGACCTACAGGTCTAGACACAGGGGAATAGAAAATAACTGACTAGCCTCACACTGACCAGGAAGCTACAAAGGGTGGCTAGCTCTCTTTGTGTGTGTGATTGCAGCTTATGACTGGGTTTTCTTTTTGTAATAAGGGTGATTTTGATGCAAATCCAAATGTTTAGCATCTCTAATATCCCATATAACAGTTTTGTATAGTCTTGTGAAAAAGTAGTCTTTGATTCCCTGTTTGGTGTTTTTTTAGTATTTTTTGCTTGGGAGGTTTCTTTTTTATTCCTATTTTTCTTGTGGATTTACAATCGTCTGGTGGAGTTCCTTCGGTGACCAGTTCATTTGGATATTTCATTTCTATCCTTGGAACAGCACTTTACTGGACATATCATCAGACCTGAGGTGAGATCAGTCCATGACTGGATGTTCCTTTTGTTTTTTCATTTTTCTTGGAGTAAGGGATATTGCAAAGACTTAAGAAGGAGTGCATCTATTGTTCTTTGGGCTAATGCAAAGCCCCATTCACACTGAAATGCCGGCAAAATGCAGGCAACATTTGCCTGCTTTTTTTCTGCTGCACCCCCATTCACACTGGCTTTGAAATCTGGCAAATTGCAGGATGTACCCATTCACACAGAAAACGGAGAATGCCGGCAAGAGCGCTGTAGTCATGGGAATGAGACACTACAGAAGACTGTGGATTTGGAGAAGAGACATGGACAGATATTCTGGACGTGTTTGTAAAAGTTCGATCCGTTTTCCCAGTTTCCTTCCATTGTGTTTACTGGGCTATTGGTTCTAACCAGGGCGGCAGTTCGGTTGGTACTCACTACAAAGAACAAATAGTGTGGAGGGAAAAGCAAAAGATACATCAATCTAGGGTGTGTAATTGCGCTATGCACAGTTCACCAGGTTGTATGGTTGTGTGTTTTTGCAGTGTGGTCACTGGACCCAGCAATCAAAGATAATTTCAACCAGTGAGCACAGTATGAGACCCGGCTCTCGGTTCATGGTCATGTAACAAGAGGCATTGTGTGGGGTGTTGACAAACTGCAGAAAAGTTAAATTAACCAAAACAAATGAGAAAAAAAGCATGACATTACATCATGTGTATATCTATATCTACCAAATGTCTGGGTGTGCAGATCTGCAATTGATTGATTGCTCAAAACAACTTTTTATTTTTCATTTTTTTCATAAAGTTTGACATTACTGCTTTAAAATTAAATTAAATAACTCAAAACAAACTACTATATATCGTCTGACATACAGTGCATCCGGAAAGTATTCACAGCGCTTCATTTTTTCCACATTTTGTTATGTTACAGCCTTATTCCAAAATGGATTAAATTCATTCTTTTCCTCAAAATTCTACAAACAATACCCCATAATGACAACGTGAAAGACGTTTGTTTGAAATCTTTGCAAATGTATTAAAAATAAAAAACAAAAAAAAGAATATAAGTATTCACAGCCTTTGCCATGACACTCAAAATTTAGCTCAGGTGCATCCTGTTTCCACTGATCATCCTTGAGATGTTTCTACAACTTGATTGGACTCCACCTGTGGTAAATTCAGTTGATTGGACATGATTTGGAAAGGCACACACCTGTCTATATAAGGTCCCACAGTTAACAGTGCATGTCAGAGCACAAACCAAGCCATGAAGTCCAAGGAATTGTCTGTAGACCGCCGAGACAGGATTATATCGAGGCACACATCTGGGGAAGGGTACAGAAAAATGTCTGCAGCATTGAAGGTCCCAATGAGCACAGTGGCCTCCATCATCCATAAATGGAAGAAGTTTGGAACCACCAGGACTCTTCCTAGAGCTGGCCGCCCGGCCAAACTGAGCGATCAGGGGAGAAGGGCATTAGTCAGGGAGGTGACCAAGAACCCAATGGTCACTCTGACAGAGCTCCAGCGTGTCTCTGTGGAGAGAGGAGAACCTTCCAGAAGAACAACCATCTCTGCAGCACTCCACCAATCAGGCCTATATGGTAGAGTGGCCAGACGGAAGCCACTCCTCAGTAAAAGGCACAAGACAGCCCGCCTGGAGTTTGCCAAAAGGCACCTGAAGGACTCTCAGACCATGAGAAACAAAATTCTATGGTCTGATGAAACAAAGATTGAACTCATGTCTGGAGGAAACCAGGCACCGCTCATAACCTGGCCAATACCATCCCTACAGTGAAGCATGGTGGTGGCAGCATCATGCAGTGGAGATGTTTTTCAGTGGCAGGAACTGGGAGACTAGTCAGGATCGAGGGAAAGACGAATGCAGCAATGTACAGAGACATCCTTGATGAAAACCTGCTCCAGAGCGCTCTGGACCTCAGACTGGGGTGAAGGTTAATCTTCCAACAGGACAACGACCCTAAGCATACAGCCAAGATAACAAAGGAGTGGCTACAGGACAACTCTGTGAATGTCCTTGAGTGGCCCAGCCAGAGCCCAGACTTGAACCTGATTGAACATCTCTGGAGAGATCTGAAAATGGCTGTGCACCGACGCACTCCATCCAACCTGATGGAGCTTGAGAGGTCCTGCAAAGAAGAATGGGAGAAACTGCCCAAAAATAGGTGTGCCACGCTTGTAGCATCATACTCAAAAAGAGGCTGTAATGGGTGCCAAAGGTGCTTCAACAAAGTGTTGAGCAAAGGCTGTGAATACTTATGTACATGTGCTTTTTTTGTTTTTTATTTTTAATACATTTGCAAAGATTTCAAATTTCTTTCACGTTGTCATTATGGGGTATTGTTTTTAGAATTTTGAGGAAAAGAATGAATTTAATCCATTTTGGAATAAGGCTGTAACATAACAAAATGTGGAAAAAGTGAAGCACTGTGAATACTTTCCGGATGCACTGTATGTGTGACAATAGTTAGCATTACATAAGTCACCAACCTGTTGGTTCATCAATAACACTCAGAATTGCTGCGACTACAGTATTTTCAACCTCCGCCATTTCTAATGACTCAGTCCGTTTTTTGTTATGGTCACAAGTTCTTGTTCAAAGGAGGCTTAACCTTGTTGCAAAAATGTGCCCCAATTCTGTTTGGTTATGTCAGTTAGCTGACGTACTGTGTCGGCAATGCAAGGACTGCTCTATTCACATAGACCCGTTGCCAGAAAATTGCCGGCAATTAGACTAGGACCCTTGCCAGAAAACCGCTGGTATCGAAATGCCGGCAATAACCCATTCACATAGACCTTGACGGCAACTAAATGCAACCAAAAACCTGACAATTGTTTCAGCGTAAATGGGGTACAAGAGTCATTGGCAATAAAATCAGATTAATCTCATATATATATTGTTTACTTTTCACTTGTGATGGGAGTGATATTCATTGTGATATAATTCATTGTGATTGTGATATCAGCAAGAAACAACAAGTTTTACTTGTTTGGTCTCTTTATTAGTCATCAATTCACAAGCTATGTATTGCTATGAGTACATGGGTCATTTGTCTACTCAAGTCTGACATTATTCTCCGGTACAAAGGGGAAATTGTTACAGTGTTTTGCTTTCAAATGAACTTGATCACACTTAAACACTCCTATGAACCTAACCTTAGAATACAGTTAATAAAAATATTATTTTACCTTAGTAGCTCTTAACCTTCCCTTCTTAATGAGTCTCTGTATCTGCTTCAGGGCCTTGGTCCTCTTCTTATGAACTCTCACTGCGTCCACCCCCACCTGAAACAGATGTCCATTTTAAATGTTAAGAACCAATCAAATAGTCACAGTGAATCTTCTTAAGAGTGGAGGTGAGTGCAGTAACGGACTCACGATTGCCTTCAAGCGGTCTCTAAAGAAATCGATATTGGCGAAGTAGATGGGAGAATTGCATTTGAAGATTTTTATTCCCGGTTCTTCTCTAAGCTACGAAAAATAAAACAAGAAAACAGTTTCAACAGGACCTTCGTTAACATTAAACTGCATAAATTAATTACATTCCTGGTGGCTCACATTGTCTCTGCTATTTGTTCATCACCTAGTCCAGCTCACTGTGGTCTTAATAGAGCCATTGTGACTCTCTCCCCCAGTTCTGAGAGTGCCAGTGATTTAAAGAGAGCTGAAGACCCCAGGTTTAAGGTAGTGGTCGTGGGACTTACATTCTTGTAGTCCTTAATGTTCTTATAGAGGTCTGTGCCTGGGACGTTGGCAAGGGCGGAGCAGGAGGGGCTGGATCAGAAGAGAAAGGCATTCGTTAGAAAGGGAAGAGCTGTGAGGGCCTTAAACCAGGGGTCTGCAAGAAAACGGACTGCAATCCAGCAGGTATTATTATACTGTAGGTCACCCTTGAAACTCATAAGACCTTTTGGAACAATCACCTGAATGTCTTTCAGACTCTCAATTTCTATAAATTAAATCAATGACTGAAATGTTACAAAAGTGGTGCTCTATAAGGACAGCTGAGAGACCGGGCCTGGATACCCCTGGCCTAAATTCGAGTCCTGATATGTTATGAGATGGCTTCATGTGACCTTGCATAACTGGCACTGGAGGCTTACTAAAGCTAGGCATGGACAACAATGGAAACTATGTTTTGCATTTGTTTAAAGGTTCAGTGTGTCTTTTTTTCTTCCCCTAAATAACAATAAACCCCCTCTTGGTGGGCTACCCTCCCACAAACATATTGGAATGCAATCAGTTATTAGTAAAATTGTTTGGTTGTCTATGAATATGCAATTACTCTGTAGCAAAACAACCGGGTACTGGTTTTATCAAAGATGATCTAATCACCCACCACTAAAGGGATCATAAGCAGTACCAGGCAATGGATATATCAGCTGAAGCGACATGTTGCGAAACACATTTATCAATTATTCTGATCTTGAAACAATTTTTTTAAATTTTTTGCACAATTAGTTAAAACTGTACTTACAACTGGGTTCTAACCACCACTGTGGCCATTTCAAACACCACACCTGCCAGGAGCCCAAGGTCGAGTCCCAGGATTATGGATCCAATGCAGGTAAAGACCCAAATTATCTGGGGATGGAAAAAATGAAAATTGTCACACTTTTCGCACAAATGCTGTCCTCTCTATGCTCTCTTAATGTATTAGGCAGACAGTTGAATTTAGCCCATCATTAGAGGAAATTAAATTGCTTTGAATTGAACGTCTGTCAATCTGATGTGGGGGGAGAAATATAGAAATCCTATCCTGCCTTTTTTCTTTTGTGTGCTGTTACTCCTATCTTGGTCATCAGCAGTTCATATCCCTTTCTTGCAACGTATTAACTGCAAATTACCTTCCAATGCGACTGGTAATGTAGAGGTTAATGATTATTATTCATGAGTAATGATTAGAATATTGATGAGATGGGAAGGCTTAGTTTAGAATGCCAATGAAATCACTATTATAGTTATTAGAAATGACCATTCAGACACTGATTATAATATGTTAAGGCCCCTTGGGGGTATGTCCCAGAGATGGTATTAAAGCTTTGTTCTATCTTAAAACTTTTGGGGAACAGTGTCATGCTGGCCTAAAATCATTTGAGTTCTGTCTTGCGCTGTTCCTCCCATGCACGTAATAAATTCTGATTAGAACTCCTGACTCTCTTCCACCACACTGACATAACTCCCAGTTGTGGCTGGTGACTTTTTTGACAGGTGAGGCATGTATCAGGGAAAAAAACAAAAACCGGACTACAGGTTAACTGCATTTAATATGTTCCAAGACGGTTGTCCTTTTGAATTAAGGTTATTTAACTGCACAATAATAATAATAATAATAATAACAACAACAACAACAACAACAACAACAAATGAAGTATAAACAGTAGCCATAATATCTGCATGAATTTAAAAATGCAACACCAGCACTTCAAGCACAGATTACAGATTTGCTTAAAAACTAAAAAGGGATGAAAATATAGTACCCATTCAATATATACTAATTTGTTGCATGGAACACATAAAAATATAAATACACAACTTATTCATTTAACAACAACAAAAAAGTGTGATGCTGTGGCAATACACTGTCATGAACTGTGCAAAGTGGCACTTCGTGACAGACTTTTCCAGTTGCATTCACCATCACTCGTCCAAACTGATTTTTTTGGTTGACAAGCAAACATGACTAGCAGTATAATTTGTTAGTCACGGTGTGACTGGTCATCCATTTATGTACCACATACAAGGACACCTGAAATTGCCTTGTTCGTTTCACGTCTTTCTTAAAAACGTCCAGCACTGGTCTTATTCTGCCATCTTTCACAAAGACACGTCTCTCTTCATTGGACATTAAAATCCGCACTGTTTTAGCTCACTCACAATGTCGTTCTGTACAGAATTCATAAATTGTAAAACAATACAGCAAAACCAACGATATTCTTAACTACAAAACTGACACGTTCAAGTTCAACTCCACTTCCGCTTCCTGTTACTGTTTCTACAGTACAGTTCTGTTCTGCTCTCTGGCTTCTGGGATTGGAGTCTGTTTTCAATATTGTCACTACAGCGCTATTAGGGAAGTTATACAACAGATATGTTCAGTTGCATATCATTTTTTGTATTTTCTTTCAACGGATTAAAAATAAATCAAATATGCATTATATTGTTATTATGATTATGATTATTATTTTAATGTTTTGGTATTCTAATTAAACCATTCATTCTTAGTGAAGCCATGCCCCAGTTGCCTAATCGGACTTCTGATAATCCCCAATGACCCATTGACTGAACGTTGACAACTCACAGAGTCGGTTTTGTTCTGCTTCCAGAGGAGAGGAACATCCAGAACCTGCATGAACATTCCTTTGAGGTTGGCGATGACGATGGCTGCCAGGACCGACTGCAAACACAATTAGGTCTGAAGGTCACGAGCGGCTCAGGGATTTGGCACAAAATATTTTACCATCATGATGTAAAATTCTAGTACATGGTTTCAGTGGTTATATTTCTGTGAAAGGAAGCACTTATTCTTACCTTTTGTAGAGGTTCCAGGAAGGGTCCAAGGGCAACTATGACAATCAAAACTATTAAGGCTGAAAGAATACCAGCAATCTGTTGAAAGAAACAGAACACAGATCTATACGTGAAGTTCGGAGCAAAAAAAAACTTAGGTTTTTCAACTGTGATATGAGGCAGAATGTAGCTATAGCACAGAATAGAGAACAGTACATTCATTATGCAGTACAAAGCAAAATTAAAATAAGTACAATGAAAGCTGTACCTGTGTCTTTCCACCAGTGCTGACCTGGACTGCAGTGCGAGACAGTGACGTGGTGGCAAGGAAGCCGGAGAATGCCCCTGTCAAAACATTGCATACCCCAAATGCTAGCAGCTCCTGAAACACCAAGGAGATAGATAAAGGATATGTGCCACTCACTGCAATTGTAAAATAATAAGATCAGTTCTCACTCCAGCTATTAGAACATAATACGTACTTTTGTATTAATTGTAATTATATGACACCTTCACTATATTCTATAATCTCAGGGCATGTCTCTCATAAACCACTTGCAAAAGAAGTAAAGTCCATTTTAACTCTAAAGTTTTAAGTATTTCCAAATTATTTTTTTCCAACCAAATTCTTCATCTGCCTAAATTAACCTCATGTGTTATCTGAAATGTCCTGACTAATTTGTCCACAAGTTGGTTGCCAGGGAGTCATGCCTCCTGCACCTTGTTTGACACTTTTAAGATAAGAAAATACCATGCCCCTGGTGGGGGGGGGTTGCCAAATGTCAACCTAGATGGGGTGCTGGCAATTAGATGACGATGGGTGGGGGGTTGAGGGCACATTGTACACTGATAACATTTTTAACAACATATTCAATAGATTACAGTACTTAAAATAACCAGACATCTTCCAAAAATACTATACAGGGGGTCAAAGTACATACACTGTATGGCCAAAAGTATGTGGACACCTGCTCGTCAAATATCTCATTCCAAAATCATGGGCATTAATATGGAGTTGGTCCCCCCTTTGATTAAATAACAGCCTTCACTCTGCTGGGAAGGCTTTCCACTAGATGTTGGATCATTGTTGAGGGGATTTCAGCCACAAGAGCATTAGTGAGGTCGGGCACTGATTGTTGGGCGATCAGGCCTGGCTCACAGTCGGCTTTTCCACTCATCCCAAAGGTGGGATGGGGTTCAGGTCAGGGCTCTGTGCAGACCAGTCAAGTTCTTCGACAAACTATTTCTGTATGGACCACACTTTGTGCACGGGTTGTCATGCTGAAACAGCAAAGGGCCTTCCCCAAACTGTTGCCAAACATTTGGAAGTGCAAAATCACCTAGAATGTCATTGTAGGCTGTAACGTTAAGATTTCCCTTCAGTGGGACAAAGGGGTCGAGCCCTGAGACCATTATTCCTCCACCAAACTTTACAGTTGGTCTATGCATTCGTGCAGGTAGTGTTCTCCTGTCATCCGCCAAACTCAGATTCCTCCGCTGGACTGCCAGATGGTGAAGTGTGATTCATCACTCCAGAATTCGCATTTCCACTGCTCCCAGGTCAAATGGTGGCGAGTTTTTCACCACTCGAGCCAACGCTTGGCATTGCGCATGAAGATCTTAGGCTTGTGCGGCTGCTCGGCCATTATTATTATTATTATTTTATTTTTTTTCTTGGCAGACACCCTTATCCAGGGTGACTTACAACATAAGTGCAAAAATACAGAGAAGTACAAGGCATCAATCATTACAAGTTCAACTTAGCTAAAACATAACAATTCAAAATACATTTTACAGATTCCAATTTACAATTTACACAAGTACAGTAAGAGACTTCCTACATCCTGGACGGTGAAAGCTAAGTGCTGTCAAGATGTAGGGTTACAGGATAGGGCTACGGGAAAGGGAGCAAGGAGGAAAACAATCAAGAATGCGAGGAGCATAATAAGCTGAAGTGCTATCTAGCAGGGATAGAGGACTAATATTACAAGTGCTGTTGGAAGAGATGTGTCTTGAGTAAGCGCCGGAATGAGGTCATGGACTCTGCTGTTTTGACTTCAGTGGGCAGGTCGTTCCACCACTTAGGGGCCAGGGAGGTTGAGCTTGAGTGCATCCAGGCGGAAATGGCAGACAAGCAGGAAGAGATGCGTGAGGGGGCCATGGAAACCAATTTCATGAAGCTCCTGAACAAATAGTTCTTCTGCTGACTTTGCTTCCAGAGGCAGTTTGGCACTCAGAAGTGATTGTTGCAACCAACGAAAGACTATTTTTATGCGCTACATACTTCAGCACTTAACAGTCCCGTTCTGTGAGCTTGTGTGGCCGACCACTTCGTGGCTGAGCTGTTGTTGCTCCTAGACGTTTCCTCTTAACAATAACAGCACTTACAGCTCATCAGGGCAGCTCTAGCAGGGCAGAAATTTGACAAACTGACTTGTTGGAAAGGTGGCATCCTATGACGGTGCCATGCTGAAAGTCATTTAGCTCACAGTTAAGTTAATTCTCCTGCAAAGGTTGTCTAAGAAGATTGCTGTGTGGCTTGATTTTACAGTGGCTCTCTAAAGTATTCACCCCTCTTGGTTTTTCCCACGTCATTGTGTTACAACATGAAATCATGATGTATTTAATCAGGAGTTTTTGCCACTGATCAACACCGAAAATGTGTCCAAGTGAAAGATACGATCTGCATTTTTTTCTAAATTAATTACAAATAAAAAACTGAAAATAATTGAATGCATAAGTAATCACCCCTTCAGTCAATATTTGGTAGAGGCACGTTTGGCAGCAATTACAGCCATGAGTCTGTGTGTATAAGTCTCTACCAGCTTTGCACATCTGGACTGTTCAACTCTTTCAATGTTCAACTCTTTCCACATATTCTCAATTGGATTGAGGTCCGGGCATTTTTAAGCCGCTCCAGTGTGGCTTTGGCTGTATGTTTGGGGTCACTGCCCTGCTGGAAGATTAATCTTCTCCCAAGTCCCAGGTCTCTTGCAGACTTCAGCAGGTTTTTTTAAAGGGTTTCTCTGTACTTTGCTGCATCCATTTTACATAATGCTGCCACCAACATGCTTCATGATAGGGATGGTGTTCTCAGGATGATGTGCGGTATTAGTCTTGCACCAAACGTCGCGCTTAGTGTTGAGGCCAAAAAGCTCTATTTTTGTCTCATCAGACCATTGAATTTTCCTCTACTTGGTCTCAGAGTCTCCCACATGCCATCCATCCATTTTCGAAACCGCTGGTGGGGGTCGCAGGGAAGCCGGAGCCGATCCCTGCAGGTATAGGGCGCAAGTTGTCCGGACAGTCTGCTAAAATACTGGCCGGCTGGCAACCCTAATATGCCACAGACATCTTTACAATCTTCTACTTTTTCATGTTTGAATGGTTAAACAGATGTTTTTTATTAATATTCTGTTTTTGTTAAACAGTTATTTACATAAAATAAGTAAAAAAGGAAACAATATAAATAATGATCGCATCCTAGTTTGCACTGTTTTTTGTGGCTCCGGATCTGGAGCTGGTTAAAAGCAGCTGGAGCTGGAGCAGCAGTGTGGAGCTGGAGCTGGGGCTGCTGGAGCCGGCCTGCAGCTGGAACAGGGGGTCTCCATCAGCTCCGGAGCCAGCCTGGATCTGGAGCTGAACCTCTGGAGCCACTCCGGAACTGGAGCCACCAAACCCGGAGCACTGCCAACCCTACTCTCATAATTTCATAATGCACTGTTGAGAATAAGGGAAGTATATAAAACCAGCACACACCTGATTTCCGTCTATTGTGTAGTCAAATTTATTAGCGTACACTTTCCCCACAGAGACAGCCACTGCGTACCCCACGATGGCAGAGGAGAAACTGGAGGCCACGGTGTCTGAAAACATCTTGACATCAGGAGGCTGAGGGGGCAGAAATCTAAAACAAGCAAAAAATAAATATATTAATATTTGATACCCCTGTTCTTATTTCTGAGTTCCCTTTATTTTCTCTTTTGTTTTTAACTTATTTGTATTGATGTATGGCACCTCAAGATACTCAATGTGCAACTGGACACTATACAAATAAGGTTTGATTGATCGATTGATGCTTTTTAGGATGCTTTCCATAGGATGTTGTTCCAGAACTGTACAGGGTTCTTTAAATGTTTTTTGGCAAACTCTAATCTGGTCTTTCTGTTTTTGGGGCTTACCAATGGTTTACATCTTATGGTAAACCCTCATTTACTCTGTTGAAGTCTTCTCTTGATTATTGACTTAGACACAGATACGCCTACCTCCTGGAGGGTGTTCTTGATCTGGCCAACTGTTGTGAAGGGGTTTTTCTTCACCAGGAAAAGAATTCTTCTGTCATCCACCACAGCTGTTTTCTTTTTAAGAATGTACCATATAGTTGATTTGGCCACAACTAATGTTTTTGCTATCTCTCTGATTGGTTTGTTTTGATTTCTAAGGCAAAACTGAAGGCAAAATGCCCTAAAAACAAGCAGGAAGTAAAGACAGCTGCAGTACAGGCCTGGCAGAGCATCACCAGGTAAGAAACCCAGCATCTGCTGATGTTTATGGTTTCCAGATTTCAGGCAGTACTGAAACTCACAATTTAACAACTGAAAACTTTAAAAAATAAAACTTGAAATATGGAAAAATATTTCACCAAGTAAAATATCTACACTTGAATTTAACTAAAACAACATGTCTGAGACTCTGAGACATGCAAGATAAAAAATGTCCATACCCCCTTGGGATGCTCTTGACAATGTGTGCCTTGTACTTTGCCTCCAAGTTAACACCATAAGAGATGGCTGTTGCAATGATAGCCTGTAAGAGAAAAAAGAGGTAGAGAAGGTATCCCAGGAGACCTAACAGGGAAGACATTTCTGTCTTCTTTAAAATCATTATTAAAAAAGGAGCAAGGATGTTAATGGGTAAATGTAAAATACTATACTTAAATTGGAAGGAATCACTAGTTAATGCATTTTTGATCATAAGCTCACCTGAGTAAATATACTGAACACAAATATAAACACAACATGTAAGTGTTGTTCCCATGTTTCATGAGCTGAAATGAAATATCACATACATTTACCACACGCACAAAAAGCTAATTTCTCTCAAATGTTGTGCACAATTTTGTTTAAATCCCTGTTAGTTACCATTTATCCTTTTCAAAGATAATCCATCTACCAGACAGATGTGGCATATCAAGAAGCTGATTAAACAGCATGATCATTACACAGGTGGAACTTATACCGGGTACTGTAAAATGCCACACAGATGTGTCAAATTTTGGTCCTGGTGGCTGGTCTCAAACAATGAAGAAGCCGGATGTGGAGGTCCTAGGCTGGTATGGTTATACATGGTCTGCGGTTGGGAGGCCTGTTTGGACATACTGCCAAATTCTCTAACGTTGGAGTCAGCTTATGGTAGAGAAATGAACATTAAATTCTCTGGCAGCAGCTGCGGTGAACATTACTGCATTCCTGGTGAAACTGTGGGTTTGCAAAACCAAAGAATTTCGTTACAAACGGTCAGAAATCATCTCAGGGAAGCTCATCTGTGAGCTCGTCGTCCTCACCAGGGTCTTGACCTGACTGCAGCTCTGGGAAATTCCTGCAGTCAGCATGCCATGCCCCCAGTACTTCAGTTAGGGAAGATGTGCTTTTCCAAATAAGTGATAAAGGATCTCTCTCTCTCTCTCTCTCTCTCTCTCTCTCTCTCTCTCTCTCTCACTCACACAGTTGCCTTACCCTGTGATACTTCTGTCTGCCTGGTGTTTGGCTCTACCAACCCGGGCATTTACTGTTATTAGTGTTTTGTTTGTAGTTAGGGACTGTTTATGTTTAGTTAGTGCTCGAACAGAGCTAGATTTTGTTTTGTTAGTTTGGAGACTGTGCCTCCCATTGAGGGGAGAGAGAAAACTACAGCAAGCCTGTTTTGTACCCTCTGCCTGCCTCCCTACTGTGCATTTCAAGACCAGACCCCGCCAACATACAAGCCCTTTTTGTAACAGGCCCCCCAACCTGCTACTAAATATATATACAGTTAGGCCCATAAATATTTGGACAAGGACACAATTTTCCCCAAGAACAAGCAGGAACTAAAGACAGCTGCAGTACAGGCCTGGCAGTACTGGCCTGGCAGAGCATCACCAGGGAAGAAACCCAGCATTTGGTGATGTCTATGGGTTCCAGACTTCAGGCAGGCATTGGATGCAAAGGATTTGCAACCAAGTATTGAAACTCACAATTTAATTAATGATTATGCTAGTTTGTCCAATTACTTTTGAGCCCCTACAACTGAGTGGACCACATATAAAAATGGGTGTAAATCCTACACTGTTCACCCAATCTGTAACTACCCTCAAAGTAGAGAAAGTCTACACTTAAAGCACATATTGATTATTTCCTTTCAAATCCACTGTGGTGGTGTACAGAGCCAAAATTATGAAAATTGTGTCACTGTCCAAATATTTATGGACTTAACGGTGTGTGTATATATATATACAGTGAGGGAAAAAAGTATTTGATCCCCTGCTGATTTTGTACGTTTGCCCACTGACAAAGAAATGATCAGTCCATCATCAATCTCTCTTAAAGGGACTGCTCCTAATCTCAGCTCGTTACCTCTATAAAAGACACCTGTCCACAGAAGCAATCAATCAATCAGATTCCAAACTCTCCACCATGGCCAAGACCAAAGAGCTGTCCAAGGATGTCAGGGACAAGATTGTAGACCTACACAAGGCTGGAATGGGCTAACAAGACCATCGCCAAGCAGCTTGGTGAGAAGGTGACAACAGTTGGTGCGATTATTCGCAAATGGAAGAAACACAAAATAACTGTCAGTCTCCCTCGGCCTGGGGCTCCATGCCAGATCTCACCTCGTGGAGTTTCAATGATCATGAGAACGGTGAGGAATAAGCCCATAACTACACGGGAGGATCTTGTTAATGATCTCAAGGCAGCTGGGACCATAGTCACCAAGAAAACAATTGGTAACACACTACGCCGTGAAGGACTGAAATCCTGCAGCGCCCACAAGAAAGCACATGTACAGGCCCGTCTGAAGTTTGTCAATGAACATCTGAATGATTCAGAGGAGAACTGGGTGAAAGTGTTGTGGTCTGATGAGACCAAAATCGAGCTCTTTGGCATCAACTCAACTCGCCGTGTTTGGAGGAGGAGGAATGAGGAACACCATCCCCACCGTCAAACATGGAGGTGGAAACATTATGCTTTGGGGGTGTTTTTCTGCTAAGGGGACGGGACAACTGCACCGCATCAAAGGGACGATGGACGGGGCCATGTACCGTCAAATCTTGGGTGAGAACCTCCTTCCCTCAGCCAGGGCATTGAAAATGGGTCGTGGATGGGTATTCCAGCATGACAATGACCCAAAACACACAGCCAAGGCAACAAAGGAGTGGCTCAAGAAGAAGCACATTAAGGTCCTGCAGTGGCCTAGCCAGTCTCCAGACCTTAATCCCATAGAAAATCTGTGGAGGGAGCTGAAGGTTCGAGTTGCCAAACGTCAGCCTCGAAACCTTAATGACTTGGAGTGGACCTGCAAAGAGGAGTGGGACAAAATCCCTCCTGAGATGTGTGCAAACCTGGTGGCCAACTACAAGAAACGTCTGACCTCTGTGATTGCCAACAAGGGTTTTGCCACCAAGTACTAAGTCGAAGGGGTCAAATACTTATTTCCCTCATTAACATGCAAATCAATTTATAACTTTTTTGAAATGCATTTTTCTGGATTTTTTTGTTGTTATTCTGTCTCTCACTGTTAAAATACACCTACCATTAAAATGATAGACTGATCATTTCTTTGTCAGTGGGCAAACATACAAAATCAGCAGGGGATCAAATACTTTTTTCCCCTCACTGTATATATATATATATATATATATATATATATATATATATATATATATATATGTATTTAATATATACGGATATGTGCTCTTTAATGTTAGCAACTATTAAAATCCAATACTCACCACTATGACTTCAATGGGAATTGACACTGGAATTTTATGCTGGTATTTAGTGTTGAGTTCTTTTACTGTAATTACAACTAAAATTGTCAGCAAACCCGCAACCAGATCCGCAATGTTGGTGAGATGAATATTCTTGAAAATGTCAATGACTGTCTGAAGGAGGAAGAAAAGTTAGGTATATTAGGATTGTAGTCAAAATTTTACAGATACGTTTAAAATATTAAGGTTAGATGAGGCGACAAAGAGTAATATTTAATGCAGGGCGACGCTTGAAAAGGTCAAACATCCACACTATCAAAGTCAAAGCCAAGGGACTAAGCAAACAAATCATCTCAATCGGTTCAGCGTCTGTCTTCCATTCTTTCAACTGCAGAAACTGTTTTGCCTCTTGTACTTTTTTAACTTTGGTTTACATGTTTGTTCATGTGTCAGTTTGTTTCAGGAAAACACTTACATATATGATTGAAAGAACTCCATCGTAGTTAAGTGTTGGCACTGAAAGAACTAGTTTTACTTGAGAGACAAAGACTTGGAACGCAGCTGCGGTGGTGAAGCCCCCCACCAAGGGGTCAGAGAGGTATCGTACCAGAAACCCAATCTGGAGTACTCCCATGCCCAGCTGGAAAAAACACATTCAGCAAATTACTAACACAGCTTTCTCTCATGCCTAACTGATGTACATAAGACTGATCTACTTTAACTCACCAACTCAAAATTAAAATGAGCTTTATTTTATCAGCAATGCTAATGACACTAACAGTAGCAAACTACATGATTATGTTGCACAAAAAAATAAATATCACATATATAAATTTCTATTAATTTGTGGGTTCTTGTAATAGCATTCATATGTTAATAATTATGTGATTAATTAACAACTAGAATTAATGACAGTTGGATAAAATCAATATTTTTATATTTTATTTTCTTATTCTTAACAGATTTTGATTTGTTTTACCTGAAATAAACCAATCAGGAAGGTCATAGTGCCAGCCACCATAACCCGGTATGCATCTCTGGCCGCTGTGTCAATAACAGTTCCATTGGTGCCATTAGAAGCTACCATAAAGTTCTGATCTGGAGCCATTGTCAAGACCACTGACCCCACCATCAAAGAGGTCACTGGAAAGGGGCCTAAAGGAAAACATAGTAGTATACATTAATTGTATGTTTTAGTTTTGTTTTCATTACAAAATACATTATCTAGTGCACATAACTCAGTATTACATTCAAGATGAGCTTTTAATGTCCATAAACAGAAATCAAGGGTCACAGAATTTTGATGCGGACAGTTTAAGTGTGTAATATCCATATATTGAAAAGCAGTTGTTTTCTTATTATAAAATAGCCAACAAAAACAGCAAATCAAATGAGAAACAAACACAGGAACATCAGGCTTACCTACAGAAATATGTTTTGAGGTTCCCATAATAAAATAGGACAAAATGGGGAAAAATGCAGCGTAAAGACCATATTTAGGTGGGATGGCGACCAGCAAGGCAAAGGCCAATCCTGCAGGACAAAACAGTGAAGCAAAACATGTGACTGGAACTGTACAGCTGCAATCTGTTCATTTTCACATAGGAGCCGTCATTGTAACACCAGCTAGGGAGAAACATTTTCCTTTTGTCTCTTTTGCTTGGATGAAATGATCAGTGGTTAATATCCATACGAGAAGCAGAACAGCAGAGTGAATTGACCACAGCTGGAAAAATATGCAAAAGGTCATTGTCACCCTCCTGTGATCAAGGAGTGGATTAGTCTGCGGACAATGTCCTATGTTTGTTTCCAATCCTGGTGTTCTCAGTCACCCTGCCCAGAGTATGCCGTACAGACATGCCCCAAGTGTCCCTTGGCATTAATATTTCTTAAGAGATTGGAAAGGCATCTTTAATTTGACTGGCATGGCCAGGGCTGCACTACCTGTCTCAGACCTAGCGGCAGCAGCAGTGGACAGGAGGCATATGTAACACACCTCAAACTGTCCATCCATACTCACCCTGCAAAGTACACACCAGTCCAGTGCTGACTCCAGAGATGATGTCACTGAGCAGCCATTCCTTTATTCTGTACTGAGGCAGCCAGTCCAAAATGGGAAGGAAACCCTTTGTGATCTGAAAGGCCCTTTTCTTGGAGAAGCTTTAATACACGTGTAAAATGGCTTCAGTACAACACCTCTACACCTTGTTTTATTCTAGATCATGTATTACATTCACACACGTCACTACCCAAACTAACACATTACAGATCCATCCTTTCCAGTATGACATTCGGACTACAAAATGCAATTTTAATTCACCCAAGAAAAATGATTAATAGAAACAGAAAGATGTGATTGTTTTGTTTTCCGTTGCTTTGTTTCTTTCCGGATTTCTGTATAGCACTCTAACACATATTAAACAGATTGTTTAACTCATTTCAAAAATGGTTTACAATTTTGGGGATCAAAAAAGTGTGATCAATATATATATAAAAAAAACAGCAAAGCAATGAATACTGAGCGAGAAAGGGGGAAACAACTCACTCGCATTTTGCCACTAATTTCTGCCGCAAAGTCCTGGAAACCCGCGCTTTTCTGTGGTGCTCGCTGTCGAAAGCAGGTTTGTTATAAACGCGTCGAGCCACGACGTAACGGTACTCAGCATGAGGAAGAGCCATCACTAAAACACACACGAACAGAAACACCGCCTTAAAATGAGCAGTGTCGGGTAAAAGATGCACAATCACATATTAGATCACATTAAACAGCACAGGTCAAACTATACATGTCTGAGACAGAAGAACAAACTGGTATTATTTAAAAACGCACCTGCATTCCAGAGGAGTGTTTTCCAGTCTGGGACCTGGCGTGCAGTTATCCTCTTTTCTACAAATTACATAGAAATACATTTGTAATATTCCTTCAAGTTCGCAATGCTTTACAGTTAAACCTACATTTTCTGACCACTGTTTATAATGTGATATATCATGTGTACAGTGTACTTGAGACGCATGTCATACATGTCCTACCGCGCTGCCGCTCCTCGCAGGGAGTCTGCGCGGCTCCAAGCCGCTGTGTCGTCAGTGACAGAGACGCCGCCGGACGGGCGAGTCCACTGAGTCCCTCTGGACACGGTGCGCAGACACAGAGCTGCGAGTTACGGGCTTCAACCTCAATCACCCTCAGCCACTTTTCATTGTATAGTGAGAACTGCAACTGGATGCAAATTAAATGAAATGAAAGGGACAATTACTCTCAACACGGGAGACAGCTACAAAGAGAAAAATAAGCACGAATAATCACATTTCACTAGCTTACCGGGCAAAAATCACACCGTTTCTTTATTGGCCAGTAGATGTCAGCAATGCCAATATAAACCTCCCGACACCGTTGTAACATTCCCGAGCCGAGCCGGACCCAAACCGTGCAGCTCTGGCCTCTAATGCCCCGTTTCCAGTGGCGGAGCGTCCGGACGCGCCGTGTTCACAGCCGGTTAACTGGCCGCTGCTGGACGCGCCGTAACGTCCGTCCACTGAGGACACGATGGCAGATACAGTTCATATCCGAGTGCATTAAACACTGTGATTCACAGACTAGTCACAATAAACTGAAGGATAATAATGGTATTAATACTGTATGCCAGCTGGTGTCCAGGCTGTGTGAGTGAATGTGTGCAGGACAATCCAGAGACAGTCAGTGTGAAGGAACACGATTCAGTTAACGTGTCCATTGACAAGATCAATGAATGAATACATTAATACAGCAGATCTGGGTTTCCCTCTAAAACATAAGGACTGGATTAATAAATGCGTCCATAAACGCCATGACTGAGACGCGCACTTTAGTTCAATTAAAGCTGCTATATTGTATCCGGATGATTCATCGTGAAACGTGTGTATTTTGTCTCAACTGTAACTTGCCCGGGTTAAGGACGTCTGATAAGTACATTATTAATAATACGGCAAAGAGTATGGTTTGCAGTTACAAATCTGTAGTAAGGAATAAATGAAGGGAGTCACGCTGTGCCGTTTAAAATACATATATACCAGCACAAATGATGACGATAACAATACATATTTGCTATTTATTTTATTGTTGCGCATGGAAACGTATTGTTATGGGAATATAATGTTGTCTACACGTTCAGCTCTTCCTAATATCTCTGAACAGAAACGTGTATTTATCATGTATCATGTAAAGCACAAAGAATAAAACAGACACAAAGTCCTCTCCTCGTCAGGCTGCGTCGCTCGTAGTTTCCCGTCTCTGTTTTTAACACGAAACACAAACCGAACCCACAGTCGCTGCTGCTCCTCAGGACGGATCTCAGCGGCGCTTTACAGACTCAGACACTTAACCCAGTGCAACCGAGGCATTACACGTTGAATCGGCTCCGGCTGCAGGGGCCTGGCCGGGGTTAAATATGGGGACTGCACAAAAAGGCTTATATGGGGCTTTCAAGATTTAAATGCATTTATTTAATATTATTTCGTATAGTAAAACAACATTTAAACAGTTCGGAAACAGTAAGCATGAGACCAGCATTTTTTTAAATCATACATTTTTTGCCTTATGTTGTATATAATTTCCAACCGTGTTATTCAGTAAGTAAAACAAAAAACAAAAAAACAACAACAAAAAAAACCACAACCAGAATATCTAGATCTGCCATAGGAATCGCCATTTTCACTATCTTTCACCATCAGGGTTTAGCACCATTAATGCTATTTAACAAAGGACCACACAGTTTTTGTATACCACTTTAATATATCAGAATTAATTTAACAACAAGAAGCAAATACAAAATATAAAACATCTTACACTGCACTCTGAACTGCAGGAACTTGTAACAGTATCTTCCTGATATGACTGTCATGATATCATGATTTTTGGACTGGGATCTGTACTTTTACCCAGGGGGGCAACACATGATGAAGCCCGGGTCCAAATAAAGTGCGGGTTTGGGGTTGCCAAAGTGTGGTTTTTGGTGCTGATGATGTCTGGTGCGGGAGGGGGGGGCCTTAGGGTGGATTTGGCGATGTGCTTTCTGGGTGTCTACACAGGGCAACTGGCGCACATGGGTATCAACCAGCCCACCGAACTGAACAATGGAACAGCCTTCATGGCATTGGCCAGAATTGCCCGATGGCCAGTCCACCTGTGCTGTCAACATGTTTGCCTAATTCACCAGTATAATGAGAAGCGATTTAAATACACCTGATTCTGGACGTCTGTTAAAACGACAGGGTAAATCAAGTCAACTATTTACATTTCTATGGGTTAAATAAAACAAGTTTTTACAGTGATAGTTGTGGAGTACAGTATTAGGCATACATGATAGTATGCGACAGTAGTTAGTAGCTATACCTCACCTAAAACACTGTTTCACCCACATGAACTGGCAGGCCTGTTTCATTACTTTACCAGTGAAATGTGTACCTTGATCAGGATCAAGTTGGCACAGAACACCCCAGCAGGGTAAAATGTCTTCGGCTAGGATTGAGCTGCTGTTGTGGCGAAGTCTCGGGTGGCAAAGGCTTCCACCCAGCAAGTGAAGTGATCTATGATTACAAGACAATATGCTTTGCCATGGCGTTTTGGAAGAGGTCCAGTAAAATCAATCTGAAGGTGTTCCCAAGGTCCCTGAGGACATGGTTGATGTGAATTGGAAAGGTTGTTGGGTATGCCAGGGTTAAATTTGTGAGGCACTGTTGGTAAACACGTGTTACATCTCTGCCCATGCCTGGCCACCACCAAGACTCTTGGAGCTGTGAAAATATGCTCTTGCATGTGTGTAATACCGAGATATATATCAAGTACAGTAAGGCAAATGCACTGTGGGGATAGAACAGCCATATGGTCCACGCCATATGGTCCATGCCAGATGCCATCTAGATGGCGGGTGGCCCCTTTTCTTTCCCATTCCGCTGTCTCTGCTTGATCGCAATCAGCATGAAGGCCAATAAACTTAACTGGATCGGTGCAGGTAAGGGTGCTGGTGGTGAGAGTGTTTCGGCAGCATGCTTGGCTGCAGGGTCTGCAGCTTGGCAGTGTCCTATGTAAATTCTTCTGATTATCGATTACTGCAATGTGAGAGGGGAGCAGGGCAGCATTAACCAAAGGCTGCCCAAACTGATAATTTTATATAGTTTCACAGTAGTGATGAAGCCTCTGCACTTCCATGCTAGAATATAATCATGTATAATGCAAAAAACATATTGGCTGTCAATGTAAATGTTAGCATAATGGCCAGATGCAAAAGTCAGAGCTTCAATAAAATTACTAGCTCAACAACTTGAGCAAAAAGGTAGCCCAGAAGGGCACCTGAGCGAACCACAGAGCCAGGGACGTGCAGTGGGGGAGCAGGGGTGCCCCTTTTCATTCCCCTGCCCTCTTTTCTGAAGTGCCCCATTTGCCCTGATCGCCCCTCCCCCGATCCGTTGGACGGCACTTCGTCAGCACCCCCTCCTCCCAGACCGCACTTCGTCAGCACAACCCCGAAAGTGCCCCATTGTTTGTTTCGTCCACTGCCCCCCTGCAAGGCTGTGCATGTCACTGCACAGAGCCATGTTGACAACTGCCCAGGTTATTATCTTTGTACTTACACGGGTTGTCAATAAACAATTTTAAATCAGGTTGTGGAAAGGCCTGATCTTTTAGTCAAAGAGTCCTCCTGCTGAATGTTTAGGAGGCAGTTATGAGGAAGACCATCCCCAACATACCTGAGGCTGGATTAAAGCCTGTATCCCATATTATCTGTACAGACTCATCCTTAGGGATAAGGAGAGCCTCCTATTTTGCATGACGGCTGTCAGAGATGGAGTGCAGTTTGCCGGTGTTTAACAGCTCTACCAATGTATGTGGTGTATACACTCACCTAAAGGATTATTAGGAACACCTGTTCAATTTCTCATTAATGCAATTATCTAACCAACCAATCACATGGCAGTTGCTTCAATGCATTTAGGGGTGTGGTCCTGGTCAAGACAATCTCCTGAACTCCAAACTGAATGTCTGAATGGGAAAGAAAGGTGATTTAAGCAATTTTGAGCGTGGCATGGTTGTTGGTGCCAGACGGGCCGGTCTGAGTATTTCACAATCTGCTCAGTTACTGGGATTTTCACACACAACCATTTCTAGGGTTTACAAAGAATGGTGTGAAAAGGGAAAAACATCCAGTATGCGGCAGTCCTGTGGGCGAAAATGCCTTGTTGATGCTAGAGGTCAGAGGAGAATGGGCCGACTGATTCAAGCTGATAGAAGAGCAACTTTGACTGAAATAACCACTCGTTACAACCGAGGTATGCAGCAAAGCATTTGTGAAGCCACAACACGTACAACCTTGAGGCGGATGGGCTACAACAGCAGAAGACCCCACCGGGTACCACTCATCTCCACTACAAATAGGAAAAAGAGGCTACAATTTGCACAAGCTCACCAAAATTGGACAGTTGAAGACTGGAAAAATGTTGCCTGGTCTGATGAGTCTCGATTTCTGTTGAGACATTCAGATGGTAGAGTCAGAATTTGGCGTAAACAGAATGAGAACATGGATCCATCATGCCTTGTTACCACTGTGCAGGCTGGTGGTGGTGGTGTAATGGTGTGGGGGATGTTTTCTTGGCACACTTTAGGCCCCTTAGTGCCAATTGGGCATCGTTTAAATGCCACGGCCTACCTGAGCATTGTTTCTGACCATGTCCATCCCTTTATGACCACCATGTACCCATCCTCTGATGGCTACTTCCAGCAGGATAATGCACCATGTCACAAAGGTCGAATCATTTCAAATTGGTTTCTTGAACATGACAATGAGTTCACTGTAATAAACTGGCCCCCACAGTCACCAGATCTCAACCCAATAGAGCATCTTTGGGATGTGGTGGAACGGGAGCTTCGTGCCCTGGATGTGCATCCCACAAATCTCCATCAACTGCAAGATGCTATCCTATCAATATGGGCCAACATTTCTAAAGAATGCTTTCAGCACCTTGTTGAATCAATGCCACGTAGAATTAAGGCAGTTCTGAAGGCGAAAGGGGGTCAAACACAGTATTAGTATGGTGTTCCTAATAATCCTTTAGGTGAGTGTATGTGACCGCTAAAACTAATATAAATAACACAAACTCCTCTCTTGTGTTTAGAAAGAATGACTACAGGATCTCCAGTTTATGAGCTTGATGATCATTGGAATTGGACAAACTGAGCACTTCAATATTAAAACAATGTGGAATACACAGAAGAATAAGGCAGTCAATATTAGTCAATTGTAGGAAAAACATTTAACAAAGAAAAAAAATATGCAAACAAATGTAGGAGAAGGATGTGTGTGTAGGTTTAGAGCAAGGGTTCCCCATGTCTGGTGATGGAGGGCCAATTTCCAGAGGTTGTATGGGATAAGGGGGCTGCAGTAGAAAATGAAACACAGATGAAAATAAGATGTCCAAATTTATACCTTTTAATGAACTTTTCCCCACAAATTACATGTGCAATTTGTAACAGTGTTCAGAAACTAAAAATATAGAAAAGGTTCAGAAAGGGGTGAAGGTTGGCTTTGGGGGGCCACACCAAACATTCTTGAGGGACGCTTTCGGCCCCCAGGCCACACTTTGGGAACCTATGGTGGGGTGGCCAGAAACGGAGTCTCAGAGACCACAGGTGACAAACACTTATTCAATAGACAAAATAAACCAGCACGATGGCCAAACCAAAAGAAACAAATAAAAACAAAACAAACAAAAAAGACACAGGATGGTCAAGGACGTCACTGTGCAAGGAAACAAAGTTTTAGGCCTATGAGTATGGAGTTGGGCAGCTCTAACATGGTTGAATATAGCCAGTGTCCACTACCCTGTAAAGAGTCCAGTGCAGTTGTGTGAAATATCCACACTGGTGTAAACAAATCACTACAGGGCCTTCTACCATGAAATGTGCTTCTCTACCTACACTATAGGTGAAGAGATGCATTCAAAGCAAATGTATGAACAAAATATGGAACTGAGAATAATAAACAAATAATTTGTTTTGCTCCACATCCCACAGGGTTTTACTGTAGACCTAGATACATATCTAGGTGCCTTTTGTGGTCTTCAGAATCAAAGCAGTCAACACAGTTTGAAATAATATTATATTTATGCATATATTGAGCAGTAAATTAAATGAGAATACAAGAAACAGCAGAAGAATACAGAGAATACAATTCAAACTATACATGTTTGAATAACCAAAGTAAAACACTGTTCTGAAATGCAGTTCTCACAAGTGTTTACAATTACATGTGCAAATAAGATTAGAAGTATCATTTCACATATTTATTATTAATACATATTTCTTCAGTTTTAATTTGGTCATTTATTAAACAATACTTTTAAGAGCTTAACTTTCAAAAACAAGACATGTATTACTTAGATACAAGCTGTGTGTACAGTATGGAGAAGCCTCTTTGGAGAATCTTTAATCACTGATTAATATCATGTGTCTCTCTGCACCTCTGTCTGTCACTAGTCAGTGCCCACGCTCTGGGCCGGAACAGCCTTTGTGAAATTGAGAGTATGATAAAAGCCTAAACCAAATCAAACCTTTGTCCTACCAGCAATTCACAAATCACAAATGTGATCCTTATTTATTTATAAGACACAGAAAGTGGCTTCTGACAATCAAACACAACCCAACTGAATATAGGTTTGTGATGTGTGGGTAGGTCAAAGTGTTGTTTTGTTCCGGGCCTCAGTTTCAATTAAGACCTATACAAGAAGGACAGTACAATGCCAGTTCAAATTCGTTACTCATAATGAATAAGTAACAGGACAGATTCACGGTAATATCTAATACATAAATACAGAGTTTGTTTTATTTGTTATTCTGTTTTTTTGAAGAAGATTCTTTGCTTAATCTTCAAAGTATTTCATGCATTTAATGTGCCCCTACATAGACATCAATACTACAGGCAGTAGACAGCACTGCTCCCTCATGGAGAAAGAGGATATGTGGGTTGCCGGATTATGTCAGACATGCTTCACTTGTTCTGATGTTGCTGCTTTCAATTTCAGTTCCTTCAGATTTTAGTGGGCTGCATACAAAAAATGCTGTCAATCCACACTGTACACACATCTACATCAGCACCTTTTAGCAAGAGGTAGAATCCCATTCAAATTAGAAACAGTAGGCTTAAACTTGTGGTCATATCTGACAATATTGGGCTCTGATTCTCAAGGAATTGATGTATGAATCCCCCAGGAATAACACATGAATACATTATGCACTTAATCTGAGTTCTGCTGTGAATCACAAGTATAACAAGGTTAGGGTCAGGGTTACAGACTAGGTTTGGGGTCAGGGATGATACATGTGTTCAACATCAGAACTCATCATGAAGAATCGTTGCCCATTTAAGGTAAAGTGTTGCCAAACTTTTGAATTCTCCATGGAAAAGGACAGAGATTCAATAGATAATTGATAGACTTTGCTTAAACACCAAAGCAAGGAAAGCCAGTGTTAAGTCGTCCCCCCCCCCCGAGACTGTGTAAAACAAACCTCATGCCATCTAATCACAATGGCAGTTCAGTCACCCTGCAGTTCCGGAACTTCTACCTAACTGGAGGAGCAAGCATGAAAACTATATAGAAACCCTTCATTTTGAATATTTATTTTACTTTAAATCAAAGATTGTAAAAAAGATGCCATCCTGCCACCCATCCTGATGTCCACGCTCAGTGAGACAGTCCATGGATAGCCTATGAATAAGGATGAGAGAGATGTGTGTTAATAAAACAGGAGATGTGTACTAAAGACGTGCAGAGAGCTGAGCTGATTCAATATTCTGGAATGGGACATTTGGAGTCAAAGCTAAAGGTTAACTATGATAAGGACGTCCAGATCAGAGCCAACAAAACATCAATGCTCAGGGACTTCAATGGCAACTGCCTTTACATGGAACTGGAAGGATCAACTGTCTGACAGCACCAAACCATCTTCTAGCTGGAGGCCAACTACCAATGAACATCAATGGACACATGATGCACAGAGCAACAGGCTTTTGATAAGGGCTTGGAGGTGTCCACTAACAATAACAGCAGCAGCGGCAATGTCTAAGCTTGTTCCCCTGGAACCTGTCCCACCTCACCTCCTGATCCTTTTTTACACTTCTACAAAAACATCGTATCTCATCCTACATCTTGGGAGAATTAAAACCAATCTGAGTGTAACAGAAGGACAGGCCTATCTGCTCATGTATACTGCTATAGGAACCAGTCTGTGGAGTCTGTATCACCCATCAGTGGCAATGTACCCTGGAGCAGCAGACGTATCAATAACTAGAGCCCTGTTTCAGCTGACCATATTGGATTGGATTGGCAAGCCATGGTCCCTGAGGGGCTTGTTGTTATTATTATTGATATGTAATGTAATCATTGATTTCTAAAAATATGGCTCAAATAAAAACAATAATAATTATGAATCACCCTGTGCTGATTGTCATAGGTCTCTACTTCTTCATCATCATCATCAGTTAAGAGTATGGGATCTTTGGAATTCTGCATCAATGCGATCTATAGAGAGAGCACAGAAATGGAGAGTGAGTTTAGATTTTCTTGCATAAATTAGTATTATTTTATTGTCACGCCTATTTTTCATAATATGAGATTTACTATTGAGTTCATAATAAGTACATTAATTTACACAACATTCACTTCTGTTATCCTGAACAAAATTTCAACCACAAAATGTTTCTTTCACAAACTTATAATGCCAGATACTTGGACTGGCATAACTCTGGATAACAACCTGACGGTCATTAAGAAGTAAAATAGCATTTTTAACAGTTAAATTGTCTGCTCTGTTTGGGCCCAAGTCTTTGAGTCTTTTTGACTGTTCTACGATATGGAATTCAGTTTAATCGGCCAGTTCATATTTACCTCCCATCACATAAAAGAGCAAGAGTTTATTATGATGGGCAGACACAGACACACACACAGGTCTAGGAATATATCTATAAATCCACACAGCCTACTCAATGACACACAACACAGCAGAGGTATTTTTACCATGTCATATATGGGATCCTGAATGGTGCCGTTGATGATCTGCAGCTTAATGAAGAGGACTGCGTCGTGCACAGTCAGGAACAGAATGTCCCTCTTCACCATGTCGTCAAAAAAGTCACACAATTCCAGTTTGTGGGCAATTTCATCTAAACAGAAGAGTGAAAGCACACATTCAGGGGACTGTCTACCAGTTGAGGACACAAAGGTTTCTACTTATGGGCACCAAACAAAATATCCCAGTTTAACAGTATATTAATCACTTCCCTCATTTTTTGAGTATAGCTGAGAAGATATTCCTCAGCCCAGATGATGTGTGCATCTTAAGTTCTCCTAGTCCCTTCAGATAATCTAATACTTGTATCATTATGTTGTAGCTGTGGGCATGTTATTCATTTCTAATCATCTATAACTTCAGCTTCTCTCCATTCCTCTTCTATAAATAATCACTGTGTCCCTCTCAGACACTTTATGTATCCCCTAACTGATTATCTGATTCATTCACCCATCCTCTGGCCTGTGTTTGCCACTCCTGGTACTGTTTGGTTTCTTTCATGGACCTTCTAATTTTCAAATTTATAATATAAATCACCATCATCATTTGTACAGACTCTCTAGTGGAGGAGCATGAAAAAACATACTCCAAAATGACTTGCTGTTTTTATATAATACCATCATATCCAGCGATGTAGACATTCACACTTATTCTCATGAACTCTTTAATGACCTGTTAGGGAGAAGAAACAGGACAGTTCTCTTTGATATGAACACAGATATTGTGATCATAAGTGCACACAAGTTTATGAGTGATGCAATCTGTTTAAATATTATCCCCATGTATTTAATGTTTAATTAATTATTGTTAATTGTTAATATTCATTGTGTGTATTTTTAATGAATGCACTTAAAATATATTAATTCTTCTGCTCTTATCTATGTTGAATCTTACTTTAATAGGAGTTAATAGCAGATTGATTTGCGTATAAACACTGTCTATATCTAAAGTGTTAGCAACCAATTCTTGTAGCCAAAGACATCCTAACCTTACCGGAACTATAACTTTCTATTTGGGCATTAGATATTGAGACTGATATAATTAGTTTTGATCACTCTGAATACTGATACAATTTCAAATTTCAACATTAATATGAACCTTCATCTTAATTAATTATTGTAGTCTCTACACCCCATAGTACATATACAATATTAGTATCTTACTAATTACTTTCCCTCCTATTCAACTGACATGTTAGAGTATGGTATCAATTTACACACCAACTTTAAGGACTTCACAGACACGACATCAAGAAAGGACGCAGCTGAAAAATCCAAGATGAGACTGTGGATATGGACTTTTGGCACAGCCACGTTCACCAGCAGATCAGAATTCCAGTCCACCTGTATGTCCACCTGTGTGCTGGGGATTTCATTGTCCTCCACTTCCTCAGGGACTTTGTCTTTCTCAAAGGCCTCGCTGTCAATGCTTGACACCACCCCATTCTGGACAGGAGAAAATTATAAAATAACCCACTAAAACAGGTAGAACATAAGAACATAAAGTTTACAAACGAGAGGAGGCCATTTGCCCCATCGTGCTCATTTGGTGTCCATTAATAACTAAGTGATCCACGGATACTATTCAGTCTATTTTTGAATGTTCCCAAATTGACATCTTCAGCCACATCGCTAGGGCATTTGTTCCAGATTGTAACAACTCTTTGTGAAGGAGTGTCTCCTGTTTTCTGTCTTGAATGCCTTTAAGTTTGATGTGGTCAATGCCTTTCATAATTTTGAAGACTTGGTCCCCACGTAGTCTTCACTATTCCAGGGTGAAAAGGTTCAGTTCCCTCAGTCTCTCAGTAGGACATTCCCTTCAGACCTGGAATAAGTCTGGTTGCTCTCCTCTGAACTGCCTCTAGAGCAGCGACATCTTTCTTGAAGTGTGGAGCCCAGAACTGTACACAGTATCCAGATGAGCTCTAACTAGTGCATTGCACAGTCTTATTTACAGACAATTTACCCTACCATTTTGTTTGCCTTTTGTATTGCTTGCACACATTGTTTGGATGGGGAAAGTGATGAGTCCACATAAACTCCTAGGTCTTTCTCATGCGTTACTTCTTCAAGTTATACTCCTCCCATATTGTAATTATAGTGGACATTTTTGTTACCTGCATGTAATACCTTCATAGAATATGTCCACATAGAATTTTATCCAAGTCCCTTTAAAAAACCTTTGCTGCCAAAATTGTATCTGCTGAGTAACCTATTTTAGTATCATCTGCAAATGTGACAAGTTTGCTAACTATCCCAGAGTCCAGATCATTAATATAGATTAGAAAAAGCAAAGGCCCTAGTACTGATCCCTGTGGAACTCCACTAACAACCTCACTCCAGTTAGAAGTAGCTCCTCTTATCGACACCCTCTGTTTCCTAAACATCAACCAGTTCATAATCCATCTACTTACATTACCCTGAATGCCCGCAGCTTCCAATTTGAGGATCAGTCTTCGGTGTGGAACCTTATCAAAAGCTTTTTGAAAATCTAAGTATATCATATCATGTGCTTTCACATGATCTATAGCTGCAGTTGCATGTTCAAAAAACACTAATAAATTAGTAAAACATGATCTGCTTCGTCTAAACCCAAGAATGTCCTCTATTTTCTGTCTAATAATTTTTTCTAAATGTTTACAAATAACGCAGGTGAGACTGATTGGTCTGTAATTTCCTGGCTCAGTTTTGTCACCTTTCTTTTGGATAGGTATGACATTAACAGTTGGCACATCCCCTGTTCTAAGCGTCAATTGGAATTGATTTCCATTTTTAGCCTTTAGTTGTTTTACTTCCTCCATTATTGATCTCTTGCTGTTATAGTATTGAAAAAGTTGTTTGCATTCGTTTTAACTCCAAGACATATGTTTCTTTATATTTCCTTGTTCGCTTTCCAGATCCCTCGCTTAACATCTCTTTGCAGTTCTACATATTCTTTGTATTTTGAGTCATCTCTATTCCATTTGTATGCGCTGTATTTACTTTCTCTTGATTTTTTTTGCATATTTCTATTAAACCATTTTGGCCAAAGTTTGTTTTTTTGGTCCTCAAATTGATAAGTTTTGGTACTGAACCTGTAGTAGTATGTTTTAAAAATATAACCATCAATTTTCGACTGAATCTGTATCCAGTACCTCCATTACTAAAAACAGCTTGGACAAAATCACCACTACAGTATGATCAAATCAAATTTGCAATAGTGTTTACTTTAAAAATAACTTGATCAAAAATTATGTTTTACTTGATCCAAAATTATGTTTTGCTAATTGCTAAAACCTCCTATGAACCTAACCTTAAAATATGTGTGTAAAAAGATTCAGATTTTACCTTAGTCACTCTTAACCTTCCCTTCTTAATGAGTCTCTGTATCTGCTTCAGGGCCTTGGTCCTCTTCTTATGAACTCTCACTGCATCCACCCCCACCTGAAACAGATGTTCATTTTAAATGTTAAGAACCAATCAAATAGTCACAGTGAATCTTCTTAAGAGCGGAGGTGTGTGCAGTAACGGACTCACGATTGCCTTCAAGCGGTCTCTAAAGAAATCGATATTGGCGAAGTAGATGGAAGAATTGCATTTGAAGATTTTTATTCCCGGTTCTTCTCTAAGCTACGAAAAATAAAACAAGAAAACCGTTTCAACAGGACCTTCGTTAACATTAAACTGTTTGTTCTTTGGCTAACTGCATAAATTAATTACATTCATGAAAGAAAACAAGGTTGTATATTTCAGGTTAAAATCACTTTGACACCATAATGCACCATGTATGTACAGAAGCCAACAATAATGAGATGCTTAAAAAATCGAACATAAACATAAATGTAATTTGATATTCTTAAACAAGGAGTCCCCAGTCCTGGTGGCTCACATTGTCTCTGCTCTTTGTTCATCACCTAGTCCAGCTCACTGTGGTCTTAATAGAGCCATTGTGACTCTCTCCCCCAGTTCTGAGAGTGCCAATGATTTAAAGAGAGCTGGACTGGAGACCCCAGGTTTAAGGTAGTGGTCGTGGGACTTACATTCTTGTAGTCCTTAATGTTCTTATAGAGGTCTGTGCCTGGGACGTTGGCAAGGGCAGAGCAGGACGGGCTGGATCAGAAGAGAAAGGCATTCGTTAGAAAGGGAAGAGCTGTGTTGGCCCTAAACCAAGGGTCTGCAAAACTGCTTGAAACTCAGAAGACCTGTTGGAACAATCACCTGCATGTCTGTCAGCCCCTCAATTTCTATCAAATGAATCAATGACTGAAATGTTAAAAAAGTGATGCTCTGTAAGCACAGCTGGATTTGGGGCTATATTTAAAAAAAAAAAGAGTTTTCTTAGCAAACTCACTGCTCACACACACACATATACATATATCCCAAACAGTTGTATAATAATATACAAAACAAAATAAACAATATAAAAGATGTACCCCTGTAGTGATCACATGTGTTATAATGTAATCTATTGCATTATGTTACAGAAGACTGGTATTGAATCTCAAAACTCAAAATTCTATATCTCTGAACAGTGATGCGCACAGCCTAGTGGGGGGGCAGTGGCTGAAACAAACAAAGGGGCACTTCGGTCTGGGGGGGTGCTGATGAAGTTCGACCCAACTTCCCAGTTGCGTATTGGGGGAGGGGCGATCGGGACAAAGGGGGTACTTAGGAAAAAAATGAGAGGGGAATGAAAAGGGGCAGTGGCTCGATACATCCCTGTATCTGAAGATAACATAAAAGCATCCGCGCTGCAGCGTCTTCACTGCCATGAGGTGCTGGCCCAAATAAGGCAAAAATATAGAATGAAAAAGGACACTTCTATTACAAAAGTTTCATTTAATTGAATAACAAAGCCTTTCGACACTACTGTGTTATCATCAGGGCTATAAATACCTAATATGTGAGAGTGCGGCTACAAAATATTGTTTTCATTATATACATAATAAATATAAAATTTGATGTTACGCACGCCATCTTAAACAACTTCTGTTTTACATAAAGTGTGAACATCACCATGGACATGATTTCGGGACATTTTCTCATATACAACTGTACTTAAATCATAAAGTGAATAATAAAGTTAATATGTAAAATAAACTGCAGTGATGCAGTCATGGATATCGCTTAGTCATTAATTCACTTCTGATTGGTCAAATTCTTTCCAGTCGCGGCGCAATAATCAAGACAGTAGACCGTTTCCATCTGAGCGATGCTAATTCTCCTTAAAGCAGTGTGGAATACAGGCAGGTCTACGATTTCCACTGAACCACCAACACACTTTATATTCATGTCTGATGCAGGACGAGCCTTTAGAAGGATGCGTAACTCATTTTATGAAACTGTTTTGATCGGAGACATGAACCAAATTAGTGAGAGTGTAGCAAATCTCTTTCAAACCCCCAAACAGCCTCTGAATGCTCAAAAACAGTCTTTGTTGACGAATGCATGCATCAGAACAATCAATAACTCACTCTGCTGGTCCTTCAGAAAATAGAGACCTGCCTCTGAAAGCTTATAACGTGTGTCGCTCAGTGCGGAGTATCGGGTCCGGCCGCGGGTTCGAGCCCATCTTTGACCAGGAAAAGAAAGCGCTAATGGACGAGAGAGGGGGCGGATCTGTGCCGCGGATCCGGCTCACTGATTGGCTCACTACAGCACTGCTCATTATGCTACAGTGTGATTGGTCACAAGTATCTAGCAAACCTGAAATTTGTTAATTCCACGTATATGTATGTAATTCCTCTCTCCAATTAGATAACAGTAACAAGTCATCTGTGGGAAATGTAGTGGAGTAAAAAGTACGTTTATAAATGTAGTGGAGTAAAAGTAAAAGTAGCCACAAATAAAAAATACTTAAGTAAAGTACAAATACTTGAAAAATGTACTTAAGTACAGGAACAAAAGTATTTGTACTTTGTTACTTTACACCCCTGCTCAAATATTCCAAATGACACTTGGAACAGGGGATGTGCCAACTGCTAATGTCATACCAATCCAAAAGAAAGGGGACAAAACTGAGCCAGAAAATTACAGACCAATCAGTCTCACCTGCATTATTTGTAAAAAAAATTGAAAGAATGATTAGACAGAAAATAGATGAGCATCTTAATGAAAATCACATTCTTGGAGATAGTCAACGGGTTTAGATGAGGCAGATCATGTCTTACTAATTTATTAGAATGTTTTGAACATGCAACTGCAGCTGTAGATCACGTGAAAGCACATGATATGATATACTTAGATTTCCAAAAAGCTTTTGATAAGGTTCCACACCAAAGACTGATCCTCAAATTGGAAGCTGTAGGCATTCAGGGTAATGCAAGTAGATGGATTATGAACTGGTTAATGTATAGGAAACAGAGGGAGTTGATTAGAGGAGTTGCTTCTAACTGGAGTGAGGTTGTTAGTGGAGTTCCACAGGGATCAGTACTAGGGCCTTTGCTTTTTCTAATCTATATTAATGATCTGGACTCTGGGATAGTTAGCAAACTTGTCAAATTTGCAGATGATACTAAAATAGGTTACTCAGCAGATACAATTTTGGCAGCAAAGGTTATTCAAAGGGACAAAGGGGGTATTCAGTTGTGGGCCGACACCTAGCAGATGAAATTCAATGTGGACAAGTGCAAGGTATTACATGCAGGTAACAAAAATGTCCACTATAACTACACTATGGGAGGAATAGCACTAGATGAAGTAACGCATGAGAAAGACCTAGGAGTCTACGTGGACTCCTCACTTTCTCCATCCAAACAATATGGGGAAGCAATAAAAAAGGCAAACAAAATGTTAGGGTATATTGTCAAAAGTGTAGAATTGAGAACAAGGGCAGTGATGTTCAGACTGTACAATGCACTAGTTAGAGCTCATCTGGATACTGTGTACAGTTCTGGGCTCCACACTTCAAGAAAGATTTTGCTGCTCTAGAGGCAGTTCAGAGGAGAGCAACCAGACTTATTCCAGGTCTGAAGGGAATGTCCTACTGAGAGACTGAGGAACTGAACCTTTTCACCCTGGAACAGAGGAGACTACGTGGGGACTTGATCCAAGTCTACAAAATCCGAAAGGCATCGACCACATCAAACCAGAGGAGCTTTTCCAGATCTGCAGGGACACACGCACCCGGGGACACAAATGGAAATTGGGCTTCAAGGCATTCAAGATGGAAAACAGGAGACACTTCTTCACACAGAGAGTTGTCACAATCTGGAACAAACTCCCCAGCGATGTGGTTGAAGCTGAAAATTTGGAAACATAGACTTTCTTTCAAAAATATACTGGATAGTACCCTTGGATCACTTAGTTAGTTATTAATGGACACCAAACGAGCACGATGGGTCGAATGGCCTCTTCTGGTTTGTACATTTTCTTATGTTCTTCAGGTGACAAAACATTTTCAGCTCAGGTTCCACACTGCAGATGTGCACACTACCAACTCTAGCTACATGCCTAGCGTTGCCTACAGATGCAAGCAACATGAAGTGAAAAGAGTAAACACTCTTTAATAAATGCTTTGTAAGTTCTGAAATCGAGTAATTTAAAGCTATGCTACATTTTGTTCTTCATATTAATTGTTTACAAACCAGAGTTTATACATGGTCCCTAAAGTCCTTAAAGAATTTTGCTTAAAATGTAACTGAAATAAATATGATTGAATATGATTTATATATGATTTGATGCATAGTTTATTAAACTATACGATGTTCATTTGAAATTGAATTTAAAAATCACTCAAATTATTTACTTGTTTCATGCAAAGTCTTTAAAAATAAAAGGGGGAAGGGGGGTTTGGTAAATTGACCGTATGCCCACTAATTCTTACTAAACTATACCACTGGGTCAGTGTGCCTTTATTTGTCTTCTGCTGAATAACAATAACCCCCCTCTTGGTGGGCTACCCTCCCCCAAACATCTTGAAATGCAATCAGCTGTTAATAAAAATGGTTTGGTTGTCTGTATGAATATGCAATTACTCTGTAGCAAAACAACCCGGTACTGGTTTTACAAAAGATGATCTATTCACCCACCACTAAAGAAAGGGATTATAAGCATTGCCTGACATGAGTATCTCAGCTGAAGCAACATGGTGCGAAACACGTTCATCAATTATTCTGATCTTGAAACATTTCGTTAGAACTGTACTTACAACTGGGTTCTAACCACCACTGTGGCCATTTCAAACACCACACCTGCCAGGAGCCCAATGTCGAGTCCCAGGATTATGGATCCAATGCAGGTAAAGACCCAAATTACCTGGGGGCAGAAAAAAAAGAAAATGTCCAAACCTTTCTCATGTTAGTCCTGCACTGTGGAGTAATAGTCAGGAAATAGTCAATGTGAAATGCCCCCCTTACTGTCTTCTCTATGCAGATACCCACTGACATTGACAGGCTGTCTTGATGTATTAGGCAGACAGTTGTCAATGTTCCTTCACACATCACCAGCTACCCCTGTCACGTGTCCCGAACCACATGCTGCGTCAGAGAGAGTCACATGTCTGCCACTGCCTGGCCATGTGACAGAAAATGTCTTGTCCCGAACACTTTCCTGCTAAAATGCAGATGCAGAGCAGTCTGCAGGGAAAGAAAATGTGATTCATTTAGACTGTCTTTAGGGGAAATTAAATTGCTTCGACTTGAATGTCTGTCAGTCTGACATAATTCCCGATAACCCATTGACTGAACGTTGATAACTCACAGAGTCGGTTTTGTTCTGCTTCCAGAGGAGAGGAACATCCAGAACCTGCATGAACATTCCTTTGAGGTTGGCGATGACGATGGCTGCCAGAACCGACTGCAACACAATTAGGTCTGAAGGTCACAAGCGGCTCAGGGATTTGGCACAAAATATTTTACCATCATGATGTAAAATTCCAGTAAATGGTTTAAGTGGTTTAACTTTCTGTGAAAGGAAGCACTTATTCTTACCTTTTGTAGAGGTTCCAGGAAGGGTCCCAGGGCAACTATGACAATCAAAACTATTAAGGCTGAAAGAATACCAGCAATCTGTTGAAAGAAAGAGAACAAAGGTCTGTATGTGAAGTTTGGAGCAAGAAAATTGTAGGTTTTTCAACTGTGGTATGAGGCAGAATGTAGCTATAGCACAGAATAGAGAACAGTACATTCATTATGCAGTACAAAGCAAAATTAAAATAAGTACAATGAAAGCTGTACCTGTGTCTTTCCGCCAGTGCTGACCTGGACTGCAGTGCGAGACAGTGACGTGGTGGCAAGGAAGCCGGAGAATGCCCCTGTCAAAACATTGCATACCCCAAATGCTAGCAGCTCCTGAAACACCAAGGAGATAGATAAAGGATATGTGCCACTCACTGCAATTAAAAAAAATATATTCCTTTACACTTTCATACTGTACTGTTGAGTTTAAGATACAGTGGAGGAAAAAAGTATTTGATCCCCTGCTGATTTTGTACGTTTGCCCACTGACAAAGAAATGATCAGTCTATAATTTTAATGGTAGGTGTATTTTAACAGTGAGAGACAGAATAACAACAAAAAAATCCAGAAAAATGCATTTCAAAAAAGTTATAAATTGATTTGCATGTTAATGAGGGAAATAAGTATTTGACCCCTTCGACTTAGTACTTGGTGGCAAAACCCTTGTTGGCAATCACAGAGGTCAGACGTTTCTTGTAGTTGGCCACCAGGTCTGCACACATCTCAGGAGGGATTTTGTCCCACTCCTCTTTGCAGATCCTCTCCAAGTCATTAAGGTTTCAAGGCTGACGTTTGGCAACTCGAACCTTCAGCTCCCTCCACAGATTTTCTATGGGATTAAGGTCTGGAGACTGGCTAGGCCACTCCAGGACCTTAATGTGCTTCTTCTTGAGCCACTCCTTTGTTGCCTTGGCTGTGTGTTTTGGGTCATTGTCATGCTGGAATACCCATCTACGACACATTTTCAATGCCTTGGCTGAGGGAAGGAGGTTCTCACCCAAGATATGGCCCCGTCCATCGTCCCTTTGATGCGGTGCAGTTGTCCTGTCCCCTTAGCAGAAAAACACCCCCAAAGCATAATGTTTCCACCTCCATGTTTGACGGTGGGGATGGTGTTCTTGGGGTCATTCCTCCTCCTCCAAACACAGCGAGTTGTGTTGATGCCAAAGAGCTCGATTTTGGTCTCATCTGACCACAACAATTTCACCCAGTTCTCCTCTGAATCATTCAGATGTTCATTGGCAAACTTCAGACGGGCCTGTACATGTGCTTTCTTGAGCAGTGGGACCTTGCGGGCGCTGCAGGATTTCAGTCCTTCACGGCGTAGTGTGTTACCAATTGTTTTCTTGGTGACTATGGTCCCAGCTGCCTTGAGATCATTAACAAGATCCTCCCATGTAGTTCTGGGCTGATTCCTCACCGTTCTCATGATCATTGAAACTCCACGAGGTGAGATCTTGCATGGAGCCCCAGACCGAGGGAGACTGACAGTTATTTTGTGTTTCTTCCATTTGCAAATAATCGCACCAATTGTCACCTTCTCACCAAGCTGCTTGGCGATGGTCTTGTAGCCCATTCCAGCCTTGTGTAGGTCTACAATCTTATCCCTGACATCGTTGGACAGCTCTTTGGTCTTGGCCATGGTGGAGAGTTTGGAATCTGATTGATTGATTGCTTCTGTGGACAGGTGTCTTTTATACAGGTAACGAGCTGAGATTAGAAGCACTCCCTTTAATAGAGTGCTCCTAATCTGAGCTCGTTACCTGTATAAAAGACACCTGGGAGCCAGAAATCTTGCTGATTGATAGGGGATCAAATACTTATTTCCCTCATTAACATGCAAATCAATTTATAACTTTTTTGAAATGCGTTTTTCTGGATTTTGTTGTTGTTATTCTGTCTCTCACTGTTAAAATACACCTACCATTAAAATTATAGACTGGTCATTTCTTTGTCAGTGGGAAAACGTACAAAATCAGCAGGGGATCAAATACTTTTTTCCCCCACTGTAAGTATATGAATTCAGCACACACCTGATTTCCGTCTATTGTGTAGTCAAATTTATTAGCGTACACTTTGCTCACGGAGACAGCCACTGCGTACCCCACGATGGCAGAGGAGAAACTGGAGGCCACAATGTCTGAAAACATCTTGATATCAGGAGGCTGAGGGGGCAGAAATCTAAAACAAGCAAAAAACAACAAAAAATGTATTGGGTTCATGATATTTGATACCAGTGTTCTTGTATCTGAGTTATCTTAATTTTCTCTTTTGTTTTTAACTTGATTTTATCTATGGTGCTTTAAGATACTCAATGTGCAACTGGACCCTATACAAACAAGGTTTGATTGATTGATTGAAGCTTTGGACACTTTAAAAAATAAAACTCCCAATAAGGAAAGATATTTAATCATGTAAGTAAAATATCTACTTCCTAGACTCGAGTTTAACTAAAATAACAGGTCTGAGACTTTGAGACGTGCAAGGTAAAAAAAAAACAGGATGTCCATACCCCCTTGGGATGCTCTTGATAATGTGTGCATTGTACTTTGCCTGCAAGTTAACACTGTAAGAGATGGCTGTTGCAACAATAGCCTGTAAGAGAAAAAGGAGGTAGAGAGAAGGTATCCCAGTAGACCCACCAGGAAAGACATTTGTCTTCTTTAAAATCATTTTTAAAAAAGGAATAAGAATGTTAATGGATAAATGTAAAATACTGTACTTAAATTGGAAGGAATTACTTAATGCATTTTTGATTATAAGCTCACCTGATGAAATACACTGAATACAAATATAAACACAAAATTAAGTGTTGGTCCCATGTTTCATAAGCTGAAATGAAAGATCCTAGAAATCTAACACACGCACAAAAAATTTGTTTTTCTCAAATGTTATGCAACTTTTTTTTACATCCCTGTTAGTGAGCATTTATCATTTTCAAAGATAATCCATCTACCTGACAGATGTTGCATATCAAGAAGCTGATTAAACAGCACGATCATTACACAGGTGCACCTTGTGCTGGGGACAATAAAAGGCCACTCTAAAATGTGCAGTTTTGTTACACAACACAATGCCACAGATATGTCAAGTTTTGGTCCTGGTGGCTGGTCTCAAACGATCCTACAGGTGAAGAAGCCGGATGTGGAGGTCCTGGGCTGGCGTGGTTAAAAATGGTCTGCGGTTGGGAGGCCGGTTGGATGAACTGCCAAATTCTAAAAAATGCGAATGCAACCTCCGTTATCTGGAAAAGGAAGCACTGCCCAAGGGGGCAGTTGGAACCCGATCGAAAAACGTAACTCTATCAACGCTGCCATTGGCCCCTGCACACATCACTCTAACAGGTTCCTTCCACTTCCTTTTTGTATAAAAGGTGACGTCTGCACAGGTTTGTCCTCTTTTGCCGGGAGCTAGGACTACCGCGCGACCTTTCAACCCTTGGGCAGTGCTTCCTTTTTCAGATAACTGGGGTTGCATTCGCAACCTATCGTTATCTTTCAAGTCAGAAGCACTGCCCAAGCCGGAGGGGTTACTGTATAACAAAACCGTTGCAAGGGAGGAGGCAGCGAGCTGGTAAGGGAGACTGCCCAGAGACAGTAATCCCAGGGGCCCCATAGGGCCACCTCTGGGCCACCCAGGAGCGAGGACCGCAGTCACGCTCTTACCGGGAACTGTCTAGAATCAGCATATACAAAGCGGGGCTACAGAGGTCAACTCTTAAGACTGGTTTACACTCCAATGCTCAACCATCGTCTGACCACAAACTCAGCGACAGCGAGCTGTCCAGCGATTGCCGCCCGATCAAGTCACTCGTGTCGTCCGTCGTTGAACTATAAAAGCATGGCGATGCTGCAGCAACTCTAGTTGTATGTTTCCATGTGTCTTGAATAATAGGATAAAAATATTGTTGATTGACAGGCTATGTCTAAAATACGCCCAGATGCACTGGAAAACCTGCTTGAATCACAGATGACCAGAGGCGATCATGGTGTGTGTGCATGTGTGTGTGTGTGTTTATATATATATATATATATATATATATATATATATATAAATACATAGTACTGTGCAAAAGTTTTAGGCAGGTGTGAAAAAATGCTGTAAAGTAAGAATGCTTCCAAATATAGACATGTTCATGGATTATATGTATCAATTAACAAAATACAAAGTGAGTGAACAGAAGAAAAATCTACATCAAATCAATAATTTCACCCCTGCCTAAAACTTTTGCACAGTACTGTATATACAGCTCTGGAGAAAATTAATAGACCACTGCAAATTTTTCTTAAATCAGTATCTCTACATGTATGGCAGGCATTCCATTCCATTTATAGTTTTATTTGGAATTTGGGAGAAATGTTGTCAGTAGTTTATAGAATAAAAAGAAAATGTTATAAATAAATAAATAGTACAACCAGAGAAACTGATAATTTTGCAGTGGTCTCTTAATTTTTTCCAGAGCTGTATATGTGGACTAAAATTACAGTGAATAAAACTAGATTAAAATGACAGGAGTTTTTGTCACCTAATAATAACTAAAACTAATAATAGATTAATTGACTAAAATGTGACTAAAACTGACAAGCAATTTAGTCAAAAGAGTAAGACTAAAACTAAATCTAAAATAGCTGCCAAAATAAACACTGCAGCAGGGACTGCTCTGCAACCACTGCTGCCTGCATTCTCACAGCCAAGGTGATTCCATGCTGGGGTGCCCAGATTGATTCCGACCAGGGCAAACATTTCACATTTCATGGGTAAAATTATGAAACAGGCCTATCAGCTCCTTGGTGTGAAACAGAGGTTTCACATCCCCTACTACCCTCAGAGCTCTGGCCTGGTGGAAAGAACACATCACACTATAAAGAAAGCTTAACAAAGGCTCTGCTCACAACAGGTAAGGGCTGGACTGTGTCCCTCCCTGCCGTCCTCTTTAAACTCAGAGCCCCTGTAAATAAGGGCACCCAAATTTCCCCTTACAAGCTAATGACAGGCAGGGCAATGCATCTCCTGTCTAACCTCTGGGGACCCATTGACTCTAGTGTTCCATTTAAAGATTATCTGAAACAACATCAGCATCTCTGTACACAGCTACAGTCCATGTGCTCCCACGCACAGGAGCTCCAAAACATCTTGAGTCACAGGACCCGGAACCACCTCAGCTTTCCCCTATAGGCTCCAAAGTAATGGTCAATGGTTTCCTGCTAGACCAAGCCTCAGGCCCAAATGGTATGGCCCACACACAGTCCTCCTCACAACAGATTTGTCTGTTTATATCAATAGACAGGAGTGGGGATGTAGATGGAAGCAGTGGTCTCAAGTGAAAAAAAAAAAAAAAAAAACTAAAAACTGTCCGCCTCAGGGACCCATCGTGCCTGGGAAAGCCAAAGCTGGTGGGACGCCACCACAATGACTGCCAGGGACCACCCAGTCAACCTTGCCCAACAACTCCAAATCAGAAAGAAGAACAATAGATCTGATTTTTTCAGTTCATACCACAACATTTCTATAGGATTTGGTGTCTGGAGGTCAGGAGATTGTGACAGACAATCAGAGGAACATTGATTTTGTGTTTCCTTAAGCATTTGATTGAAAACCTGAATGTGTGCATTGTTATCCTGCTGGAAAGTCCTCTTGTGAACAAGATTGATTTTCTTTACAGGGGTGACAGGTTCATGGGACACAATATCCTGGTATATTTTGGAATGTGTCCCTCAGTTCTGAAAAGGGCACCAGGCCCAGAGGATGAGAAACAGTCGCAGACTAATTCTGCCATCAGCCCTGTCCCCAGTGCACAGTTAGGTAAGATGAAAATCTGAACTTTGATTTAAAATGATAAAGGGTATCTATCTCTCTCTCTCTCTCTCTCTCTCTCTCTCTCTCTCTCTCTCTCTCTCTCTCTCTCTATATATATATATATATATATATTAATACATTTTCATTAATGTTAGCAATATTAAAATCCAATACTCACCACTATGACTTCAATGGGAATTGGCACTGGAATTTTATGCTGGTATTTAGTGTTGAGTTCCTTTACTGCCATTATAACTAAAATGGTCAGCAAACCCGCAACCAGATCCGCAATGTTGGTGAGATGAATATTTTTGAAAATGTCAATGATTGTCTGAAGGAGAAAATGTAAATTATATTAGGATTGTAGTCAAAATTTACCTGATACACTTTTAACTTTGGTTTACATGTTTGTTCATGTGTCAGTTTGCCTCGGGAAAACACTTACATATATCATTGAAAGAACTCCATCATAGTTGTGTATTGGCACTGCAAGAACTAGTTTTAGTTGAGAGACAAGGACTTCGAAGGCTGCCGCAGTAGTGAAGCCCCCCACCAAGGGGTCAGAGAGGTATCGTACCAGAAACCCTATCTGGAGTACTCCCATGCCCAGCTGGAAAAAACACATTCAGCAAATTACTAATACGGCTTTTTCTCATGCCTAAATGATGTACATAAGACTGATCTACTATAATTCACCAGCAATTAGCTTTATTTTATCAGCAATGCTAATGACATGAACAGTAGCAACTTACACAATTCTGTTGCACAATAAATAGCATTAATATGTAATTAATTATGTGATGAATTAACAACTAGAATGAATGACAGTTAGATCAGATGGAATCAAAGCAATAATGTTATATTTTTTATTTTCAGCCTTAACATACATATTTTGATTTGTTTTACCTGAAATAAACCAATCAGGAAGGTCATAGTGCCAGCCACCATAACCCGGTATGCATCTCTGGCAGCTGTGTCAATTACGGTTCCATTGATACTTGTGCTATTAGAAGCTATCATAAAGTTCTGATCTGGAGCCATTGTCAAGACCACTGACCCCACCATCAAAGAGGTCACTGTAAAGGGGCCTAAAGGAAAAAGAACAGAAAGTGTGCCAGAAACTGACCACGGCAACAGTCAAAGCACCACAGTGGTATATACGTTAATTTTAAGTTTTAGTTTTGTTTTAATTACAAAATACATTATCTAGTGCACATAACTCAGTATTATATTCAAGAGGAGCTTTCCATTTCCAAAAACAGAAATCAAGGGACACAGGATTTTCATAAGGACAGTTTAAGTGTGTAATATCCATATATTGAAAAACAGTTGTTTTCCTATTGTAAAATAGCAAACAAAAATAGCAAATCAAATGTAAAACAAACACAGAAACATCAGGCTTACCTACAGACATATGTTTTGAGGTTCCCATAATGGAATAGGTCAAAATAGGGAAAAATGCAGAGTAAAGGCCATATTTGGGTGGGACAGCGGCCAGCAAGGCAAAAGCCAATCCTGCAGGACAAAACAGTGAAGCAAAACATGTGACTGGAACTGTACGGCTGCGATCTGTTCATTATCTGTTCAACACCAGCTAGGGAAGCACTTTCGCCTTTTCTCTATAAGGATGCTTTGGATCAGTGGTTAAGATCCATACTAAGAAGCAGAACAGCAGAGTGAATTGACCACAGCTGGAAAAACTCAAAACCTGCAAAAGGTCAGTGTCACCCTTCAGTGAACAAGGAGTGGATTAGTCTGCGGACAATTTCCTTTGTTTGTTGTCCCTCGGGATTAATATTATTTTCTGAGCAAAATTTTCATCCCTGAAAAGAGAATGGAGGAAGCAAGTAAAAACTGTGCTTCACTTTATCACTAGACTCTACCTAGCTGTTCCCCTTTCATAGTATCTGCATTAGAGTTGGCCGTGCACCGGCTCTGGAGCCCGGTGCCAGCTCCAGGACCCATAGCCGGAGCGGAGCTGGACAGTTTTTGTTAGTTGTGCTCCGGAGCCGGCGTGGAGCTGGAGCTGGAGCTGGTATTGCTGGAGCCGGAGCTGAGGTCATGGATCTGCTCCACTCATTCCCCCTCCATTAAACTCACCCAGATATTAAGTCCAGTTTTCTTAAATTAACAAAATATGTAAATTCATAGGTATAGTTGTGTGTTGGGGGTTATAAAATAAGATCAGTTCTCACTCCAGCTATTAGTACATAATACGTAATTTTGTATTAATTGTAATTATATGACACCTTCACTATATTTTATAATCTCAGGGCATGTCTCTCATAAACCACTTGCTAAAGAAGTAAAGTCCATTTTAACTCTAAAGTTTTAAGTATTTCCAAATTATTTTTTTCCAACCAAATTCTTCATCTGCCTAAATTAACTTATATTAATTATAACTTATCATATAGCCATCTGTTATCTGAAATGTTCTGACTAGTTTGTCCAAAAGTTGGTTGCCAGGGACTTCTGCACCTTGTTTGCCACTTTTAAGATACGAAAATACCGTGCCCCTGGTGGGGGGGGGGTTGCCAAATGTCAACCTAGAGGGGTAGATGACAATGGGTGGGGGGTTGAGGGCACATTGTACACTGATAACATTTTTAACGACATATTCAATAGATTACAGTACTTAAAACCCAAACCCAGATTCCTCCGTCGGACTGCCAGATGGTGAAGCGTGATTCATCACTCCAGAGATCGCATTTCCACTGCTCCCAGGTCAAATGGTGGTGAGCTTAACACCAATCCAGCCAACGCTTGGCATTGCGCATGAAGATCTTAGGCTTGTGCGGCTGCTCGGCCACGGAAACCAATTTCATGAAGCTCCTGAACAAACAGTTCTTCTGCTGACGTTGCTTCCAGAGGCAGTTTGGCACTCAGAAGTCATTGTTGCAACCAACGAAAGACTATTTTTATGCACTACATACTTCAGCACTTAACAGTCCCGTTCTGTGAGCTTGTGTGGCCGACCACTTCACGGCTGAGCTGTTGTTGCTCCTAGATGTTTCCTCTTAACAACAACAGCACTTACAGCTTACCAGGGCAGAAATTTGACAAACTGACTTGTTGAAAGGTGGCATCCTATGACGGTGCCATGCTGAAAGTCATTGAGCTCTCAGTAAAGTTAATTCTCCTGCCAATGCTTGTCTAAGGAGATTGCTGTGTGGCTTGATTTTACAGTGGCTCTCAAAAGTATTCACCCGTCTTGGTTTTTTCCACGTCATTGTGTTACAACATGAAATCAGAATGGATTTAATCAGGAGTTTTTGCTACTGATCAACACCGAAAATGTGTTGATTAATTAATTAAATTAATCCAAATTAATTACAAATACAAAACAGAAAATAATTGAATGCATAAGTAATCACCCCTTCAGTCAATATTTGGTAGAGGCACGTTTGGCAGCAATTACAGCCATGAGTCTGTGTTTATAAGTCTCTACCAGCTTTGCACATCTGGACTGTTCAACTCTTTCAATGTTCAACTCTTTCCACATATTCTCAATTGGATTGAGGTCCGGGCTTTGACTGGACCACTCCAGGACATTGACCTTTTCATTTTTAAGCCGCTCCAGTGTGGCTTTGGCTGTATGTTTGGGGTCACTGCCCTGCTGGAAGATTAATCTTCTCCCAAGTCCCAGATCTCTTGCAGACTTCAGCAGGTTTTTTTAGAGGATTTCTCTGTACTTTGCTGCATCCATTTTACGTAATCTTGCCACCAACATGCTTCATGGTAGGGATGGTGTTCTCAGGATGATGTGCGGTATTAGTCTTGCACCAAATGTCGCGCTTAGTGTTGAGGCCAAAAAGCTCTATTTTTGTCTCATCAGACCATCGAATTTTCCTCTACTTGGTCTCAGAGTCTCCCACATGCCATCCATCCATCCTTCCATTTTCGAAACCGCTTATCCTGGTGGGGGTCGCAGGGAAGCCGGAGCCGATCCCTGCAGGCATAGGGCGCAAGGCAGTAATACGCCCAGGACGGGAAGCCAGGCCATTGCTGGGCATCTCCCACATGCCATATACACTAATTAGAAGGGGTGTCCACATACTGTTGGCCATGTAGTGTACAAATACCGGACAGTCCGCTAAAATACTGGCTGGCTGGCAACCCTTATATGCCACAGACATCTTTACAATCTTCTACTTTTTCATGTTTGAATGGTTAAACAGATGTTTGTAATTAATATTTTGTTTTTGTTAAACAGTTAATTACATAAAATAAGTAAAAAAGGAAACAATGTAAATAATGATCGCATACTAGTTTGAACAGTTTTTTGTGGCTCCGGAGCTGGAGCTGGTTAAAAGCAGCCGGAGCTGGAGCAGCAGTGTGGAGCTGCACCGGAGCTGGAGCTGGGGCTGCTGGAGCCGGCCTGGAGCTGGAGCAGTGGGTCTCCATCAGCTCCGGAGCCAGCCTGGAGCTGGAGCTGGAGCTGAACCTCTGGAGCCACTCCAGAGCCGGAGCCAGCAAACCCGGAGCACTGCCAACCCTAGTCTGCATCACTGTGAAGCACCATTTACTGGTCTCGGGGTGAATGACTAAATTTACAAAAATTAATTTAAGTGACATTCAATTTACTTAAAAGAAAATGAACTGAAACAGAACTATCATATTCATTTCTGACATCTTCTCTTCATTTTTTTGACAGCACAATTACATCCCTTATTCCAACAACAGGCTTGGCTGCCCTTGTTAAGAGATTGGAAAGGCATCTTTAATTTGACTGGCATGGCCAGGGCTGCACTACCTGTCTCAGACCTAGCGGCAGCAGCAGTGGACAGGAGGCATATGTAACACACCTCAAACTGTCCATCCATACTCACCCTGCAAAGTACACACCAGTCCAGTGCTGACTCCAGAGATGATGTCACTGAGCAGCCATTCCTTTATTCTGTACTGAGGCAGCCAGTCCAAAATGGGAAGGAAACCCTTTGTGATCTGAAAGGCCCTTTTCTTGGAGAAGCTTTAATACACGTGTAAAATGGCTTCAGTACAACACCTCTACACCTTGTTTTATTCTAGATCATGTATTACATTCACACACATCACTACCCAAACTAACACATTACAGATCCATCCTTTCCAGTATGACTTTTGGACTACAAAATGCAATTTTAATTCACCCAAGAAAAATGATTAATAGAAACAGAAAGATGTGATTGTTTTGTTTTCCGTTGCTTTGTTTCTTTCCGGATTTCTGTATAGCACTCTAACACATATTAAACAGATTGTTTAACTCATTTCAAAAATGGTTTACAATTTTGGGGATCAAAAAAGTGTGATCAATATATATATAAAAAAAACAGCAAAGCAATGAATACTGAGCGAGAAAGGGGGAAACAACTCACTCGCATTTTGCCACTAATTTCTGCCGCAAAGTCCTGGAAACCCGCGCTTTTCTGTGGTGCTCGCTGTCGAAAGCAGGTTTGTTATAAACGCGTCGAGCCACGACGTAACGGTACTCAGCATGAGGAAGAGCCATCACTAAAACACACACGAACAGAAACACCGCCTTAAAATGAGCAGTGTCGGGTAAAAGATGCACAATCACATATTAGATCACATTAAACAGCACAGGTCAAACTATACATGTCTGAGACAGAAGAACAAACTGGTATTATTTAAAAACGCACCTGCATTCCAGAGGAGTGTTTTCCAGTCTGGGACCTGGCGTGCAGTTATCCTCTTTTCTACAAATTACATAGAAATACATTTGTAATATTCCTTCAAGTTCGCAATGCTTTACAGTTAAACCTACATTTTCTGACCACTGTTTATAATGTGATATATCATGTGTACAGTGTACTTGAGACGCATGTCATACATGTCCTACCGCGCTGCCGCTCCTCGCAGGGAGTCTGCGCGGCTCCAAGCCGCTGTGTCGTCAGTGACAGAGACGCCGCCGGACGGGCGAGTCCACTGAGTCCCTCTGGACACGGTGCGCAGACACAGAGCTGCGAGTTACGGGCTTCAACCTCAATCACCCTCAGCCACTTTTCATTGTATAGTGAGAACTGCAACTGGATGCAAATTAAATGAAATGAAAGGGACAATTACTCTCAACACGGGAGACAGCTACAAAGAGAAAAATAAGCACGAATAATCACATTTCACTAGCTTACCGGGCAAAAATCACACCGTTTCTTTATTGGCCAGTAGATGTCAGCAATGCCAATATAAACCTCCCAACACTGTGGACACCGCGTATGCCGGGTGTTTCGTAATCGGCTCCGGCTGCAGGGGCCTGGGTTATGGGGACTACACAAAAAGGCTTAAAGGCTTATATGGGGCTCTCAAGATTTAAATGCATTTATTTCATATTATTGCGTATATTACAGTTTTTTTTTAATTGCTAACATGCATTGGTCAAAACTGAGGTCACACTGTCAGAACTCTTCACACAGTCAGCGAAACTGAAGTGTATGTTGACCAAACTGTGAATAATTTGTCTTTGCTTTCACACAAAATGCATTCAATGACCACATACTTCGAAATCTATTCACTCTTTTCTCATTCATACTCCACCACCTGCAAAACTATGTATTTGCAGCACATTTTCAAATGCTAACACACTGTTCCCAAAACTGTTAAAAACACATCCAAAACAGATTGATGGCAAATGTTGTGCATTTCTGCAGTAACCAGATTGAAATATATAGAAAATCCTTGCAGAATATTTAATCATTCCAAACACAGCTGATTGCAATTTCAGCTGAAAGCCTACCCAAGAGTACTGATTTTAGTCTCATTACCAAACAGAATGAAACTTCAGAATGATTTAGTTTGGAAACATGGATCAAGGAAGACAGGTTGGTGGGGAAAGAAGAGTGGCAGGGAGAGTGATAGGGAGAGGGAGAGGGAGAATGCATGGAGGACAAAGGAGAGGAAGAAGAAGAGTGGTGGTCTCTGATGAGATAAGGGCCACAATTATTGACCATGTTGTAAACCACGGTCTCTCTTTGAGAGAGGTCGGTTTAAGGGTGCAACCAAATGTTCAGTGTTCAACAGTTGCACCAGTAGTACACATTTTCTGGTAAAACAACAGATGAGAACTGACATTTTGAGATATATTGATTGTTTTTTGCTTTTCAGTAGGATCCAAAGGTTGTCTCCCACAGGAGGGAGAGGCAGAATATTATCAGATGCGCAGGAAATTGCCATTGTTGACATGGTAATTGGCAACAATGCAATAAAACTGCAGGAAATTCGGGTGCTGGCAGACAATATCACTTTTGGGAATGTGAATTCGGTCAGCATAACAGCAATTGCCATTACATTACATTACATTACAAAACATTACAGTTTTTTATGATCGCTGTGACAATTATTTCAATACTTTTAACAATTTTCCTAAACTCTAAACACAGTTAGCACAACATCAGTCTGTGTAGGCTATACAATTAACACATTTCTTGTTGCTTTGACACAAAATGCATACAGTTAATACAAATATTTGAACTTCTTTTACACACAAGCTCAACCAAGACCAAAACAATAGATTTGTAGTGCCAAATTTACAAATGCTTTCACACTGTATGTCAGAACAGATAACATCGTGTTCTAAACCTAACTTATAGGCTAAAGTCAAAGTGAACAGCTGTTCATATTGTGAATTGAAACACAAATATATCCCCTGTATTTTATTCCATTGCTACTGAGAAACAGCTGATTGAAGTTATGCAAATAAATCACAGCTGATTCCCATCTAGGAAACACACACACAAGGTTCTTTCAATCACATGACCATATGGTATACAGTAAAAGAGGACCTCTTTGTGCTGATCTTGTGTGGAAAAGGAACAATATAGAGCAACACAAAGAAAGTAAGAAAAATGCCTGCATAAGGGAGAGGAAGACGAGTACCAGGACAAAGGAGAGGAGTGGGATTAGGGCAAGGGAGAGGGAGAGGAAGACGAGTACCAGGACAAGGGAGAGGGAGAGGAGTTAGAATGTGTGGTGGCACTCAAAGAAGGGCCAGAGCTAATGAAACAACTATACAAACTTCCTTTTGAAAGGAACGGTGAGCGCATCAAAGAACTCCGTCGCCAATATGTCCAGGTAAGGTTATGCAATACAGTCATTACTGTACTATACATTGTGTGTTTTGCAGTAAACTACTCTATAAACCTGGAGTACAGTAGGACATACAGTAGGTATACAGCAAAGCATTTACACAGACTGTGTCTGATTACATTCAGAGAGTCATGGATTTGGAGGCCAATGAAGTCACACATGAAATGATCTACGTTGATGAGGCTGGCTTCAATTTGTCGAAAAGGCGTCGGCGCGGAAGAAACATAATTGGCAAAAAGGGCCACAGTTACCGTGCCAGAGAGGAGCCAACATCACCATGTGCGCCGCAATCTCCAACAACGGTGCACTCCTGCATAAATGTGGGATTGGCCCCTACAACACCGACCGTTTCTCCTGTTTTTAGAAGACCTGCATGAAAGACTGGTGCCAGAGGTAGAAAGGGGACAGGTGGGAGACCACTTGCCAATATATGTGATCACATGGGACAATGTGGCATTCCACCATTCCTGTGCAGTCACAGCCTGGTTTGACGCCCATCCGAGGATGATGTCCCTTTTCCTTGCCCCTTACTCCCCTTTCTTCAACCCCATTGAGGAGTTTTTCTCAGCCTGGAGATGGAAGGTGTTTGACCATCGTCCACAGGACCAAATGTCCCTCCTGGATGCAATGGATGCTGCATGCCAAGACATCACAGCTGAACACTGCCAGGGGTAGATAAGGAATGCCAAAAGATTTTTCCCAAGATGCCTTGACAGAGAAGATATCAGGTGTGATGTGGATGAGAACATGTGGCCAAATGCAGAAGCTTTTTTTTTTTTCTTTTTTTTTTTTTGTGTGGCTTTTGTTGTTTGTATATTTTGTATTTTCACATAATAAATGGCAGCTATATTGCATATTTTTGTTATCTTGCAGTAATGTCTTGTTGCAAATTGCTGCATTTCTGATTCATTCCTGTTACATATAGTTTAGTACGGTCAATAAAGTGAAAAGGTGCTATTCTCATTCTATAATGAAATACTGATTTATGTGAAATCATTCAAACTTCAAAGATAAAAGTTAATAATTTATGTAATGCTCCCTGTTGTTAGTGTTTTTTAGGTCAGTGTGTTATAAGTGACAATGTATGTTTTCTGAATGAGAATTGTTGCCAGTGTCATGGTTGAACAAGCTTATTTTGAGACATGTATGAAGTGTTTTGGAGGTGAGATTAACTGTTTGGCTAAGCTGCATGTTGGTAATGCAGACTTTATGAAGAGTTTTGAAAAAGTGGCTTCAGTATTGACCGATGCTTGTTAGCAATTGAAAAAAACTGTAAAACAAGATTTAAACAGTTCAGAAACAGTAAGCATGAGACCAACATTTTTTTAAATCATACCTTTTTTTCCTTATGTTGTATATGATTTAGTGTATTCATTTGCTATTGGTAGTGAGGGAGGGTGCATTGGCAGGTGTAATATCCCAAACCTCGTTTAACCATTATGGGCCCAGAACCTGTAACAAGAGAAACAGTACATTCAGAGATGAGTGGTGCTATTGGGTGACACACAAAACTTGTATAAAATAGCAGGGAGAGCTACTGTCCATCCCTTGCCCAAAGTGTGAGGAGCCTTTGTTAGGCTTTCCTTCAGAGTGTGGTTAGTGCTTTCCAAAAGACCTGAGCTTTGTGGGCGGTATGGAATGTGAAACCACTGTTTAACCCACATGAACTGGCAGGCCTGTTTCATTACTTTACCAGTGAAATGTGTACCTTGATCAGGATCAAGTTGGCGCAGAACACCCCAGCAGGGTAAAACGTCTTCGGCTAGGATTGAGCTGCTGTTGTGGCGAAGTCTCGGGTGGCAAAGGCTTCCACCCAGCAAGTGAAGTTATCTGATTAAAATAAAATATGCTTTGCCATGGCATTTTGGAAGAGGTCCAGTAAAATCAATCTGAAGGTGTTCCCAAGGTCCCTGAGGACATGGTTGATGTGAATTGGAAAGGTTGTTGGGTTTGCCAGGGTTAAATTTGTGAGGCACTGTTGGCAAACACGTGTTACATCTCTGCCCATGCCTGGTCACCACCAAGACTCTTGGAGCTGTGAAAATAATGCCCTTGCATGTGTGCAATACCGAGATACATATCAAGTAGAGTAAGGCGAATGCACTGTGGTGCAAGGATAGGACAGCAATACAGTCCGTGCCAGATGCCATCTGGATGGCGGGTGGCCCCTTTTCTTTCCCATTCTGCTGTCTCTGCTTGATCGCAATCAGCATGAAAGCCAATAAAATTAACTGGATCGGTGCAGGTAAGGGTGGCCACGGATGCTGGTGGTGAGAGTGTTTCAGCAGCATGCTTGGCTGCAGGGTCTGCAGCTTCACAGCGTCCTCTGTACATTGTTGGAGATCTTTGATTATTGATTACTGCAATGTCAGAGGTGAGAAGGGGAACATTAACCAAAGCCTGCCCATACTGATAATTTTATATAGTTTCACAGTAGTGAGGAAGCCTCTGCACTTCCATGCTAGCATATAATCATGTATAATGCCAAACACGTATTGGCTGTCCCCGTCAATTAGTCCAGCCAAAATGTGTCCCCGACAATTCACCCCGGCGAAAATGTTTCCCCGCGATAATTGGTCCCCACGTCAATTCGCCCCTATAATAATTCGGCCCAGCGTCAATTCACCCCATAACAATTCGTCCCCCATGTCAATTCGCCCCCATCATTATGTGTTCTCCACTTGAGCATTTGTAACCATGAGAGAATTCACTTATTGTAGAGCCATAGAACACACATATGTGTATATATAGTAGGCAAATACACACACACAGACCTATTTTGTATTATATATTATAATGTATGTTTTTAATTGATACATTGATTTGAGACTATAACTATATAAAATTAGTCACAACACTTGGCAGCGACGGCTGCAGGCTACTTAGGTTAAAGTTGTATACTCACCTAAAGGATTATTAGGAACACCATACTAATACTGTGTTGGACCCCCTTTCGCCTTCAGAACTGCCTTAATTCTACGTGGCATTGATTCAACAAGGTGCTGAAAGCATTCTTTAGAAATGTTGGCCCATATTGATAGGATAGCATCTTGCAGTTGATGGAGATTTGTGGGATGCACATCCAGGGCACGAAGCTCCCGTTCCACCACATCCCAAAGATGCTCTATTGGGTTGAGATCTGGTGACTGTGGGGGCCAGTTTAGTACAGTGAACTCATTGTCATGTTCAAGAAACCAATTTGAAATGATTCGACCTTTGTGACATGGTGCATTATCCTGCTGGAAGTAGCCATCAGAGGATGGGTACATGGTGGTCATAAAGGGATGGACATGGTCAGAAACAATGCTCAGGTAGGCTGTGGCATTTAAACGATGCCCAATTGGCACTAAGGGGCCTAAAGTGTGCCAAGAAAACATCCCCCACACCATTACACCACCACCACCAGCCTGCACAGTGGTAACAAGGCATGATGGATCCATGTTCTCATTCTGTTTACGCCAAATTCTGACTCTACCATCTGAATGTCTCAACAGAAATCCAGACTCATCAGACCAGGCAACATTTTTCCAGTCTTCAACTGTCCAATTTTGGTGAGCTTGTGCAAATTGTAGCCTCTTGTTCCTATTTGTAGTGGAGATGAGTGGTACCCGGTGGGGTCTTCTGCTGTTGTAGCCCATCCGCCTCAAGGTTGTACGTGTTGTGGCTTCACAAATGCTTTGCTGCATACCTCGGTTGTAACGAGTGCTTATTTCAGTCAAAGTTGCTCTTCTATCAGCTTGAATCAGTCGGCCCATTCTCCTCTGACCTCTAGCATCAACAAGGCATTTTCGCCCACAGGACTGCCGCATACTGGATGTTTTTCCCTTTTCACACCATTCTTTGTAAACCCTAGAAATGGTTGTGCGTGAAAATCCCAGTAACTGAGCAGATTGTGAAATACTCAGACCGGCCCGTCTGGCACCAACAACCATGCCACGCTCAAAATTGCTTAAATCACCTTTCTTTCCCATTCAGACATTCAGTTTGGAGTTCAGGAGATTGTCTTGACCAGGACCACACCCCTAAATGCATTGAAGCAACTGAAATATAATTGCATTAATGAGAAATTGAACAGGTGTTCCTAATAATCCTTTAGGTGAGTGTATATCAGTTGTCGCAGTGGTGAGGGAACATCACTGTGAACCTGGCATTCTGGGTTCAGTTTCTGATTAGTACTTGTTATTTTCTTATGTATACATTTTTCTTATATATTTTTTTAATATATAATTTCCTGAAGTTAAACGGTATCAGAGTTGAAATAACAATTAGAAGGCGATTAATAAGGATTTTAAATATCCTAATTAGAATTGTTACAAATGCTCAAGGGAAGAACGTATAATGATGGGGGCAAATTGTCATCGGGGACGAATTGATGTGCTCATGTGTAAATGTTAATGGCCAGATGCAAAAGTCAGAGCTTCAATAAGACTACTAGCTCAGCAACTTGAGCAAAAAGGTGGCACCTGAGCCATTTATGTTGACCACTGCCCAGCCTGTGACAAGGGTACCATCTTTGTTCTTACACAGGCCATTGACAAACAATGGTAAATCAGTTTGAGGTAAGGCCTCAATTCACAGAGTCCTCCTGCTGAATGTTAAGGAGTCACTCATGAGGAAGACCATCCTGAACATTATATCCCCAATATTATATTATCTGTACAGACTTATCCTTAGGCATAAGGAGAGCCTCCTATTTTGCACAACGGCTGTCAGAGATGGAGTGCAGTTTGCCGGTGTTTAACAGCTCTACCAATGTGTGTGGTGTATATAAGAGTAATTGAGCTCTCGTTACAGTTGGTTCGCTTGCCTGGACTGCCCCTGCACCACAGTCCAATTAGGCTGTTTCCTGGTTTGGTCCCACAGTCAATGTGGTCAAGTGGAGCTGGGCTGCCTGCAATGAGGGCCTGTATTGGGACTGTTAACTGGGTGGAAATTGGGATAAATGTATGAGAGTAGTTTGGACAGATTGAGCACATCAATATTAAAACAATGTAGAATATACAGAAGAAAAAAGGCAGTTATATAATTGTAGGAAAAAAAATCTGCACAAATTTTAGGAGGAGTGTTGAACCCTTCTTTTAAAAAAGCAGACTTGAAGTACAGAGAATAATATATTTATTTAACATGCCTGGCCTGGAAGGCCATCATCAGTGGAGTCTCTCCCAACAACAAAATGTAACAGCCTTTATAAGGCAGGGTCGAGTCACATGCTCCCAAGAAGTGTAGGTTTGGAATGTTCCTAATCTGTCTGCCCGGGGGGAGGAGTGAGATCTGGAAACCAAATGGCTTCCTTTGATGTACTCCGTTCCGGTCCAACGGTCATCATTAACAAGTCCACAAACAGACTCTAAACAAGTGAGCAGCTGCATGCTACCTACAGTGCCTTCCGAAAGTGTTCACCCCCCTTGGCATTTTTCGTATTTTGTTGCCTTAAAACATGGAATTAAAATTGTTTTTTTGTGGGTTTGTATCATTTGATTTACACAACATGCCTACCACTTTGAAGATGCAAAATAGTTCTTATTGTGAAACAAACAAGAAATAAGACAAAAAAAAAAAGAGAAAACTTGAGGATGTTTAACTATTCACCCCGCAAAAGTCAATACTTTGTAGAGCCACCATTTGCAGCAATCAAAAGCTGCAAGTCTCTTGGGGTATGTCTCTATAAGCTTGGCACATCTAGCCACTGGGATTTTTGCCTATTCTTCAAGGCAAAACTGCTCCAGCTCCTTCAAATTGGATGGGTTCTGCTGGTGTACAGCAATCTTTAAGTCATACCACAGATTCTCAATTGGATTGAGGTCTGGGCTTTGACTAGGCCATTCCAAGACATTTAAATGTTTCCCCTTAAACCACTCCAGTGTTGCTTTAGCAGTATTCTTAGGGTCATTGTCCTGCTGGAAGGTGAACCTCCGTCCCACTCTCAAATCTCTTGAAGACTGAAACAGGTTTCACTCAAGAATTTCCCTGTATTTAGCGCCATCCATCAATCCTCCAATTCTGACCAGTTTCCCAGTCCCTGCCAATGAAAAACATCCCATGCTTCTCCATAGAATGGTTCTCGGTGTGATGAGAGGTCTTGGGTTTGCGCCAGACATAGGGTTTTCCTTAATGGCCAAAAAGCTCAATTTTACCTTATTCCATGTTTGGGGAGTCTCCCACATGCCTTTTGGTGAACAGCATACAGGTTTGCTTATTTTTTCTTTAAGCAATGGCTTTTTTCTGGCCACTCTTCCATAAAGCCCAGCTCTGTGGAGTGTACAGCTTAAAGTGGTGCTGTAGACAGATACTCCAATCGCCGCTGTGGAGCTTTGCATCTTCTTCAGGCTTATCTTTGGTCTCTTTGTTCCCTCTCTGATTAATGTTCTCCTTGCCTGGTCCGTGAGTTTTGGTGGGCGGCCTTCTCTTGGCAGCTCCGTGGGATGTTCAAAGTTTTTATAACCCAACCCTGATCTGTACTTCTCCACAATTTTATCTCTGACCTGTTTGGAGAGCTCCTTGGTCTTCATGTTGCCACTTGCTTGGTGGTGCCCTTTGCTCAGTGGTGTTGCAGATTCTGGGGCCTTTCAGAACTGGTGTATATATACTGAGATCATGTGGCAGATCATGGGACACTTAGATTGCACACAGGTGGACTTCACTAATTATGTGACTTCTAAAGGTAATTGGTTGCACCAGATCTTATTTAGGGGCTTCATAGCAAAGGGGATGAATACATATGCACACACCACTTTTCCATTTTTTTTTTTTTCATTTCACTTCACCAATTTGGACTATTTTGTGTATGTCTATTACATGAATTCCAAATAAAAATCAATTTAAATTACAGGTGGTAATGCAACAAAACAGGAAAAATGCCAAGGGGGATGAATACTTTTGCAAGGCACTGTATCCACTGTGTGATCCTTTAATTACTTTTATTAGCCCGATAGATCCAATTTGCTAGGTCTGTATACATGCTATTATTTCTAATGCTTGTATTAATATAAAACATTATACAGTTACTACAAAACACTTATACCAGTTCTTCAAGGAGGATATGTGTGTAGGTTTAGAGGGTCTTAATTAGGTAAAATTAAGACTATACTAAAGACAGGCACTTAAAAAGCAAAACTATCAACAGTACTTTCTTGAATTACAGGAAGATAATTACACCAAATAAAACTCCTTAGTAAGGAGGGGGATATTCCTATTTTGTATAGACACACAATATAAAGACTTTAATGGAAAGATGCAGTGTAAAACAAACCCATATTTGAGAAATGCTCTACATTGTGTAACTCAGGAGTCTTTAGGCCTATGAGTTTGGAGTTGGGCAGCTCTAACATGGTTGAATACAGCCAGTTTCCACTACCCATTGCAGTTGTGTGAAATATCCACACTGGTGTAAACAAATCACTACAGGGCCTTCTACCATGAAATGTGCTTCTCTACCTACACTATAGGTGAAGAGATGCATTCAAAGCAAATGTATGAACAAAATATGGAATTGAGAATAATAAACAAATTTGTTTTGCTCCACATCCTAAAGGGTTTTACCACAAACCTAGATACATATCTAGGTGCCTTTTGTGGTCTTCAGAATCAAAGCAGTCAACACAGTTTGAAATTATATTATATTTATGCATATATTGAGCAGTAAATTAAATGAATACAAGAAACAGCAGAAGAATACAGAGAATACAATTCAAACTATATATATTTTAATAACTAAAGTAAAATACTGTTCTGAAATGCAGTATCATTTCATATTTTTATTGTTATATTTTTTAATACATATTTCTCGAGTTTGAATTTGGTAATTTATTAAACAACACTTTTAACTTTCAAAAACAAGACATGTATTACTTAGATACAAGCTGTGTGTACAGTATGGAGAAGCCTCTTTGGAGAATCTTTAATCACTGATTAATATCATGTGTCTCTCTGCACCTCTGTCTGTCACTAGTCAGTGCCCACGCTCTGGGCTGGAACAGCCTTTGTGAAATTGAGAGTATGATAAAAGCCTAAACCAAATCAAACCTTTGTCCTACCAGCAATTCACAAATCACAAATGTGATCCTTATTTATTTATAAGACACAGAACGTGGCTTCTGACAATCAAACACAACCCAATTGAATACAGGTTTGTGATGTGTGGGTAGGTCAAAGTGTTGTTTTGTTCCGGGCCTCAGTTTCAATTAAGACCTATACCTCCACCTTTAGGGGAAAGATGTACAGTACAATCCCATTTCAAATTCTTGAACTCATAAAGAATAGGTGCCAGGGCAGATTTGTGGTAATATTGAATATGTAAGTACAGAGTTTGTTTTATTTGTTTATTCAGTTTATTTGAAGAAGATTCTTTGCTTAATCTTCAAAACATTTAATGCATTTAATGTGCAGCTACATAAAAACATCAATACTACAGGCAGTAGACAGCACTGCTCCCTCATGGAGAAAGAGGATATGTGTGTCTTGGCTTCTCAGTGCAATTTGCTTTCCTTAGAAAACCTTAAAGGTGTCTTCGGCACTGTGAGGCCACGCCAGGATGTGATGTTTAGCAGAGTCTGGTTGACAGTTTGTTTGCCCAATACTTCCTTTTCATAGACCCATATCAATCAGTTCATCTGGGAATTTGCATACTTTTGAAAGGTTTTATCTTGTTTGCATTAGGATCAACCGTTCTCCGCTCAGTAAGTCTCTCCACTTTACTTTCTGTTAGTAATGCAAAAGGCTAGAAAAAGGTCTTACATTTCATTTGCATAACATTCTCATGAGCCCTGTGTAATTTTTCAGTCAACACTGTTTTAAAGGCTCCATGTTTAGCTGGCATTGCTGTCCCCTGAAGTCTTCTTGTGTCACCTGAGGATCACAGTGATATTTGGATGCCTCCATAACAGGAAGGCAAGATGGGAAAGGAAACAGTGTTTATCCACCAATGAACAGGTGTCTACAACTAAAAATAAAATGTACAAGTCATTTACGTGAACAGACCACAGACAGAAATTCCCTCAGATTTTGTAGAGGGCTGCATACAAAAAATGCTGACAAAGAAATAAAAACCACTGCTTATTTTGCTACATCGGCCCTTTTGCAAGCAGTTGATATACAGACCAGATGTAGCTACTGTCAGTCCACACTGTACACACTTATACATCAGTACCTTTCAACAAGAGGTAGAATCTCATTCAAATTAGAAAAAATAGGCTTAAACTTGTGGTCACATTTGACAATAGTGGGCTCCAATTCTCAATGTATAACAAGGTTAGGGTCAGGGTTACAGCATAGGTTTGGGGTCAGGGATGATGCATGTGTTCAACATCAGATCTCATCATGAAGAATCGTTGCCCATTTAAGGTAAAGTGTTGCCAAACTTTTGAATTCTCCATGGAAAAGGACAGAGATTCAATAGATAATTGATAGACTTTGCTTAAACACCAAAGCAAGGAAAGCCAGTGTTAAATCTTCCCCCCCGAGACTGTGTAAAACAAACCTCATGCCATCTAATCACAATGGCAGTTCAGTCACCCTGCAGTTCTGGAACTTCTACCAAACTGGAGGAGCAAGCATGAAAACTATATAGAAACCCTTCATTTTGAATATATATATATATATATATATATATATATATATATATATATATATATATATATATATATATATATATATATTATTATACTTTAAATGAAAGATGTAAAAAAAGAAGCTCAAGTCCCATCCTGCCACCCATCCTGATGTCCAGGCTCAGTGAGACAGTCCATGGATAGCCTATGAATAAGGATGAGAGAGATGTGTGTTAATAAAACAGGAGATGTGTACTAAAGACATGCAGAGAGCTGAGCTGATTCAATATTCTGGAATGGGACATTTGGAGTCAAAGCTAAATGTTAACTATGATAAGGATGTCCAGATCAGAGCCAACAACATCAAATGCTCAGGGACTTCAATGGCAACTGCCTTTACATGGAACTGGAAGGATCAACTGTCTGACAGCACCAAACCATCTTCTAGCTGGAGGCCAACTACCAATGAACATCAATGGACACATGATGCACAGAGCAACAGGCTTTTGATAAGGGCTTGGAGGTGTCCACTAACAATAACAGCAGCAGCGGCAATGTCTAAGCTTGTTCCCCTGGAGGCTGTCATACTTCACCATACCTTTTCATATATACCTGTTTCACATCTACAAAAAAAATGTATCTCATCCTACATCTTGGGAGAATTAAAACCAATCTGAGTGTAACAGAAGGACAGGCCTATCAGCTCATGTATACTGCTATAGGAACCGGTCTGTGGAGAGTGTATCACCCATCAGTGGCAATGTACCCTGGAGCAGCAGACGTATCAATAACTAGAGCCCTGTTTCAGCTGACCATATTGGATTGGATTGGCAAGCCATGGTCCCTGAGGGTCTTGTTGTTGTTGTTGTTATTATTGATATGCAATGTAATCATTGATTTCTCAAAATATGGCTCAAATAAAAAAATTATAATTCTGAATCACCCTGTGCTGATTGTCATAGGTCTCTACTTCTTCATCATCATCATCAGTTAAGAGTATGGGATCTTTGGAATTCTGCATCAATGCGATCTATAGAGAGAGCACAGAAATGGAGAGTGATTTTAGATTTTCTTGCATAAATTAGTATCATTGTATTGTCACGCCTATTTTTCAAGTGGAGATTTACTATTGAGTTCATAATGAGTACATTAATTTACTCAACATTCACTTCTGTTATCCTGAACAAAATTTCAACCACAAAATGTTTCTTTCACAAACTTATAATGCCAGATACTTGGACTGGCATAACTCTGGATAACAACCTGAGGGTCATTAAGAAGTAAAATAGTATTTTTAACAGTTAAATTGTCTGCTCTGTTTGGGCCCAAGTCTTTGAGTCTTTTTGACTGTTCTACGATATGGAATTCAGTTTAATCGGCCAGTTCATATTTACCTCCCATCACATAAAAGAGCAAGAGTTTATTATGATGGGCAGACACACAGACACACACACACACACCCACACACGTGTCTAGGAATATTACTATGAATCCGCATAGCCTTCTCGATGACACACAACACAACAAAGATATTCTTACCTTGTCATATATGGGATCCTGAATGGTGCCGTTGATGCTCTGCAGCTTAATGAAGAGGACGGCGTCGTGCACAGTCAGGAACAGAATGTCCCTCTTCACCATGTCGTCAAAAAAGTCACACAATTCCAGTTTCTGGTAAATTTCATCTAAACAGAAGAGTGAAAGCGCACATGTAGGGGACTGTATACCAGTCCAGGACTTGGAGACGGTTCTGTACCAGTGGGCATCCAATGAAATATCCCAGTTTAACAGTCTATGAATCACTTCCAAAAATGTTTTGATTACAGCTGAGAACATACCCCTCAGCTCAGATGATCTTAAGTTCTCCTAGTCGCTTCAGATCCTCAAAAAATTGTGTGATTATTTTATACCTGTGGGCATGTTATTCATTTCTTCCCTCACTGTGTAAACCAATCAGGTACAACATCAGCCTCTCTCCAATAATCTTTAAATATCACTGTGTCCCTCTCAGACACTTTACGTATTCGCTAACTGATCATCTGCTTCATTCACTCTTCCTCTGGCCTGTGCCTGCCACTCCTGGTTCTGCGTTTGGATTCTTTCTTGGTCTTTCTAATTTTCTTATTTTTAATAGAAATCCCCATCATCAAACCCTCCACAAAACCATGAGATTGTAAAAAATGCAATAATAATATTGACTTCCAAAGAGAATCCAGACTCAATACTGACCATTATATCAATAAATTGTAACTACAGGTTTTATACTGAGCGTTTCAGTTAGGAGTTCAAAATTACCTTTACTTACAGGATGATGCCATGTCTAATGAATGTAACTAATTAAAGTCACATTAAACAGACTCTAGTGGAGGAACATACAAAAAAATATCCAAAATGACTTGCTGTGTTTAAATATCATAATAGCATACCATCATATCCAGCGATGTAGACGTTCACACTTATTCTCATGAACTCTTTAATTACCTGTTAGGGAGGACAAACAGGAGACTTCTCTTTGATATGAACACAGATATTGTGATCTTATAAAAGCCTGCTTCTATAGGCTTGTCAGAACAAGTGAACCGTATTTCTATGAAAACACTATTATTAGCAAAAGCAAACAATTGCATTGAGAATGTTAGTATTATGTACAGTTTGTATGATTAATCACATCCTGGAGGTCTGTGTACAAGAGTGTATGGGTGATTATCCCCATGTATTTAATGTTTGATTAATTATTGTTAATTGTTAATGTTCATTGTATGTGTTTTTCATTCATGCACTTAAAAGATATTCATTCTTCTGCTGTTATGTTATCTATCTTGAATCTCACTTTAATGGGAGTTAATAGTAGATTGATTTGCATATAGACACTGTCTGTATCTGAAGTGTTAGCAACCAATTCTTGTAGCCAAAGATATCCTAACCTAAGCGGAACTGTAACTTGCCTTTTGGGCATTAGATAATGAGACTGATATATGTTTTGAGCACTCTGAATATTGATACAGTTACAAATTTGTGTCAGACTAACATTAATATGAACTTTTATATTAAGTAATTATTGTAGTCTCTACATCCCAAAGCACATTAGGCATATATACAATTAGTATCTTACTAATTACTTTTCTTCCTATTCTGACATGACATGACATGTTAGTGTATGTATAATTTACACACCAGCTTTAAGGACTTCACAGACATGACATCAAGAAAGGACGCAGCTGAAAAATCCAAGATGAGGCTGTGGATATGGACTTTTGGCACAGCCACTTTCACCGGCAGATCGGCATTCCAGTCCACCTGTATGTCCACCTGTGTGCTGGGGATTTCATTGTCCTCCACTTCTTCTGGGTCCTTCTCAAAGGCCTCGTTGTCAATGCCCGTAGTTGACACCACGCCATTCTGGACAGTAGAACATTATAAAACAACCCACTAAAATAGGTACGTCCATTACTAAATACAGTGTGGACAAAATCACCACCACCTACAGTATGAGTCCAAAACATCAAATCAAATACACAATAGAGTTTACTTAAAAAAGTTCTTGATCAAAAATTATGTTTTGCTTTTTGCTAAACACTCCTATAAACAAAATCTTAGAATATGTGTGTAAAAAGATTCAGATTTTACCTTAGTCGCTCTTAACCTTCCCTTCTTAATGAGTCTCTGTATCTGCTTCAGGGCCTTGGTCCTCTTCTTATTAACTCTCACTGCATCCACCCCAACCTGAAACAGATATTCATTTTAAATGTTAAGAACCAATCAGATAGTCACAGTGAATCTTCTTAAGAGTGGAGGTGTGTGCAGTAACGGACTCACGATTGCCTTCAAGCGGTCTCTAAAGAAATCGATATTGGCGAAGTAGATGGGAGAATTGCATTTGAAGATTTTTATTCCCGGTTCTTCTGAAATCTAACGGGAAAAATAAAACATAAAAACAGTTTCAACTGGACCTTTGTTAAAATTAAACAGTTTGTTGTAATTGTATAAATGAATTAGTTTCATGAAAGAAAACTAATCACTTTGACACCATAATGCACCACAGATGAACAGAAGCAAACAATAATGAGATGCTTAAAAAAAAAATCAAACATAAACATAAATGTAATTTGATATTCTTAAACAAGGAGTCCCCAGTCCTGGTGGCTCACATTGTCTCTGCTATTTGCTCATCACCTAGTCCAGCTCACTGTGGTCTTAATAGAGCCATTGTGACTCTCTCCCCCAGTTCTGAGAGTGCCAATGATTTAAAGAGAGCTGGACTGGAGACCCCAAGTTTAAGGTAGTGGTCATGGGACTTACATTCTTGTAGTCCTTAATGTTCTTATAGAGGTCTGTGCCTGGGACGTTGGCAAGGGCGGAGCAGGAGGGGCTGGATCAGAAGAGAAAGGCATTCGTTAGAAAGGGAAGAGCTGTGAGAGCCCTAAACCAGGGGTCTGCAAAACTGCTGCTGAAAAAGGACTTCAATCCAGCAGGTATTATTATATAGTAGGTCACCCTTGAAACTCAGAAGACCTTTTGGAACAATCACCTGCATGTCTTTCAGTCCCTCAATTTCTATCAATTAAATCAATGACCGTAATGTTAAAAAAGTGGTGCTCCCTAAGCTGGATTTGGGGATCTGAGGAATTGGATACCACTGGCCTAAATTCGACACCTGATATGCTGCTATGAGATGGCTTCATGTGACCTTGCATAGCTGGCGAGGCATAGACAATAATGGAAACTATGTTTTGTGTTTGCTTAAAGCACCAGTGTGCCTTTTTTTTCTTCCCATGATTAACAATTTTCCCCCTCACCCCTCTTGGTGCGCTACCCTCCCATAAACATCTTGGAATGCAATCAGCTATTAATAAAAAACGTTTGGTTGTCTATTAATCACTTTGTAGCAAAATTTGTGTTGTAAGTCAGCCTGGATAAGGGCATCTGCCAAGAAATAATAATAAAAAAAAAATAAAAAAATAAAAAAATAATAATAATAATAATACTGGTTTTACCAAAGATGATCTGATCACCCACCATTAAAGGGATTGTAAGCAGTACCTGCCATGGTTATCTCAGCTGAAGTGACATGGTGCGAAACACGTTCATCAATTACTCTGATCTTGAAAACAAATGTTGTTATTAGCACATTTAGTTGAAACCGTACTTACAACTGGGTTCTAACCACCACTGTGGCCATTTCAAACACCACACCTGCCAGTAGCCCAACGTCAAGTCCCAGGATTATGGATCCAATGCAGGTAAAGACCCAAATTATCTGGGGGCAAAAAAAAAAATCACAAAAGAGGAAGGCTCAGGAAATAGGTGCAGTAAAACATTCTGGTCAGAGCCAGCACCAATAGTCAATGCAAAATGCCCCCCCTTGCTCACAAATGCTGTCCTCTCTATGCAGACAGGCACTATTGATGTATTAGGAGGACAGATGTCACTATTCCTCCACACAACACCAGCTACCACTGTCACATAATTCCTGATGAAGACCCAATAACTGAACATTGACAACTCACAGAGTCGGTTTTGTTCTGCTTCCAGAGGAGAGGAACATCCAGAACCTGCATGAACATTCCTTTGAGGTTGGCGACGACGATGCCTGCCAGAACCGACTGCAACACAATTAGGTCTGAAGGTCATGAGCGGCTCAGGGATTTGGTACAAAACATTTTACCATTGTGATATAAAATTCTAGTAAATGGTTTAATTGGTTTAACTTTCTGTGAAAGGAAGTACTCATTCTTACCGTTTGTAGAGGTTGCAGTAAGGGTCCCAGGGCAACTATGACGATCAAAACTATTAAGGCTGAAAGAATACCAGCAATCTGTTGAAAGAAACAGAACACAGATCTATACGTGAAGTTTGGAGCAAAAAAAACATAGGTTTTTCAACTGTGATATGAGGCAGAATGTAGCTATAGCACAGAATAGAGAACAGTACATTCATTATGCAGTACAAAGTACAAAAGTATAATAAGTATAACAAGTACATAAGTATAACATAACAGGTTTAAGGCAGCACTTAGAAGAGTTAGACTGGGGCACACTGGATACAGATTCAGTTTAAAATGGATGGTTATATTTCAAAAATATACTACTTGAGGCTCAGGAGAAATTTATACCAAAACTTAGCAAATGAAGGACCAAAAAACAGTGGCCAAAATGGTTTAATAGAAGTATCAAGAGAAAGAAAATGTTGTATAGCGCATACAAAAGGGACAGAGATTAAACAAAATACAAAGAATATATAGTACTTCAAAGAGATGTTAAGAGAGGGATCAGGAAAGCAAAGAGGGAAATAGAAAGAAACATAGCTCTTGGAGCTAAAATGAATGCAAAGAGCTTTTTTCAATACTACAACAGCAAGAGGTCAACAAAAGAGGAAGTGAAACAGATAAAGGGCAAAAATTGAAGTATCTTAGAAAATGAACAAGAGGTGGCAAATTATCTAAATTAGCATTTTAAAAAAACAGATAACATGGTGATAACAAAGGAGGTACTAAAGCGATTAGCAGAATTGAAAACAAACAAATCACCTGGGCCAGATGGTATATTCCCAACAATACTTAAAGAAATGAGGGAAACTGACTGGAAGACGGCAAATGTCATACCAATCCACAAGAAAGGGGACAAAACTGAGCCAGGAAATTACAGACCACCTGGATTACTTGTAAAATGTTGGAACAAATTATTAGACAGAAAACAGAGGAGCATCTTAATAAAAAACATATTCTTGGAGATAGTCAACATGGGTTTAGACGAGGCAGATCATGTCTTACTAAGTTATTAATTTATATAACATGCAACTACAGCTGTAGATCATGTGAAAGCACATGATATGATATACTTAGATTTTCAGAAAGCTTTTGACTAGGTTCCGCACCAAAATTGATCAAAAAATTGGAAGCTGTAGACATTCAAGGGTAATGCAAGTAGATGGATTATGAACTAGTTGCTGTATAGGAAACAGATTAGAGGAGTTGCTTCTAACTGGAGTGAGGTTGTTAGTGGAGTTCCACAGGGATCAGTACTAGGGCCTTTGCTTCTTCTAATCTATATTAATGATCTGGACTCAGAGAGTTAGCAAACTTGTCAAATTGGCAGATGATACTAAAATAGGTGGGTAAGCAGATACCATCTCAGCAGTTATTCAAGGACATAGATAATATTCAGTTGTGGGTTGACACCTGTCAGATGAAATTCAATGTGGACAAGTGCAAGGTAATACATGCAGTTAACAAAAATGTCCACTATAATTACACTATGGGAGGAATAGAACTAACGCATGAGAAAGACCTAGGAGTCTATGTGGACTCCTCACTTTCTCCATCCAAACAAGGTGGGGAAGCAATAAAAAAGGCAAACAAAATGCTAGGGTATATTGTCAAAAGTGTAGAATTTAAAACAATGGAGTTTTTACAATTTGGAACAAACTTTCCAGTGATGTGGTTGAAGCCAACAGTTTGGGAACATTCAAAAATAGACTGAATATGATAATTGGTTCACTAAGTTATTAATGGACATTGGACACCAAATGAGCACAATGGGTTGAATGACTTCCTCTCGTTTGTAAACTTTCAATGAGAGCTGTACCTGTGTCTTTCCACCAGTGCTGACCTGGACTGCAGTGCGAGACAGCGCTGTGGTGGCAAGGAAGCCAGAAAATGCCCCAGTTAGAACATTGCAGACCCCAAATGCTAGCAGCTCCTGAAACAACAAGAAGATAGTTAAAGGATATGTGCCACTTACTGCAAATTAAAAAAAAAATCTTTATATTCAGATTATAATGTAAAGTTTTAGAATCTGCGATTCCCTTACCCTTTTTTCACCCCAATTTGATCAGTTATCTGTGCAGCACAAATTTCTATCCTTACAAATATGCCTAGCCCAGAGTATAAATCACAATATCCATGTATACTGTACATATGTAGCTGTTTCTGTGGTAATGATCCCATGGGATTGACGATTGGAAAGCAAACCTGTAAACACCCAAAACTGTATTCTACTGAATTGTTGTAAACACTTTCATACTGTACTGTTGAGTGTAAGATAAGTATATGAATTCAGCACACACCTGATTTCCGTCTACTGTGTAGTCAAATTTATTAGCGTACACTTTCCCCACAGAGACAGCCACTGCGTACCCCACGATGGCAGAGGAGAAACTGGAGGCCGCAATCTCTGAAAATATCTTGACATCAGGAGGCTGAGGGGGAAGAAATCTGAAACAAGTAAAAAACAAAAAAACATTTGATTAGGTTCTTAATATTTGATAACATTGTTCTTGTTTCTGAGTTCTCTTCATTTTCTCTTTTGATTTTAACTTGTTTGTTATTATGTACGGTGCCTCGAGATACTCAATGGAAAAATATTTAATTACATGTATGTAAAATAGGTACTTCCTACAAGGTTAAAAAAACAGGATGTCCATACCCCCTTGGGATGCTCTTGACAATGTGTGCATTGTACTTTGCCTGCAAGTTAACACCATAAGAGATGGCTGTTGCAATTATAGCCTGCAAGAGAAAAAAGAGGTAGAGAGAAGGTATCTCATTAGACCCACCAGGGAAGACATTTCTGTCTTCTTTAAAATCATTTTTAAAAAAGGAGCAAGAATATTAATGTCTAAACGTAAAATACTGTACTTAAGTTGGAAAAAATTGCATTTCTGATCATAAGCTCAACTGAGTAAATATACTGAACAAAAATATAAACACAACATGTACAAGTGTTGGTTCCATGTTTCATGAGCTGAAATGAAAGATCCCAGAGATTTTCCACACGCAATTTTTTCACATCCCAGTTAGTGAGCATTTATCCTTTGCAAAGATAGTCCATCCACCTGACAGGTGTGGGATATCAAGACGCTACAGGATGAACATTACACAGGTGCACCTCTAAAATGTGCAGTTTTGTCACACAACACAATGTCACAGGTATGTCAAGTTTTGGTCCTGGTGGCTGGTCTCAAACGATCCCACGGATGAAGAAGCCGGATGTGGAGTTCCTGGGCTGGCGTGGTTAAACATGGTCTGCGGATGTGAGGCCTGTTGGATGAACTGCCAAATTCTCTAAAACGACGATGGAGGCAACTTATGGTAGAGAAATAAACATTCAATTCTCTGGCAACAGCTCTGGTGGACATTCCTACATTCCTGATGAAAATATGGGTTTGTAAAACCGAAGAATTTCAGCACAAATTGTCCGAAACTGTCTCAGGGAAGCTCATCTGCAGCTCAACGTCTTCACCAGGGTCTTGATCTGATTGCAGCTCTGGTGGACATTCCTGCAGTCAGCATGCCAATTGCACACTCCCTCAAAACTCAAGACTTTAAATCCATAGATTATGGCCTAATGAATTTATTTCAATTGACAGATTTCCTTATATGAACTGTAACTCAGTCAAATCTTTGAAATTGTTGCATGTTGTGTTTATATTTTTCTTCAGTGTATGTATTTTTGTAGCCCTGCAATGCTATTTTTATACGTTTTTGGGCTCATTGGACACAACATCGCAGTAAACATAAGAAATAAGAAATGTATAAATAGATCTGCTTATTTCAATTCATACCACAACTTTTCTATAGGATTTGGTGTCTGGAGATCGGGAGATTGTGACAGACAATCAGAGGAACATTGATTTTGTGTTTCCTTAAGCATTTGATTGAAAACCCGGATGTGTGCTTTGGATTGTTATCTTGTTGGAAAGTGCTCTCGTGATCAAGTTTCATCTTCTTTACAGGGGTGGTTCATGGGACACAATATCCGGTATATTTTGGAATGTGTCCCTCAGTTCTAACAAGAGCACCAGGCCCAGAGGATGAAAAACAGTTGCAGACTAAATCTGCCATCAGCCCTGCCCCCAGTACTTCAGTGAGGGAAGATGTGCTTTTCCAAATAAGCTTTATTTCTCTTCTGCATTATATACTGCTGCTCTGTGAGTCCACAAAGGTCTGCCTCTGCTTCATCGGGATGCTTCTTTTAATGCACACAGATGAGAGGTATAGTTTATAGTTAAATCTACTGCAGTATGCTAAATGCCAAGATGATTTATATCCCTGATAAAAATACCGTGGTAATTAAAACTGCTTTCTAAGTCTGAAATACAGTATAAAGCAATTAAAGGGAAAAAAAAATCTGAACTTTATTCCAAATGATAAAGGATCTCTCTCTCTCTTTCTATATATATATATATATGGATACATTTTCTTTAATGTATGTTAGCAATATTAAAATCCAATACTCACCACTATGACTTCAATGGGAATTGGCACTGGAATTTTATGCTGGTATTTAGTGTTGAGTTCTTTTACTGTCATTATAACTAAAATGGTCAGTAAACCCGCAACCAGATCCGCAAAATTCGTGAGATGAATATTTTTGAAAATGTCAATGATTGTCTGAAGGGGAAAAAGTAAATTACATTAGGATTGTATTCCAAATTTACCAGATACACTTTTAAAATATTAAACTTTTTCAAGGGAGACACTTGAAAAATATAAAAGTCTATAAAAGTCAAAGCCAGGACTGTATCGAACCAAACAAATCAGCTAAATCGGTTCAGCATCTGTCTTCCATTCTTTCAACTGCAGATTTTAATTTTTTGCCTCTTCTTCTCTTATATCTTTGGTATACACGTTTGTTCATATGTCAAATTGTTTCAAATTGTTAAACACTTACATATATGATTGAAAGAACTCCATTGTAGTTAAGTGTTGGCACTGCAAGAATTAGTTTTACTTGAGAGACAAAGACTTGGAACGCAGCTGCGGTGGTGAAGCCCCCCACCAAGGGGTCAGAGAGGTATCGTACCAGAAACCCAATCTGGAGTACTCCCATGCCCAGCTGGAATTAAAAAAAAACATTCAGCAAATTACTAACACTGTTTTGTCTCATGCCTAAATGATGTACCTTACTGATCAACTACGGTTCACCAACTCAGAAAATTAAAAATGTATCATCACATATTTTAGATTTATTATATCTGCAATGCTAATAACATGAACAGGAGTAAATTACATAATTCTGTTGCACAATAAAAGCAATATCACATATTTCATTTTTACAACTTTGTGGGCTCCTGTTCCTACCCAGTGTAGGAAGTATACATGTAATAGCATTAACATGCCATTGATTACGTGATTAATTAACAAATAGCATTAATGACAGCTGGATCTGATTGAATCAAAGCAATATTGTTATATTTTGATTTTCAGTTAAATTCTTAACAGACACATTTTATTTTGTTTTACCTGAAAGAATCCAATCAGGAAGGTCATAGTGCCAGCCACCATAACCCGGTATGCATCTCTGGCAGCTGTGTCAATAACGGTTCCATTGATACTTGTGCCATTAGAAGCTATCATAAAGTTCTGATCTGGAGCCATTGTCAAGACCACTGACCCCACCATCAAAGAGGTCACTGGAAAGGGGCCTAAAGGAAAAAGAACAGTCAAAGTGTGCCAGAAACTGACCATGGCAACAGTCAGGGCACCACATTTGTGAAAGTTAATTTAAAGTTTTAGTTTTGTATTACAAAATACATAATCTAATGCACATAATTCAGTATTATATTCAAGAGGAGCTTTTAATTTCCATTAACAGAAATCAAGGGTCACAGAATTTTCATACGGACAGTTTAAGTGTGTAATATCCATATATTGAAAAGCAGTTGTTTTCTTATTATAAAATAGCCAACAAAAAGAGCAAATCAAATGAGAAACAAACACAGGAACATCAGGCTTACCTACAGAAATATGTTTTGAGGTTCCCATAATAAAATAGGACAAAATGGGGAAAAATGCAGCGTAAAGACCATATTTGGGTGGGACAGCGACCAGCAAAGCAAAGGCCAATCCTGCAGGACAAAACAGTGAAGCAAAACATGTGACTGGAACTGTACAGCTGCAATCTGTTCATTTTCACATAGGAGCCGTCATTGTAACACCAGCTAGGGAGAAACATTTTCCTTTTCTCTCTGTTGCTTGGATGAAATGATCAGTGGTTAATATCCATACGAGAAGCAGAACAGCAGAGTGAATTGACCACAGCTGGAAAAACTCCCGTGAACAAGGAGTGGACTCTGTGGCCAATTTCTTATTTTTGTTTCCAATCCTGGTATATTCAGTCACCCTGCACAGATAATGCTGTACACAGACATGCCCCAAGCATCCAGTTAAACACCTTCTTTTGTGTAGATCATCCCTTGGGATTAATATTTGTTTCTGAGCTAAACTGTGCTGCACTTTATCACTAGAAATTTAATTAAAACAGAACTATCACATTCAGTTTTTACACATCTTCTCTTAGTAACACTGAAAAAGGGTACTAACAACTGCTAAAAAAAATTCAACAGCACCACAATTACATCCCCTATTCCAACAACAGCCCTGGCTGTGCTCGTTAAATGACTGGAAATGCATCTTTAATTTGACTGGCATGGCCAGGGCTGCACTACCTGTCTCAGACCTAGCGGCAACAGCAGTGGACAGGAGGCATATGTAACACACCTCAAACTGTCCATCCATACTCACCCTGCAAAGTACACACCAGTCCAGTGCTGACTCCAGAGATGATGTCACTGAGCAGCCATTCCTTTATTCTGTACTGAGGCAGCCAGTCCAAAATGGGAAGGAAACCCTTTGTGATCTGAAAGGCCCTTTTCTTGGAAAAACTTTAATACAAAATAAAGTGTAAAATAAATACACCTTGCTTTTATTGTAGATCATGTATTACATTCACACATCACTTCCCAAACTAACACTTAGCTGTCCATCTTTTTCAGCATGACTTTCGGACTACAAAATGGTATTTTAATTCACCCAAGAAAAAGGATTAATGTACTAGACACAGAAAGATTTGATTTTGATTTTGTTTTTGTTTTCTTTGTTTCTTAACTTTCTGGATTCCTGAATAGAACTCCAACACATATTAAACAGATGTATAGGTTTGATTGATTTTTAAGTAATTTAAAAAAATATGATTTATAATTTCAGGGATCAAAAATTGTGATCAATCTAGAAAAAAAAAAAATGTTATGAATGCTGAGCGAAAAAGGGGGGAACTCACTCGCATTTTGGGACTAATTTCTCCCGCAACGTCTTTGGAACTCGTGCTTTTCTTTCGTGTTCATCATCGAAAGCAGGTTTGTTGTAAATTTGTCGAGCAACAAAGTAATTGTACTCAGGATGGGGAAGATCCATCACTTAAAAAAAGAAAATATGAATAGTATAGTAAGGTGAAATATTTGTACAGCATACACAATAACATTCCCAAATATATACATATGTTTAAATCTGATACAACTTTGCAGTGTGTGCACATACAAGCCAGGTATTGATCACATTATTGATCAGTAATATTTGCAATGGATGCACTTTGGAACACTGTGCATGAGTTCAAAATGAAATTAATAAGCAAGAAATCAAATGAAGATAGATATACGAAGACCATATATTGCACTCAAACCATAAATATCTGAGATAGAAAAACAAAATGTATTATTTAAAAAATTAGCAACATTCCAGAGGAGTGTTTTTCCAATCTGAGACCTAGCATATAGTTATCCTCTTTCTAGAAATATAATAAAAATAAATTTGTAACATACCTTCTCAATGATGTACAATTAAAACTACATATTCAAACCCACTGTTAATAATTGTATATATAATTTCTACAATTTATTTGTGAAGCATGTCATATGTATAAATATACAGGCTATATATACGTATACATATAAACACAGAAAAAAGGTAATGAAGTGCTGTACCTTGTACTGATGCTATCCTTCCTGCAGGGAGTAATTCAGACTGTGGTACAGTTACTTCCTGTTTGGTATTTATATGTGTTTCTGAAAAGACATTGATGTTGTTATACAAGTAAAAAAGAACCTACTGGCACGAGATTCAAGTGTTTCAAATGTCATCCCTCCCCCTGTACACGTTATTTCTCACTCAATACCTGGGCTGTATTGCCACACAAAAACTAGGTTTTGTTTGCGGATTTGTTTTGCTAAAACAATATATTTTAAAGAATTCCTGATTCCATTAAATTTTTTATTATAATTTTTCCTCCTCCATTGCAACACTATTATTCAACTGTCCCTTTTGAGTAGAACACAGGAACAGTTTAAATATAATTAAATTTTCCAAAGTTTTTCTTAGTCTAGCCCTCAACAAACACACCTCCCATACCAAAATGCTTTAAAAATTTAACAACTTTAAAAAATAAATATTCTGCTTAGTAGACTGCTCTCAATCTCTACTAATGGATATTTCACTGCTGTGTGTTTAAAATATAATTGAAAGTTAATTTAACTGCCCAAATTTAAGTGCACCAAAGACAAATAACAGCAAAAATCATATTTTGTTAATGAACAGTTGAGAGTTTAAATGGTCATACTTATGTGTATTTACGAATTGAAAATGTTTTCTCTCAGCAATGCTCAGCTCAGTGACTCTCAGTCCTGGTCTTATAAACCAGTGGCTCTCAGTCGCATATCTCAAGCAAAGGCATTTCAGCGTGATGTAATCATGCAGTTGCCCTGTCGTATCCATACCCCTAACCATAGGCGGCGCTAGACCCCATTTAGGGGGGGCTTCAGCAATAGGATAATGGGGAAAATGGAAAGTAAAAAGGTCTGGTGGAAGTGATCTTTTAAAGCTCCATTTAATTACACCCACTAGCACCAGCATGGTAAAGATTGAGTGTTGAAAATCACATTAAGAGTGGAGGCAAAATGGAAGAAAAGCCATCGCATCACAACTAACTTTTTCATTAACCAGAGATTATCCCTCCTGTGCGTATATTAAAGTATTATTTCTCCATCTATATATTTTCATTACGTGTTGGATTAAGGGCACAGTGCAAACCAGGGCTGAGTTATTTCTCTTTTAAAACATATTTAAAAAACATTTTGTGTCACACTGTCATCAGTCATATGCAAAAAATATGAAGTCTCACATCAAAAAGCTTTATTGTTCATTACATAGAACATCAATGGAAACTTGACTGTGCTTAGCACGCCTCAGTGCAAGAACAAAGTGGACACATGAAACAGAATACAGATAACAATAATAGATAAACACATTTCCAAATAGTTACTGTTCGTTGTAATATTTTGTAAACACAATCAGAAATGTTATTTCTCCGAACAGAACACTGTTCACATGAAAATCTGACTAAAGTTCTGCTGGAACACCACTATCAACAGCCATATTTCTTATTCAGAAAATGTAGAGCAGTTAAGCAGGAATCAGCTAAAGAGGGATTAAGGTAAAAAAAATGCACATTTGCAGGAAGAAAAAAAAAGAATCTGAAAAATGTTTACATAAATACATACACTGGTATTCACAATGCAATAATAATTTTAGAGATCGTGTTTTCATCAAAACTCACTATCAGGAATATTCTCGAATTGGGTTTTCTAAGAAGTGTTTACATAATATTTGCAAATAGAATTACTTGTTGGAAACCTGCTTTCTGTGAAAAATATTGGAACACGTGCGTATGTGAATGGGCGTCCATGTTTATAGTCAGGTTTGAATGTGATGGATCCGAGCCTATATCACTGGAGCAGCCATTGCTCAAGTCACTGCGCTGCAGGATACAAACATACAAACTTTCTTTCAGTTTATTGCGTCATGTAGGTTCTGACTACATACACCTGGAGAATGTAACATTGTGACTTTATTGCAATATATTTTAAACAGTTCAAATGCACATAAAGCCATTTTATGCGAGAACTGGTTGGAAAATTTAAGTTCTAAAATCACTCTTCTATACATCATACAAAAAACATTCAGAGAAAGTGGTGGAATTAAAATTTTACATGAAGGCACTTCTGCTTTTTGCAGTTATTGCAAAATAGTTCCCACAAATCTTCTTTTATACCAGTATCCAGAAACAGAATTAAAATAAAAACATACACAGATGTGATTAACTGCCCTAAGCACTTGAGCAAATTGTAAAACTGGCCTTTAATTGACATCATCTGTTGCTGTGTTTTCTAATTTTTTAACAAACCCACTAAAACCTAGAAGTAACAGAAACAAATGTACGTAGTTCACAGTTGCGCTCAACACACTTGTAAAATCTTTGAACGTGATGCATGCATCTCTACAAATACTACATCTACACCCACGGATAAATATACATAACAGAAAACAAAATTGTGAGTGGTGACTGAAAGGGGCCATTGTGGACTGATGTCAAAGCTATCAAGCCCTGAATTGTGCAATGACTATTTGTAATAACTATTCTTATCAGCTCTGCATTTCTTCAGCGCGTCATGCAGTTTTAGGGAGGAATAGTGAGGGGAACATGCAAAGCTTTAAAATACATTTCCACAATACAGACCACTGGGCACCATGGCACAGCAGCTCTGTTTCAGCCTAGTTAACAAGCCTGAAGATCAGCACGGAAACCGTCAGGCTCTACTGATACTTCTTGTCCTCGACATCACCGTGACATTTCTGGCACAAAAAAAAAAAAAACAAGACCGATGAAATACAATTTTTAAATACAAATGAAAAAGAAATGTACTTTGTATTAATTGCACACTCACTCAGACAAATATCTTTCACTTATAGCAAAAAACAACACCCTTATCATACATTGGCTCCAATCAAGGACAAACGTGAACTTCAAGTGTACTCAGCTTATTTTTGTATTCAAATTTACAAATATAAAGATTAGTGCACAGTGAAAAACTTCTGGATTTCACTGAGAATCCGATGACCCACAGTCTCCCACGTGTGCCAGAGGAGAGCTGCCTGACAATGTAACATTTGCAGAGATACAGTTTTCAATTCAGATCTAATTTTTATAGGAACCGATTTATAGTAAAATATAAATATATTGATATATGACAATATCATAGTATCGTTCCATGCATGACTTGTACTTGTACTTAACTGCATTTTTGCACTTTGTTTTGCACTTATGTTGTAAGTCGCCCTGGATAAGGGCGTCTGCCAAGAAATAAAATATAATGACACAAACTGCAGTAAAACGCAAACAGCAGTTCCTGCTGGGCGTTTGGTAAAATCCATAAATGAACGTTGTTCCCAGTACAGGTACGTGTGCTTTATTATAATTGCATGAGTATAATGTGAAGCTTTTTTGTCAGAGGCTGATCATATTTTGATGGGAGAACTATGCTATTATAACATTAACCCAATAAATCAGTGTTTATTTTCATATAGTACCCTTCATAAGAGACTGAGCGACTCACACTGTAAGACAAACACAACAATAATTATAATAAAAATAATAAGTAAAGCATTGGCATGAATTACATACACATATACATTTACATCAATATCTACATATATACAGGGAAATGAAAAATACATTCTTCAAAGTTTAATTATAGTAGCAATCACACATTTTTTTCGACAGTGGACAGGTACCTGCAGCTGCTCATGCTCCCTTTGCAGCCGATCATATTCTTGGGTCAGGGTGTCGGTCTGTTTTTTCACGTCGTCCACTTCAATCCCCGACTTCGTCAGAGCTGCAAAAATAAATATTCCTGTAATATCTTGTTTTAATAATAATAAAAGGTTACAAAACTAACACGCTTCGGTTTAAATAAATGTTTTCCTTCTCATGTACAGTTGTACTAAGTCTTACCAAACATCTCGGGAACATAGGTTCTTTTAACAAAAAGCATTCACTCCTATACACATGACTATCATGTACCACTTGTTGCCTTGATCTCAAATCAGAGCTTTAACTTGTAATGATTAATAAGTAAAAGGATTGGCAGAAGACTAGAGAAGCTTCACTGAAGTTTCTCATCTCTGCGTCTGAAGGCTCCTCCTGTGACCTCTCTCTCGGGGAGCTGTGCACGTTCACTCAGCACTCCGTTTCCAGGGGTAATTTTAAATTTTAAAAGGAGATTCATCAGAGTGATGAAGTTTTGAATAGCTTCAAGCAACCACCAAGCCACAGGACATTTGGATTTGTTTTTATATAAAGAAAGCAAGAAAACCAGTGCATGAGATTTTAATGCTAATAAGGAAATCAAGATATTATATAAAATCTATAGAGAAGTCTCTATACTGTTAACCTGTACCCCAGTTATATTTGGAAAAGGTTCACAGCCTATTATCTTTCTTCCTGTAACTCTGTGTCGAGAATTTGTTTTACAGAATACCCAAGATGAAGATAGACAATTAAAAAAACCTACGTGAAGGCAGCAATCAAGTGGGAAGACAAACCTGTGTACTATACAGCTGTTTGTGCAACATTAAATTCTCTGAGCAAATTCCTGTGAAACTCCTGTATAACATTGTGTACTTGTACATAATATTAAAACAAATGCAACAGTTTGAACAAGAAACGAGATTGTGATACAAAATTATGATTATTCATATCCAATGGCAGTCAAGTCTGACCTTGAACTACTTATTGCCCTTCAGACGACACACAAAAATGTTACCAGTCACTGATCTAACACGTGTTTCAACTGACCATCAGCTGGAATTGTTCTCAACTGGTATCTCTTTTAGCACGGGGTATATTTACTGTAAACATACCACCACCATTGTGACTAAAAACACGACCCGTGAGAGACCTCTCGGTTTCTGATTTGTTAGAAATTTTGCAACATTACAGAGATTAATGTGCTCATAAACAATGCAAAGAGCAAGAATAATACCGCTCTGGGCCACACCCTCTTTATGAGTTTCAAGCACAATAAAAACATTACAGTAATACAAAGAACTGACAATATTTCAGAGAATCAAAGCAGATATCCATGCACCACGTTATATGCATTATAAATTATAAAGAAATACTTTAACAAAAAACTGTTTAGTCTGAAGGTAGGAGGAGCTGCAGAGGTATTGCACACTGCTGTTTACACTGTGGAAGGCGCAACATGGGAAACTGTTAATACAAATAATTCTCACCATCTGATGTTTTGTTCAGCTCCTCCTTCAGCCTGGCAACCTCTTTCACCAGCTTCTCATTTTCGCTCTCCGGCTGATTATCTCTCTTACCCCGTTTCCCGTCTTCCAAAGCCTTCGCAAAACATTAACTGCAAAGTTACGATACAATCCTCCACTCATTACAATAACTTCTCCACATTTTCCAAATTCAGATGTCTCGGTTTTCAATCTTCATTTAGTTGCCAGTGTAATACATACAATAAATTAAGAAACGTATTCTGCTTAGGGAATACAACCGCTTGAATGAGTTGCAATTCTACAATAATTGAACAAAATAAAGAATGAACATATTAATGCTCAGCATTTGTTTTCTACTGGATGGATTTAGAACCCAACGTAGATCTCTGACCAAGCAACAGATTTAGAAATTCTTACAGTTTATTTTCTTTACCTGTCTCATGCACTCATTATCTTCCATGTACTTCCTTGATGCCTGGATAGCACCACCTGCCTGATTCTTTAACATTTCCCCCGTCCCAGTCGCAGATGCCAGATCATTAATCAGGGTGATGACGCGTCTAAGGACACTGAAATACAGAAGTTTAACACACAAATATAGTTAAACCAATATTTTCTAATAAAGATGCACAGATTTTTCTGTATATGACTAATTTAATGTTTTTAGTTTTTAACACTGGTGAATTCTAACACTAGTCAAAAGTTAAAGACAGATAAAGATGCATTTTATCAGTAAAGATGCAGATATTGTTCTGCATGTGACTGTAACCTAGTGGGGTTTAACTGTCTTGGATTCAAGGCCAGGACTCAAAAGACCAAGGTCGAGGCCGTGAGCCACAAGACCAAGCCGAGGCCAAGGCTGGGAGTCTTAGGGCAAGGCCGGTCAAGATCAATGATAAGCATTTTAAAAGACAAAGTCACAGTCATGCAGTTTATCAATTGGGTTAGATGTTGACAGTTTAATCAAAGTTGTACAACAGTAAACTGTAAAAGAGCTGCTTAAATTCCTAACAATACTTCACAGTACTGTACAAAATAATTTCAGCCATAATCAATAAGAGTAATATCTGACATTTCATTCCCATTTCTCTCCTTATTAAAATAAAATCATTGCATTTAATTATTATTATTTAGGCTACATATACATGACTATCCAAATTCAACAATTATTTGTCCAATATGGAAATTTTGTACACACCTACAGCTCTGGAAAAAATTAAGAGACCACTGCAATTTTTTCTTAAATCTGCATCACTGCATATATGGCAGCCATTCCAAAACAGGCACAGCTCATTCTACTGAATGAGGTACTGATTAGGTGATCACCTGAACCAAATCTTATTTATCATCACTATCCTCTTGCAATAGGACCAGCTGGATGGCAAAAACAGTGCTAGTAGTACCTCAAGTAATTGGAATCTAACTTTCGACCATGGCAAAAGAGTTTTGAGTGAGGAAAAGAAGGGTTCAATTCTGGCTTTATTGGCAGAGGGATACTGTGAGCGTCGGGTTGCTTCAATTCTTAAAATTTCAAAGATGGTGGTTGATAAGAACAAGTTCAAGCAGCAGACATTGGGGACAACAAAGCTACAGACCGGCAGAGGGCAAAAATGACTCTCCACTGACCGGGATGACCACCAACTCATTCAAATGTCAAATGTCAACAACCGTAGGATGACATCAAGTGACCTACAAAAAGAATGGCAAACAGCAGCTGGAGTGAAGTGCACGGCGAGGACGGTTTGAAACAGACTCCTAGGGGCAGGACTGAAGTCGTGCAAAGCTAGAAAAAGCCCTTCAAATGAGAAGCAAAGAAGAGCCAGGCTGAGGTTTGCAAAAGACCATGAGGACTGGACCGTAGAGGACTGGAGTAAGGTCATCTTCTCTGAGTCCAATTTTCAGCTTTGCCCAACACCTTGTCATCTAATAGTCATCTAACTGAGATCCACTGTGAAATTTGGTGGAGGATCAGTGATGATCTGGGGGTGCTTCCAGCCTTGCTGATTCGAGCAGATTTGTCTTTGTGAAGGACGCATGAATCAAGCCACGTACAAGGTTGTCCTGGAAGAAAACTTGCTTCCTTCAACTCTGACAATGTTCCCCAACTCTGAGGATTGTTTCTTCCAGCAGGACAATGCTCCATGCCACACAGCCAGGTCAATCAAGGTGTGGATGGAGGACCACCAGATCAAGATCCTGTCATGGCCAGTGCAATCTCCAGACCTGAACTCCATTGAAAATCTCTGAAATGTGATCAAGAGGAAGATGGATGGTCACAAGCCATCAAACAAAGCCGAGCTGCTTGAATTGTTGCACCAGGAGTGGCATAAAGTCACCCAACATCAATGTGAAAGACTGGCGGAGAGCATGCCAAGTAGCATGAAAGCTTTGATTGAAAACCAGGGTTATTCCACCAAATACTGATTTCTGAACTCTTCCTAAGTTTAAACAGTAGTATTGTGTTATGATTAATATGAACTTATTTTCTTTGCATTATTCGAGGTCTGACAACACTGAATCTTTTTTGTTATTTTGACCAGTTGTCATTTTCTGCAAATAAATGCTCTAAATGACAATATTTTTATTTGGAATTTGGGAGAAATGTTGTCAGTAGTTTATAGAATAAAACAAATGTAAATTTTACCCAAACACATACCTATAAATAGTAAAACCAGAGAAACTGATACTTTTGCAGTGGTCTCAATTTTTTCCATATATTATTTATTAATTTATTATAAAAATTAAAATTATATTACATTGGCTTATTATTTGTATTATTAGATTAACGATACTTGCATTGTAATATAACATCTATTATTATTATTATCAGGAAGTTGAATCGTATGGTGTCGTATTACTCTTACTAGTACCGTAGTTATTGTAATTGTCTCTGTCTCTTACAAACACTAAAGTTACTGTATATTGTAATTTATTGTATTTCAATTCCTTGCTCTTACTGTATTGTAATTCTTTATGTATATTTTGTATTTAATTGTAAATTGCCCTGGATTAGGTAATCTGCTAAGAAATAATTATTCTTTATTAGATTAACAAAAGGAAATCGCTCTTTTGCGACTATCAGATTAGAAATATAAATTATAAATCGGGAAGACAAAATAATCAGACTTGCATAATTATGAACAGAAGACTTCAACTAGACTATAGACAACTCGTTTTACGTTTGTTTCAAATACACATCGATCAGCCATAACATTATGACCACCTGCCTAATATTGTGTAGGTCCCCCTTTTGCTGGCAAAACAGCCGCCCATGACCTTGTCACCGGTTGTACCGTTATATATGTACCGTTTTTCCTTCCTTGGAGCACTTTTGATAGGTACTGACCACTGCAGACTGGGAACACCCCACAAGAGCTGCACTTTTGGAGATGCTCTAACCCAGTCATCTAGCCATCACAATTTGGCCCTTGTCACAGTCGCTCAGATCCTTACGCTTGCCCATTTCTCCTGCTTCTAACACATCAACTTTGAGGACAAAATGTCCACTTGCTGCCTAATATATCCCACCCACTGACAGGTGCCATGATAACGAGATTATCAGTGTCATTCACTTCACCTGTCATAATGTTATGGCTGATCGGTGTATGTATCTATAAACATTGTGGTAGGCTATATTTTCTGAACCACCTACATTTCGTACAACCACTGCTCTCGCATAATGTGTGGCTCCTTTATAAAACAGCTGTGTGACGAAAAGTAAAAACAAATAGTTGGATAAAACGTAATATTTTTGCATATGAACATCACACAACATTTTCAGGGCAGAAACACTGCATTTACATTGAAAATGTAAAGTGTTTCTTTATTATTTCAAAATTAGTGCATAAGGGCTAAATGTGAAAAAATAAATACAATAAACTTCATGCAATAAACTGTGTAAACTGGTGTATAAAATCGGTGTGTACATATTTACTAACTTATACAATTATAAAACATAAACAGACAGTTGTACAAAATAGCATAAAACCGAAATAAGACATAAGACTGCACTTTGAAATTACTCTGTCTATTACAGCTGTGTATCAATATAGAAAACGTGCTTTTCAACATTACAGTGCTTTACACTAATACAGAAGAATTAGCATTCATGATCAAACAGGTGACTGATCAAGGCACTGATCCAGAGACCTGGGTTTGCAACGTGATCAAGAAACTTGCCGAGCCGATCAGGATAGGCAGACGAGCTATATCAGGTGCAAATCTGAGAATAAAATAATGATAATAATATATGAATATATAATGTGTAGAAAATCACGTGTTTCAGCAATCAACACGATTATAAGCCCAGACTGTTGACTACAGGCTATTATATTCAGCAGGCTATAGCATACCGCATAAACTGCGGTCTGGCTGTTGGAAGAGAAAGTATTTATAACTTAGGCTATTAAGTTTGAGGAGTTTACAGCTGAAACACCATATGCATTTCATTGACATATTTAGTAACTAGGGCCCGACTGATACAGATGTTTTGGGTCCGATACCAATAATTTGGGAGCAAACTTTCCTGATTACCGATATAGAATTTGTTTTTGTTAGCATGCAAAACAGACATTTTCTAACATGGATTCCTCACATTCTGACAAATATGCACTGAAGCCAGGATTTTTAAATTGGAACAATTAACTTTAAGTTAACATTAATTATCCACATAAATAATAACAAATAACAAACATTGCAAAATAAAGTAAATACATTAGAATAAGAGAGAATATAAAAATATGTTCTATACATCTGAACAAAGAACAAGGTAAATGAACAATTTCACACATAGAAAAATGCACATTTTTCATTACAACAAATAATTAGACAGTGGTAAATGCTGGTCTAGCCAATATTATCATTTGCAAGCGTCAGGTTCTCAATTCCTCCTCAGTGCTCAATACTGCTGATCCAACAGTGACAGGTTATAGTGCAGGATGCACAGTTTCTCTGCATTTTCTCCCAAAGGGGAGCTCCATAGTTTTTATGTATTTAAAAATGCCCACAAAAGTATTTACTTATTTACTGCGTATGTTTAAAGTATTGCACTATGAATCATAGCCAAAACGCAATGTAGGATTTGAAATAGTTTTATACATTTCATGTAGTTTCACTTTTATCCAAAATTGTCTGAGGTGTTTTTTTTTCACTTTCATTTTCTTTAGATTTTTAAGTGTGATCTGATCCTGCTTGTCTTTTGGAGAACATTCAACATCTTCAGCAAACATATACGTTTTTTCTTTTCTTTTAATTGCTATTGTACATTTTGAAAAGCGATTTCATTAAATTTTCTGTACAAATGCGCCTCTATGCCATAATATACGGTAATATGCAGTCATGACGAGAATAAACAATTTACCAAAACCATGGATACTCGAATGCAGCACAGCTTTCAAAAACACTTTCTATTGGTTTAGAGGGGTGCAGTAAACACATATTGGTTCATAAGCCCTGTGTTTTCAATGGGAGTGTTTTTGTTTCGCCACGGGGCTCAGTAGTGCGCGCTGCACCGCTTTGGCTGAGAATCACTGTGGAGTCGGAAGCTTCCAGCGGAAAACTAAAACACTATATCTATGTTAAACAACAATGGTAAATAAATACAATAACGACTGTAAAACCAAATAAACCTATTTATTTTTGTCTTAAGTCTGACAAAGGATTTGATGGTAATAAAAAAAAATGGCCATTAGTTTGAGAAAATATATCGGTGCATTATCGGATGAATATGTGCCGATACAGATATTTCTGTAAAAGGTAGAGATGCGCCAATCCGATAATCCGTATCGGTATCGGTCCGATACAGGCCAAAAACACCGGATCGGATATCGGAAATAATAGATGTTGTAATCCGATACGATCCACCGACAAATCTAGCCTGAAACGTCGCCTTAAAGGGGAACTCCACCGAAAATCCATATTTTCTCAGGTTATTCTGTAAGTAGAAACATATTCTGTGCAGTGAGTTTTTCATGTCCAGCTCATTCTATGAACCAGAAATCAGAGATTGAGAAATATGCCGTGACGTCACCGGGGTCCTAACTATGCAGCAGCTTTGCTGAGAGTCAACAGTGGAAATCAGAAAAGTCACGAAAATCATGAACAAATAAAATTGTATGCACGTCAATTTTGTAGGCCCATCACCCTATTTTTCAGAAAGAACCATCGGTTTGTAGTCATATAAAGTGTATTTCACCACCCAGAACTGTCGCTATTATTGAACATGATTATTTTATTCCAGCACCACAGGAGCCGTACATCAGCCCCTCCTTGAATAAAATAATCATGTCACATAACAGCGACATTTTCTTTTTTTGCCCTCAGGAACCCTCAGTCACATAGAGGGTATAACAGTCACATTAAAGCAAGGTTCCTGCAGGTTAAGCATGTGGAAAAATAATTACTTTTAATGACTTTTCATAGTCTTAATTACTGACTTAATTTCTGAATTACTGACTAGTTGCATTGACAAATTCCATATAAGCACAATCGGTGGAATTCTGCAGATCTGCGCATGTCTGCGGAAATCTGCGCTACAAGAACGCAACTAATGTCTTCCTCACAGAGACGAAAACACTTTTAAGTGTATAATATGTGCAGTGCAATTCAACTACCACACATCTACAGCTTAACCCACCTAAAAGACAAACACCCTTGTGTGAAACTAGCAATGACAGAAAAAGGGAAGAGGAGCAACAAACACATTCATATTATTAAACTACACACACAGCAGCTACTGCCGTTTATTGTGTATTGACTGAAGTCGAGCGCAGTGTGTTTCCGAGCGCAGAGTGGTGTCTGTGTGTTGAATGTGGTTTGGAAATGTGGACCAGTAAATCGTTTAGTTAAGTAGATTGTATAAATTAGTTACATAGATACTCTAATATATTTTGTTTTTCGCTGTTTTTCTGTGACCAGAAAACATTGCCACCAGGACGCTAATGTTAAGGCATTTTCGGTGCAGCTCACATTGCTAAACTATTATGTTATTGAATGAAACCTAAATTAAAACAAATTGAAGATCTTTAAGTGAAAACTTAAATGTATGACTAACACTGGAGATGCTATTACGTTAATGTTAAGTTGAGTTACATTCCACATTGAAAAGTATATTTTATTACTGGAAATGCTTAGTGTTAACTAAATGTTGTGATATGAATTTTGCACAGTTGTACTTTCATTGGTACTTCAGTATTCATTTTGAATGTTTAAATGCTGCTTAAATATATAGATTTTCATTTAAAAGAATTTCACTAAATAAAAGGAAGCAGCATTATTGCATAAGTCATGTTGTTGTGGGCTATTTTTTCCTTTAAGGAAATAGAGAATTTGTTTCACATTGCACCCATACATATGGCATATTAACAGCTTAGTAGCAAACAAGAATATCGTATCGGTATCGGCAGATATTAGAGGTTGAGGTATCAGTATCAGATCGGAAAAGAAAAAGTGGTATCGAGCCATCCCTAGTAAAAGGCCAATATCGGCCCATAATATCGGCCCATAATATCGGTCATACGATATATCTGTTCGGCCCTACTCGTAACATTTAAGAACAGATATACAGGAGAAATTCACATACGCAGAAATATTTTGAATTGCAAAAGCCTGATTTGGGGGAAAATACCTTCGAGTTTAATTTAAAATTGAAAGAACAAAGATTTTCAGACCAAATTTCTGACTCAAACCGTCAGGACATGCTACAGCTAAGATCTGTCAGAGGATATGTATAGCAAGATACAAAGAAGCTAAAAAACACAGAAGAGGGCACATCACACAGATAAACTCACAGCCACAGGAAGAGGGAGAAGCCTGAGATGTAGAGGTTCCTCTGTGACCGGAAAAGCTTCATGTGAAGGTGGTCCAACATGTTGGGGTAGAGTTTGGACTCTTTGCCGACTTCTGAGCTCGAGTACTTCCTCACCTCTCGCACAGCATCTGTAGGAGGCGTTGTTGGAAGACAGATATTTCACATGAAACTGTACTGTACAATTAAAATAAGCCATGCCTGTTTTATTTAAAAGTTACTTTCCTTTCAGACACCTCATTCTGGGTAAATCTGGTCTTATTTAATTGTGTAACTAGTTAATCATTGTCTATACTTAATTGATTGATGACTTACAAATCCAGTTATTTTGCATCTGTGTAATTAATCTTTAAAAAGGTCTGGTCACTGAAACATTGAGTTTTTAACAATACTTAAAAACAATAAAATGGCTTGTTCCACATCAAATCATGTAATGTTCTATAGAACCATAAATACTACAGCATATTGAACCATAGCCAAAATTAGCTTACAGAGTGCTGTATATTTAAACATAAATGAAACATTATGTAACCCCAGCTGGATCCCCTATTCTAGCAGAAGTTAAATATAGTTAAACATGAGCACAGTCCCTTCAAAACCCCATAGAGTAATGTTATAAATTATCAGATGGAGGAAGAAACTGGATTTCTAGAACACATAATTGTTTAGTATAATATTTAATAGGTTATTTCAGATACAGTTGAAAGACTTTGATATTTAAAATAAGGTATTTGCTGCTATGCTAAAGAAAAGAAAAGCAATACCTTGGGGGATATATGTTCAAAGACACATCTGTGTTTTAACGGCTTAAAACTGAATTGCCGCTCAACCACTTTAACCATTGTATAGTGAGGAACTCCAACTGGATGGAAATTAAAAGACCCCTGTGAAAGGGACAATTAATCCCTTTATTTATAATCAAACAAACAGTTTCTGTATTTGCCAGTAGATGTCATCAATGCCAATTTAAACCTCTCTACAGCGATCAAACCACTGTTGTCTCGTTTACCCATTCCACATGTGCTGGGTGTGTTTCCACTAACAAATACCCGAGCCAAACTGGAACCAAACCGTGAAACTCTGGCCTCGTAACACATCTGAATCTGCCTCCGGGCTGAAGGGGGCCATGGGCGGGGTTACGGGGACTACACAAATACTAGTTAAAATTCAGGTTTACTAAGGCTAAGGGCTCTCAAGTTTCAAATGCATGCATTTCATACTATAGTATTTGTATTTATTTTTTACTTTGGCAGTTCATATATAAACAGTTTGGAAAGAGTAAGCATGAGACCAAATAAAAAAGTCATACCTTTATTGTCTTTTCAGCCATGTAATTCAGTAGGTAAAATGCAAAAATGCAAAAAAACACCACCAGAACCAAGACCTGCCATAAGAATTGCCATTTTCACTGTATTTTGCCGTCACATACATAATGCATCATCGAATTGCTACTCAGCACGTTCATTATTCATGATGTTAAATCGCTCAGCTCACCATTCTATAGTGTAAATGCGAGCCCAACCATACCAGGCTGGCATGGTGCCACCCCAACACAGCTCGGGTACATTGGTGTAAACCCAGCATGTGTGTTTCAGGGTATATCTAGTAATGCCATTAATATGGGTTTGACAGCTGTTCACATTTACCCTTCTATCTATATACAGTGGGAACAGACAAGTGCAGAACAGTTATCTGATATGTCAGACAGTGCCGTCATTATTTATAGGGAGATTTTTTTATTACTCAAATTTAGCTCTTGTAAATGATAATCTGTTTGTGTTTGAGATGCCCAAATACTTGTGGATGTGTTATGTGTTGCCTACTGCTTCTGGAGAGCAAATTTTTAAATTAAAATAAAGCTAATAAAACATTCTATTTGTTGGATCATTGTAACTGAATAAATTAAATGCAACAAGTCAGTATTTTGTGTGGCCTCCTTTAGAATGCAAAACTGAAGCAATTCCCTTTGGTAGACTGTCTCCTGTGATACATTCTTCCAAGCTTCTTGCAGGATTTGGCATAACTCTTCCTTCAACTTTGGCTGCTTTTTGTTCTTTTCCCTGTCCAAGTGATCCCACACAATTATGGTGAGGTCGAGGCTCGGAGGTGTCCAATCTAATATTGTGAGTGTTCCATCTGCACACTTCCGATACAAATAGGTCTTAATCGTGTTTGCAGGGTTATTATCGTGCTGGAAGATTTTTGCCAATCAGTAATTTCCCGAAAGATAAAGCACAATGTTTCAAAATCTGTTTATACATGTCAGCCTGCATAAGTCCATCGATTTTGACAAGATCCCTACAACTGTTGAATTAAATGCACCCCTAGAGCATGACAAAGCTGCCACCGTGCTTCACAGAAGGCTGCAGACTCTGATATACTGGTGTCAAATTTGGACTAATCTCTCCATAAGACTTTCTGCCACTGGTTGTCACTCCAGTTTTATCATATTTTTGTTGATACAAGGCTATGGTTTTATAATCTCTAAAACTGCTTCATCAAGGCACCCCAGCCATTACTCATATTTTTTAATTACACCATTAGCACACCTGGTTCAGCTAATCAATACCTCTTTAAGTTGAATCAGGTGGGCTGGTGGTGGAATTAAAAAAATACAAGGAATGGCTGGGGTGCCTCAAGGAGAGGTTTGGGAACCAAAATTGTGTTCTTCTAGCCATCTTACAAGATATCAATCACCTTTTGGAAAACGCAAAACATTCTTGTTACTTTTGTATTAATGTTTATTTGTATTTATTCTAATTTTATACATGGTAGTAAGCAAATAAACACTTACTACCACAGGAAGAAAATGATTCAATAATCAAAAACAGAAATTTTGATATCGTGGCAACCCTAGTAGGGAGTGAAGAAGAGTGTAAGATGTGAGTATTAAAAAATCTGTTGTGGGTTGAGGCCACATTACGCAAAAAACACAGAAGACCTAAGAGCCAAGAAACCAGGTGATGGATGGCCAAAGGCAAAGGACATCACTTTGCTGACATCACCACTTTTGTTTTAACAGCTGTTTGAATAACGGAGTAAGTGAATAAACCTTAACTGGACTGCTGAACCGATCTTCTAGAAATGAAAGGATTAAGGAATGCATTTTCTCAACGGAGCTCTCCATTAATAGGCCATTTAAATAGTGTGCTTCAAAGACTGCGGGGTCACTTACCAAGAAACAGGACGATTAGGGCTACAATCATAGTAAGAAAGCCTTTGTTCCAGTAAGGGGCAACTTTATTCCATATACTGAACTGGAAAATCTTCTGCCATCTGAAAAAAATACAGATTGTAGATTGTTGCAGTGCATGCTAAATGTCAGCAAGAAGCAGGTTTTTGTAAAGATTGCAGGAGTGAAGGGAGACTGCCTTTGTACGGATACACCAACAGCTGGTTTCACAGACCTCGATTAGCACGAGACTGGAGCTATTCTTCATAAAACAACTTTGGATAGTCCAAGACTAGAGCTAATCTAGGTCTGTGAATCCAGACCTTAATATTATGTATTGAAATACATTTTTAGATTCACAGTCGCATAGTACTGAAATTACAGACTGATGATATTTTATTCTAATAAGTCACATTGCCTCAGAAATCTTTAAATTGAACAGTATAACAACAAAATGCCATTCTGGCATGTCTGTGCATTGATGCAGTCAGACATGGACCAGAACAGCTTGCCTTTCTGGTACCGTTGCAATGTACAGATCTCGGCTTCGGACTCCCCCAAAGCAGAGTTGTGTGTCCACTTATTGCCTGTGTGGTAATCTATCTAGTTTCTGTATTTCCCCCAGCCTTTTCCAATTTTACAGCCGTGTATGGCTCAAAAATTGATGATTAGTTACTGCAATTTATGTAGAAACGTCTATGTATGCCCACAATCCATTTGTGCATTTCAAACTGCCATGTTTGTTGACATTTATGTAGTCAATAAGAAAAGGAAGTACTGAACATCATAATGTAAACAAAATAAATTAGCCTAAAACATTAACAGTATTACAAATGTGTTATCAGCCTTTATTTGTTATTTTATGGAAATGGTATTCAGTTAGGCAAGGCTAATTCCCTATCTAAATGTCTTTTCAATTAACATTTCAATCCCCTGTCCCATTACGTTCTTACAGATTACAATTTTTGCAGTTTGATTATTTAGGGAATGCTAGCCTCTATTAGATACATATGATTTAATGCAATTGTGTTCATTACATATTTTTTGTCAAATTTTACTAATCCCACAGACACAGGTGCTGTCAGCAAGCTGTCAGATACATTATGGGGGAAAGGGGTGAAAAAGGAAAAGAATGTAGAGCTTCATTTTGTGTACTGCACATTTTGTGTACCCCCCTCCACCTCCAACACACACAAACCTACTACAGCAGCACTGGCATGCTGGTATGTTCACACCCTAGTGGGATAATACATTATGATGCAAAACAGGGCCAACCAGATAAGGCATTCCTACTTCCGTGTGCTGGCATCACCCTGTAATGCTGGCATCCTCGTACCTCTTTGGCGAGATCCATGGTATGCAGAATATAAGGAGAATGCAAATTTCAAAGTAGAGGAAAGTTGCCACTGCAGTCCACTGGAGACTCATCTTCACAGTTCAAGTCTAAATAAAACAAACGATAAAATCAAAATCATATCTTTCCCCATTATTATGGGGGAATAATGTCTAAAAGAAATACAAGAACGAGCAGTTTAAGTCAGACCCTTGGTTTGTCCTTTAGTTTCCTGGCGGCACACTGGCTCAAAACTATTTACGTCACGCTATCAAACTGTAATTAAAGCGTATCAATATCCGGAATTTAAAGCGGATTAACCCTTGGTAGGTATTAGGTCTTATACCAAATACAAATGGCACTTGCTGGTATTAAATAACTAAATATTTAATCGCCTTTCAATCATGTTAATCTGTTCTTAAAATACTTTTCAAATAACGTGCATACTGTTGGAAAAACAGTTTAATATGTATAGTTTTGGTGAAAAGTTTTTCATCACAAATTAAACACCAAAATGATGATGCGAGAGTCACAAACGTGTATTTTAAATACAGTAGTATTAACAAGAACAACTTTACTTAGTTTTATCCAGTTTTTTTTTTAATCAAAGTGCAGCTCCACTTCATTTAAAAATAATTAATAATGCATTCCCCTTTTCTTGATAATGAATTGCCAGATCAAGAATTAAGAGTCATAACGTTGCATTAACCTTAGAACAGACGTTCAGAACATCGATTGATATGAATTGGTTTTAACTACAGTCGAATAATATTGGTAACAGCTCTAAGAAGCATTGTATCATCATAGTTATAAAAATATACAACAGGGAGCAGCCCACTCTACTGCAGGGCAAAATTCACAGACTTACAGATAATTCAGAGTTATTTCCTTCGCTTTCATCAGTGCAGAACAAACACTCACATCATCGTTTCACATTAACAACACAGACACGGGTCTGTGAAGCGCAGTTTTGCGCGGCTCTGCGCTGCTCCACCAATGGGATGGGAGGAATTGTGCAGAACTGCGGGAATCTGCGCAACAAGAGAGCTAACCGCGGCACGTCCGCACCACGTAACGCTCTTCTCCTGTGAGGAGACATTATGCTTTCTGGTCAGGGTATAGAGAAGTAAATTATCTTTCAAAGGTATGTTTCTTAGAGAAACGTTATGCCGATTGTGTTACTTGCAAAGGCACAACTGACCGTGTTGGCGTTTCATAATTTAATAATTATGTTAGTATTGTGCCTCTATAGTGAAACCAAAACAATTCTACAGAATAAGCTGCTGTTTCGCACCGTTAATGCTTTCTTAGATGCCGCTTAACACACAACATTGCTATTTAACAAAGAAGCACACGGTTTTAGTATGCCATTGTAATATGATCTTAATTAATTTAACAACAAGAAGCACATAAAACAATTCTTACACTGCGCTGTGAACTGCGGGAACTTTTATCTTCCTGCTACGACTGTCATGACGTCACACCGTGTCAGCGTGCTTCGCTAATTCGCCAGCGCCTCCTCGTGAGAGCAATTTAAATACAGCAGAGTCTGCACGTCTGTAAAAACGACGGGCTAAATCAAGTCAATGATTTACATTTATAAGGGATAAATACATGTTTGTACAGTGATAGGTGTGGAGTACTGTATTAGGCATGCATGATAGTATGTGACAGTATTCGTAGCAATAGTATTAAAAGCAAGTATGTTAGTGTCCATGATAGTATGTAATTATGCATATAGCAATTAAATTACATCAAGTATGTATAATAATAACAATAATTACTATTATTAATAATAATAATCCCTTGGCTGAGGTTTTGCTAAATAGGGACAGTACAAATCTCATCATATATTATTAATTATATACACTAAGATTACAGTCAACTTTCTAAGAAATTATGAACATCTATGTTATGTTTATTAAAACTTTATCTTGTTACAGTACAGGAAATGTGAGGTCTCCAGCTTTGGTGCTGTACAGCTACAATAGTCATGGAGAGCTACAGTACAGTACTCACACGCACACACCAAATGTTTGGGGTCCTATGTTTTTTAATGCTGTACGTCCTGACTAAATTGTAATGAATGCTGATCAGCAGAAGTATTGAGTTGCTAAATGTCTCAAATAAAACAATAATGCAACAACAGAGTTGTAATCCAAAGTATTCACATCTTTTATTTGAAATGGTTTGGAGATTCAATTAGGTTAATAAATGTTGTTCATTAAACTATCAGTTATATATTTCAGTTAATTTGTAATGTACACTACTGTGCAAAAGTTTTAGGCAGGTGTGAAAATATGATGAAAGTAAGAATGCTTTCAAAAATAGACATGTTAATAGATTATATTTTTTCAATTAACAAAATGGAAAGTGAGTGAACTAAAGAAAAATCTACATCAAATCCATATTTGGTGTGACCACCCTTTGCCTTCAAAAAGCATAAATTCTTCTAGGTGCACTTGCACACAGTTTTTGGAGGAACACGGCAGGTAGGTTGGCCCAAACATCTTGGAGAACTAACCACAGTTCTTCTGTGGATTTAGGCAGCCTCAGTTGCTTCTCTCTCTTCATGTAATCCCAGACAGACTCGATGATGTTGAGATCAGGGCTCTGTGGGGGCCATACCATCACTTCCAGTACTCCTTGTCCTTCTTTACGCTGAAGATAGTTCTTAATGACTGTCGCTGTATGTTTGGGGTCATTGTCATGCTGCAGAATAAATTTGGGGCCAATCAGATGCCTCCCTGATGGTATTGCATGATGGATAAGTATCTGCCTGTACTTCTCAGCATTGAGACCATTCATTCTGACCAAATCCCAACTCCATTTGCAGAAATGCAGCCCCAAACTTGCAAGGAACCTCCACCATGCTTCACTGTTGCCTGCAGACACTAATTCGTGTACTTCTCTCCAGCCCTTCGGTGAACAAACTGCCTTCTGTTATAGCCAGATATTTCAGATTTTGACTCATCAGTCCAGAGCACCTGCTGCCATTTTTCTGCACCCCAGTTCCTGTGTTTTCGTGCATAGTTGAGTCGCTTGGCCTTGTTGCCACGTCGGAGGTATGGCTTTTTGGCCGCAAGTCTTCCATGAAGGCCACTTCTGACCAGACTTCTCTGGGCAGTAGATGGGTGTACCAGGGTCCCACTGTTTTCTGCCAATTCTGAGCTGATGGCACTGCTGGACATCTTCCAATTGTGAAGGGAAGTAAGCATGATGTGTCTTTTATCTGCTGCAGTAAGTTTCCTTGGCTGACCACTGCATCTACGGTCCTCAGCTTTGCCCGTTTCTTTGTGCTTCTTCAAGAGAGCTTGGACAGCACATCTGGAAACCCCTGTCTGCCTTGAAATTTGTGCCTGGGAGAGACCTTGCTGATACAGTAGAACTATCTTGTGTCTTGTTGCTGTGCTCAGTCTTGCCATGGTGTATGACTTTTGACAGTAAACGGTCTTCAGTAACCTCACCTTGTTAGCGGAGTTTGGCTGTTCCTCAACTAGAAGAATTGATGCCGTTCTGAAGGCAAAGGGTGGTCACATCAAATATGGATTTGATGTAGATTTTTCTTCTGTTCACTCACTTTGCATTTTGTTCATTGATAAATATAATCTATTAACATGTCTATTTTTTAAAGGATTCTTACTTTACAGCATTTTTTTACACCTGCCTAAAAGTTTTGCACAGTACTGTTGTTTAAATATCTTTTGAGAATGTGTAAGGCATTTCTTATAATAATGAAGATAATGAGGTGTGTGTACATATATGATGTATTTGAAATAAATTTCCATTTTCAATGTATTTGACAAGACACATTTAAAAGACCTTTTCAAATCACTCCATTAATTGCCATTAGAAATAAAGCAATGGCCAGTTGATAGGTCAGGAATCCAAACAGTACAACCATTTGCAATTGATCAGTTGTGGGAAGTATTTATTTCATTTTTCCACAGCCATGAATTAAGCAATTGCAGATTGCATTACATAAAACATAACAATTTAGGAAGTCAGAATAATTTAAAGCATTTGCGCATACATTTTTAAAAGTATAATTTCTAAATATTATGTTTGCAAATACATTTCTAAAGGTATTTGAAAGACTTAACCAGGACTCTGTCCCACCACTATGGGCATAGTAAATGTGCCAGTTTTATCCCCCCATTATAAAAACAAACTTTAGTCAAAATAGTGACCATTTTAATAAAATTCAATGTATACAAAAGCTACAAAACAACATTTTGATAATTACTCCTGAACGATATAATTAACTATAAGTCTCATTCAAGTAATCTACAACAGCAGAGGTGCTTGTGAGGGCATTGAAAACAGTTTTTTCCTGTGGCGAGGTAATCCTTTCCATCATGTACATTAAATGGTGATGAAAGCAGGTAAATGGCGTTCCGTGCTCTAAAGCAATGTCTACCCAATCCCAGATGCACTGCAGGGGGGTATCACCATAACCAGCAAACATCGCTGGATTGGCAAGTAAACCTCTTGCTGCCATGACCCCTGAGGAAGGGGGGACAAAAAAAAACAACTTGATAATTCATACATTTTAATCAGTCTGTGAATTATACACAAATAAGTCATCATAGTTATTATACAGCCAATTATGATTCACAGTAATGTCAGGATTAATTCATTAATTCACGGTAACTTACCATCAGCTTCTGTCATCTGGTGAATCAACTCCACATCTTTGATATTCTTAATATCACCATTGGCCACCACAGGGATAGATACACTGTCTTTGATTATCTTAATTGCATCATAGTTCACTGGCTGATGGCGCTCCTCTGCTGTCCTCCCATGGACCGTGATCCAGGACACGCCTGCTGCCTCTGCCTTCTGACACAGGTCAACGGTGGACCTTACATCCTGGTGTATTCTAGTGCAGCGAGTGAAGGGGACAAATTATGTAATTTACTTTTGTTAAGTATGGCTATGGTGTCATCTGGTTTTCATTCCAGCTGGAGATCCCAACCTTTCAATCAATTAGACATCCGGTATTATTTTAATGTATAATATCAAACTGAAATAATTGTAATATTTAATAATAATAATAAAAAATATGCAATATGCCTGCAACATCATTTGCAATCTGTAGATCAGTATTAAACTCATTCTGTCAATCAGCTGAATTTCCATTGGTCTTTATTTATTATTGTCAGTTTAAGGGCATTTTTAAAATTCTATCCTGTCTTCGTGTCCAAGTGACTGTGGACTTATATGGCCATTCCACCCATTAATTTTGCTTTGTATAAAAAAAAAAATATATATATATATTACCTTACTTTGATGGAGACAGAAAAACTGGGATTGTCCACCTGGTTACTAACCAGCCTCACCATATCACGGACAAGCTCCGGCTTGTTTATTAGACAGGCACCATATCCCTCTGCCATTGCCCACCTGTAATAAACGCACACAAACCAAAGAAGCTCCATCATGCGGTCACCTGCACCCATCCCTCAATTTGTGCATTTATGTGTTTTGTCAATGTGTAATTGTTGGTTAACCATTAACCAGGTTGAGTTGCAGATATAATGCGATGAAGTAACAAACGGCAGGAACATTAACAAAAACTAAATCATAGAATACTGTTTTTTTTTTTCCCTCTCAAAGTGACAAGAAAAGACAGATGGGTCAAATGTTTAGTTTTCTTTTGCATTTTTTTTGCTCAATTAAGATGACCCTCAATATCAGTCGGAAGACTACGAGTCCTGAGCGCTGGAGACGGGTATAACAGATGATTGACCTTTGTGGACAGCCACAGTTCAAATCCACACCGTCAGAAAAAGGGGAAACGATACAAGCAGCATCAGCAAGGGTCTGAGAGTCCTTCGCAGCAAACTGCACGATCAGAGGGCGGTCAGCTGTGGCACAGAGGAAACAAAATTACATTTGGGAGAATAAGACTGAGGCCTGGACCAAATCAAGAAGTTGACCTACCCCCAGAAATGCAAACTACAAACTTGTACCCTATGATGTTTTTATTTGTAAATAGCAGAAAGCAGCTAGCAGAAAATAAATGTAACCATGAGTGGGTACAAGTGTGGAGTTCGTAATTCCCTAGGTGGGCAGTGCCTTGACCAGGCCTAGGTCTGCACATTCCGAAACGGATGAAGGAGAAAAATAAAAACAAGTCCTGAGGTTTGAGATCTTGGGATTATAAAAGAGAAGCATCTGCTAGAGATGCAGACTTGGAGTCAATTCCCTTTGTTCAATTCCAGCTCTGCCAGAATTCAGTCCAGTGGAGTCCAATTCCAAATATATCTGTAAGCTGCAATACACTACGGTCCAAGCATGACTAGAATAGCAGCAGGAATGCAAGGACGAAAGATGCTTTTGAAAATGTAGCAATACATATATACACACACACTATATATATATATATATATATATATATATATATATATATATAACAGATCACATGACAAAATCTGAGTAATTCATAAAGGGACCCTAGCACTTAGACATCAGATATGTTTTGATTTCAATTACAGTTCCAGAATTACAGTGGTACTACAGTGGAACTGTATTGATCCTTCATGTAAAATGGACATAATTAAGTTATAATATTCATGTAGATATACCAAGATATCAGTAGACAATAGTTTACCTTGGTCTGTTGTAAATTCACTGTCTCTAGCTTTGACAGATCTTATGAAGTCAGCAGCAACTATCATTGGGGTGAAGCACAGATTGCAGTCATACTTCCGAACAAGGGTTCGAAAAGCCAACCTTAAAAAAAATAAAATACAACAATAATACAATGACAATGCTTGCTTAAAATCCAACTATAAACTGGTTATATACTGACAAAGATCTGCAATAAATAGAAATGTTGAGGAGTCTATGGTTTAACAAAATATATTTTTTTAGCATATATGCAAGTGTGCAGGTACTTTATAATTTGTACCATTGACTTTTATTATCCGTCACCGTAACATTTTGGATATGTGTATGTTTTCTTTCTATCTTACCCCTAGTAAACTAACATTAAGTTACATGAATTATCTTTGTTCAAAAACATTTTTTACACATGAAGTGACATTTTAGATTTTTTCCAAATATGTGAATTAAGGTCAGTATCTCTTTGCTGCACTTTTGTTTATCTCAACATGCACTGAACATCTCATTTGAAATCTCATTCAGTCTCAATGTGTGTTCCACAAAGATATATCCCTGACTGTGTACATGTGCCTATGAAAATCCCTATGCTCTGAAAAGTTGACTTACTTGGAGTACCGTACCATTGGGGCACAAATTTTAAGAACCTGTCCATTTTGAAATAAATCTGTTACAGTCTTGCTGTCCATAATGATACAAATGTCCACCCCTGACAAGCAAAGAATTCTTTATAACCTGTAAGAAGCAAAAACATTACATATCCTCAGAACTGTGTAGTAACACTATTTACAGTACAACATTTAGTTTACTTAAGAAAAACTAAATCAGTGTTAGAGTAGAAAGGGAAATGACACCAATATCAACACATTAAACACTTAAAGAGTTTGAATTACATTGTAAGGCATTACATAATTAAGCTAACTAATGTCACACAATCTTAATTAAAAATTAGGAAATCAACTGTGTACATTCAGTTGGCATTTATGCCCAGCTGTGCAGACCAGAGGGAAACTGGTGCATTATTTTATCACACACACTAGAAATGGTATTTGTAAGGTTCGTTTGACACTAAATATTTGGCTATTCGATCCATACTGTTTTTTAAGCTCTACGTTTATTGCTCTAGTATATATTAGAGTATATATTTCCAGAGATTACTGCTTTATTGTGAAAAGAGTGACGATTCTAGCTGGCTGAACTGAGGTGACAAGTGTAAACATTGCACAGCAGTCCACCCATTCCCTGAACAATTTCTAGTCTGTACGTGTCCTGTATGGCAAGGTCTGTAACATCAACAATTAACCCATCCTTCCTTACTTACCTTTACTATAAATATTTCTAAGACACCGTCACAACATGGTTTTGCTCTGATCATCATACAGGTTCAGCTTCATTTAGACTTAATTAGAATTAGACTTAAAAAAGATACACAATACAACTAACAATCAAAATGGCAAGCAGTCTACATGCGCACAGAAAGCTGTATATTAGTATTAAATATAATGAATCGTTACACAAATACTATCTTACAAATATATCCACCGCGAAAAAGTCATAGCCCTATTTCTTTCCAAGATGGCTTCCAGACATCGGACAATTTCGGAATGATTCGTCAATTTCCGAATCTCATGGTGGATTCCGATTGGTCCATTGTCCATTCCACGCATGCTTGACGCAGAGTGCGTGCAAAGCTGTGGTGGGCAGTTTTTGTATTTCACTGTAGCGAAATGATACATTTGATTCAGTTCAATCTAGTGAATCGTTTGTAAAGATTCGTTCATTTGATTCACTGAATTCTCAAACGCAACTACACAAGCGAACCTAATTCATTTGGTGAAGTCCATTGCTTTCGATCCAATTAAGTTCGACGGTGTGTTTAACAGGACCACTACAAAATCCTACATTTTGTATTTCACAAACACGCAATTAAATTTGGCACATAAATTTACCGAAAAAAAAATAAAGAAAATAATCTGAAGCGTTAAGGCTAATTAAATCCCCACAATGTTGTGTATATCTGCACTTTCAAATTGGTTACAGATCTTTTTAGTGCGCAGTTTGTTCTCACGCAAGATGGCGGACTGAAAAGCCATAACCTATCTACATACGTGTCTATCATCTATGGTAATTTGCCACCTGGCTTCCGGTGCCTTGTTGAACGATTATAACCTTTCAACTTTGACTTCCTAAATCGTGATATTAAATTAAGTCAAATATATATTTTTGATGTTTGTGTAGAAATGGGTTACACTGTAAAAAAGATTCAGAGAACTCGCCAGTAATATTGGGATTTGTACTGCACCACACAGGCGCTGGATTTCTACGTCGGACGTATACAGTGGCATTCGCCAACATGGAAGGAAGTAAAGAAGCACAGTCAACAAATGAACTTTTAAAAGATGGTAACAACATTTACTGTGTTTTTTATTAATTATATTTGTTCGTTGTATGCATATTTAAGTTCTTGATAAGTTGTCTTTGGGTTTACGTTAGCTTAAAGCAATTTAATACGACGTGATATAGGCTAAATGTTATAATAATATGAACACAAACCAGTTTAAATCATTATTAGTTTTCTCTAAATATTTTTTTTAGCTCTAGAATGCATATATTGTCACGTCAAATAAGTGTGATACATTATTATTTTAAATACATGCTTTGTAGTTTGAGTTCAATGATAATGATTACACAGTCTACTTGCATTTCATTTGTAAATGAATTATTCAATGTAACATGTAAACAATATGAAATGGAAACGATATTTCTGTACAAATCCATTCTCATGTTGCAGTAAAAAAAAGAAAGAAAGATTGGATTATCATGCTGATAATATGAGGTGGACATGGGAAGGATAAACTCCACCAATGCGATCACAGTGCCAATATATCATATATATTTGCTAAATCCTGGTGGATATTCATATTTATTTTCCAGCCGTCTTAAGGGAACAAGAGTCAGTAAATGTTGGGGTTGCTACATGGTCGCACATAATATAACCCCCGGTGTATCCATTTGCGCTGTCTAAATTGAAACAGACGGGCAGCTAATGCAAACATGGTCGCAACGCCCTCTGTTGTGCACAACGCGGTTATACACACCGCAGAAGTCTGACTTTTTGAGTGTTTGCAACACCTGTTGATCAGCAGTGGCTCAAGGATGAGTGCACAGAAGTTCATTTGTCACCGAGGGTGTTGTAGTGATTTTGTAGGGTTTGGACTCAGACTTTGAGACGGAACAGAATCGTAACGTTATCCTTTCATGAAATAAATTAATTATGAATACAAATCGGATAATTGATTTAAACCATTGTAAAAAATGATTTGCTTAATTGCAGTGTTGTACTACTTAAGTGCACAGTTGTGCATTACGAAAATAGGCAATCATAATTATATATCTATAGTGTGTGTGTGTATATGTATATGTGTATATATATATATATATATAATATATAGTCTAGAGCAGTGGTTCCCAAACCAAAAGTGGTTCCCTACCCTGCTGGTTTTTGTTCCAACCGAGCTCTCAATTACTTAATTGAACCCTTAAATGAACTAATAATTTCCTAAATCAGAGACTTACTTATTTTAAACAGTAGGGGTTTTAAGTTAAGTATAGAATTATATTAAAAAACGTATTGAAGAAACAACTATTTTCTTACACAATTTAAAAAGTAAAATCTAAGCAGATTGTTACTTCAATTAAGGTTCCATTAAGTAATTGAGAGCTCGGTTGGAACAAAAACCAGCCGGGTAGGGGGTCCCACAGGACCGGTTTGGGAACCACTGTTCTAGAGTATTAGACTTTGTGTACAGTCTGATATGATGCGTCTTTTTATCATTTTCAGAGTGCTATACAGATTTTTGTAATGAAGACTTTGATGTCAAGACCTACACTGCCCAAGCTATTCACCATGCGGTCATAGCAGAACATCTAGCTAAACTTGCGCAAGGAATCAGTCAGTTGGACAAGGAACTTCATTTACAGGTATGTACAAACATGCAATAAAGTAATTTAGAGGTTAAGTACAGAACATAGTGTCAACCTGTTTCTTTTCACAGAATATTGTGGAACCTGTTTTCTTAAAATACATAAATAATTAAAAAGTAGCCATCTTAAATGCTAAAATTATGTTTGCCACTGAGCACAGTTCTGGATCTAATGGACAGAATAACAATTCAATTGAATTAATTTGGTATGGGAGAACATTTTTTGTTAAATTTTTATTTAGTTAAAATTACCCTTCTTTTAAATAACCATTCATATCCAACAATCTGCTCAATTCTTTAATGTTCCCATTGTAGGCTCTTCTTAGAGCACCTTTGCTTTAACTATTAAAGAACGGCCAGCCTGATGCACAGATGTTATCAATAATTGGAATTTGACAGAACAATTGCCGCTCAATATTATGCTTGTTGTTATTATGCTTCGATGCACTAGAAATACACCAAATGATATTAATGTTCCCCTCCCAGGAAACAAAAATAAATACTGCATCTATATGAACATATTCGAAGTGGACGAATTTAAAAAGGAAAACGGTGATCACTATTTGATCATTAAAGGGTGAAAATACTACTTCTGATGTGACACACTGGTTCTCAGAAATCTGTATCTGGAGAAATTAATCAGAAATGAGTTTTTCTGAACAGGAAGCTGACAAGCCACTGAACTGTTGGATGGAGTTCCACATAGCTTTTTTATAAAACATAGGGCACTGGTGCAGACACACTAGGAGAAATTAAGGTCAGTTGTAAATGAGAAAAGGAGAAAAACAGGAAGTCTATACTGTGCTCCAAATGTTCTTTACTAGTCCTGTCTGTTTCTCTCTCTCTCCAATTACTTCTGTTGTCTGTGGGATACCGTTAAGAGGGCTGGTAACCCATAATGAAGCCTCCAGTTGTCCTTTCTTAATCAGAACATGCTTGTTGTTTAACTCTGTTGCTGTGAGGAAACATGCAGGGAGACATTCTCCAGCTGTGCTCTGCTGTCTCTGTTTTTCCCGTCATTCTTTACTTAACAGGGAGCCAACCAGGAACCTTTGATGCGCTGTACAGTCATAACTTTTTACTTGGATCCTCCACACCAAACATCCGCTTATTCACTGATTATTGTCCATGATATAAGACTGGATTCTCAAATGCAGTGTCAGGCTATATTCCGTTTCATTATTGTTCTATAGAAATTAATTGGTTTCATCCTCAAAACATTGTTACAACTAACAGAATCAAACTCAAATTAAATAATGGCGATTAATAATTGTCATGGCCAGCTCGTGACAATTTTCAAAGTACAATTAATGAGGCAACGACAGGGGCATGTCTGTCAATCAAAACTCAGTTTATGGGCCCCTCCACCTCAACCTGTCAAGACCATTTAGCGTCAGCTCACACACCAGTGTCTGCCACAATCCTATGTCATTATAAGGGTGGGCTAGAATATTGTCAGTGCACTCCAACTAAAGTTAAAATGGGAGAGTGAAGGATATTTTCTTACCTTCTAGTACTTCTTCAATTTGCTGTCTTTCGGAGACTGAAGCTGGCAGAGATACGGTGGCTCAAATTTGTCATGACGCTCAGTGAAATTACTGTTTGTAAACATAGACATGCAAATGGGGTGTGTAGGTCACTATGAAATCCACGTTGCGGAGAACACTGACAGAATCGCGGAATTCGGGGGCTTTGTTCCGTTATACCAAACAGTATAACTAGTTACTATCCAAATAAAAAATAAAGGTAGTATGAATAAATATGAATAAATACACAACACAAACTGAGAAACATAAATATTGAAAAGACAGATTTGCAAATTACAGTGAGGGAAAAAAGTATTTGATCCCCTGCTGATTTTGTACGTTTGCCCACTGACAAAGAAATGATCAGTCTATAATTTTAATGGTAGGTGTATTTTAACAGTGAGAGACAGAATAACAACAAAAAAATGGAGAAAAATACGCATTTCAAGAAAGTTACAAATTGATTTGCATGTTAATGAGGGAAATAAGTATTTGATCCCCTATCAATCAGCAAGATTTCTGGCTCCCAGGTGTTTTTATACAGGTAACGAGCTGAGATTAGGAGCACTCTCTTAAAGGGAGTGCTCCTAATCTCAGCTCGTTACCTGTATAAAAGACACCTGTCCACAGAAGCAATCAATCAATCAGATTCCAAACTCTCCACCATGGCCAAGACCAAAGAGCTGTCCAAGGATGTCAGGGACAAGATTGTAGACCTACACAAGGCTGGAATGGGCTACAAGACCATCGCCAAGCAGCTTGGTGAGAAGGTGACAACAGTTGGTGCGATTATTCGCAAATGGAAGAAACACAAAATAACTGTCAGTCTCCCTCGGCCTGGGGCTCCATGCAAGATCTCACCTCATGGAGTTTCAATGATCATGAGAACGGTGAGGAATCAGCCCAGAACTACACAGGAGGATCTTGTTAATGATCTCAAGGCAGCTGGGACCATAGTCACCAAGAAAACAATTGGTAACACACTATGCAGTGAAGGACTGAAATCCTACAGCGCCCGCAAGGTCCCCCTGCTCAAGAAAGCACATGTACAGGCCCGTCTGAAGTTTGCCAATGAACATCTGAATGATTCAGAGGAGAACTGGGTGAAAGTGTTGTGGTCAGATGAGACCAAAATCAAGCTCTTTGGCATCAACTCAACTCGCCGTGTTTGGAGGAGGAGGAATGCTGCCTATGACCCCAAGAACACCATCCCCACCGTCAAACATGGAGGTGGAAACATTATGCTTTGGGGGTGTTTTTCTGCTAAGGGGACAGGACAACTGCACCGCATCAAAGGGACGATGGACGGGGCCATGTACCGTCAAATCTTGGGTGAGAACCTCCTTCCCTCAGCCAGGGCATTGAAAATGGGTCGTGGATGGGTATTCCAGCATGACAATGACCCAAAACGCACAGCCAAGGCAACAAAGGAGTGGCTCAAGAAGAAGCACATTAAGGTCCTGGAGTGGCCTAGCCAGTCTCCAGACCTTAATCCCATAGAAAATCTGTGGAGGGAGCTGAAGGTTCGAGTTGCCAAACGTCAGCCTCGAAACCTTAATGACTTGGAGAGGATCTGCAAAGAGGAGTGGGACAAAATCCCTCCTGAGATGTGTGCAAACCTGGTGGCCAACTACAAGAAACGTCTGACCTCTGTGATTGCCAACAAGGGTTTTGCCACCAAGTACTAAGTCGAAGGGGTCAAATACTTATTTCCCTCATTAACATGCAAATCAATTTATAACTTTTTTGAAATGCGTTTTTCTGGATTTTTTTGCTGTTATTCTGTCTCTCACTGTTAAAATACACCTACCATTAAAATTATAGACTGATCATTTCTTTGTCAGTGGGCAAACGTACAAAATCAGCAGGGGATCAAATATTTTTTTCCCTCACTGTACATTGCAAGTGCTTTCATTGTTATAAAGTTTCCGACTTAAAATCCCAACTCTAAAAGGAGCATTTGAAATACACTTTTTTGATTCAATACATATTTTGAAGAACTATATATAAATGAATCTGTTTCAGTGTTATTGTTGTTTTTAAGTTTTACAAGCGTGTGATTTCAGTGGTGTTGTGTGTGGAGGTTCTTTGTCAAAAATACCAACATGAATGTCTGGCTTTAACGATGATCGCATCGGAGCTGCAATGTACACCATTTGTTTTAAAAACAATTCTTAAATGGAGCATAAGGTATCCCGTCAATTTGCAACACAATTTACATCACAAGCTTTTAATCACAAACAATAAGGTCACCGACAAAAGATTGTCATCAACAAGCTTTCTATTGGAAATCACTAATTAAGCTGTGCTAAAAACAAATAGCGCTGTAATAAATAATACATAACAGATACATTACGTATTCAATTCAGTAGCTACATAAATAACACCTGATCACTTACTGTCTCATTTGATTTAGATTGAATACTTCGTTGTCCTACAAGGATTCCAAAACAGACGTTAATTAAATCCTACTTAGCCACGGTAGTGTTTTCAATCTCACCCCTTTTGATCGATAACTCCGGCTCCATGGTTGTAACTGCAGGCTTCCTATAGAAACTGTAGAACTACAGGCATCACTCTGTCGGCTTGTTTCCATAGGGTGTGTTCATGTCGTGCAGACTTGTGTCATTCAGCACAGAATTTTACCATTTAGTCAATGCTCAGACTTTTGTCTGATTCGTGTGACATCAGAGCTGTGAATACAAACACAGTTCTTAGCATAACAATACTAAATACTGAAACCAAAATAGCCCACGATGATAAAAAATAGATGAAAAAATGCCCTAAAGTATTTTCTGGTTTATAGGCTATGAGGATTCTAACTTAAAACTAAACTTCATTCTCACAGCAGGATTCAACATCACTAAACAGAGAGGCTTCATTGGTTCATTAAAAATAAAAGGTGGTGTTAACAATACATTTAAAAAACAAGGAATTTGTTGCAAGTTACAGTTCAGATGGTATTGTAACACTGCTACTAGGCATCAGGGGGCCCCACGCAATTGCGTGGTTTGCGTGTTGGGAAACCACGACACTGGGCAACAGGTAAGGTGAATCATTATTAAACGAAACAAAACAGATATTCTTGTCCTAAGAGATTATATATAAAAGCCTTATTTTTGCATTCAACTATCAGAGAAGAACTCCAACTTAATGAGAGTCAGGTTATCACTGTTTCACTGAAGATCTGTTTATATGATGTAAGATTTCACAGCATTTTATTGCTGGAATTAGACAATATTTTGTAGGTGCATGGTTTAAAACTGGTGCTCTAATGAAATGCAATGATTACTCTTTGCCCTAGTGTATTAAGGTGACTGCAAGTTTCATGTTTCTTTTTTTTTTTTTAAGGTGGTGGCGAGGCATGAGGATCTTCTAGCCCAAGCAACTGGGATTGAATCCTTGGAAGGTAATTGAAGTACATTTTTTGGGGGGATCTGACTGGGACACTCAAGGACACTTACCTTTTTGTATCTTAGGTACTCAAGTATAGTTTTGACTGTGTGCTTCAGATCATTTTCATGCTGAAAGGTGAATTTCTGTACTAGTTTCAGCTTTCTTTCAGAGTGCAGCAGGTTGTCCTTCAAGGACTTTTGTATACTTTGCTCCATTCACTTCCCCTCAGCCTCTCTGATCAATCTCTCTCTTGCTCAGTCATCTAGTTTGGAGGGACGGCCTGATTTAGGTGCCATACACCTTCCACTTGTTAATAATTATCTTGACTGTGCTCCAAGGGATTTTCAAAGCCTTTGATTTTGTTTTTATACCAATCCACGGTGCTCATCATTGAGTTTTTGCTTTGAAATGCCAGCAGAGGGAACCTACAGGAGATACTGAATTGATTCTGAAATCATGTGGCTCACTGAAATTTAAAGCAGGTGGAAACCACTTAACTTGTGGTGTGTGATTTTGAAGGCATTTGCTTACTGAGCTAATTTAGTACTGTTAATAAAATTGGGGGTGGACACATATATTACCAATCTATTTCAGTTTAGATTTTTAATTAAGTTTCTACAAATTTCTAGAATATTTTCACTTGGAAGATGTGGGGTATTGTTTTTAAATGTTATGCTATAAGGCAACAAAATGTGAAAATGTTGACTTTCTGTAGGCACTGTGCATATGTATGTATGTATGCGCTATAACCCAACACACAAAAGTGCTGTATATTCTGTAATTTATCAGATAATTTAGGTAAGGCAAACGTTTACTTGGTATTTCCAATAGGTGGTGCTGTAGCCACAGTATGTCTCTTCTATATGATTGATTTAAATGGATACAATTTATACCCCTGGTTTTCAGGCGGACCTTGCTGCTAGTTTTCTTGGTTGATTGTTTATTATTCGTGAGAAACTAAAAAAACGTGGTGGTTTATGAGAATATGAGCACTAGCTGGTCAGGAGATTGCTCAACCTGAAATCTGTCCTTTAGCGATCACTGTGATGAAGAGACCAGGCAAAATCACTTATGAACTCATTAAATATCTATTCACTGTTTAGATTTTAATTTTTTAATTAGTTTTTTTCTGTCTTGTATTTACCAAAATCAATGTATTGGATTTCCCCCCCTCCTTTCCGATCATAAAATGCCTTTTTCTGTTCACAGGGGTACTACAGATGATGCAGACAAGAATTTTTGCTTTACAGGGTGCTATTGACAGGTAATATCTTGAATTTATAATGAAATATCACTGCCATACATTAACTGTAATATAAAAAGGGTGTGGATTTTCTGCATGTAGTCCCCCTTCTATTTGGTGCATTCTGAGCTGCACAGATATAATTGTGTGTTTGAATTGAACACTAACACTTCTTTATTTTTTGTTTTTTTTACAGGATCAGGAACAAGATTGTTGATCCATACAATAAAATTGTTGCTCGCACAGCCCAGTTGGCAAGATTGCAGGTATGTCATCCTTATTTCATAATTTAAAAAAAATATGATGTTGAAAGGTAGCCCAGATGACATTTTATATGTGGATTAAAATCTATTTAACTTGTTGCTAAGATTTAATTCAATGTTTTGGATGCTCCCTTTGTTTTGGAAGGTAGAAAATCCCCTTGGCAGAATTTATGAGATTAGCCTTAATGTTTGCTGCAGCGCTGGTATTCTTTTACATAATCTTCATTTGGTTTCAACAATAGTAAAGATATGCCAACAAATAAAATATGGGGCAGTCGGTGGGTTGGCAGTTCTGAAGGCCCGGATGAGAGAGGAACGTTGCGGCATGAGCTTTTATGGCATTTCCACAGCTGACTTAAATCAGCCAAAAGCACAATTAAACTCTGGGTTCTTGCTGTTTCTGTTAATGGAAAACCATTTTGCTTCATTTTCTGTTCATGTCTAGATTCAGCAGCTGATTAATTTCAGCACCTTTGTCATTTGAACATATGGATTAGATGTGAGACACAATACTCACACCCTGATCATATTTTAATGGGCATTTCGTTCCTGAGATTTAGCTTCCTGTGTGTTAATTAAGTATCTAAATGACACTTATGTTAAATGTACTTGACTACAGTATTAATTATAATAATGTATACTTGTATAACTAAATATCTAACTGAAATCCATTATAATGACTATGACTAGTTAATACCAAAAAACAAACAACTTACCATTAATAGTACTCTATACTGCTGTGTTTGGGAACTCTTTACTGATCTACTTTATTGTACTACGTTCCAGGCAGGAAGGTTTACAAGAAGGTACAGGTTTCTGATTTAATGAATTGAAAAATGGAAGAAAAAAACAAGTTTTCCAAATAGAGTTAAGATTAAAAAAGAAAAAAGAAATGTGTGTGTGTGTGTGTGTGTGTGTGTGTGTATATATATATATATATATATATATATATATATATATATATATATATATACACCGGTCAGCCATAACATTATGACCACTGACAGGTGAAGTGAATAACACTGATAATCTCGTTATCATGGCACCTGTCAGTGGGTGGGATATATTAGGCAGCAAGTGAACAGTTTGTCCTCAAAGTTGATGTGTTAGAAGCAGGAAAAATGGGCAAGCGTAAGGATCTGAGCGACTTTGACGAAGGCCAAATTGTGATGGCTAGACGACTGGGTCAGAGCATCTCCAAAACTGCAGCTCTTGTGGGGTGTTCCCGGTCTGCAGTGGTCAGTACCTATCAAAAGTGGTCCAAGGAAGGAAAAGCGGTGAACCGGCGACAGGGTCAATGGAGGCCAAGGCTCATTGATGCACGTGGGGAGCGATGGCTGGCCTGTGTGGTCCGATCCAACAGATGAGCTCCTGTAGCTCAAATTGCTGAAAAAGTTAATGCTGGTTCTGATAGAAAGGTGTCAGAACACACAGTGCATCGCAGTTTGTTGCATATGGGGCTGCGTAGCCGCAGACCAGTCAGGGTGCCCATGCTGACCCCTGTCCACTGCCGAAAGCGCCAACAATAGGCACGTGAGCATCAGAACTGGACCACGGAGCAATGGAAGAAGGTGGCCTGGTCTGATGAATCACGGGTTCAGGGTGTTGACTTGGCCTCCAAATTCCCAAGATCTCAATCCAATCGAGCATCTGTGGGATGTGCTGGACAAACAAGTCTGATCCATGGAGGCCCCACCTCGCAACTTACAGGACTTAAAGGATCTGCTGCTAACGTCTTGGTGCCAGATACCACAGCACACCTTCAGAGGTCTAGTGGAGTCCATGCCTCGATGGGTCAGGGCTGTTTTGTCGGCAAAAGGGGGACCTACACAATATTAGGCAGGTGGTCATAATGTTATGGCTGATCGGTGTATAGAGAGAGAGAGAATATATACAGTACTGTGCAAAGGTTGTAGGCGGGTGTGAAAAAATGCTTTAAAGTAAGAATGATTTCAAAAATAGACATGTTAATAGATTTATCTTTATCAATTAAACACAAAGTAAGTGAACAGAAGAAAAATCTACTTCAAATCCATATTTGGTGTGACCACATCAATTCTTCTAGGTACACTTGCACACAGTTTTTGAAGGATCTTGGCAGGTAGGCTGGTCCAAACATCTTGGAGAACTAACCACAGCCTCAGGCAGCCTCAGTTGCTTCTCTCTCTTCATGTAATCCCAGACAGACTCAATGATGTTGAGATCAGGGCTCTGTGGGGGGCCATACCATCACTTCCAGTACTCCTTGTTCTTCTTTACGCTGAAGATAGTTCTTAATGACTGTCGCTGTATGTTTGGGGTCGTTGTCATGCTGCAGAATAAATTTGGGGCCAATCAGATGCCTCCCTGATGGTATTGCATGATGGATAAGTATCTGCCTGTACTTCTCAGCATTGAGGAGACCATTCATTCTGACCAAATCCCCAACTCCATTTGCAGAAATGAAGCCCCAAACTTGCAAGGAACCTCCACCATGCTTTACTGTAGACTGCAGACACTCATTCGTGTACCACTATCCAGCCCTTCGGCAAACAAACTGCCTTCTGCTACAGACAAATATTTCAGATTTTGACTCATCAGTCCAGAGCACCTGCTGCCATTTTTCTGCACCCCAGTTCCTGTGTTTTCGTGCATAGTTGAGTTGCTTGGCCTTGTTGCCACGTCGGAGGTATGGCTTTTTGGCCGCAAGTCTTCCATGAAGGCCACTTCTGACCAGACTTCTCTGGGCAGTAGATGGGTGTACCAGGGTCCCACTGTTTTCTGCCAATTCTGAGCTGATGGCACTGCTGGACATCTTCCGATTGCGAAGGGAAGTAAGCATGATGTCTTTCTTCTGCTGCAGAAAGTTTCCTTGGCCGACCACTGCGTCTACGGTCCTCAACGTTGCCTGTTTCTTTGTGCTTCTTCAAAAGAGCTTGGACAGCACATCTGGAAATCCCTGTCTGCCTTGACATTTCTGCCTGGGAGAGACCTTGCTGATGCAGTAGAATTTAATTTTTCTTCTGTTCACTCGCTTTGCATTTAGTGAATTGATAAATAGACATGTTAATAGATTATATTTTTGAATTCATTCTCACTTGACAGCATTTTTTCACACTTATCTAAAACTTTTGCACAGTACTGTGTATATATACATTATATATATATATATATATATATATATATATATATATATAATGTATGAGAGAGAGAACAATGTGAATAAATTAATTATAGAGGAGATAGTTATAACATAACCAAGGAAGATTGAGTCAACTGCCACTGTTTTTTACAGCTAGCTGTCTGCAGCAAAATATTTTATACATAGAATAGAAGAGTTTTAAAACTGATGCTGATTGTTATCGGAATTGTTTTATTTTTATTATTTAATAAAACTCCCCAGATGGTATAATGGTAAAATTGAATGTGTCCTTTTGGGAGGAATTAAGTTACACTGTGTTTGAGAATGTGTGCAGCCATCAACCCTTCCAAATGCAATAAAACAAAAACAAGTTGTTTTAACACTAAAACAAGGAAACAATCTTAAAATATTAGACTGCTAGCCTCCAACTTTTTTTTCACCCAAATGCTGATTGTTTTTAGAAACATTATTAAAGATTAGAGAATAAGTGAAGCTGTTAATCTTCAAGGGAGAACTGAAAATGCTTTATATTTTTGGTTACAGAGAGACCTCTATTTTTGGCTGCATTTTTATTTAAAGCAGAAGACCTTTCATGAATTGTGCATGCAGAAGCAACATTACATGAAAAAGTAATTTAATCAAATATATTTAAGTTCATGCAGAGAAATAAAATGTCTTGCATAAAAATAGATGTCTTGTCAGAAACCGCGACATTGAATGCGATTGAATTTGAATGGCTATGAAGTTCTTCAAAATTAAACTGCTTAAGAGACTGAATTGGGAATCCATTGGCAGTCTGATACCTCAACCCAAATTATAATTTTCATTCATGAGGGTGTTATACAATTTAGATAGTGATTTTAAAATATCCCAAATTCCCATAAAACATGCAGGCTGGTACATAATCACTGTAATGATCTTAATGCTGTCCTTGCAGGGCTCTATAGTACGAGCGTTTTACTTGTATTTGAGAGTAAAAATAATGTTGTGCAAGTGTGAAATACAATTTGGGCTTACAGTGCGAATACAGTTTTATAAGGAATTTATAAGGAAATACTACATTGACATGATTATGATAATAATTATATTTTACACTAATTGTTATTACAGTAGCAAATGTGGGAAATGTAGTTCGGTTGTGGATTATCTCATTTAACCGAGAAGACAATGAAAACTACAAGTCCCGTGAATGACGTTCATGACCCAGTGTTGCAGCGGTTCAATTGCACGATATCTAGTCACCTACTAGCTTGCGTTAGCCGCCTTGTCATTAAAACACACTTCCAGATACAATAGTACTCAACTAGCAATAGCAACAACTTCGCAGTAACATCGATTATTAAAATCTTAAAATGTAACGAATCGTCGATTAGTTGGATCTACTTGGGGCACAGCTACTAAAACAAAACCTTGAGAGATGGCGGAGGCAGCAGCTACACCTGTGGAAAGTATAGGAGCACTTTACATTGAATTTACTCTGAAGACAGTGTGCTGCAACATGTGCACAGCTGACCTCACATGGCGATCACGACGATGCAGAGCACTGGAGAGACGCACTGAGCCGATGAAAGGATGGAGACCCTCGGCTGGTTCGGGCCGCTGCTTCTGGATCCACAAAGCTGTCCGCCAAGGATATTGCACATTGGATCTGTTTAAACAGCACTAAGTACTCAGCCTTTCTCGCAAGCTCCGCCTGTTTCTTTCCCCACTCTTTTTATTTATTTATTTTATTGATAATGTGCTCTTTTTATACCCACATGCTACACTCAAGCAACAGTCAAAACAGACACAGTACACAGATGCAATACAGCAGTGCAGTACACACAGACAACCAAATAAGCAAGAAAACAAGCAGCTAGGTTAGCCAATAAAGGAGAGCAAGCAATACAAATTCTGAAAAGATTATTTTAAAACTTGTAACTAACTGAGATGCTAAACATTTTTTTTCCCAAAAAGTCATTAAGATATTTCTTTAAATGTGTAGGGCGCTCCTCAGAGCCTCTGGAAGTGCGTTGCACAGCCGTGGCGCATTATACTATATATGATCTAACTAGTGCCACACACAATGAATTAAAAATCTAAATATATATAATAAACGAAAAAATAAATGGAAAACGTTTGAGTTTCTATTTGAGTTTGCAATGGTGCTGCTGTTCCCCCGAATTGCATTATAACCCGACTGCACCCCCCCCTCAAGGACCACACTTGATTGACATTGTCTTGTAAAACATTTTATAGTATAGCTTACAGTTATGTAATAGGTGAAGAAAGTGGAAATTAAATTTTAATTATTTAGACAATTAGGATATTATTCTGCAATTAAATTAGTTTGTCTTGCATATATTAAAAAGTGCAATTTTATGTTATATGTGCATACAAACCATGTTGTCAGCATTTCATGTGAAATGTTTAATGCTTAAGATTCATGCGTATGATTTAACATGCATAATATTTCATAAATAGCAAGCACCATTAATGTTCATATTTATTTATTGTGACATTCATTATTGCCAGTGCATTTAACAACAAAACTGCATTATTATTATATATTTTTTTTAATTACTTTGGTTTTTGGCACGGGGCAGATGTTTTGTGAAAGTGTCATTGTTGTTCTTTGCATTCTTTGTTTTCTCTGTTTAATTTGGAGAGGAATCTGTGAACTAAAAATAATTTAACATTGCAGTAATGTTGAGAAGAAACTGATTTCTGCTTCAGGCAATAAGTGAAGAAAAATAGCGCTTGATTGCTGTGAAACACTGGATTATTAGTTATGAGCAGCACAAGCATTATAAACAAATTGGAGTACAGACCTAACGGCATCCTGCCATTGACTCCAGTGGGGAGCAGTTATTCATTAACATGTTTGATAATTATAACTTGACAACCCAACTCAGATACCATTAATTTACTCATAAGATTTAAAAGACTTTAAAATTGTTCTGTACAGTGTACAATGTACAGAGGTTAATATTTAGCAACTACATAATACATTTATGTGGTATGATGACACAATATGTATGTCTACATATCTATATACAATGTATATATTTATATTTAAATAATGTAACAATGTTAATGTAAATAAGAGGGTGTAAAAATATGAAGTTGGTTTTGTTTTGGTGGGGTGGGTCTGCTGCTCTCACCTCTGACCTCTGATTCATGCATGCTAACAGGGGCAGAGAGACCAGGCAATAAGTTGGTTATCTTTAATTTGTAAGGTTGAATAGCATGCTGAGCAAAGGGCAAATGTCTTGGAATTGCTATTGTGAACTCCCTATGCCTTTGTGTTGGGCTTTTTCCAATACATCTGCACCGATGCGGCCAAAGAGGTAAATGGCAGCCGGTGAATGTGCTGAACAGCCATTGTTCTGCCCCCTTGCTATCAGTATGTCTGATGGTATCTTGGCTGGTCTGTCAGAGCAGTGTGGCCTATGCTGTGGAGTTAGAAAATGCAGGGCTGGGCTTCTGCAGAGAGGGTATGGCTATCTTCTGATGCACTTTTCTGGGTCTTATTTTTCTCCTAACAGCTGTTATAGGTACTTAAAGGAAGCTGACCTGTTTCTGTATGATTCCTACATTCATTTTGGGTGCACTTCATACTTGGAAGGGTTATACACACACAGATATTAGCTAGCTGGCTTGCTTATTTATTTATGTAATGATTGACTGATTAAAAAAACAAACAAACTTGATTTTAAATTCTTGTGATGGATTTGATTGTTTTTACTTAAGGTCATGATCTCTCAAAGCAAGTAAACCCACAGGGTTATGCCAGGCTAGGATTGGTATTCACTGTGGATGCAAGCTGACATTGCTATCATCTTTGACATTGCAAAGGACAGTCCAACCAGTGCATAATCATTATTTGTCTTGCTTTTTTACAAGAAGCCCTTGTCGGAGACCTCGTGAAACAAGAGCTTTTAAAACATATTTTTACCATTTTGGTTAAGAGCTGCATTAATCATTACTTTACTTTCTCATCCACTGATCCCCAGGGCTTTTCCCCTCCCTTTTATAAGAATCGACTGGTATTAAAAAGGATAAAAATATAATTACTTGTATTTTCACATGTGATACATCTATCAATCTATTTTGCCAAAGATTCTGATATTCATACACATAATAGCATTTTTTCCCTTTTTTTATCTTCCTGAGAAATCGTTTTCCTGCTCATAGATGACTGAATTATAAGTACAAAGGGAGGTTTTCTTTGAATTTTTACACTAGTTCTAGTACACATTCTTCCTATATTTTGTTTGACATTACGTAGGCGATTAACGCAACTCTCTGTAATAACACCTGCTGCACTCTATTTCTAGTGAAACTGGATGAGTGATATGACAGTCCGGTGTGGCTCTCTTTCGGGAACCAGTCAGCAGCCACTGGGGCACGTCCTTCGCTTTAGCAGAGAGAGGGTCGAAAGAGTGTGCTTAACTTGTATTTATCTAGGCCGTTTAATGTACTTTGATGATTCTGCATACACACAGTCTGTCCCTAGTGTGCTTAAAGTAGACCATTTTAATTAGTATTAACCTGCTGCCACCTGGGTTTAGTGACATTTGCTCTGTGTCTTCAGCAGCAGTGAACCTCTGTCGACAATGGGTACGTGTTTTACTGCCTAGCAGGAAGTGCAAGAGCATCGCACATCCCTCGGCCTCTCGGTTTATTGTATGCCTGTTTACTGCTGTTAATATTATTATTCACGTCTTTGCAGACACTCTTACACACGTCATAGTGTTGTATTGCTGTGGCAGTATTCTTAACGACTGTCTCTGCCCAGGTTGCCTGTGACTTGCTGCGACGGATCATTCGCATCCTGTACCTGAGCAAGAGGCTCCAGGGGCAGCTGCAGGGAGGCAGTCGGGAGATCACCAAAGCTGCCCAGAGCCTCAATGAATTGGGTGAGTCTCCTGTTCCATTCAAGTGTGATTGCTTGCCTGTGGAAGTCTGTTTGGAAACAGCTGGACACATCTGTGGATGAATGTACATTAATCCTGGGTTGTTTTAAACCTGTAAACTGAAAACTGTAAACATTCATGTATTGCTTGCCTTTTCAATATTTGTGTTTTTTGGGCAAGTCTGGATATATGGGCCTGAGTGGTATCCAGAGCTGATTTGTCTATGTAAACGCATCAGATTAGAGGAATTTATGATGTTTGTTTTAAACTGGATATGTTCTTTTTTCAGAAATGAGTTTAGATGCGTGCACAGATCATCTGTATTTTAATCTACAAATAATTTTCCATCATAACTTCGGCATCGGGGCATACTTGCCTCAAATCAGCAGTTTTTCTGTTGTATTAAAGAAAGTAACTCTGATTTGAAAACAATGTGCCATTGAATCCGTGCTCGTTATGTATTTATATACACACATGAGGCTGGGTGTCAGGTGTGCAACTCCAGTCTGCCCCAATCTGGTGGACACTGTATTAGCGTACAAGGAAAACATGAAATAGTGATGCACAACATCACTTCAACACCATGTGACCTGTGCCAGTGTTGAGTGGCAGTGCTGAAAGCAGTGTTTAGCAGTTAATATTTTTAAGGAATTTGGCCAGCTGATGCTTCAGGTTCCCATCTGTCCACCTGTCCGCCTGCCCAAACTATTGTGACAGAGACCGAGCTTAATTATGAATATTAGTGAGCCTGGTTGTTGTTTTCAGAGGGGTGACAGAGATGAGAGAGCCGTTTCCTAGGCTGTGGATTATGTTCTCATCCCTGTGCTTGTGAGAGGGCAGCGATATTGCTCGACTGATGAAGGTCGCCTTTTGGCAGAGGTTTGACCTCCCTGCTGCTGAGCCTGGAATTCATTTCTAAGCAATTATGTTGGTGGGGGAAAAAAAAAGAAAAGCTATTCTGTTCTGATAGATGTGTGAGGTAATGGTTCTCCAAACTCATAAAAAAAAAAAAAATTGCCATTGCTACTATAAACATCGCAACAGCTGGTGACTGATGAAAAATAATAACATTGCCTAAAAACAAGGGGAATGCAGTTCCAGTCTTACACACTTTTAAAGTAAAACACATGAATATGTCTAAATGTATCTAAAGCTGCAATATCGACCTGAATATAATGCAGCCTCGAATGGAAGCCTAGCTCCAATTTAAACTTTTCTTTTTTTCCTCTCTCAAATTACAGTAGCAGACCTAACGTTTGATAAAAGGGCACTAAAATGTATGTTTATTTATTCACCATTAGAGGGTATCAGTGAAGCAATTATCTATTCAACTAGTGCTCTGATACTTGTATGTAATCCCAAACTCCACTTCTGCATTCTAATATGGTATTAACATAAACCTAACATAACAGATGATGCACACACAGTCATTAAAGTCTGTCATTTTAAAAGTAGCTGCCTGTTCTGTGACTGTATGTTCCTGTCAGAAAATACTAACATAACTGAAATGCTGTACTCACTAATCAGGTTTAACAACCGGAAAATAAGAAGATTTATTCCCCCGACCCTGATTTTCCGTTGTGACCACTGCATATTTAGGTTATCTATTTTCAGAGGTAGGGCAGCTTTGCAGGTGCTCAACAGCTTGTTAAAGTGAATCTGCACTTTAAGCATTGATCTGTAGTCTTTGCGTACATGCCAGAGTTGTGTTTTTCAAATCTAATTTTCTTAGATATAATTAAAAATATATATTAATGCAAGCACTCTCACATTCACGCCCACGCTCATAGACAAACAATCTTGCCTTATATACTATGGCATTATATTCTTAGATTAATAGTCAAAGTATAGCAGTGATTAGTATGTTTTTGTAGCCTTCTCCCTATAGAGGTTCAAGTGGCCAAGCATTGATCCTTAAAAACCTGAATTGCGAGCCATATCAGTTTTTCTTGTAGTGACATTCAAGAATCCAAATACGCTTGTTTTATTAATGTTATGCATTTTTAATAACCAATCCATCTCGTACAAGTGCAGTGATCTGAAGTGAAGTGCGCACACTGTCATACATAGGCATAGACAGCTTTGTGTTTTTCACCCTGTGTTTTCTTTATTCCTAGAAAACAAAAAGGGTTTCTGTGTATCAGAAATTTAAAATAATATTTTGACATCGAAAATGTGCCAGAGGAATGGAGGGCAATGTAGTTGAAAAGAAAATGAACAGAAAGCTGAAAGGTAGAGGACTATCAGATGGATTTTTGAAGCAAGCTGGATGGGAGGAAGTGCTCTTTAGCAGGGACAGTGTGGTTGTCGGGCCCTGCTGCTGGAGTGCATGTTATTTTCAAATTGAATTGGACTGAGTCAGATATCTGTTGCTGCAAGTGAAGAGAAGCTGTTCAGAGCAGAGGCTACAAAGCTGTTGATAATTGTGTCGGGTTTTAAACTGCCTCATGATTGCAAGACACGGTAGTGATCCAGTTAAAACTCGAGGTGGAACCCAGTTCTTAAATCATTGATTCTAAAATCTACCAGTCACACAGAAATGCACACACGTACATAACTGTACCTCTGCAGTTCCCTGAACCTCTGATTGGAAACATTCTGTTTAAAAGCACATTAAAGTTCTGCATCCTTGCATATCATCAAAGTTCAATAATGATTTAATGATGTTACCGAAGGAGGAGGGAGTTTCAGATCTGAAAGCCCGCCTGTCAGCAAAGATCAGGAGTTCAGCATTTGTCACCTCATCCCACCGATGCTGTAATGTGAGCTCGAACCCGGGCAGCTTAGAGTGGTGCATCGGCATATTTATAAAGGTGAGAAGTTACTCCACAACTGAGAATTTTTTAATATTCTAAAAGGTGTTAGATATCTTAATGATCTTAGTGATATTTCAGAATGTCTTTAAGGGAAAGGGACTTTAAGATATTTAATGTTACTCAACATGGAATCAGTATAGCTGGTTTCTGGCTCAGAGAATAAAAGACATCTGTCTCCTCAAGCTGAAAGATAAATGTGGGCCTTTTTCTGAATTATAATACTATTTTGCTGATTTTTCTGAAGCATCTTAGTTGGGGATGTTTGCTTTCATTTCACTCTCTAAATCCAGGGCTGTTTCATTTGGGTGCAGATTTTTTAAATTGACCATGACCAGTAATTTGTGAAGATAGACAGAGGAGTGTGTTTATTTTTTTCTCTCTCCTCCTCCTCCTTCACGGCTGCAAAATTTTATTAAATTAAAGTAAGTGTGCATTGACCAAAGATAATAGAAACGCTATGCATGCGATATAATACAATTTATTTCCTTTTCTCCTTTGATTCTGCTGGCTAATGCAGGTTTTCACCAGAAACAGGTAGGCTGGAGCCTGCGGTCAGAGCAAAGCTCGGCAAGATGGGTCTGTTATTTGGATTGAGTAATAAAATGGAAGTTGAAAGGGGGAGGGGGCACAGAGGTGTAAGGGATGCTAATGAGAGGAATACTCAGCAGAGTCAAAGGTCTGTCAATGCTGCAGCTGGAGTTTATAAAGCTCTGCTAACCCCCCCCCTCCACTAAAGATGTCAGAGATTTCAGTCGAACCTGATGCTGAACGATGAAACTTTCACAGCTACATTGTATTTCACTAATCTTCAGTGTCTGGACTGACACATTTTACTTAGATACTGACACCTCAAAGCTGCTAAACGTTGGTAATATTTGCCCTGAATCCTGTTTGTGTATGCAGAATGGGACCCGTATCAGTAGATATGCGCCGTGTCTTACACTGAACTGTCTGACTGCTGATTTTCATATTAAGGATGTTGTCGGGTTTCTTGTCTTCTGATGTCAGCACACCCTTGAGAAATGCTGAGAGGATCAATCCGAGAGACATTTTTTCCATGCTGGCTCATGCATATTAATATAAATAAAATACCCTTTTAATTTGACCCTCACGACACAAACAAACCTCCGATGGCTACGACCTTGTAAATAATTAATTATTTTTGGTGTCTGGATGTTGAAAGACTTTTAGTGGCAAAATCACCTGCTCATGTTCCCCTGCTATAGTTTGATGCTGTATAATTAAAGACATGAACAGCCTTTAAATCCCTTTTCAGTGACTTCTGTTCCATTAAAAACACAAATTTAATGCTGGTCAGTTTTGTACCATTTATTTAGTCTGTTTTATTGTAAATGCTTTGAGTGGAAAAAAGCTTATGAGAGTTCTGTTCAGAAAATAATTAACAAGTGTATTTCCCCTGTTCACTTGTAGAAACAGTAAACATGAATGGAAAGGTATTCCTTGTATTTAGATTATAATTTAATTTTAAAAATGTATTTTATAAGTGATGGTCCCTTTGGTGTGGTACCTTTGGTATGTTCTGATAGTTGGGGGTATTTAGTGTTTACATAACTTTAATTGCCTTGGCTGTTTCTATGTTTTTGTTAAAGAACAAAGGGACTTCTTGCATTCATTACAATGAATTTTGCAACAGGATGTTTGTAAATGTATCTGTCCCTGAATTGCAAAGCACAACATCTTTCATGGTATTAATAAAACTTGGTGCTTTTGCAGATGATCAGTTGCTTTGATTTTCTCATCAGAAGCATTATTGTGTTAAGTTGCAATCATAGTTTTGTACTGAACTGTATTATTGCACTTTGTATTGCACTTATTTTGTAAGTCGCCCTGGATAAGGGTATCTGCCAAAATAAATAAATAATAATAATAATAATAGTTTTCTTATACAATATGTGCTATAGCCTATATTTTTTATGATTATTTTAAAAATTAGGATATGGAATCCAGTCGAGGTCCTAATAGGTGGGTTTTGTTATTTTGTACAAGCTTGTGAGGTTTATTTTAGCCTCCCTAAATCATACACAATATGGGGAGGGGCTGCTTGTTTAGGCTATATTGAGGAGACATTGATAGATTTCCTGTCTGTCCAGAGTGTCAGTGAAAACAAATGTCAACAACTGGTGTAAATGTTAAGGTCTGACTAAAACCGATGTATAAAAGCTCACTGATTTGCAAGAGTAATGTAATTAAGCTTGAAATTTGTGGAGATTATTTTAGTGAAATGGTTTTATAGCAGATAGCCCCATGTTTACCAAGGAATGTATGGTTAATTCTAGAAGTATAGCCTATATATATATATGTGCTATCTGTTTGGAACAGAACTTGGTAAAGGTTTTGTTTGTGCCTTTTTAAATTGATTAACTTTCCATTTCAATATGTTAAGAATAAAGGGATTTGTAAGTTATTAATGGGATTCTGATTAATTTTTAAATGCCTCGTTAAGTTGATATGAAAAGATTAAGTTCCTCACTTAAGGTAGAGAGATGCACGCACCATGGACTTCAGAGACGCGCTACATAATCAATGTGAATGTCAGTGTTACGTAAGCCTCACAGTTTCATTGTGTGACAGCTGAGTGTTTCAGAGTAGCTTTTATTTCACGATTTCCAGCAAACTGACATAACAGACCCAGGCTGCTGTCCACCATGCTGCTGTTCCACGAGTAACCCTGTACAACAGACAGGCAGCCTCCCCCAGCTACTCTTAGCCTGAACTTTAATGAAGCTACTTCTGCCGCTGGATCACAGTTAATCTGTTGTTTTCCTCCAATCTGTTTAGGCCTAGGTAGTGTTTGCAAGCAATTTGTGGTTTTTGAAATCATAATGTCTTTTAAAAAACAAAAAAACATTTATTTTGTCAAGTAAAGATGGCTTCAGTTGCAGTGCATCTACTTTATTACTTCAATTCCAAAACAGTCCAGTTATACTTTTATATTTTGTTAGTTTGTGCCGTTCTTACCTGGATTTAACTATGCCCAGCTTGTAATGACGTGCTTTCCTATGCAGCTGCTTTTTGACTGATGAACAGGAAGATTGACTTTTGGTTTGCATTATCAGCCTTGCACAGAAAACAATGTCACATCCTGTCAAATTCATAGTTATGCTATTTACCTCCTGTAGTATTTGAGTGCTTCAGCACTTCTGTTGGTGACGTTGCTGTTGTTCACAGAGACGGTATGTGCGTGATCCAGTGGCTAAAATGTAGCTCATTTCGGCAAGAGTTAATCTGTAATTTATCACTGTGAATGTAGGTCGTTGTCCCAAATGCTTTATGTGACTGTTGACAAGGTCATTGAAGGACATTCGAAAATACTGCAAATATGTTTCATCATATCTTATAGCATAGTTTAAATTATGCAGTTCATGAGCTAAATGCATTTTTAAATAGCAGTTAGAATATGCAAATGTCCTAGACGAATGGATAATTTAGTAGTATTGTTTTGTTTGTGTGTGTTACTACAATAACAGGCGATTTACTTTAGCAATTTCTTTGCCTTTGGAAGAGTGCTCTTAATGTTAATGTTTTTTTATTTTTTATTATAGAAAGAAGGGCAATGAGTGCTCTTTAGATTCTGAGAGGCCGGCTGTTTGGAACCATGTAGAAAAACCTAAGGAAGAGAGCGTCTGTGGCAAAGCCCTAAAGAGCTGCTTATTTTCAGTTTACCGTAAGCAGTTTAGGATTGCTACATTTCACAGTTACATTTTTCAAGAGTGCAAGAAATAACAAATTTGCACTTACATTTTTGTTTGTTTGATTTATTGTTTTTAACCAATTGAAACCTGCTAACTGTTGCAAGCTCTTCTGAGGATGGGGAGTTTGTCTATTCACGGTCCACTTTCAGTTACTCAGATATTCCTTTTTATTCCACTTTAAACTGTGTCAATCCTAAAACTAATACCTGATTTTCTGAACATAATGTAGTGGAATGGGGATAGAGTTGTTTTATTTAATTTAATGTTTTGCTGCCTCACGATGTGCGATTTGCGGAGTCCCAAGTGAATCCATTGGGTGGTGCTGTGAGATTTCAGGGACACCGATTATTTGTGACGAAAGAGACGAACTGTGGATGCTTTCTTCCTCTGCAAAGCCTACTTGACCTGATCACTTGGGAATAGTGGGTTGTAGCATCGTGTTATGGGGAGGTTGGCCATATTTCACTAATGGCTGCTTCTTTCCACCATATAACCTCTGAATTTAGACCATGTACTCTTGCTTGTCTTCATCCCCCTGTATGAGACAGGATTTAAATGTTTAGTTTTTCTTCTTTTGGACAATTGTGTGAATATCTGACCGAAATATAAAATGGTGCTCATGCTAATGAATTAGCTGGCAGTGTTACCATGGTGAAGGTGACCAGCTGCTGTATATGTGTCTGGATAAACCTTTTATGTGCTCGCTGTGTGTGGAGTAGGTTCATAAGTTGTCCTCTCATGCAGTCAATATCAGTTTGATTTATGTAAAGAGTATGTTTTTTAGTTTTTTTTCCCCCACTGCTTCCCCAGCAACTCTCAGTGATGCTACACCCAAGTCAGATCTTATTTAGATTTCTTCCAACTGGAACTAACGAGACATCCTTTTGATGGAGCATTGCAGTGTCAGTGTGCGGTTTCCCCTTTTCAGTGTGGTCCGTGACTCGCTTCTGTTCTTATATGGAAAATGACAAAAGTGATCTTTTTTTTAATATTGAAAAATAACTACTTTTTAAATCTGCTCCCTGTGGTTCCTCCTTTATCTGCAATAGCTGCACATGTTATGAATACAAACATTTTTCCACCACTTGCAAGAGATCAGCATTGACTTTACCCCTTGTTCTTCATTCAAAGGCTATGCACTGGTGTTGCTTCTAGAATCACATAGATACATTTTTAAGGAGAGCCATGCATAATGTAAAGGTGCTGCTTCTTTGTCCCCCCCCGCACCATATAATCTTACTTCTTTAATGAAATCACCAAACGACTTTTAAATTCCAAAGGTTTGGAAAGGAATGTATTTCTCAAGTGAGCATGACCATTTCTATTGGTGAATATATCCAAAATGCAGACAGACAGGAATTGATCATCTCGGTATCTAGTATGTTCTCACATTTAATTGTACAATCTTTTCCAGATCTAAAACAAACAAACAAACAAACAATGTTTTCCACACAACGTGAATGTGAACGTTTGATTTACAGTAGTAGAAAATTCAGACAGTGAAGGTGTTTGGTGCGCAAGCCAAAATTAAAGCCATGGAAAATAAAGGGACAATTATAGATGTACAAATATGCCTTTATAATATGTCTTTAACATAGATAATTTGGTGTTCTTTGAGAAATAGCTTTAACTAGGGTCCTTAAAATTAAAATGCATCTACCTTGGCTACAACTCAGTTCTGTCATAGATATTTGTTGCGTTAACCGACCAAGCACTGTTGGCTAACCACTTGAAAGGTTAAAAATATGATTTCTTTTGGTAAGCAGATTCACACCATTATGGCAGTATGAGATATACTAATGCTGATCATATTGAAGTCACTCGCTTATTTTCATCACAACATTTTCAACAGATACAGTCGCAACAACTATCAAGATCTTCTAGCAAGAAAGCTCACTAGCCTACAATTGTTAGTTTTTTTTAATTATGTTTAAAGTCATTTATTTTTAGTAGGGTTCAAATCATCAAAATAATGTCCTGCATACTTCATGAAAGATACACACTAATTCAAATGTTCCTGTTGCTGTTTCGTTGTGCTTTCCTTCTGTGTGTTTTCTGCTTTGAAAGCCTGTCTAGATCCTTCTGTATTAAACGATGAGGCTGGAGCAGGAGGAATTAGGGGGGAGGGGGACTGAATAATAAAATCTTTACTCACAGCTGACCGCCCGTGTGCCATTTGTTTCCCTGATGTTGCTACAGTATAATAGTCTAATTTTCAGTGCAGTAAGAATGGATGTTTTGATTGTAGCACAGTCTTTTTTCCAGTTCAAAGCTATTTATTATAAAGGGACAGAGTTATAATGCTTGTCTTTTTTATATATACATATATAATATATACAAGCCTTATGTACATAGTGTATAGCTGCAGTAATAATAATACATGAAATATCTACAGCACGTTGTGAATGACTTCTGTATGAAACCTTTTTCCCCCTTCAAACAATAAATAGTAATATATTATCTCTGTATTTGTACATGTATAACAGTTGTATTTACATAACTGCTTTGGATTAATGGTTCCCATTGTGATGCGTGGTTACCTGATTGGAATTAATGGCGTTAAAACATTCAGTTGCCTATTCCACGTCTTCAGTCACTAGACATTTCTGTCTGACTTCGTTGTCTTCAAAGGTCACCTTTTTGTTCCGCTTTGGGTCGATCCACGAGTTGTGAATTACAGCGTTGTTGGGCAGTGGGTCAGCCTCCACAATGGACACCACCCTCTTCTTCATTTTGCTCTTGAGCACTTTCTGAAACTTCTGTCTCGTGAAAGCGTACAGCAGAGGGTGAAAGACGGTGGTTCCGTAAGCCATCACAAGAAGGCCAAGTCTCAGCCTGACCAAGAGGTCACTAGGCCCCATGCTCAGGATAACTGTGTTTAAAACGGTGATGGGGGTCCAGCACAGGAGGAAGGTGGAGATGATTAAGAGGGACATCCTAAAGACCCTCTTCTGCCTCTCCCGCCGCTCTCGGTGTCTCTTCACGGCTCTCCTCAGAGCGATGATGACCGACACGGAAGTCCGTACCCCAAACATCGCATTGCGTCCCCCGCTGCTCTGCGACACGTCTGTGGTTTCATGCTGTGTCGTCATGGAGATGGTCTTTTTCTTGCGGGCTTTCTTCTTCTGCGCCGCAGAGAACCGGGTGCCAATCCTGATGTTGAGGGCCTGGAGTATTTTGGAGTAAGTGATGAGCATGACGATGGCGGTGAAGATGAAAATGGGGATCTGAGCGATGAGGTGGTAGTAGAGGCCCGGCTCTGTGAAGTACTCATTGGCTGCGTCCATGCCCAGTGGCGTGCTGGCGTTCTGCTTGGGCTTGTCATGCTGAAGGCTGAAAAAGCTGACCTCCATGAACGGTATGAGGAAGCTGAAGAAGGAGATGATCCAGATCACTGTCAGCAGCATCACTGCCCGGCCCATGGTGAGGATGCGGTTTGCCGGCTTCACCGAAATGTCGTAGCGGTCCAGGGTGATGGCCAGCACGTTGACTGCTGTGGCCACGCTGGCAAAGGAGACGCAGGCCTCGTGGAAGCAGCAGACTAGGGCGGTGTTGCTCTCCAGGGACAGCAGGGTGATCACGATGGTGAGAGGGATGCAGCCCACGCAGATGATGACATCCAGCACATGCAGATTCATGGTGACAATGTTACTGACCGAGTTGATCAGGTTGGACTTCATGCAGTAAAGGACAAGCACTGTCAAGTTGCTGCTAAGTCCCAAGACAATTTCCACCATAAGAAATCCGGTAAGGGAAACCTGAAAGCTCATTGGGTATGGCAAGGCCTGATCCATATCGCTGCTGATATATTCAGTGTTGTCAAGTACAGTGACGTTGTTTTCCGACTGCATGGTGACTTCCAGCGCCGGGGGGATATGCATTATCCTGCAAATAAGGATTATTTTTCATGTATTAGTGCAATCATTTTAATTGGCATCTCATTTACTGTGGACTTTCAGAGAAATACTTCAATGTGTGAAGTTTTCCAGGTTTACTTCTGCAACTTTTACATGATGGAGACAATTATAAAGAGTTTTAGAATCCTGAAGTCACAATTGTCTTATTTCAAAGGTTTTCATACCGGAATTCATTAAACTTAATTTAACAATACGTTATTATTATTAGTTGTTATTATTTTACATGATGTATGAAAAGTAGTTTACCCATGAAGACTATGGATAGAAAATCATCCCAATAACGGCAGTCTGCAACTATACAGCATCCAAGTGCTTAATGGTTTCAACAGAAATCAGGCATTTTTGGCATAATGAAGCCCTTCCATGATTTGAAGATCAGGAAAGTAATGATTCTTGAAGGACAGCAATGTGTGCAATGCTGCTCTGACTTTTATTAACCATGAAGTCAATAATAGAGTGTGTGTTTTTAATGCCATACACAGAATAAGTAGCATCATATTCAATAATTTATGGATACATCGATACCGCTGGAAAATGTATATTGCTACATTAATATTAGCCAGCAGTTGCAATATTATATATATATATATATATATATATATATATATATATATATATATATATATATATATATATATATATATAATTGAATACATAGCATTTGTACTGTAAGTGCACTGTATACAAATAGGTTTTGCAGAAAGGATTACAATGTACGTTTCTACAGATAATTCTCTTTTGCTTAGAATTTTAAAATAATGTTTTACATTGTAGTCATTTTAACACAGGTTATGAAAATTGAATGCAGTGGTCTTGTATTTTGTATTCAACACCAGATGTCTCTTAAGAATTATATATGAGCCAAAGTATTTGCACTCCCCCTTTCTCTCTCTCTAAGAGGAGGTCATAGACCAGATGTGTTGAGGGAATTTTGGTGGAAATGATTGTGTTGCAGAAGCTGACGAGCAAAAGGCAGGGAGGGTTCCTGGCTTTCATAAGGAATGCTGGGAAAGGATTGGGTTCATGCAGGTTCTGACTTACCTTTCCCCTGAGTGTCTTCTCAGCCTCAGGAGGCTGTAACTGGGCTAAAGATGATGCACGGCAATTTATACATGGTGTCTTTATATCTGAACATATCCATTTTCTTCATTCTTGTTCCCTTCATTGATTTGCCTCACTATGCAACCTGTTTCAGCCTAACAGGACAGTTGTTGGGTTAAGTATTAAGCTCTTGAAATGAGATGCGACATTAATTTTCTTACGTTTTGTACGTTTCCATTTTACAAACCAGTGAAACTTAAAAGTCCTTTGTTATTTACTTTTTTTGCATCTCGTGAGACCATGAGTAAAGTGTCCAAGACATCTTCTGTTTTCAAATGTACTGTATTTCCAGGCAATTGAAAATAAAGTAATGCAGAGTATATATACATTTTACAAATGTAGATTTTTCCCGTTCAAAGCCCATAGATAAGATGTGCATTTTGTATCCGACAGCTTACTCCTTGAAGTACCTTGTTTGTTTGTTTTAAATGCACTGTGAGCTCATTTTCATAGTTCAAACATATGTTAACAAACAAATTCTTCTTACAACATTGTTCTCAGCCATTGTGTCAAAGCAGTTTAATAGAAAACCAGGACAGAAGTACAGGCTTTGGTTAGCTGGGCACAAGATTTGCATGTTGCTTTATTAAGATTGAGGCCACCGAGTGAGCAGAAGAACCACAGCCAGCTAATTGATGCTTCACAGTCCTTTTGCTTTGTTTTGTTTTGCAATCTTGAAAGGCCTATTGACCATTGCACTGCATTGAATTGTTAATAAGAACGTCTTCCTCTTTGAACATCTTGTCAGCGACGTGAAAAGGGATGTTGCAGAGAAACTGTTCACGGGAAGATTGTCTCCATCAAGGGAAAATGAAATCACTCGTATTTGCTGCAAGAAGCCTGTGTTCCCAGCAGATGACCAGTCTAATTTATGCTCTAATTATTTGTGCGGTGCGTGGACTTTCTGGAGCCAGTGTAGACATAATCCATAATAAAGGCCATGATGATTGTGTTCTTTATCTTTCATAGTTCATTATGTATATCCTGGAAATTAATAGAGAAGACAGTTAATTAGATCCATCAGAAATTCTTGTAACTGATAGTCCTAAGCAAGTTATTTATAAATCAGCACCGTAATGTGACCACATAGTATTTGCACACTGAAAACAGTGTTGAAAAATAATGCAACCCTCTTGATTTTTATTTTTTATGTTGAGCATATGAAGCACAAGGTTCAGTAGCGCAAAGTGGTTTCAATTTTAGTTTTTATTGTTGTATAATGTGTAATATATGTGTATGCATGCATGTGTGTGCATATAAAGCATGCATGAACATTAAAAAAAGTCTTAAGTAATATGCTTTATTATGTTTCCTATAGACTATCTGGTGAGAGAGTACTACAATAAAGGGTTTCTCATATATCTGTATATGTATGTTTGTAGAAGTATATCATAATTTTGTGTATATGTATGTGTGTAGTTACATACATGAATAGTTATATTATTGTGTGTGTATATATAATATAAATACACACACACACACACACCATGGATGCAGATGAACTTAATCCCACTAATCAATACATGAATTAGTAATTTAATTAGTACACAGAACAGCAGCCTCACCTCGGGCCTCAGCACCACTCCAGCCATTGTGCCGTCCTTGGAGCTACCAGCCTGCTCTGTGTATACCTTACATACAGATATACATGATGTGTTTATATGTGTGTGTGTGTGTGTGTGTGTGTGTGTGTGTGTATGAATATATATATATATACACACACACACAAGTACAATATACATGTAAAGTATGAACCACAATGGGCCAGGACCTCCAGGGACGCTGAACTACAGAAGAGCCTGTTTCTGTGCGTGGTCCTGTGCTTCAGGTCTCAGGCGGTTTGTCAACCGGGCAACTTTCAGAGTGTCCTTCACGGTGAAGCTGCTGCTGTTTTACATCAACGGAGTCGAGTTAATTTACCGAATGGATTGACAAACCAAACGTAACGCACCAGGGTTATATAATATTAAAATCTTCCCCTTACAGGCACTCGGAAATTGTCTAAGGATTTAAAACGGTAGGAGTGTGTAGAAGTTGCAGCTTTGGTTCTGCATTTTACAAATTCATCCTATGAGAATCACTGGTTTTCTGCTCTAATTTTAAATGCAGTTTTCTTCTCCATTAACCTGTAATGGGAGGTATGTGGGTTGTGTCTGCAGAGATTTAAGTATTTTCTCATTAATCTAGCATATTTTAATATATTTTTAACTCGTATTTGGAAAGAAAACTTACATTTTGGAAACAGATGGACAAAAGACACATCTGTGAAGATTAGTGAAAAACACTGTTTAGCACTGATGATTAGGACATGTTTAGGATTGCTGTTATCTTGCACTGCTGCTTTTCTATATGGCTACAGTCTGGTATAGAATGATTCTTTAAATGTAACAATTGCATTTCACAGTGTTCGTGACATTCATGCAAATATTCTCGAGGATATACATTAAAAAAAAAAAACGCTGAAGTGTTTACTTCAAAATGAACACCTTTAGAGTTAATATAGTTTGGTATGTCATTTAAAATTGTACTAAATACAAATGTGCTTTGAAAACATTACATATATATTTTATTTAGTATTGGAGCGATATATGCACAAATGTTTGTGGGCATGAATGTAGGTGCATGCATATATAGACAGTGAGAGAGAGAAATTAAGAATAGGTTTTAATGTGTTTCCCTGACTGCAATTTGTTTCAAAAGCACATTTTTCTTTGTAGTAAAATCCTTAAATTTTGTTTATGAATTGCTAAAAATTGTGACGATTTTGCTAGTTTTTGTCCACATCTTTTGATGTTATTTTACTCAAATTTACTAGCTTTGTATCTGCAATTGCTACATGAGTTCTCAAAACACAATTCTATAAACCCCATGGTCTTTTTTTTGGGAATACAAGAGAGTAAATCATTACCTTGCAACAGAACTGCTTTGGAAATCTATAATTGCATGCTCCTGAAGTAGTCCATTCAGATCTCTTCACCATCCCTCTTGTTTCCATGTGTCCTGAATTTTAACAACATCCAAAATTGCGATTGAGTGTCAGGGATTTAAAGACACATGCCCCGCTTCCATTCTCCTGCTCCACAGCGCTTGCTATTGCAGAAATGCAGTGAACCTGTTACAATTGTTTGGCAGCTCCTGCTGCTTGTGCTCCTGCTTCTGCTCTCGCTTCTGTTCGGGGAAAATCAATACATGTCTGAAAATGCGTAATGAAAGTAATTTAACGTGCTGAAGCCATCATGTCTCTGGAGACAACATTCAGATCCAGTCGTCTCCCCAAAGTGAAAAATGTTTCACACAGTGGCTGTAGGGCAGGCAGCTCTTGCAGAATGACAGCTTGACTTGTTTCTTTGCCTCACTGCAGAGAATTGCAGTGCACGCTCCTGTTGTGATTGGTCTATCATAATGGGCTTAACCCTGTCTTCTCTGTATAGGAGGCTGCATTGTTCTTTTCATTTAATCTTTATTTTATTTTTTCCCTTCCTAGTTTTTGCTTTGTTTGATTTTACTTTTAATTATTTTTGTTTTTTGCTGGTAAAAGTGAAACTGCTGCTGCTTTCTCAGTATTGATACAAGTATCAAGTTTGTATCTTTCTGTGTTAAAGGGAAGGGGAATTGTGGTAGGTTGCCTTTAGACTACAGGGTCTTGTACGTACATGATTGATGGAACAAACTGGGCTACAACAGTTGTGCTGAGACACTCAAGTGCGTATGCATTTTTACCACTGGGTAGCACATTAAATATTAATATCAGCCTGTTTAAGATTAAAATGTTTCTCACAGTGGTTCCAAAAAAAAAAATGTTACTGGATTTAAACATTTTTGCAGTAAAAGAAAATTGATAATTTGATTTGATAGTTTTAATTACTTTTGCCGTCAGATTGCAGGAGAAATTGCAGCTGTCCATTAATTTAATTGGTTTAATTTACTGTGTGAAATCAAAACAGGGACCAGCCTTTGTTTTCACAAATAACATTTACTACAGGTGACCACCGAAGTTGGGAGAATTTACACTCATGCAGTGCTTGTTGAGTTTCAAAATTGGATCCTTTCTCATATTCACATTACACTGTTGTTTGCCAAATTTTATTGAAATATTTACTGTAGTACTTTATATACTTAAAGGTTTGCTACAGAAAATATTTTACGGTTCATAATTTTTAATAGGAAAGACCTGTTGTTATGTTCTTCCATAATGTGATTTGTTTTTATTTGTGTAGTGCATTCCCATGCATGAAAAGAGTCACAGACTCACACTTGGGGCCATACAAAACTTACCATCACCTTATCAGTGAGTGTCAGCATATTGTGATCTGTAGCCATTTACCATCAGAAATTACCACTCACTACAGTATTATAATAGCACACTGTGCTAATCCTTTGGATTCTTAAAGGTTATAACACTAATAAGTGACAACACATCAGCATCATAAATATCACATAGCCTAAATCTTTACTGCTTTAATGTCCCAGTATAATGCATGTGTTCGGAAACTTTAAATTCATTACTTAGGATTAAAAAAAATAATTAAAAAATCCTCCTTGTACTTATTACATAATTGAAAAATTTACATTTTTGTTAGACTGCATGTACTGCTTGTATCACTATAGCAGTGCTTACTGTGTATGTGGGCCTCTTACAATGACTCCCCTAGACCTAGTAGAGTGTTCACTTTAAAATGATTGTACATCTCCTGGATATCCATCCGTTTTCATAGCCGCTTCATCCATTAGAGGGTCATGGTGAGCAGGAGCCTAACCCGCTGGAAATGTTGCACAAGGCTGGGCAAACCCTGCACGGGACACGCCAATCCATCATAGGGCTATACATATACATACAGGGCTATACTCATACATACAGTGAAAAACTTTTAGGCAGGTATGAAAAAATGCTTTAAAGTAAGAATGCTTTCAAAAATAGACATGTTAATAGGTTATATTTATCAATTAACTAAATGCAAATTAAGTGAACAGAAGGAAAATCTAAATGAAATCCATATTTGATGTGACCACCCTTTGCCTTCAAAACAGCATCAATTCTTCTAGGTGCACATGCACAAAATCAGGGTTTTGTAGGGATATCGTCCGTTGTATGATTAAACAATTATACCAAACAGGTGCTAATGATCATCAATTCAATATGTAGGTTGAAACACAATCATTCACTGAAACAGAAACAGCTGTGTAGGAGGAATAAAACTGGGGGAGGAACAGCCAAACTCAACTAACAAGGTGTGGTTGCTGAAGACCGTTTACTGTCAAAAGTCATACACCATGGCAAGACTGAGCACAGCAACAAGACACAAGGTAGTTCTACTGCATCAGCAAGGTCTGCCTTGACATTTCTGCTTGGGATAGACAGGGGTTTCCAGATGTGCTGTCCAAGCTCTTTTGAAGAAGCACAAAGAAACGGGCAACGTTGAGGACCGTAGACGCAGTGGTCGGCCAAGGAAACTTACTGCAGCAGATGAAAGACACATCATGCTTACTTCCTTTCACAATTGGAAGATGTCCAGCTGTGCCATCAGCTCAGAACTGGCAGAAAACAGTGGGACCCTGGTACACCCATCTACTGTCCAGAGGAGAAGTCTGGTCAGAAGTCGCCTTCATGGAAGACTTGCGGCCAAAAAGCCATACCTCCGACGTGGCAACAAGGCCAAGTGACTCCACTATGCACGAAAACACAGGATCTGGGGTGCAGAAAAATGGCAGCAGGTGCTCTGGACTGATGAGTCAAAATTTGAAATATTTGGCTGTAGCAGAAGGCAGTTTGTTCGCCGAAGGCCTGGAGAGAAGTACACGAATTAGTGTCTGCAGGCAACAGTGAAGCATGGTGGAGGTTCCTTGCAAGTTTGGGGCTGCATTTCTGCAAATGCAGTTGGGGATTTGGTCAGAATGAATGGTCTCCTCTCCTCAATGAGAAGTACAGGCAGATCCATCATGCAATACCATCAGGGAAGCATCTGATTGGCCCCAAATTTATTCTGCTGCATGACAACAACCCCAAACATACAGCAACAGTCATTAAGAACTATCTTCAGCGTAAAGAAGAACAAGGAGTCCTGGAAGTGATGGTATGGCCCCCACAGAGCCCTGATCTCAACATCATCAAGTCTGTCTGGGATTACATGAAAAGAGAGAAGTAACTGAGGCTGCCTAAATCCACAGAAGAACTGTGGTTAGTTCTCCAAGATGTTTGGGCCAACCTACCTGCCGGGAAGAATTGATGCCGTTTTGAAAGCAAAGGGTGGTCACACCAAATATTGATTTGATGTAGATTTTGCTTCTGTTCACTCACTTTGCATTTTGTTAATTGATAAATATAATCTATTACCATGTCTGTTTCTGAAAGCATTCTTTCTTTATAGCATTTTTTCACACCTGCCTAAAACTTTTGCACAATACTGTATATTATATAGATTTAGTTTATCCAGTTTCTCGCCCCTTTTCACTCCAGTGGGGAATTATTAAACCCGGTCCTCGCTACAACCATAACACCAAGGGCCCTATTTAATTAATGTGTACACATCCACCATGTTTGAAACAAAAGTGTCTGTAAGCGAAACACTGCCCTGGAGCGCGATTACGTGATAAAACACACAGGAATGATGTTAGGTAAGGATAATTAGGGCTTCAGTATTCTCTTAAAATGACAGTATTTATGAACTCAAACAATCATGACGAAAACTAAATTCCATGGTCAGTGATCATGAAAAGAAATACACTTAAAATAAAAATTGTTAAACCTAACGTGTGACACAATTACAATTATTATTCATATTAATTTATTGTTTTATTACTTTGGTGGATACCTTCAATGCAAAATAGATACAAGTGAGCTAATATTCAAAGAAAAAACAACAAATCTTAATTTTCTTAGAATGCTGTAATTTTCTTTACTGAACATATGTTAGCACTGTGGGTTTCTGGAAAGGCCAAAGCCATTTGTATTGAGCACGATTATTCCATGACTGCGAACGTAAATAAGGGAAAGAGACTGGGAATTGAAGTAGAAAAATACAATGATTAGTGATTATTCTCATAATTACTCTCTCCTTCTCCCTTGGCCCTGATCTTGCAGAGCATTTGATTAATCATTTAAGTGTTTGGTCTGATATACACGCTCCACCGAGTCTGCCGAAACGAGGCGTTTGCACTCTACATTAATGCCTTTCCCCTTGTGCTTCCTATTTTAATTCCAACATTTGCATTTGTTCGCTAATCAAGCAGAACCGCATTTTTATTTTCCTCCCTCCCTGGCCCTTGGAGCTGTGGGATTTCACAGAGCATTCAGAACACTCACCCCTTCAGTGATTGGTCAGTGCAAGTTTTGTTTAACCCTTTCGCATACAGGCTAGTAGTAGTAGTAGAATCCCCATGGTTACATTATACGTTTCACTGGGAAAAGGAAAGAGACTGATCATCCTTTGTGAGGTTGTCGAAGTGTCTCTCAGTTCGAGCAGGAGGAGTGTGAACCTCAGAGGAGTGAGACGCAAGTGTGTGAAAAGGCCCGATTCTTTGGGCGATTCCTCTAGGCCACCATCTTGTCCTAACAATTACTGAAGCTAAGAAACTAAGTTAAGAACAGTTTCTGAATTGCAAAGAGGAAACAAACATGGTGTATCCAGGGTCTCTTGCTCTGATCTATGGGGAATAGCTGGAGCCAGTGCGTGGCGTGCTCCTTCTTATGCCCCATTTGTAATCTTTGTTTTAGCGGTTAAGGTAATTGTTCCAGATGTGACTTAATCTTATATCCTTTCGCCAGTCTGTGTGTCTTCTTACACATCAAAGTCTTCCCTTGCTGGCACACAACGAGAATGTACTGCTATATGAAGCTTCATTTCTGTGAGCTCCTTAAAATCACATTTCTGTTTCAAAGATTATGTGGGCCAACTCATCTCTGAGGCAGGTTTCCAATCCTTGATGTCTGGGTTCATTCTAATTTCATTCAAGCCTTTGACAAAGTATGATGCTATTCTTGAGCTCTGGCCTTAAAACTCCGCTCTTTTCATAGTGTGTGCTGGTGTTTTTTAGGCACAGTTATAGAAGTGGAAACATTTTGGGGAGGCCTTCATCCAGCAGTGGATTGATAGGCTTATGATAAAATGTGTATATATAAAGTATATAACCAGTGCAAAATATGCAGATAGCCTGTAGGGCTGATTGTAAAGGATTCTTTCTTTAATATTACTTTATTGACAAGGATTATGTATTGCATTATACAGATTTGATGTATTGCTGGCTCACTTCAAAGATCACTTGGTTTTTAGTGGAAAAATATTTTGAGTTTCTCCATGAACTTCATACCAAGTGTGACATTCAAGCTGCTTTGAGTTCAGTTTGTGGCCTTTCTCCCTCTCTTTTATTCTTCTTCTAAACAAACCTAATGATGAGAAACAGGCAGAGCACATACAAGAAGGTCATTGCATTGCAGGTCAATACAAGGGAAAGGATGCTTCTCAAGGCGCTGACGAGTTTTTGCAGTTCAGGATAACAGATGTTGGGCTGTGCTTCAAACCCCAACAAAAAATAAGTTATTACAAAGTGGATTTGACCAGATTTGAAAGAATTAAGCTCAACTTTACCCACCCACATCTGCAGCTACAGGATTTAAAGTTAGTGGATTTCTGTTCACAATCTTCAGTGATGTACAACACAGCTCACAGTCCAGCACATACCCCAGTCACTGTGATCACTTTAAATAAAACAGTGAAGCATCTAACTGCTTATAAATGTACACTTGAAACCTGACTGTGACTAAATCATTTTTTTTTTTTACTCAGGAGGCAGATCACAAGGTTTTGCATTTCAATGGTGCTTCAGTAGAGTGGAGTTACTGGAAATGCATTTGTTTATTAATCATTTAAAGTAGAGGCCTGAAACACGTTATGTAATCTTAATATGAGTAAGGATTCTTTTCAGTTATTAATTATCTTTCCAATATATCCTGCTTAGGTATCCTTTAGGAATACAGTACGCAGTCTCTGACAAAGACAAGCTGGGAAGGGGACAACCTGAAAGGCGATATCACTCTCATAATACAAATCTAAATCACAATGTATATTTGATGATAAGGAGAATTATAATTTACCTACCAAGCAAAAGCTGTGGAGTGTGTTTGTGCAACATGTTTATTCTATACAGACATCTACAGTTTAGTGGATATGTGAACTAAAGTATTGGTATGCCTTGGAGCAGGACAGTCACACAAAATATCTAATGATAATAACTAATAGAAGTCCACAGGGGCTTAAGACAAACAGAGTCACTCTTCTGAAAGGTTCAATTTCCTGTTTGGAATTGAAGATGGCGCTTGACAGTGTTTTGGACCTTCAGCTAGAAACTTACTAGGCTGATTTGCTGTAATCCTTCTGAGAAGACGAGGACTTCCTTTAGAACAGAACATCTGTTTGCTTTCGCTCAGTGTCAAAGAGCTGTGAGAAGCCGTGGGAAAGACTTCACGTCCCTGCAGGGAGAATTTGTGCATTCGGCATATGGGGGATGTGAAGTGTCTTGTAGTTATTGCCCTTAATGTTCTGTTAATCAAAGAGATCTAAATTACTTGCATGGGATGTAGTTCTTATCCATTTCTATTTTTGTCATAATACGATCATTAAGGTTGTGTATTATTCATATAAGAAAAGTCAGAAAGCAAACCTCATCACAAAGTTACAGATTGCTGCAGGTCATTCAGTTTTGTTTTGTCATTTATTGTTGTTATTATTGTTGTTGTTATTATAATACAACCTGGCTGTAACTGTTGTAATGTTTTAATGAGTAAATGTTCAGGCACTGAAAATGTGTTGTAAAAACACTTTGTAATCGGAAGGGCAACCCCAGGGCAGCTGCCAGTGTCCATAATGTAATGTCACCAAGTATTCACTTTCTCACCCTGCCTCATGCTTTCTGGGTTGAAGGACTTGACAATAAATATGTTGTTTCATCCAATAACATGGCAGGACAGTGGAGAAATGCCCTTGCAATTAACTGATGAAGCTTACGTAGATCATGAGGTTCACACAGCTGAGCAACGACAAAAGTTAATTTAAATATATTTTGTGTCTAGGCTCATGGTCTAAGCTCTCTATCTATCGCAAATGGGGAGGCAGATTCATGGTGTATGAGAGGGGAGTGCATTGCATAGGATTCCAAGTTCACACTGTTTTGTCCTGGTATGCAAAAGAACAAATGCCTCAGGGCTTGCCTGGGTAAAACGCATAGATCACTCTAAACTATAAATTGTATATTGGCATTTCTTAAATATTGTGTTGTAGTGTAGTGTAGAGTATGTTTTTCCTTTGGTTGATGGTCAAAAACAAACACTGAGGGTTAGGAATCTTAGGCTGAAAAGAAGATGCATTCATGTTCTTTCAATTTTTTCGTGAGGATAAACCTAAGAAAAATTGATCTTTTCCATTGTGTGTTTTTCTACGGCTCCATGGCCTTATTAAGCTTGATCTGCAACACGTGAGAATCAATTGGCAGAGTGGTGATTACCATACGAAAACAAAAAATGTTGACCCCTTATAGTCAGATTTCAGGGTGAAAAACACACTTCTTCTGGTGTAAATTCTGAACATATTACACCAGTACTGGCTCACAGTATGATATAGGATCAATGTGTGGTTCCATAGATTCGAGGTCATCTCACCTCAGATCTCATGATCTCATTTGTTTTTATATACAGCCTCGGCTGTGTCTCGGGCACACCTCTGAGAAGCCCACTCTAAACAGCCTCGGCAGCAAATCAACAAACACGCTATGCCAAAAGATTTTACTGGATTCCATTTTAGCCTGTTACCGACTGTCTTGTTTCTATATTTCATGTTCCTGTGCCCATATGATGTACTGTGTCATTTTTGGTTGGTGAAGGGAGCTCTATTAAACATAACTTGATTGATAGACTAATGGATTGATATGTTGTTATGTAACTATGAATGATCCCTGAATGAAATAAAATAAAATCAGCCTGAAGGTGAGAAACTACCACATGATATTAAGCATTACAATTTCAGTGAAGCAGAGGTAAATAGATTTAAGAACAACAGTTGTTGTAATGTACCCCTTTAAAGGTCAATGTTAACCATTTAAGTGTCACTTAAATGAGCATGAAAATGAAAGTTCAAAGTTCTTCTTTCATAAAACATGTATGTGTGTTACTTTAATAAATAAGTTGGCATATGTTTAGTGCTATACACAGTGTGCAGTGACTAAAGCAGAAACTAAACAGTTGTAATTTAAAAAAGCAGCAGTGTGCCCAGCTGTGGAGTTCCACTGATTCCTCCCCCTAAGTGTGAGCTTTCACCCCTTATTAATCTGCTCTCTGGGCCTTAGACACTTCTTCATACATCTGCCCTGCCTTCCTTTAGCTTTTTGCCTGTTAACAAATCTTTTCGTGGCATTTTATCTGAGACCTCCTGGAAACCTAAACGGTTACTAAAGGCCTCTAAATGTCCATGCCCCCCTAATGAGGATTAAGTTTTTTATTCAATATCGTACACAATATGCATCAGCAGCACATCTGTATTATACTAATTTCATTGATTTCTTCCTTAGCAGAAACCATAAAATGTAACTGTTTCTGACATGCATGCTATTGAATCATGTCATATTGATATTCATACAGCTATTTATATTTTCATTTTTTTGTATATAGGAAAATACCCCAATTCCTTGCTAAAACCACTGTTAGTTATACTTCATAAATGTAGGGCAACTGTATTGTACTGTGCTGGTATTCATTTCTACTGTTTGTTAAAAACAAGTCAATAATGTTGGTTAGATAAGATCAATCTTTTCAAACTGTAAGCTGACTATCTCCTGAAATGCTACTGCTGTGAAAGTAATCTTCTCTTTAACCTATTACTAATTTATCTGTATGTTTACACATAATATAACAGCTAGCACAATCTTGTAATTACCTGGTTGACCTTTTATTTAAGAGAGTGGATTGTTTTTTATTCCCCCTTCCCCATGATTGTTTGTTCAATGACTTCCGGTGGAGCTGACATTGACACTGTGGGGCTGGAGGAATACATTTGAGGAAAGAAAAAAAAAAATAAGATACCAGAAATCATAATCATACACATTCATAATCATGGCAGTACTGTGGGTTCAAAAACCCGAAGTACTTTACTTAGATTGCTCCAGTAAAAATGGCTGTATAAATGGGTACAAATGTAAGTCGCCCTGGATAAGAGCGTCAGCTAAATGACAAAAATAATAATAATAATAATAACATTACACGGTCTGGAAGAAAAATTCACTGATATAACGTAATCTGAATATTCTCTGAAAATAATGTTTTTTTGGGGTTTTTTTTATGGTGGGGTGAGTTCAGTGGATGGAAGCTGAGTTAGAGGTGGTGTGTGAATGTGTGTGTGTGTATATATATATATCTATATATATAGATATATATATAGATATATAATCTAGGCATGAGGTTCTGGGGAGTATGTTCACAATCTGTATCAATACTGGATGTTCCCATATTGAAGGAAATAAGTATTGTTGTTAATGAAACACACCCGTGCAGGATTGCCTCCTTCGCCCTCTGGAAGCAAGGCCTGCTGATTGCTGGGCTGAACTGTAGCTCTGCTGGCTTAGGATGTTAAATTAGTTTAATGGCAGTAAGATGATAAGCCAAAATTATGTAGTGAATACTCCCCTGCCACAGTTTCCTTTTATAAATATTAGCTGACGGTATCATTGCACTGACATGGATCATGTCTGTGATTCATCTTGAAGGATGGTTTAAACTGGACATCCGGATGCTTTTACTGGCAGCCGTATTGGAGTAATTAGATTTTTGTCTGAAGTGTCCCGAACAAAGTAGCCAGCTGAAAACAGGTTGCTGTACGTATTTAAGGACAGGGCCCATGGTACCTCATCCCTGCTACTTCAATTGAAAAGAAAACCTTATCGCTCTGGTTTGAACTTTCCTGCTTATATGTTTGCAGGTTCCTCATGTTAACCAGCTGGGGTGTGCCTCTGTACAACTCCCCAAAGCCTTGGTTGCTTGTAAATGTGGCGTTTGGAGAAAAAGAAGAAATAACTATTGCTTAGCCGTTACAGAGAAATTAAACCTTAACTTTTTATGAACATTAAAGTGATCAATTTGCCTTCAAATGTAACAACACTCAATATGACCAAAGAAGGGTTTGATTTTTCTTGGGCATCTCTTTTGCAGGGGTCAATCGAACTGTTAAAAAAGACTAAGAATAAAATGATGGCATGCATGTGTGACAATGCTGGTCAGCAAACCGGATTTTAGTCTGCATCATTTAGGCAATTGGGGTCTCTAACAAAAATGGAAGTGCTGTTCCAGTGATGCGTAACTCACTGTGTGCCGCTTATCTGTTACAGATTACCTGTCACAAGGAGTCGATCTGTCGGGGATAGATGTGATCGAGACGGACCTGCTTTTCATTGCCCGCTCTCGACTGGAGGTAGAGAACCAGGCCAAGCGCCTCCTGGAGCAGGGAATGGAGATTCAGGTAGGTACATGCAAAGGCTGCTAGAACTGCTTAAGTGAGACTCACAGGAAGATCTGTGTACCCATACTTTCTGCCCTGTTGAAATGCCGTTTTCAGCTGAATACACGTTCAAACTGCCTGATTGATATTATTTTAATAATAAAATTGGAGCTCTTGGCAATTTGATTTTTTTGGTAACATTTCTTCATTCTTGTTTTTACATATTTTACCAGATCTATGTGATTGTGTTATATATATATAAAATGGCTGTATCAAAGCCCATAAAACATGCATCTTTGGCTTTGCTGAATAAACACGTCTCGTTACTTTACTGAAAAGTAGTGTTTAAAATCGTCTGCCTTGCTCTATCTAGCAGTGAATGCTGGAGATGTCCCAGAGGGATAATGCAATTTATTATGAAACCAGTTCAGCAGATGGTAAACAACAGTGCAGTGTCTTGACAATATCATATAGAGGTCACATGGAAGTATGGAAGTGGTAATAGTCTCTGCACATATCGTAAAGGATCAGGGTTCAACTGTAGACATCAAGGCACCTGCTAAGAAATAAATTAATATTAATAGTTTTAATAACAAAGAAGGAGGAGGAGGTTTCAAACCTACTCTTTGTTAGTGCTCACATAGGATATTTTGATAGTGTGTTTTTCAAGAATCGATAATTGAACTGCAGAAGAAATCCAAACCGTGCCAGGGCAGGTTCTCTTGCTCATGCAAGGCCCTGGATCCACCTTCACACAGGAACCTTGAGAGGACTTGGGTTGACATTAATGACCCATATAGATTTTTAACTCATCTGAATTATTGTAATGAAGAGCATCAAAAGATGAAATCCATATTAAGTTTCACTAATTGAAGTTGGTCCATCGGAGGCTAGAAAATCTGATAATTATAGAGCCATTGTCAGGAAGTTCAGAAGTACAGGACATTAAGCAAGTAGTTTCCCAACATTGAAGAATGTGAACAGATCAGAGATGTGAGGCAGTGACCTGTAAGTGTGTAGTATGTATGACTGGGGATAAAGGGGAAAGCCAGAGACCAGGTGGGTCTTAAATATACATTGGGGCTAGGTGAGGCTACAAGCCTCTGTGAAGCCTTGGATCTATGGGAAATGCTACTGAAGCAGACCTCTTTGTTTTGCTTCCCTCTGGCCACTGCTGGATCATGATAACAAACCCTGACCTTGTGTGAGTTCTATATTCGGAAGTATAACAGCCTTAATGAATGTTAATGAAGCCTCGCTACAAAATAACTCTTCCTGCTCTCTCCAGCCAAGACCACGAGGTACCTTTTCCTAACGTCCAAGAGTCAAATTTAGCACAAGCATTTTGAAAATCAATGTTTCATTTACTCTCGTATCTAGAAGGATTCATCTGAACTCTGCCAGTTGACTCTCTCGTCCCATTTTCACAGGCCTTGTGTTCTTGCATCTAATTTAGTCCTTTTATAACTTAATTGCGTTTCCTTGAATCGAAGACGCTTTGACATCACACTCAACCCGTCACTTAATGCACGATACTGTTCTCATGAGCAGCATTTAGGTTAATGCATCCTTAGCACAGCTGACACGGTACACTAGCAAGGAAAGAGCAATATATATTACATTAGGAAAACCTGCTACATGAATTAACTGCGAACACCCATTCCCAGTTTTAAGTAACAATTATATATAAATAAGTATGTCTTGAACTAATCAGATAACCAACATGATGGAGCTTCGAGTTCACCATGGCCAGATGGACTTATTTATTTTTTTCCCCTCAAGCCAGTGATTTAAATTAATTAAAAGTCCAACTAAATAGATAAACCTAAGAAAGAGATCAGTTTAAAAGCTACTTATTGTATTTTTTTAATACAGTATTTTAACACCATATTACAGTATGATACCACCAACATCATTTACTGCCTGCTATTCTTTCTGGACAAATGTCTACCAATATGAAAACTCTTATTGTTACCCTTCATACCGCCAACTGCCAACTTCCCAAGCCAAGCAAACTGACATATAAGCATTGTAGCTTACCTCGTTGTAGCGCCAATTAAATGCTGTACTCGTGAGTCATGACCAGGGTTTGCTGACATTTTTATTTTTGTTTGTTTATTAATTGTTTTTATTTTATTTCTGTTTGAACTGTACTTAAATAACAATGCTATGCATTACTGAAGATACAAGTATTTAGTAATTGCTTTGTGAAAATAAATACAGTAGATTTAAACATTCATGATATTGTAAACACACTAGATGTGTCGTGTATTGTAAAGTTTAAGACCCCCCCGTAAAGTACTGTACAAACATTTAGATTTGTCATTTTTTGATCTTTATACAATTTTTGCTTGGTTGACACAAGTAATGTAATCGGGGAAAAATATAAATTGCATTTAAAAACTATATATCTTTAAGTACTGTACAAAATTACTGTACTACAGTATGGCCTACAAGATAAATGCCTTATTAAATACTTTTTGAAGTTTTGTAAAAAATGCATCTTTATTCAAATAGCCTGTAAATAACATTCATACTTGACCCTTGAATTTATTACAAACATCGTGTAGAAGTTTTTTTTTTTTTCTCAATACCTTATCTATAATGCCACCCCTGCTATATCACCAGTTTTGCCCATGGTTCTTACCAGGCAGTATAACAAGGGCTGACTATATATAAAATCATTACTAAGTAGAGTTGTACATCAAGTACTCAAGTATTAGAACCAAGTGTGATTACTTTAATAAATCTGGGATTCACCGTGCAAGTCGACTCCCAACAAGGTTTGTGTTTTCAAACCGTAATGACTTGAATGCTTTGGAAGAACTGTTGTTTTTTTTGTAAGTGGTGTGGGAGGGTGAAGACACATGTGAAAATAATCCACTCATACTGCAATTCGGTATCTGACTGAGCTCTCAGTAGAAGGAATGGCATTAGGGACATGCCGTTCAAAACAAAGGGCTGATCGCATTACAGCTAAGAAATGCATCTCCCGTTTGCACCACGGTTCTGCAAGACCACACTGTTTCACGTATTGTACCAGAGATATGTCGTCGTCTGCAGCCTCGAGAGCTGTGGATACTCCGTTTTGGATTGAGTGCATGCCAATGGACAGTGTCTAAAACCTGGTCCTTACAATTAAGCTGCCAGTATGGTCTCAGAGCAAGCGGTGTGTAAAAGCCCAGATCTGTCAGCCACACCATTTTATTTACCTTTGCTGTGCTGAATCGAAGAGTATTCACTAGGAGCTTTAAAATCCCATGTTTTCAGTGGCGTCCGGTGGATTAAGTTTTTAACATCCTGTGTGAGGTAATGGAAAGTCATGGTCATGTAATGGGTTTCATGGCAGTCGCCCGTCCGCCTGTCATTTGTTATTTCCACACTCACGTCCTTCAGGGTGTCGTTAGTCTGATACATCTGTCCTGTCCCTTTTCCCTCAGCCACATCTCGACACCTCTTTGACATTGTGTTTTGTTTTGAAAATGCACTTGTTTGCTGATATCCAGCTGATGCATCATCCACATCTGAAAGCTCTTGAGTAGGCTTGACAAACCTCTTTCCAGAGCGAGTTTGGAAGGCTCCGATATCCTTGCAGCAGAGACTGACGTCTGTAATTTCTGATTCTGTGAATGCGTGTTTTGTTTTTGTTTTGTACAAATTACATCTTATACAACAGATACGGCCCAGCTGCTGGGTATCCAAGCTTACATCCCTTTCAGTCCCTGCTGCGAAAAGTAGTTGCCAGTATTTCCGTTCACTGTCATGATTTTAGTAGATGTTTGCAAAATCTACATCGCACAGATCCACTTTGGCTTTGGTAGTATCACGGGGGGTGGGGGGACCGGTGTTGGAATTTGTCCAAACAGAAGACTAATCCTTACTAGCAGCGGAACATCTCTCTATCATTCTCTCACTGATGTCCGTCCCCCCCAACCCCCTCCCTGATCATGAGCCTCCATACATCATGTGGAGGAGGCTCTTGCTCAGATGCTGTTTGTTCTAGCAGCGGGGAATTGCAGGCAGGCCTCTCACTGCAAGCTTTCCACACAGGCCCTGAGCCACAGGTGTCAAATCCGGAGCCAAGCAAATTCATTCTGTCAGTCTCTGGTATCATGGACTGTTTGATGGGGGATAGCTGGAAACCAGTGGCTTGTCTGTCGTCTCATTTAGCAAGGCTGGAGTTAGACTTTGTTTGGAAGGATTGCAAGTCATGTGAACTTATTATACCATTATACCATTATACCATCTACTATACTATTATTTAAATGTTACCAAGTGTATTCATTTCTTTGGATCTATACACTACTGGATCATTCTGTATGTCTCCTGTGCTTATTGCATCTAAAAATGAAAAACATGACCATAACAGCAGTGCTGGTGGGCGGACTCCAGCCTGGCAGTTGCAATGAACAGGGAAGAGCTCTGTTTGCAGATGGACGTTCTTCACTGACTAAAAATTCTGTCATCATACACAGGGCACCTTGACTTGTTCATTGTTTATTTTGCTGGTCTTTTGATGATGTTCTTTTTTTTTTCTCTGTCTGAAACTTTTGTTTGAAGAAAAACCTTTTAAAAGACTAACCACACTGAAGTGACAGAGTTAACAAAGCCCCACTGCCCTGCAAATCCACTCGATAGGTGGCAGGTGATGGGCAAAATGTAATTTCCCCCCAAAAATTATCTAATTTTTAAAATATTTTCCTTATTTTACTGATTTAGGCTAACTTTATCAGTTGTGTGTCCTATCCACTGTGTAAGCTACATGTGCTCACAGTCCTGTGGCATTCAACATCAGATTTCCACAACCTGAGGGGCAGATAGACCCCTATAGTCTCGTTGAGGAACGAAGACCAGATATTCTCATTGGAAGAATGCAAAGTAGCAGATACGGCAATAATAAATAGTAGAAGGGCTGATTTAATATCATATCAGAAAGTACAGAAGTGTTGATATAGGTGTGCAGTCCATAACAATGGACATTGTGGTGCTGGAGAGGGTCAACATATAGTCAGATTGCTATGGAAAGCCCAAAGTGAAACCATTGTTTTCGTTTTTAGCTTCTTAAGAATCGTAAAAAAAAAAAAAAAAAAGGCAAAGAAACATTGCAATAGAATATTCTCATCAGTTGTATATATATTTACAGCATTTGATTTTCTTCTTTGACATCCTAATGGAATTTAATAAAATCCATATACTGGATTTGCTGAACATGATTAATCCAGCGAATTACAGTCAAGCAGATGTGACTTTGTTGTCTCTTTCGGTATTCTACAGTAGCATTGTCAATTTGCCCCTTAAATAAAATGTTGGTCTGAGATTTCGAATGAGTTACCAGTAAGGGTTTCTGACATGAAAAGAGAGCCGCCGAGAAATCTCGTTTCATCATGGTCAGTTAATGCGTAACCGATGCCTGCTGTAATCAAGAGTGAAAGCATCTGAATGAGACTAAAGGTTCATAATTCTGTAAAAACATGAAGTGGGTTTGTTTAAGAGGTACAGTCTTGTGGTAGGTAGGTTTTCAGGGTTGATTTTAATTTACCCATCAGCTATGCCAGTACAAATATATAATGTACTTTTGTGAGACGCAGCATTCCAACTGGGTGTATGTTTGTGTAATGCAGTATAATGGCAATTATGCGTAGAGTAGAATATTCTGTACTTGACTGAGTTCATTGAATTTGATTGTGGGTATTTTTGTTGTAATTTCAACATGTGCAGAGTTTTTTTGTTTTTGTTTTTGCATTTCTTTACACAGTTCCTTAACTACCCAACAGATGTCCTCTCAACATTGGGAAGATGTTCTCCATCACACTGACCCTTAAGGCTGCCAAGTATCCGCTCCATCTGAATTGAGATGGACAATCAAACCTTCCCCAATATGTGTGCAGCCATAATGTTAATGTTAAATATACTTTTCAGTGCTGCCGGATGTCAGCCAGTAGTGAGTGGCTTGTTTAAACTGAATGCTCACTTTACTTCTGCCGTCAGAAAAGGTCAATAGAAACTACCTTTTTAGTGTGTAGCTGTCGTTTTTTGATTGTAGCTGCAAACCTTTGTTTAATCAATGAGATTGCCCAAGCCAAACTGTTATGCCACTATCTGAAATTATAAAATGTGAATATTTGCAGTTATTATTTTTTCTTAAAATGATCAGGATAATGTCTTGCATGCTGTTGCACAAATTGATGTCACTGGAATTTTGTAGAGTTCTAAGATTTATGAGCTTCTGTCCTGGAATGATGCATTGACAGGGACCAGACACTCGAGTGTGTGGGTGCACGGACAAGTCGTTCAAGGAAGAAAACTGCAGTCTGTGTGTAAGGTTATTCAGTGTTGACAGGAGGCTCTATTTTTTTTGGCAGTAAAGATGTTGAAATTGTGTGTTTGATATGAATCATTAGCAATATTTTATTTTTCTATTTCCCTGTGTTTGTATCCTCCCTTTTTTCACTTTTTTTTAAGACAGGTGTCCAATTAGTCTTTTAGAATGAAGAAAGGCGATGGTCGCTTCTTAAGAACATGTCATTGGTAGTTAGCTTTTCTATCCGACAAGGCATTGTTAATACCAAACAACTGCTTTCAAAAGGTCACTTTATCAGTGTTTTGAGGAGCTTTGTGATTTATACACTCAGGCCACAGGTAAAAATGACCTTTACATCAAAAGAGAAAGCTTTGTGTCCTTCAAGGACTGCAGGGGAAAGGGAGACTAATGGCTTCTATTGTGTACCCTAGCTATTATTTTTGTTTTAATGTCTTTCTATCCTGCTGTGTGCTGTGTTAGGCAAGAGGTTTTGTGTACTGACATAGTGCATAAGTGTCACATCTCCTCCATTTATCTACAGATGCGCTTTTTAATTACTTCAGGAGGGGTTTAATAGTCTTTATGTTCACTTAGTGCCAGCTAGTGTCAATACATTCATTTGAAGTGATTGTAGAGATTGTGGAATGATTTGTCCATTATCAAGTCAGAGATCAGGCAATTTTTTTGATTTATCTTTTATTATAAGTGTTGGTAAGGTGCTACTTATCTGTCTTGTTGAGAATCAAACATCCTTGCAAACTTAATCTCATAATAAGAGATATTGCTATTGTTGTTATTACTTTTATTGTAGTAATTGATAGTTGTAGTTTCAGTTTTAGCAATAACATACAGGATTTTTCAGCTGTCAAATGTAATATTTTTCTTTGTCTCCCTGCCTAAAAATCTTATCTGGCACACACATGGGAAAGAGCGCTAAGGTTAACAATGCAAAACGAACTTGGATTCTGTTCAGTTATTAATTAATATTCACGTGTAACTGTGAAATCAAAGTGCATGTGTTCGGTGTCTCTTGGTGCCGTGGCATGTACAACATAAAGGAACGTACCAGCGGTGTCAATGACAGTTTGTAGTTATGGAATACGGAAAGACAAGTTAAATCAAAGTCCCTATGCAAGATCCCAAAGGCCCCTGAAAAGCCATTAATTAGATCAGTAAGGAGAAGCCAACTTGTTGTCACACAGTCCTGTCATTTTACTGCTGGTCTGGTTACCCCTCGTATTCTCTTGACTGGAGGTAAAGACATTGTGAATCTAAATTGCTTTCAGTTATCTGTTGCTATGACTACCATGCGGGTTTGTGTTTTCTGAAAGAGCTTGTGACAAGTAGCAAACATTTAGTGCCAAGACGCATCTTCAGAGAGATTATCTGAAGAAAATCCCATCGATATGCTTCAGTGGGAGCTGTGTGCCAGCACCAGGCAGCAGCAGCTTTAATTATTTAAAAAAGAGTTTTATGACACCCCTAATGTTTTTTGTTTGTTTTTAATCCATGTGGTTTATACACTTGATCTAATTGAATGTGTTGCAGAAAACAATTAATTTTGTCTAAAGGAACAGCTTACACAGCATAATCACTGCAACATTAAACCCCTGTATCTGTGTCGAGAAAATAAGAACATAATAGACATGTCTTATTATTTTAAGGTTAAACCTCCATCTTCAAAAGTTGGAGTAATTGGTTCTTGGAGGAGCCTCGGCTCTGTCTCAGTCTACGATCGCACAGCAGGTGCTGCCCCAGAAAATTGGTGTTTAAATTGCAATCCAGCAGGGAACAGGGAAATGTAAGAAACGAAGGGGTAGTGTGCTGGCTATTTCCTCACATAGCAGATTTATATGTACAGTTGGCACTATTACTGCACCCGGGAAGGTTGTGCTGTGTGCCTCAATATTTAAATACATAAGCTCTGGTGAGATTAATCTGCTGCTAGTCCAAGACAGAAACTTGTGTATTGGGTTTTTAAAATCTTGATTTGATTTTGAGGTTCAAAGGTATAGAAATAATCATATATTTTATTACTCTGGAATATTGTCTTCTTTTAGTAATCTGTAATATGTAGGATATGTATATTTTTTCTATTCGATGTGTTCTACACAATCTTATCTTTCAGTTACCCCGCACTACCTTGACACATCCTCAAATATGTTTCCTTAACTTGTTTTAAAGACCTTTATTCTGAAGATGAACACACAATTTATTACTAGGATGAAATCTGAACATTGTTTTCCCTTTGTGTTTTTCTGACCTAATCTTGGAGTTTTTCACAGATTTTTTTGTTTTTCCTCTCTATTAAATCCTAGCTGGCTCTGCATTAATGGACTGCTTCTGAAGAGCAAACAGAAATGACATTATCATGAATAATGCTGCACCCCAGTATATCGCTCAATTGCAATGAAGTTGGTGCCCATCATGAAAGTACATCTGACTGTGAGCATTTGCATGACATCTCGGGCTGATTATACAATTTGATTGCATTGACTCTGTCAGCAACAAGAAGTCCCAGCCTCATGCAAACTATGACATGGCAACGTATTTATGGCAACCATTATATAACATGACAGGGAAGTTACCCTGGTGCTGGTACAACTGTGCTTCAATACAGTTGAAAGCAATGGTCTGTGTCAGGCAGCAAATTTGTTTTTAATGGATTAATTCAAAGATTAGGTGCTTAATTATGAGTACTCCCTGAATTCAACATTTCTGCCATGGTGGTTTCTTCAGAAGGAGGCTGGACTGGTTTTATGTGGAGTTTTTAATCTGCATATGGAGTTATTTATTGGCAGAGCAGAAGACTGCTTTATGGCTAGGAAAAAAGGGATCCTGGTACAGTTGCATCTAGAACAGTTCTGTCATGTTTTAATGTTTTCTCAAATGTTTGAGCATGTTTTAATAACTTGAATGCCCTTTCCAAAACAAGATTTTGTCTTAAAGTATTAGACTTTTATTTGTATTTAAGTCTGCAGGAGAGCTCATAATGTATGTATCCTCAGTTCAGATGATAATGCTGTATTAACAAGAGTGATGTATTGGTGTAATAACATTGCAGGTAAAAACAGTATATCATTTCAGCGATACAGCCCACTATCCTCGAGGTTGCTAATAAAAATAAGTGAATACTTCTCATTCATAACGGCAAGAACAAGCACAACATTTTCACAACTTTTCAACTACAAACAATGAATGATAGGTATTTGTACCACAATTGCATGCTAATGCCATCTGGAGTAATGGATCCCTCAGAGTGATTGAACATTGTGTTGAAATGTGCTCAGGGGCAGAGAGAGCGGGCTGACCTTGCAGGCAGACCAGTTCACTGAATTCTTCCAGTTACAGAAAAACTCCCTGGTGTGGGACCATCATCCTTCATATGGATTGAGCGCAGCCTCCGCAAAACGCAGCTTTAGGTTGCAAACACATCGCAATCACATTCTTACTCAATTTTAAAATGTATAACCTTCTGACTGTCATTGGATTTTAATTCTCTCACTGGTTCACGTGACCCTGGTGAACTGGTGCAAATCTGCCCCTGAGGCATTTTGCTAAATAAATCAGACCGTCCAGTCATCTGCACTCCTGTGACTGCAGAAATCATAGCAGAATTCACGTCTGTACACAGAATTCTGACAACCACGGAAAATGACAATATTGAATTATAAGAAGTATGTTGGGGAAAATGGAAAAATGCCTTTAAACGGCAAGATGTTTCCCAACACAACCATTAAATATAATGAAGATTATAAAATATATATGTATATGTATGTGTAAACGTATATGTATGTGTGTGTATATATAGACCACTGCAAAATTGTAATTTTCTCTGGTTTTACTATTTATAGGTATGTGTTTGGGGAAAATTTACATTTTAGTTATAAAAATATGAATGGAATGGATGGCTGCCATACATTTAGAGATGCCGATTTAAGAAAAAACTGCAGTGGTCTCTTAATTTTTTCCAGAGCTGTATATGTATATGTGTGTGTGTATATATATATATATATATAAGCGACCATACACACACACACACACAGTTAGGTCCATAAATATTTGGACAGTGACACAGTTGTCATCATTTTGGCTCTGTATGCCACAATAATGGATTAGGGAAACAATTAAGATGTACATGAAGTGTAGACTTTCATCTTTAATTTGAGGGTAGTTACATCCAAATTGGGTGAACGGTGTAGGAATTACACCCATTTTTATATGTGTCTCCCCCAATTTTAGGGGCTCAAAAGTATTTGGACAAACTAACATAATCATGAATTAAATTGTGAGTTTCAATACTTGATTGCAAATCCTTTGCAGTCAATGACTGCCTGAAGTCTGGAACCCATAGACATCACCAGATACTGGGTTTCTTCCCTGGTGATGCTCAGCCAGGCCTGTACTGCAGCTGTCTTTAGTTCCTGCTTGTTCTTGGGGTGTTTTACCTTAAGTTTTGCCTTAGAAATCAAAACAAACCAATCACAGAGAAAAGCATTAGGTGTGGCCAAATCAACTATTTGGTACATTTGTGGTGAAGAAATACCCCTTCACAACAGTTGGCCAGGTCAAAAACACCCTCCAGGAGGTAGGTGTATCTGTGTCAAAGTCAACAATCAAGAGAAGACTTCAACAGAGTAAATACAGAGGGTTTACCACAAGATGTAAACCAGTGGTAAGCCCCAAAAACAGGAAGACCAGATTAGAGTTTGCCAAACAACATCTAAAGAACCCTGTACAGTTCTGGAACAACATCCTATGGACAGATGAGACAAAGATCAACTTGTACCAGAATGATGGGAAGAGTATGGAGATGGGAAGGAACTGCTCATGATCTGAAGCAGACCACCTCATCTGTGAAGCATGTTAAGGCATGGGCATGTATGGCTGCCAAGGGAACTGGTTCCCTTGTATTTATTGATGATGTGACTGCTGACAAAAGCAGCAGGATTAATTCTGAAGTGTTTATGGCTATATTATCTGCTCAGATTTAGCCAAATGCCTCAAAACTCATTGGACGGCGCTTCACAGTGCAGATGGACAATGACCCGAAGCATACTGCGAAAGCAACCCAAGACTTTTTTAAAGTGAAGAAGTGGAATGTTCTGCAATTCACTTTCTGAAGGTAAAAATGAAGGCAAAACGCCCCAAGAACAAGCAGGAACTAAAGACAGCTGCAGAGCAGGCCTGGCAGAGCATCACCAGGGAAGAAACTCAGCATCTGGTGATGTCTATGGGTTCCAGATTTCACACAGTCATTGACTGCAAACGATTTGCAACCAAGTATTGAAACTCACAATTTAATTCATAATTATATTAGTTTGTCCAAATACTTTTGAGCCCCTAAAATTGGGGGGACCACATATAAAAATGGGTGTAATTCCTACACCGTTCACCCAATTTGGATGTAACTACTACCTCAAATTAAAGATGAAAGTCTACACTTAAAGCACATCTTGATTGTTTCAAATCCATTGTAGTGCCGTACAGAGCCAAAATGATGTCACTGTCCAAATATATATGGACCTAACTGTATATATGTATGTATGTATTAATTTCTGCCTTTTTGTTTGTTGTTTTCAACTAAAGTCATTAATAATGAATCACAAATGCTAATGTGAAGGTAATCTCGTGATCAAGTTAACGAGGTGTATAACTTGGTCAGTGGAATAGTGAGCAGCGTTCTCTGTGTTTATTGTGTAAGGTAATGAAGTGTCAATTTTCAATTTGCAAAAAAATGCTTTATTTACATGTTGCTGTACACAGAATTTAGCATTTTTTCATGCCCAATAAACAAACTGTGGATTCCTGGAGTGACTGATGCATCACCCGCATGTTTACAGAATGAGCCCTTTCCCCTGCTTATAGCCTGTGCATATGTGCATGGTCTGGAGGCAGTCTGAGTGCAATATGTGTGCAATCAATGGCTCTGATTACCCTGGGGAAATCAAAGACTGCCTCCTGATAAATTGTGACTTCTGCAGACTAAATAGTATACTGGTACAATCGTTAACCCTTTCCATCAAGACTGCTGTGACCTGACAGACAGGGAGGTAGTGTGTAGTTTGACTAAGTCCCCTCAGGTCACCCATTTCTCTCTGAAATAACCCAGAAAACACAGAGAGACGAGGCTGACAGCACTTTCATATGTGAGGGTAGGAGATCCAAGATCCTCCCGCCGTGTCTGGCAGACCAGAGTGCTGAGGAGGTCAGGGCTGCTTTGCGGAGTGCGAGCAGGTCTCCAGCCCCGATTAGCAGTGCACCGCAGAGGGAGGCTGAGAGCTGGCTGGGGGTAACTCGGCTCTCTGCAGCCCAGTAATCCCCTGTGGCTTCTCCAGCGTGGGCTGCTCTGTCTGCATCAGATCCTCCAGTTGTTATGATAGATGGGCAAAGAGTATTCTGGGCTTCTGTTGTGAAAAACAGGGGAGGGCTTTGATTTGCATGTGACTCGGAGGGTGCTAGTGTGTCTCGTTCCTATGAAAGAAGAATGGTGATCGATCTCGTGGAGTTGACTTTAATAGCTGGCAATTGAAAATTGGGGGCACTTTTTATCTTAAAAGGAATGGTAATTTAGGGAGATATTATGACTCATGGCATTAAATGGCAGATTTATTGTTGTTCAGGTTCACTTACCAATCACGGCCCTCAAAGGTCAAATACCAGATGGCTCTGGTAACAAGCCTTATGGTATGTAGGAACACTGTAGAACATTTAAGTTTTCTATCACAAATTATAAATATAGTAATAATAATAATAGTAATACATGCACAAGGCTCTTGCTCATCGGCTATACTAAGAGCCAATAGCCTGTCCAAATCAGCTGAAAATGGTTTTATCCAAAAAATTGTGTACTCTTGCGTCTTGATTCTGAACTATAATTTTTTTTCTGGATATACAGTACTTTGTAAAAGTTTGAATGCTTTCAAAAATAGACATGTTAATAGATTATATTTAACAATTAGCAAAATGCAAAGTGAGTGAACAGAAGAAAAATCTACAACAAATCCATATTTGGTGTGACCACCCTTTGCCTTCAAAACAGCATCAATTCTTCTAGGTATACTTGCACACAGTTTTTGAAGGAACTCGGCAGGTAGGTTGGCCCAAACATCTTGGAGAACTAACCACAGTTCTTCTGTGGATTTAGGCAGCCTCAGTTGCTTCTCTCTCTTCATATAATCCCAGACAGACTCGATGATGTTGAGATCAAGGCTCTGTGGGGGGCCATACCATCACTTCCAGTACTCCTTGTTCTTCTTTACGCTGAAGATAGTTCTTAATGACTGTCGCTGTATGTTTGGGGTCATTGTCATGCTGTAGAATCAATTTGGGGCCAATCAGATGCCTCCCTGATGGTATTGCATGATGGATAAATATCTGCCTGTACTTCTCAGCATTGAGGAGACCATTCATTCTGACCAAATCCCCAACTCCATTTGCAGAAATGCAGCCCCAAACTTGCAAGGAACTTCCACCATGCTTTACTGTAGACTGCAGACACTCATTCGTGTTCGCCCTTCGGCGAACAAACTGCCTTCTGCCACAGCCTGCTGCCATTTTTCTGCACCTCAGTTCCTGTGTTTTCGTGCATAGATGAGTCGCTTGGCCTTGTTGCCACATTGGAGGTATGGCTTTTTGGCCGCAAGTCTTCCATGACGGCCACTTCTGACCAGACTTCTCCGGACAGTAGATGGGTGTACCAGGGTCCCACTGTTTTCTGCCAATTCTGAGCTGATGGCACTGCTGGACATCTTCCGATTCCCATCACCCTGGAACAGAGGAGACTACGTGGGGACTTGATCCAAGTCTTCAAAATCATGAAAGGCATCGACCACATCAAACCAGAGGAGCTTTTCCAGATCAGCAGGGACACACGCACCCGGGGACACAAATGGAAATTGGGCTTCAAGGCATTCAAAACGGAAAACAGGAGACACTTCTTTACACAGAGAGTTGTCACAATCTGGAATAAACTACCCAGCGATGTGGTTGAAGCTGAAAGTTTGGGAACATTTAAAAATAGTCTGGATAGGATCCTTGGATCACTTAGATATTAATAAACACCAAACAAGCACGATGGGTCAAATGGCCCCCTCTCGTTTGTAAACTTTCTTATGTTCTTATGATTGTGAAGGGAAGTAAGCATGATGTGTCTCATCTGCTGCAGTAAGTTTCCTTGGCCGACCACTGCATCTACGGTCCTCAACTTTGCCCATTTCTTTGTGCTTCTTCAAAAGAGCTTGGACAGCACATCTGGAAGCCCCTGTCTGCCTTGCAATTTTTGCCTGGGAGAGACCTTGCTGATGCAGTATAACTATCTTGAGTTTGGCTGTTCCTCACCCAGTTTTATTCCTCCTACACAGCTCTTTCTGTTTCAGTTTTACATATTGCATTGATGATCAATAGCACCTGTTTGGTATAATTGTTTAATCATACACCTGACTATATGCCTATAAAATCCCTGGCTTTGTGCAAGTGTACCTAGAAAAATTTTGGGTGGTCACACCAAATATGGATTTGATTTAGATTTTTTTTCTTCTATTCACACACTTTGCATTTAGTTAATTGATAAATATAATCTATTAACATGTCTATTTTTTAAAACATCCTTACTTTACAGCATTTTTTTCAAACCTACCTAAAATTATTGCACAGTACATGTTAGATGAACACTTGATTCATGCACCTGTTGTCTAATATGTTATTACTTTGGTGATTAGGTTGTGTTGGAAGTCTGTTCTCCCACATATCCAGTCATACATAGTTAACTTCTGGAAGTCATGTTTGCAGCTGGCTGAGATCCAGGTATTTCCAGTACCATCATTTCTCACATGAAGGCCAGTCATATGCCACCAGTAATTAAATACTAAAGACATCACAGTCCTTGTTCCATGACGATAGTAGGGTGACATCTGGTATTGGGCTGCTCATTTATGTGTGTATCTTATTTCTGTCTTGTTTTTGATTATTTGTTTTGCAGAACCCTACTCAGGTGGGGACAGCGCTGCAGGTCTTCTACAACCTTGGGAGTTTAAAACAAACCATAAACAATGTGGTTGATGGTTACCGAGTGTCACTGGAAGAGAACGTGTCCAACGCACTGGACATCAGAGTCTTGACTCAAGCAAATCAGGGAATCGCAAGAGGTACAATATGTCAGATGCACAGATGTCTGTTGGATTGCATTAATCTGTCTAGATACAGACTCTGATTTCTTCCTTATCATGGTAAAATGCAAACAGACTGTTTAAAATCTATATGATGGTAGTTAGAACTACAAAGCATTTCCTCTACTGCTCAGCAGTGCTATTTAAGAATAAATGAATAAATGTAATTACTGTACCATTGTAGGACTTGTAAATTATGCTTTTAATGTATAATACTTACATCCATGCCGTGCAATGCTGTACACTAGCACCTTGTGCAACATGCAACTTAATGGGTGTCTGAAATAAAATAAAAACATCTGTTAACTAGATTTAATATGGGGTTATCTGTGCTCTGCAGGGGGTCCTGGGAGAGCTGTGATGCCAACACCAGGGAACACAGCCGCTTTCAGAGCAGCTCTGTGGACCAACCTGGAGAAGCTGATGGACCACATCTGTGCATCCTGTGGACAAGTGTGTATGGAGGGGAACTGAGCTAGTGGCTTTAGCTTGCTGTATACTAGTCACGAAAATCGAGTAAAATAGGACTATTGTGGTGGCTTCACGGTTTCCCTGCTCAGAAGTTCTACTTGTGTCCTACAGTAACTATAATGACTATAACTATAAAGATATCTTTCTCACCAGTAAAAAAAAAAAAAAGAAAGAAAAAAAAGAAAACAAAGTAAAGTGAGCACTTGTATATGGAGGCCCTTCATGTGGACTCCATTATGCACACATGATGAACAAAGGAGCAAGAGGAGAAATTTCTGCAGATAAACCAGCAGACTTTTGTTATAAGATGAGACCAACGGCCTGTCCTTCGGGCATATAGTTTCAGTTGAGGCAGGTTTCCGGAATGAGAAGTAGTGCGAGTTTAAGTGGGAGATAAGACCAGTAGCGGCACTGAAAGAAAGCAGCGCAGGATTAGTGCTTAAAAGCTGTCCCTGCAAAGGACTGATAAAGTGCACGGGGAAACTAAGGTGACCCAATTAAGATTTTAAATTATTTCCAATACGTTATTCATTTTTTCTCATGACGGCAGGTGCAGCATCTGCAGAAGGTACTTATTAAGAAAAGAGACCCAGTGACCCACGTGTGCTTCATTGATGAGATTGTTAAGGTGAGATTTCACTTCATTTTGTGCCTCTCTTTACATTTTATTTTATTACTTTTTATTAATCCGTTCTCACAGTTAGTGTGGGTTGCTTCAGTTGTTTTAAGTGCTAGTTGCCCAATGCTGTATTCATGTATAACTCTACCAGCCAGCATATGGATTGTTACACATTCTTATTCATCATAATAACAGTAATACACAACTAATAATGAATTACCGTTCTTGCCTGCAAAGAATGGTTCTATTAATGTCAACTGTATAGTATTAAATGCAAAAAATAATGATAAACAAAACCACTGTTTCTCCTTATTACTACTAAGATAATGCAGCACTGGTTTGCTTTGTGGTGTTCTGGATCTCTACGATGAATAAATTGAGAGTTGTCAGCGCTGAGAAGTTTTTCTGAAGACAAGCCTGTCACGGCCTAAGCTCAGCAGCATCACACACAGGGAGCACCCCCCCCCCCTCCAAACTCCTCTCTCTGGGGGTAGATCCTGAATTCAGCGATTTAGCAGGGAGGGCCTAAAAATATCGTTGGTAATTTTGGTGTTGGGAGTGAGTGACACGTAGCATTGACTGAACGCTGACTCAACAAACTCACCCACTCTAGGGGCTGGCGAGCTTCTCCACAGAAACGATGTCGCTGCCACAGTTACAATATAATCACACTGTGCTACAGAAAGGGTGAGTGGTAATAAGTAGGCAGTGAGAACCACATCAGGCTGTGAGAGAGGCAAGTCTTCACTGACAATTCCAGAACGCCATGAAGCAAACAAACACTACACAGCAAGGAAACTGGATCTCTTTGTGAATTGTGTTTTCACAGAGTGCTGTTCAGTGCAGCTTAATTTTCTGCTTGATGTTCAGCCTCCAGTTGATACAAAGTTAGTGTTAAAAAGCAGATTTGTGTGTATTAATGGACATGGATCATTCTATAGCATTCACCCAAGAAAATACAATAACAAAGAAAATGTAGAAGAAAATGCACTGGGAAATGGAACTGCTTGATAATGAAAATTATCCTCACATCCTAAGTAACGCATGGCTCAGTCTGTGACTCTTGGAATAAATTACTGCCTCAATTTTTTCCTGTTCAATTGTTTTCTAAAATAGATAATTAACTCAAAATAAGTAGTGACTAAAATGTGCCATGAATTATAATTCTGCTGCTGCTAATGAGCTATTTTAGATTAGTGCCATTGTAAATGCTTTAATTTGTATTTGGAAAGCCTGTACTTGTTACTAAATAACTCCTTTTGATTTTGTAATCGGTGGCCAGCACATTAACACAATCATTTTATAATTGAGGCATTGCAGGATGAGTGGAGGTTAAATCAACACTTGTGAAATAAAAGCAGACCTGGGATCTTGGCCTTGCACAGCTTGTTATCCTTAAGTGCATTTCCTCTTGTACAGTGTAAGAACAAAAGAAAACTGCAGTGGCATTTTCACACAAGTCGTGGGAGATTTGGAACATTTTCAGCCATGTTGAAGTTGCTGCTTTTTCTTTCTTTCTTGGCAGGCGCCCTTGTCCAGGGAGCCGGGGGGTGGGGGGGGAATAAATAAACGGACTGATGAGATTCTTGGATCACTAGGCTACTAACAAGTCTACTACTAGAATTAAGATGGGCCGATCATCAGTTCCACCATTACTTCCACAATTCCTGGGTTAATTGCAGCTGAGATAATATTGTGGAATGGCAGCCATCTTTAGCTGGGTTTGAGCTGAGCAGTGTGGCTCAGGTTTGCCTCAGACTGTCTAGCAGAAATGAGGCATAATTGACAAAATGTTACTTTGGCACGTCTGTATGTTTTTTTTATACATATCGTATTGATATTTAATATTATAGGTGTACTGTGAAGAAACTTGAATAAAGAAGTCAATGAAATGTATGATGATAAATCAAATGTGGCTCCCCCTGTTTTGGAGCTTTGTGAAGAAGATACCATCATTGCAGTTCAGTCTTTGATGAATATATAAAGTTAAAACATTTCTACATAGAATTTTCTGACAGGGTAACTAACCTAAATGCACTTGTTAAGTACATTCATGCTTTGCTTCTGGCTGATTCGCAGCTGGTAAAACATTTCTGCTATTTAACGATTTCGTCTATTTGATTTTGCGTATTTTCGGTATGAATTTGAGCCTCTAGTAATACTTTATTGAAATGTAACCATCCATTTTCGACCCTTTTCATATCTCATTTGCCCCAATCTGTTCCTCTGAAACTGTGTCTCAGTTTTTCATTGTCTGCTCCTCTGAACCAACAAACCACTAATTTAGTGTCTGCCTGAAGGCTTCAACAATAGACCTGCATGGTAAACACAGCATGGTTATAGCTTCCCAGTGCCTCTCTTATCCTTGCCCCGCTGACAATTGTCTTGGTTATTTGAAAACATCATGTTAAACGCAACCGCTTCCTCCTGTCAATGCCCTCCAGCACCTAATTTGTAATGAAAGAGTTGCTGGGGTGCAAGCAAAGTCAATAAAACCTTCATACATTCAGGTTCATATGCGTGTTTGAATACTGTCCAAGTAGTAATAGGTGTTTAGAATTGCATATGGGAAATAAATGGTTCCTTTTAAAATTACTTATGTGGGACCAACAGTATGTATTTCAGTACACATCTTCCAGTTATTCACTCTTTGCTCTGGCTTTATCGGTGTGCAGTCTGCGAATAATTACGAATTGTGAGAGGAATGATTATGAAACTCTGCCCAGCTTTGTTTTCTAAATTAAAGGGGATGCTCCTGTGGAATTAGAAGTTAAATCAGCCATACCCAGAGTTTGAACAATACAAGAACTGCCTTAAACCTTTTCACTGCATATCCCTTCAATGGAAGCTAAACTAAATTAACCAGTGATGGCTCTCGACTCTCAGGCTGATGTGAAATATTGTAAAGCATCGCTGTCACTTCCTGAACAGTGGCCATGATGTACTGCCAAACCCCAAGCTTTTGTTTTCACTTTTGGCCCCAAAAGGTTTGCATTTGCCACATCCAGTGCAATTTCTCCTGCCTGTGTGCCAATTTTAATCTGCTGAGCTACTGCTCCCCCTCTGTAGGTTTTCCCCGTCTCATAAGAATGTCCTGTACACACTAATATTACTTTGCTATCCATCCTTCTTTGTGAGATTCAGTATCTTCTACACCACTGATTTCATGATACTGTTAATTTTAAGGCCAGTTTGTGAATTCTCCTTGCACCGCAAACGTGGTCTTGATGAGGCTTTTGAAGTAGGAGTTCCTGCTTATTTGAGCCCAATACTCCATAGATCTAAATGCTCTGGAAGTCCATTGTAGCCATGATTCCAGTTTCTGTTTAAATTACTTGGTAAATATATTATTTTAAAAAGGTATTCTGTTTGATTTATACTTTCAGAACATTGCAGTGCCTGATTTTGCATGGAGTAGGTGTCACAGTGGGCTGAGTTTTTGACCTGTAGCTCCTTCGCTATGTGGGATGAATTTAAGCTGTCTTGGCCCTGGGCTGCAGCAATTGCATAAAGCCTGTATATTATGGATTTAAACTGAAATTTAATTTGTGCAGTTTAATTTAAATCAATTTAAATATCCTACTTTGTTTGGAGCACAGAAGAAATTACACTTGCATTAGACATGTTTGTTCACAGCCGTGTTTTTATAGATATGTCAGTCTGAGCACTTACTCTACACTGGTGAAAAAGTGGATCTGACTCAAGCCCATCACCACCAAACCCTAATCTGGGTACATCTGCAGCCCCAGCCAATGCTGGTTTACGACATGGCGACGCATCTTATTAAAGTTACCATCACAACTCCTGTAGGCAGTCTGACTACACCAGTTCAGTACTGCGACACATGCAGGGGAAATGTATATGTAATATGTTTATTAACACGTGGGTGTCTATGTGTGTCCGCTTCTAAAATAAGATAAGATTTGGCAGACCTGCACTTCAGTGATATGATGAAGGTTAACGCTTTTCTTTATTTTTATCTTTTGTATTCCGTGTCAGATTGCAGCAGAGCTTTTTCAAAAGTCTGCCAGTTCAGGCTGGAGTCTGAGTGTGTGGAGAGAAGGACAGAGTGACCCACAGTAGAGCTTTACAAGCCACAGCTACTTTCTGTGATTCTGATTGTTAAACAAAGGCAAACCAAGAAAACATTTACAATCTCAAATCACATGCTTTGCTCATTGAAGACTTTACTGTCGGGTTGTTATGCTGACATCATGATAGTAATGCATTAATGGTCAATGGTCTAATTATGGTCATGGCATAGTAAACCAAAAACACATCACCTTTGTACCACAGTAATTTTAATAATAAACTCTAAATTGGCTTGGCATTTTGTTGGGAATTTTATCAGGCATTCAAGGTCTAAAATAGCCTTAGACTTCTGCCTCTCAATGAGGGTAAATCAGTGGAGCAACATTTTGATTTATATATTTTGTTAAGTATTATTTTTAAATGTACAAATAAAATAACATATTTATATCCTAGCTTAACTTGCTGTACCAGATTTTGAAACAACAATAAATGCCACAGCATTCACCGGCAAGTTGGTTTTGGGGCTTATTAGTTTCTGTGTAACATTTCTACGCAATGCGATTTACCCACAAGAATGTTGTCTTGGGGGCTTGTGTGCTGGCAGTGTGCATTGGTTGCCGCTGTGATTAATTCAGTTATGTCCTTGACAAATACAGATGGTAGCAAGAGGAATAGTGCTACATTAGCATGCAGAGCCCTGGCTGACATTGTGCGAGACCAGTCAATGCTGTACAGTATCCACGTTTTATGGAGTTTTCCTCTCCAGGCTGACACAGTCCTGATTACCGTTCATCAGCCACACGGGTTCTTATGTAACCTTTGCGAGGCTGTGAGTGTCTGTGTAGCACACAGTGCATTAAGCACAGTCGATTGTGAAGGATATTTGTACAGCGTGCTGGGTATCTGTCAGCAGAGGCAGGGTGAGAGCTCAGATTGATTCGCCACTGCCGCTGATGGAGAGATCATCTCCTAATCCATGGGGAAATTAAAGTGCATGTTTTCGGACATCCTTTCCAGTGTTTCCCATACATTGGAGTGGCCTGGAATCCTGGCATAGTCCCAGCCCTTTCCACCCAAAGGCGCACAACCACCTGCACAAATATTACATTAATCTAGGACTAATTTGAACAGCTTTCTCAGAATCAAACACTGTATGTTAAATAAAAGCCTTGGTTACAAGCCAATTTTAACCAATATTAATACCGCATTTTATTTTCTCAGCAGAATGAAAATTGAGCATCACATGTGTTTTTCCCCATATGCTCCAGTTTTCAAAACCTGTGTTCATGATGGATACAAATGCATAGCTATATACCATACCCAGTGTGCATGGTTGAATCATGGTGTCTTTTTATAAGTAGGCAAGAATGGAATATGCCTAAAATGTCTTGATTTTGAATCGGGCTGTCAATATCAAACAATGGGCTATGTCGTTATAATGCAGTTGTTTCTAGTTTCTAAACCAATGGCATAAAGGTGCAGTTGTTCCATCATAAAACAAAAAAAAAGCTCTTCCTATATTGTTTAAAGGCTTTCTTGTTTGAAATGTAGTTATGTGAAATGTGCCATCACTTGAATAGATGGTGACATTTCAAAGATGTTTTGTATCATCAACACAAAGCCCTAGAAGTGTATATATCTGTTTAACGAGACATTAAAGCTGCTGTTTGACAAGCTAATTGTGAGTTGTGAGATTACTGTCATAGTTGTACTTGAATCGTATAATTGTGTTTTCTTGAAGTGGGAGGGGTAAAGTTGCAGACAAATATGACTATAACAATCGCAGAGGGCTGAACTTGGTATTGTCGTCATATGTAGCACCTCATTCAGCCCCTAGTGAATGGGCCCTTTCAAGAATCGGTACTATATCAATATGATTTTTCGGAATTCAGCCAAAAGTCCAGTAAAATCTGAGGTGGTTGGGCAGTGGCATGGAATGGACCCTTAGTATTATTATGCCTTTTATAATTGTGTTTTTACTGTGTCTAGGAATGGGTTCAATTTATGCCACCTTTCTGTCTTTTTATTTATTGGTTTGTTTTTCTAGAATTTCTTAAAGTGAAACAGAAGCTTTTCTGTGAAGTCAGAAGGAAGAGTTTCAATGGAAGCTTGTCCCTCTTCCCTTTTCATGTGGCAGATATATCCTGTGGTGTTCTTTGGGGGAATATGGTGACCTTCAGCAAAAGCTCCTGGGGATTTGCCAAAGACTTCAAATTATAATCCACTCTGCCCATAATCAATTAAGCCACACTGCTTCCAGTGGGAGGAAATACACTGGAAATGTGCTATGTGCAATAGCCTTAAATGTTTTTGTTTTTATGGAGCCCCATATTCATAATTTCTGAACGGTAAAAATAAAATACTGGCAGTATTGCACGTCTTTAATGCATACATTACTGGCAGTAATGGTTTCAAATACCATTGTTATTGGACAAGTGTATTTTAATGGTTATAATATCTTCAGATACTTTATTCATAGACCGTTCTGCTGTAAATTATTAATTACTCTATTTAATTACAATGAATAAACCATTTTACTCTCTCTCTCTCTCTCTCTCCCGCAGGATGGCCATGCAGACATCTTGTTTACATTCTGGAATTCTGTCACACAGATTCTCGCCATCGAATTCCAAAAGGCAACAAACTGTGAGTAGTGTGGGATTTACAGATGTTTTTTTTAACAGCCGGGACCTGCGTTTGAAAATAAGTTTTTAGAGTTTAACTACCCAGGCTTCATCTAGTGCTGTACAAATATTAATGGTTCTTCCAATATAGTAGTAATCACCTTAGGTTTGTTTGTTATTAATTAATTATTAATTAACTTTATTAATCCCGAAGGTAAATTCAGATGTTACAGTCCGCATGTACATTTGAAAAGTGCTCCTATTAGAAGTAGGCATAATGTAAAAATAAACAGCAATACATATTAATAAAAATGTATAAATAAGTGAACAATAAATATACAATGTATCAAAAAGAACATGAGTTATAATACATATTTATATCAAATACAATATAAAAGTAACATGGAGAATGTGTGATGGGATAAATGGCAGGGGGGGATTCACTGCCTGCTAGAACCGATGTCACTATTACTGACTGAGTTGAACAGTCTGATCGCTACAGGCACAAAGGAGCACCTAAATCGCTCTGTCTTGTACCTGGGTAGGGTGAGCCAATAGAAGTACTCCTCAGCTGCCCCAGCTCACAGTCGAGAGGATGAGAGGGGTTCTGTAATATAGAGTTGATCTTAGCCCTCATTCTCCTCTCAGCCACTGCCTCTATACTGTCCAGATCAACGCTGATGACAACACTGGCCTTCCTCTCCAGTTTGTTCAGCCTGTTGGTCTCCCCCACCTCAATACCACCTCCCCAACACGCCACAACGGAGAACAGTGCACTAGCTACCGCAAACTGATGAAGCATCTGCAGTAGCCTGCTGCAAATGTTAAATGACCTGATTAGTCACAATCCTATTCACATTCAGGTATTTAGAAAAATGTTTGTGTGTGTGTATGTGAGAGAGCACATGTATGCAAGTGTTTTGTGTGAGTTTGGACTTAGGGACTTATTTATTACAATAAGCAAAATATGCAGGGTGTCTTGGGTTCTTATGGTTGCTCCAAGTTAGGGCTGGGCGATATGGCCAAAAATGTTATCACGATAAAAAAAAAAACATATCGGTCGATATCGATAATTATCGTGATACATGCCAAATCATTATTTCTTTCAAGTTTAAAGGCTGATTTTTGCTCCTGAGTGAAAGTTGAAGAAACCAGATAGTTAATTGTGGTTTTAAACTATTCTTTATGGTCAGAACATGACAAACACTTGCCAAACAGTGGATCATTTCACAAATCTGAGGTAGAACATTCAAAACAATTATAATGATAAAATATTTTTTCAACATAAAAATATGCATGAGTAAAATGAAGTAAAAGCAAAAAGTGTCAATTGCAGTTACAAATCTGGAGTAAGAGTAATAAGTTAAGAGAATCAAATTGTGCCATTTAAAATACATATCTACTAGCACATATCTTGATGATGATTACAATAATAACAATAATAAATAACAAATATTTTATTGTTGCACATGGAAAAGTTTTCTTACAGGAACGTAATGCGTGTCTGAATATAATGTTGTCTATACATGTTTAGCTCTTCTTAATATCTCTTAACAGAAAAGTGTATTTATTACGCTGTCACCAATCATGTGAAGCATAAAGAATAAAATAGACACATAAGTCCTTTCCACATCGGACTCCATCGCTCGTAGTGTTGTTCTCTGTCTTTGTATTTTAAACTAAACAAACCAAACCCACAATCGCTCTACTCCTCCCACAACAGATGAACTTCCGACAACGGCCAGGTTTTACAGACAGCTCTGGGGCAGCATGGGCGCTTGAGCCAGTGGAGCCGAGGCGCAAGATATTTTTAGTGGGCGTATATCTCTCCACGTGCATATTGTCACTTCTCCGCACGTTGCTGCTGCGTCACAGAGGTGAACTGGACTGCTGTACCGAATTATCGACATTCAATTATTGAAAATTAATCTAAATGTCTTTTATATCGTTATTGAGGGAAGTAATTACTTCCATAATTATTGATATTGATTTATCGCCCAGCCCTACTCCAGGCACAAAGTTGAAGTGTTTAGTTAAGTTTTGAGGTGGTTTGTTATGGAATGACACAGAATGTTTCCAGATACAGATTTTGCACCCCTTTGTATTTTTATGTTTTTATTTTTAGTATACATGTTTTATTATTTCTCGTTTTAAACTCAAACTATTCGGTAATTTTTTACAGAACCATTCAATATGACACAAGTACTGTTCATGTTTGCACATGTGTCACACTGTGCAGGAGACATATTACTAAGTCAATTACTTTACCTTCAGTCCTTCAAGACCCTCTTCTATAAACCCAGCAAAGGTCAGGTCTTTAGTTCTGTCCCACAAGGGGTTTCAGCCATTCAAAGATCGGTCAATTTTTGACACTTTCACCCAGAAGCCATATTGTGGGGTCTTTAAATCAGACAGCAGAATAGGAAGAAGCTGTAGTGCACCATGCAGCATGTCAATTAAATGATGAACACACCTAAGCAATTTGAAAGTGATGTCTTCTACTGCAGAAGGAACAAGCATGGAAAAAAAATACAATTGACAATTGAACTATTTCTCAGTTATAAGGCCCCAACAATACATAAATACAACTTACATTATGTTGCTTATTTTGCATGAATTCCAGCTGTCTATCTGTACAGAATCAGTCACTGGGATCTTGATTTCCTAAATATAATTATGTCCTCACCCCAAAGATAGACACGTTTCCAGTCCCACTCCCCCAACTGCCTATGGAAAGTAGGTGTATCTCAGTAAATTATCACAAATGAGCTTACATAAGTTTTCTGATTTCATACCGACCTGTATCTTCTAAAACATTATCTATATATATATATATATATATATATATATGTGTGTATAGATATGCGCACATGCGTGCACACACACACAGAGTTATGTCAATAAATACAGTAACACATTGTCGTCATTTTCATTTTGGCTCTGTACACCACCAATCAAGATGTGCTTTAAGTGTAGACTTTCATCTTTAATTTGAGGGTAGTTACATCCAAATTGGGTGAACGGTGTAGGCATTACACCCATTTTCATATGTGGTCCCCCAACTTTAGGGGCTCAAATGTATTTGGACAAACTAACATAATCATGAATTAAATTGTGAGTTTCAATACTTGGTTGCAAATCCTTTGCAGTCAATGACTGCCTGAAGTCTGGAACCCATAGACATCACCAGATGCTGGGTTTCTTCCCTGGTGATGCTCTGCCAGGCCTGCTCTGCAGCTGTCTTTAGCTCCTGCTTGTAATGGCTGGGGGGAGGGGCAGGGGCAGGAAGGTGCAGTGATGTCCTGGGGGATGGGCAGTGATGTGCAGTACTGCTTTGGTTTATCAGAGGCAGTGAAGGGGGACAGGAGGAGTTCATAGCATTGCACAGCATGTAGCTTAACTTTTTCGCCACTGCTTTCAGGAGCTGCTGGGGGCTATCTTTGCAGTGTTGCCTGTTGTCTGCACTGCACAACCGAAGCCTATAAGGCTATAATTCCAGCATTGCCATGCAGCCTGTGCCCTGTGTGTTGCTTAAATAATTGATTTAATCCAGTCTGCAGTTATGTTTAATAGATCTGTATGCTTCAGTTCTTTAAAAAAACATTTTTAAACATAGAATGATGGAATGGATTTTTTCCTCTTTTTTTAATCTTCTACTTAAAGTGCCAGAGTAAATAATTCATTCTTTTTTTTTTTTTTTACTTTTCTCTAGCTTCCTCATTCCTGAAGCAAGCTCTGGAGGGAGAATACCCCAAACTGCTGAGACTCTACAATGAGCTGTGGAGGCGACTGCAGCAGTACAGCCAGAGCATTCAGGGCAGTCTGGCTGGCAGCACGGGCTTGGAGCTTGTGGCCGAACTTCCCCCTGGAGAGCTGGACACACAGGACCTCTTCATGCACAAGAAACAGGATTATGAGTGAGTGAGGCCTTGGGGTTTGGTTCTGGCTCTTGGACAGTGAACTGTCTTTAATTAGGCTTCGTAAGTGTGACAAGTCTGAAATGTGTACAAAAGTTTGAAATTCTCTTCCAGGCCCCACCAAATGTGAGCTGTTGTTTTGACAGCCCCGTGTGTTAACTGGGTTGGTGCCGTCCTGTTTTTCCTAGCATCTTTCCCTTGCGTCTCTGGCTAGTTTCTGATAGCATTCACAAGACTGTCTGTTGTTTGGAGAGTTCGCGTGTCAGTGTTTTTCGGCTGCTGTCCAAGCACAGGGCACAGCACTTGATCCGGAATGAAGCAACAGGGTCAATGTGCTCAGTGGATCAGCCGTGTGGTTGTATGATTCGTTTTATTCTATCAAGATGGGAAATACTTAGTTTGAAGTGTATGACTGACTCTAATAAAGCCTTAAAGATGAGGAGACAGGACAATGGACTGCTGTCTGCCATCACCTATGTCTTTTTAATGGGTATCTTTTATAAGTGCAACACAATTGTGTGCTTTTGAAACACCACGACAAAGGATTTCCAGTTACCAGAGGAAGGAATGTATTGAAAACTCATCTCTACTTCTGTGACTGGAAGAAAAAATCTGATGCATTCAAGCAGTCTTGGTGCTCTTTAATGGCGACAGCAGCTGGAGAATTATTCAGTGCTGTGCTTCAGATATGGACCTCATCGTTATTAGATGCATGACCCAGATCTTACTCCATGGCAGGTCCCCATTGTCTGCAAAAACCCAGATAAATACATTGGCTTTTTAAAAATAAACACAGGATGAAAAGCTTCTGTCTAAAAGAGCTAGACTATTTTTTCACATGGCATATTTGCAGTCCAAGTCAGAGAGAGAACCATAATTGAAACACAGAGCGAATGGCCTGCGGTAATGAAACCTCCAAGCCTCAGCGCTGAAGATAAAATGCCAGACAAATTCCCCCCCAATTCTTACCCTCTCTTTGCCCAACGTAAAATATCCCCATGGCCTACATCCTGTGTTTAGCCCTGTAAATCAATTTTTCTAAATTTACATTGTTTACCCAGCACAACAGACTCATTCTCACAAAAGGTCCGGTCTCAGGTGCAGATCACGGAGTTTGTGTGGAGGCTGCTGATAGAACCATGTGTGATGTGACTCAGTGAAGGCTGCCACCTTCTTGGCTTCATCTCTGCCTCTCACACAGGCTGCTTCCTCTCTGGTGTAACTTCTCTTTCAGGAGCACCATGTATGCATCTGGGATCAGATGTTCTCTCATTCAGAAACTTACCTCCAACAGTATGGGATTTCTGTACCCGAGCAGTCACGAGAGAGGATGCATGGCAGCAGGGCATTTTTGTTCAGGACATAAAAGCGCAACGTGCAGAGAGTCTCGGTGCAGAGATGACACAGAGCCCAAAGGAGCTCTGTTGACATAGCATTAGTATAACATTTTGCTCTGGGCTATGTTTGTATGAACTGTCATATCTGTGTTAACTGAAGATTTGGATTTTTAAGAAAATAATCACGATAAATAAAATGCAAAATTAGAAGCGTTTCCTAAGCAACATTTAAAGTAGGGATACAAATGGAGAAGTCATGGTCTTTACTTTTAGATTTAAGTTATCTAGAGAGCATTTTTGTATGTAATGTAGCTGAATTATGCACATAAATCAAATTAGGGATACATTTTCTTTCAGGCTAGGGTTAGGTTTAGAGTCACCTGTAAACCTAGGTTTTCGTTAAGGTTTGAGTTGCTCTACTACTGAGCTGACTGAATCCTATTATTTGGTATTATTTAGAGTATTATTTAGGTGTTAGCCTAATTGTCATATCTGTATAAAATGAAGATCCCCCCCATCCCCAACATGTTTCAATAAGCATACAGATGAAGTTCTTGCGTGTTATAGCCTCTGAGATGAACTGGTGAGATGCAAAGCAAGTGCTGTCTGCACTGTACCTTCCCTGCTAAGCACACGGTTAATGAACATGTTGTGTTTTTGTTTATAGTCCAGAGAAGGCGTTGAAGGACTCCCTGCAGCCCTATGAAGCGGCCTATCTGTCCAAGTCTCTGTCCCGCCTCTTTGATCCCATCAATCTGGTCTTCCCCATGGGGGGGCGCAACCCTCCCTCTAGCGATGAACTGGAGAGCATCATTAAAACCATCGCAAGGTACCTCTGCACTGCTCCACTGTCTGCAGGAAAACTGTGACCCTAATGCCTTTATCTCATAGGCTGATAAAGATAAAAAGATCCATTTTTTTTTTAATGTTAGAATATCTGAAATGCAGTCAGAATTATTCAGCCATCTGGAGAGAAAGATGGTTGTTTATTTTTTACAGTGTGTGTACCAGTTAAACCTACAATGCTTGTAAAACTATTAGGGATATGAAACTAAGACCTAACAGATGATAATATGTGCCTCGTAATAGCTTGATTATACATTTTACCCTTTGTTGGAAAGGAGACATTTCCATACATTTTTTTACCAAATTAGTGGGGTGACTTAAAGTTCCATCTGGAATCTTATCTTTGTTTTTTAATTATATTTATATTATTTAAATGCTTGATTGTTTTACTATTGAATTCCAATTTTGGGGGCGCATGGTGTGCATTCACTGTGCACTCGTATTACTGAGGTTTTTGTTTGTTTTCCCCCCTTGTATCTTTAGTGAGCTGAATGTGGCTGCGGTCGACTCAAACCTGACTTTGGCCGTGGCGAAAAATGCGGCGAAGACCCTCCAGTTGTTTTGTGTCAAATCGGAGCAACTTGTAAGTTTAAGATTTTACTTCATAGTTTCACGTGCGATTGAATTGTATTGGAGTAAACAGTCAGTGTGAATTTGCAGCTCATTTTCGATTAGTTATTTGGCAGGCAATAGAGGTGCAAGCCAGGTGGGAATTATTAAGTTATTGCTGATGTTGTTGCAAGCCTGAATGTGTGTAAATGTGTGTAATTTAAAAAAAAAATCCCTGTGGCTTTAATTCTCTTAATATAGCTGCTGCTGTTTTGTTTTGGGGGTTTTTTTGGGGGGAGGGGTAATTTTTCTAGAATGTTTTACATTATATTTACAAACTTCTCCTCGTCATGAATGTACTGTTTCCAGAGACTCATGCATGACATGAAATGAAAGAAGACTGATTCACCCAAATCACAAAGTGGTTGGGAAGGGTGCTTCTGGGTGTGTTTGTCATATGACCCTCTGCTTCAGAAGCCTTTCTTCGGTGTTTGTACAGAGGAAGGCTTGACTGCTTTGATTTAAATACAGCTTTGAAAATCCTTTTACACAGCAGATTCAGTGGTATTATGCATTGCGATTTTAGCTTCTTTTAAACCTAGAGAACTCTCTGTAAGAAAGTTCAGAGCTGACTTAAATTCTCCCCAGATTGGTGACAAATAGCACCCAGTTTAAAAAGAGTAATAAGAAAGTTCACAAACGAGAGGAGGCCATTTGACCCATCTTGCTCGTTTGGTGTCCATTAATAACTAAGTGATCCAAGGATACTATCCAGTCTTTTTTTAAATGTTCCCAAATTTTCAGTATCAACCACATCGCTGGGGAGTTTGTTCCAGATTGTGACAACTCTCTGTGTGAAGCAGTGTCTCCTGTTTTCCGTCTTGAATTTCCATTTGTGTCCCTGGGTCTGTGTGTACCTGCTGATCTGGAAAAGCTCCTCTGGTTTAATGTGGTCAATGACTTTCATGATTTTGAAGACTTGAATCAAGTCCCCATGTAGTCTCCTCTGTTCCAGGGTGAAAAGGTTCAGTTCCTCAGTCTCTCAGTAGGACATTCCCTTCAAACCTGGAATAAGTCTGGCTGCTCTCCTCTGAACTGCCTCTAGAGCAGCGATATCTTTCTTGAAGTGTGGAGCCCAGAACTGTACACAGTATCCAGATGAGCTCTAACTAGTGCATTGTACAGTCTGAACATCACTGCCCTTGTTCTCAATTCTACACTTTTGACAATATGCCCTAATATTCTGTTTGCCTTTTTTATTGCTTCCCTACATTGTTTGGATGGAGAAAGTGAGGAGTCCATGTAGACTCCTAGGTCTTTCACAGGCATTATTTCATCTAGTTCTATTCCTCCCATAGTGTAATTATAGTGGACATTTTTATTACCTGTATGTAATACCTCATTTATCCTGATATCTCTTAGGTTTTGACTGGACTGGTTGTTAACCTGTGGCATGTTATCTGTGTTTTCTTTTGTGAAAACCTCTGTGAAATACTCATTTAGAACATTTGCTTGTTTGTTTTCCAAGATACTTCAATTTTTGCCCTTTAGCTGTTTCACTTCCTCCTTTATTGCTGTTGTAGTATTGAAAAAGCTCTTAGCATTAGTTCTAGCTCCAAGAGCTATATTTCTTTCTATTTCCCTATTTCTATTTTGTTTTGTCTCTATCCCTTTTGTATGTGCTATACAACATTTTCTTTCTCAGCTTCTGTTAAGTTTCGAAAACAGGATTGTTTTCAGATGAATCTGTCCACTACTGGACAGCTTCCAGTTGCTGCCGGTTAATGTTAAAGCCCACTGTGGGGCAGTGAATAGCCCGTGCCTCATACAGGGCCTGCTCCAGGTGTGTGTGTTCAGTGTGGTGGGGGTTACACTGGTGAGCTTCTTTCACAGGAGTGGGGCATACCAAGCTCAGTGCTGCACAGCAGTGTCGAGTCTACCTGAAACAATAAAGAAAGGCACATTTATTTCCTGTTTTAAATCTGATAATGGTTGAGGAGCAGCCCGCCAGCCAGAGCAATCCACTCCAGGGCATAATGTCACACACCCTGCTGTCCACAGCCTGCACACTTGTCAGCCTCTGAAAGCACTACTGAGACTGAGCTTCAATAGGGCTCTTCGGCCTGACAATATAATTCCCTGTATTAAGAGAAAAAATACATAATTGCAAGAGCGTCATTTATTCATGTTCATACTGAATCAGATGTTAGGCACAACCCAGAGATCCTTGTCAGTGAAGGATGCACATCAGTATGAAAGATTTTCTTCCACAGTAAAGTAACCTGCGCTGCTTCAGTCAGTTTACAATGGAGGAGAAACTTAGCAGGTGAATACGCAGCGGGGGGGCAGTCCCATTAGTCCCATTATTGAGTATCATTACAGCAGGAGTGCAGGAGTACAGCTGTGGGTGAGTTGTTTAAACTGTGACTGTTTCCTGTCAGTGTAAGGGAGGATTTGTTTGGTTTTGTGAATATCCATTTGGTAGGTTTTGAGTTACTGTGTGGAAGCATGACAAATATGTCTTTTTACATTTTGGTTTACAAAGGTGATTAATTTGTATTTAATCATTTGAGGTGTATACCAGTATATATACACCAATCAGCCATAACATTATGACCACCTGCCTAATATTGTGTAGGTCCCACTTTAGCCGCCAAATCAGCCCTGACCCATCGAGGCATGGACTCCACTAGACCTCTGAAGGTGTGCTGTGGTATCTGGCAGCAAGACGTTAGCAGCAGATCCTTTAAGTTCTGGAAGTTGCGAGGTGGGGCCTCCATGGATCAGACTTGTTTGTCCAGCACATCCCACAGATGCTCAATTAGATTGAGATCTGGTGAATTTGGAGGCCAAGTCAACACCTTGAACTCATGATTCATCAGACCAGGCCACCTTCTTCCATTGCTCCGTGGTCCAGTTATGATGCTCACGTGCCCATTGTAGGCGCTTTTGGCAGTGGACAGGGGTCAGCATGGGCACCCTGACTGGTCTACGGCTACGCAGCCCCATACGCAACAAACTGCGATGCACTGTGTGTTCTGACACCTTTCTATCAGAACCAGCATTCACTTTTTCATCAATTTGAGCTACAGTAGCTCATCTGTTGGCTCGGACCACACGGGCCAGCCTTTGCTCCCCACGTGCATAAATGAGCCTTGGCCGCCCATGGCCCTGTTGCCGGTTCACCGCTTTTCCTTCCTTGGAGCACTTTTGATAGGTACTGACTACTGCAGATCGGGAACACCCCAGAAGAGCTGCAGTTTTGGAGATGCTCTGACCCAGTCGTCTAGCCATCACAATTTGGCCCTTGTCAAAGTCGCTCAGATCCTTACACTTGCCCATTTTTGCACACATCAACTTTGAGGACAAAATGTTCACTTGCTGCCTAATATATCCCACCCACTGACTGGTGCCATGATAACGAGATTATCAGTGTTATTCACTTCACCTGTCAGTGGTCATAATGTTATGGCTAATCGGTGTAGGTGTATGGTTGATAATGTACTTGTCAGTAGTCTATGTGCAGTCTGTACCAGCTCATGTTAGCAATACTCCTTATGATGCATCTCTCTGATGCAGTCCTGCTGGAAATGTTTAGCCTAATGGAAGAATATACACACCCACTTATAGTTTGCATTCTTAAATCAGTAAATAAACTGAAGAAAATGTATATGTAATAGTTACCTGACTCATCTTCTGACTGGCTTTCAAGGACACAATTTAGGAAAAGAAAGGAGAAGATTAAGCATTAACCACTAAATTAAAGAATTTTAACATGCTGCATTCACGTCTTACCACATGTCAATGGTAAGACGTGAATGCAGCATTTTAAAATTCTTTAATTGTGTGGGGCAAATTCCTAAATGTGTGAAAATTATAGCTGGTACAAACAAATTTTAACATTGTGCAATTTGCAATATTTTGTTTATCACCCACTGCAGCTGGTGTGTTGTGCCTGCAGCCAACATGAAACCAGAGCAAAGATGTGAGGAGCATTGGAAACAAAAGCAAAGACTAACTTTACAGATTTAACTGGTTGCTGCGTGTTATGTTTATGTTTCATTACTTATATTTGAGGGTTAGGGACATGTTTAACTGTGTTTAATTTAGACTCAAGACAAGCTAGGGTTTTGTTTGGCGTTTTATGTCAGTATGTTTATTTTGATCATGGCGCATTTTGTAAAATAAACATCACTTTGCACCGTAACCTGCCTCTGTGTTTCCTAAGCCTCCTCCTGAGATCTCCAGCACCAGGTTCAACTCACTATGGTGCAACAGTATATGCCATTGCATATGTATGTATGTGTGTGTGTGTGTGTGTGTGTGTGTGTATATATATATATATATATATATATATATATATATATATATATATATATATATATATATAAATACACAGAGAGAGAGAGAGATGAGAGAGAGATTATTGTATTTAATTTCAGTGTACCCAATTGCTTTGGCAATACTTGTGTGTAAACATCAATGTTTTGAATTTGAGAGAGAGAGATTTATGTGATACATTTAGAATTTCTGGAAATCTCACTTTCTTGTAGTCTTTTCCTTCCCAATCATGAAAAATAAAAAATCCCGCTAATTGAGTTTGCCTGAAGGTAATTTGTGTTCTGGCAATGCTGTCAGTACTGTGTTTCTCCTATGCTGTGAGGCGCATGCCCCTAAGGGTTGTATGATATTCCTGTAATGATTAGGTTTGAGATTAACAAGTGATATTAATAAACATTATAATTAAGAAAGACAAGATGAATACACTGGATAAATTGAAAATCAGTCTTATTTCTTGTGTTTAAAATGGATTTGTTTCTGGTGTCGTTTCTCCCTTGACAGTTACAGGGCATGGGCGACTCTAGCCTGGCGTTTGGTGATCTGTGTCAAGCAGGCGTTGCTGGCGCGCTTAGACATCTGTTGTGTTTTCGGCACAGAACCTCTAACACAATTAATTAATCTTCTCGCTTTATTATTTTTGGAACAAGCTGAAGCAAAGGTGCAAACGTAGTGCTAATTTTACCCTGTGTTTAAAACTACCCTGATTCGCCGGCATTTCTTCTGCAGATGGAAAGTGATCCCAGGAAAGCAAGTTGATGGTCAAAGGGAAGGGACACACACAGGGAAGTTGCAGCTGCAGCAGCAGTGCTTGTGTTTTTGTCATTTTAATAAGCATCCTGAGCTCTAATTTTTTTTTCCCCTGCTCATGTGACGTGTGGGATGATTGGCATGAACCCTGTTTATCAGTGTACTGAGTCAGAATAGAGAGACCTCTGAGTACTTTACTCAAGGATTAGAGATCCCTCAAGCCACGAGTTGGGCGAGACCTTAAAGAGAGGACAGTCAGTGTTCATATCAGTGTTAATTTATTTATCAGTTTTTTATTTAGTTGTAGTCTTAGTCAGGTCAACAAAAATGTCTATGACATATAGTCACATATTAGTCATGCACTTTTCTTTATTTTTAGTCTACAAAAAATACTAAAATCTTTGTTAGTATTAGTAAACTAAACTTACAATCATTTTTTTCCATCACATTTTAGTCATGCTATTTAATTTTGTCATATTGACCTAAAACCTGCATACATTTAATTCAGTTTTAGTCTTTGGAATATTAAATCAAATATGTTTATTTACCTTTTAGAATTAAGACACTTGTAATTTGTTAGCATCTAAATCCAGACAATAATTGTGTGGCAAATGAAGCAGTGAACAAATTAATAAAACAGAATATATAAGAATCACGTACTAACTTACATTAAAAAAAAAAAAAACTCCAAAGCCTTCACATGTTTGTCTAAGAAACAAACACTTATTAATGGAATTTGATTTATTTCACTCTTCAGATGTTGCTTCAAATTCGTTGTATTTTTTCCAGTCGCATTGTAGCCACATTCTGTTTTGTTTCCTGCAGTTAATATCTTACAAGATGTTTTCTTCGTTTTCTCATTGTATTTGAAGTACTGCCAGACTGCAGATTGGTTGCCACTATGGATGGCCTATTCCTTCAGTGGCTCATGCTGTTCTGAGACCTTCAAATGAGCAGATGTGTCCCAGCTTTCAGCCACTGTGAGTGGTGGTTACATAGACTGTGCATAGACTGTGCCCAGACTTTGGTCCCAGGGTATGATTTAAGCCTGTACTGACTGACATTCTGGCCTGTGTAAATTGGGTCCCTAAAGAACAGATGAAGCCACTCCAGTCTCTGGAGCCTTTGTTTAGCAGTTACTTGTTAGTCTATGACTGAGCGCGCTCCGTTGCTTGCAGTACACGTGCTCGAGATCTTTGTTAATTCATTACAAGTGCCGAGACTAAACCAGTTGGGGTTTTGGGTTCTCAGAAGCCAGTCACCAGTGCGTATGTGAGAGTGGGCTCAAGATGAATGGTGATGTGATTCAAATGAAATCAGTGCGTTGGGTTGGCTAATGGCTACCTGTGTCAACTCCACTGAAACTCTATAAAGCTGTGTGTGCTAACAGTAATTTTCTGCCCATCCACAAGTTTAAAGATAACTCAACGTACAACAAGACTGACTAATAGTGAATACAGTTATATGTTAAATGAAACTTAATTTATGAGAACCTGCTCTCTCAAAATGTGATGCTGACGCATGCTATGCAGGTGTGAACATGGTAGCAATAGTGTATGGTTCTGAACATGTTGCTGATACTTTCACAAAGATATAATGGTCCTCATCGTCATATTATCTTTAGCTATAATGCAACATTAGGCCACTGAGGAAAACCCACCACTGTATCCATAGAAACAGAAGTGTGAAATGTGGGTCACATGAGAACCTGAATGTATATCAGCAGTGTAGCAGTGCTCGATTCCACTGGCCTGTTGCTGCTACAGCAATGATGGGTTGAGCTGTGTGAACAACCCTTCACACACCCTGCTGAAGCACATGTGTGATTACAGAGCTCATGGGCAAGCTTCAACAGTTGTATTACTAGTTGTATTAGACCTAAGTGTGTTTGTAGAACTACAATGTTTTAATGGGGTCTCCCTTTAGTAGATTCAGGGACTGAAGATATAGATGTATGAAGGTGTGAACATGTGCTGCTTTAGGAAGAGGTGCCTTAACAGCTCCTGACTGATAGACACTTACCAGCAACGTTGATAATTAGGTATTAGAATGCCATTTTTAGACTAATTAAATGTCAGGGGTAGATCTTAACTTTTTTCCCCACTAGCCAGCAGGACTAGTGGCTCTCGAGTTTCACTAGCCCGCCAATTCGGATCCAGTCATTATTTTAAATTATTGTCAGCAATAAACAATTGTTGAAAATATTGACAAATTGTGTTATTTAAAACTGTAACAAACTTTGTTCCCCTGAAAGGAATAAAAAAATGATTGTAAATATGTAGATAATGATTAATCTGCTGCTGCTTTGTGCTCACATTTTGTATGATTTTCTATTGTAGGTGAGTGAACTTGACCAGTCCACCCTTGCTTGCCTAAAGTACAATGAGTGACAGTGTGACCTGGCTGTAGTTTAAATACTCACGTTTAATGACACTGCCTCAGTCGTCTGCTGCAAGTGGTACATTCGATTACACTGTGACGTGCACGATTAGCGATCATTTCCAGTACATTTCTATATAAAATACTACCAGAGTAAGGCTGGGAGCACAAACATGGTCGGTAGCACGAACGCGCGAAACTAGCGCACCGGAAGTAGCGTACAAAGGACGAAGTCAACGACGTTTTATGGCAAAAATCGCCAAAAAATCCGTAGATTTCAATCGTAACAGCTCTAAAACGTAAGATAATATGCAATAGCCACACGGATTAGTTCTAGAGAATCTGTACTGGCCCACAGTGATCTGCACTAGCCATTGGCTAGCGGGCTAGCATTAAGATTGACCCCTGAAAGTTGACAGTAGTAACAAATACCCAAGCCAACAAATATTACACAGTATCCATTGCACACAAATTTCACAAAAGGTTTTGAAGGTAACGATGTTGATCAACGATGTGTTGATTAAAGAAAGTTTAAATCCCTTTATCTGACTCGCCAAAGGCAGCAAAAGAAAATACATTTAGTTATATGTTGGTTAAGTCAAATATCCTTTGGTTAACTCCTCTGAGGGTCCTAATGATGGTCCATGATGATACATGGGTCAGGAATCTCTTCCCTGACAAGAGTAAAAACACTTTTGATTTCAGTGTCTTTTGCTGGCAGCGGTGTGACTGGGGCTTAGTGTAGGGCACACATCTCATACAGGTACAATGCTGTCACTGGGGCTCAGTGCAGGCCACATCTTGGAGAGGTACTGTGGTGTGCATTTTTTTCTCCCTCCCATATGACAGTGTTGCAGTGACAGAGATCCCATTTGAATTTCTTGTTACAGCTGCCAAACGGGTGATTATAAAGCCATCAATTTTCTTAAGCTGTGTCAGCCTGCAGGTGATGCAGCAGCCACTTGAAAAAAATAAATAAATGGTGATGCTATTACACTTTTTTTTTTTTCCTCTATTTGTTTATTTATTTTTGGGTCAACTCAGGGTCATGTCAATACTTGTGGATAACAACTAAGGGCCTAGATTGTGAGATATTCTTTGCAGCTTCAGATGATCCATGTTTGCATGTTTCTTCTTTTCTTGAACAGCTGTCCACACAGGGGGATGCCAGTCAGGTTATCGGGCCTCTTACCGACGGGCAGAGAAGAAACGTGGCCGTCGTCAACTCCTTGCATAAGCTGCACCAGTCAGTGGGGAAGGTAAGGCAGACATGAGGCCAGTGGTGATAATGGTGTGGGTTTAATTAACTGGTGGGGTAACGCTCCCCTGCTACAGCTCAGTGCAGTAAACTTTGGCACGTAATTATAATTCCCAGGCATTCATCTAATAATGTATTCCATTAAACTTTTCAACCTCTCCTTGACAAGCCTGCAAATCATCAAGATGCAATATCTTGTGATGACCTTCAGTTTTTGTCTTGTTAATTGGAGCTCCATGGCGCAGTTACAGATTTTGATCTACAAGCCTGATTATTAATTAAGAAGGGTGGTTGTTTTTTCAGAGGTGGTCATGCGAAACAAAAGGAACAACAGAGGCAGCCAGGCCTGCCCAGGAAACAGAGCCGTTTCAGCCGACGGTGAAATTGAACCCATTACCTAGAACCGCAGGCTGTTGTCAGTCAGACCCGTTATGCCAAATTACAATTGCAATTGTTAATTCAAAGTGTGATTTAAAACAATATAAAGGGGGGGAATTCAGGGAAGGTTGGAGCCAAGCAGATCACAATTTGTTTTATTAAAAATGGCATGACTTCCTCTTCAGGATTGTGTGGCTTTCAGTCTCCTGTGCTAGAATGACAAAGTAAAATAAAATGACTCTTTAATATAGAGAAATAATCATCATAATGAAAGTGGAATCAAGGGTAGTTTAGTATCAGTGTATATTTTCAGGCTCAGTAAATATAGCATGAGGCTCACTAATCCACTGACTAATCTCTTTAGGACTGTAATTAAAGGAAATGTTTAGTTTTCATATATTTTTCTCCTCCTACTAATGTTTTGTAATGTAAAAATACAAACAAACATGCAGAGGCATTCCAGTTACATGAGAGGAAGAGATGGTTGCTGTTGGTTTATTGGGGGGTTTTGACCTGTGTGTTTTGCAGGTGATCTCTGGTCTGAGCTTCTGTCCGGTGGTTGCTGAACAGGCCCTGATTGCTGCCTTAGAGGTACGCCACGTGTATTATAAATCATAATTAAAAAAAAGTTTTTAGCTACACATTCAGCAATGTTTATGCAAGGTTTAAATATGGCCCGCTTCAAATTAATCACTTCGCCACTGCTACAGTTGTGTGCCACATTATGCAGTGATGTGCTGTACCTTAAAGCTGCCCTACATGCCATTGGAATGGAACGGATGGTTATTAATTCTCCCCCCATGAGCTCTAATTGCGTTGTAATGACATTCACACAAGGCAGACTCTCCGAACATGATGCAGTGCTCATACTGGGTAAAAAGGAGCGCTTCGGTGAAAGGAGAGTTCCAAGACCATGCTGAACATTGATGGGATTTTAGATCAGCACGCGGCAGGAGGTTTAACCCCCTTGGTCTAAGAGATTCTGCCTTCCCTGTGTTTGACGCACAATGTTCTTAATTAATTTGATCGTTAGAACAATTCCTTAATGCATTCTTCAACTGGATCCTTGGTCTGATGATGGGCGTTGGTCTTCATGATGATGTAAGTCACTATGGTGCGTGCATGTTCAGATGATAACACTCTTCCATGCATGTGATTGCTCTTCCATGCAGGAGGTGCAGTCTCTCATGGGCAGTGCTGTGCAGCCACTGCTCCACTCCGTCAGCGACTCAGTGGAGGCCATTATCATCACCATGCACCAGGAGGACTTTTCTGGGTAACGACACACTGTTTCTATTGCATGGGCCATGGTTCCCCGGGTAATGACATACTGTTTCAGTTGCATGTTCCGTGGTTCCCCGGGTAACGACACACTGTTTCTGTTGCATGTTCCGTGGTTCCCCGGGTAACGACACTTTCTGTTGCATGTTCCGTGGTTCCCCGGGTAATGACACACAGTTTCTATTGCATGGGCCACGGTTCTGGCATGTGCGTTACATGCAAAAATTGATTAATTGAATTAAGATATATATACCAGCTACACACACATATATATATATATATATATATATATATATGTATATATGTGTGTGTAGCTGGTAGATATATAGATGTGTGTGTGAATAAAATGTTTTCTGGAATCAATTTCCTTAAATCTCATAACAAAATGCCAGGAAACGTACTTACAGAATATACCTCCCTGAACTAAACCAAATCCATTGGTTTTACGAACGAAGAATAAAGATATTTTATGTTAATATTACATGTTAATATTATTAAATTGTTAATAATCTCCCCCAGTCTAAATCCTAATCAGAGTGTAGAAAGTGAACTCATGGTAGGCAGTGAATTGTTCCTGTGACTGGCAGTCTGCACACTCTGAGGGCCACTAACTATAGCCAGCTGTGCGATGAGGTGCCATGATAAAGCGCTTGCTGTGAAACACCCTATTCACCATCACTGATAAGACGCATCTTAAGGTCCAAGACATATATTAACGCACACCTTAAGAATAAGGCGGCAGGTCTGTTAACATCCGCTGAATAATCAAAAGGCATGTAATGTATTGTAATGCTGTGCAGAGGCGGCGCTAATGTGGGTAATAATCCGCAGGTGGTATTCACTAGACCTTGCAAACCAGAAGACACGACTTAACACTGATAGAGAGCAGGTGTTAGGAGCTCAGATTGTTTTTATATAAAGCAGTCGGGCCTTATTTGAGGAACTTAAGGATCTCTAGTTTGTTTTTTTAGCCTTTGCAGGCTCACCAGGTTTGGATGTATCCAAGTATGTTTTTTATTCTCCACAGAAAAATATAAGAAATGCCTCCAAAGCTGCTCTCTCCTCCATATCTCCCCTCTGTGCTCTGCTTGGCACTGCTTTTGAATCCATGGGCTCTGTAATCAAAGGGTTTTGAATCCTGTATTAACCACTGACCTTGGTTGGCCAACATCTGTAAATTGTCATTAAAAGATGAGAGTCATTAAAAAGAAATTGCAACATTTTAACACAGTACGTTAATCCATAAACTCTCCACCAGGATGCAATGCCTTTCAGGTTAGAATTTCACTCTGTATGAAGACTGTATTGGCAATGAAGACTTACAAGTGATAAATTAATGTAATGCACTTTTATCTTTATTGTATTTTTTTTTTTTTTTGTTACGAACTTGTTACTGTTACTCTGCTCTTATTTTTCCTGTTACGGTTATTGATAATACAGTGTCGCATATCCGATTGCCATGGGAGCTGTGTAAAGGTGGATACACTAAAAAGTGGATAAGTGAATCCTGATAATAAAAACCTTTTATATACACATTTAAGCGCAACAAAATGCACACAGTTTGTGTTCTTTGAACTTTTAGTAGAAATATTACTATAGTATTAACCCATTGTTTAGCATTACAGTTAACCCTAAACATGTCAGATAAAGGAAAATCGGTTACTTTTCCTTTCCTCAACCATATAAAGCCTAAAACTCAAAAGTATAATACACAAGTGACACTGTGCTGTAGGATATACAGTATCACTGTATACAGTGAGGGAAAAAAGTATTTGATCCCCTGCTGATTTTGTACGTTTGCCCACTGACAAAGAAATGATCAGTCTATCATTTTAATGGTAGGTGTATTTTAACAGTGAGAGAGAGAATAAAAACAAAAAAATCCAGAAAAACACATTTCAAAAAAGTTATAAATTGATTTGCATGTTAATGAGGGAAATAAATATTTGACCCCTTCGACTTAGTTTTTGGTGGCAAAACCCTTGTTGGCAATCACAGAGGTCAGATGTTTCTTGTAGTTGGCCACCAGGTTTGCACACATCTCAGGAGGGATTTTGTCCCACTCCTCTTTACAGATCCTCTCCAAGTCATTAAGGTTTCGAGGCTGATGTTTGGCAACTCGAACCTTCAGCTCCCTCCACAGATTTTCTATGGGATTAATGTGCTTCTTCTTGAGCCACTCCTTTGTTGCCTTGGCTGTGTGTTTTGGGTCATTGTCATGCTGGAATACCCATCCACGACCCATTTTCAATGCCCTGGCTGAGGGAAGGAGGTTCTCACCAAAGATTTGACGGTACATGGGCCACCCCCAAAGCATAATGTTTCCACCTCCATGTTTGATGGTGGGGATGGTGTTCTTGGGGTCATTTCTCCTCCTCCAAACACAGCGAGTTGAGTTGATGCCAAAGAGCTCGATTTTGGTCTGACCACAACACTTTCAGCCAGTTCTCCTCTGAATCATTCAGATGTTCATTGGCAAACTTCAGACGGGCCTGTACATGTGCTTTGTTGAGCAGGGGGACCTTGCGGGCGCTGCAGGATTTCAGTCCTTCACGGTGTAGTGTGTTACCAATTGTTTTCTTGGTGACTATGGTCCCAGCTGCCTTGAGATCATTAACAAGATCCTCCCGTGTAGTTCTGGGCTGATTCCTCACCGTTCTCATGATCATTGAAACTCCACGAGGTGAGATCTTGCATGGAGCCCCAGAGCGAGGGAGACTGACAGTTATTTTGTGTTTCTTCCATTTGCGAATAATCGCTCCAACTGTTGTCACCTTCTCACCAAGCTGCTTGGCGATGGTCTTGTAGCCCATTCCAGCCTTGTGTAGGTCTACAATCTTGTCCCTGACATCCTTGGACAGCTCTTTGGTCTTGGCCATGGTGGAGAGTTTGCTTCTGTGGACAGGTGTCTTTTATACAGGTAACGAGTATAAACCCTTTATACCCTTTAAGAGAGTGCTCCTAATCTCAGCTTGTTACCTGTATAAAAGACACCTGGGAGCCAGAAATCTTGCTGATTGATAGGGGATCAAATACTTATTTCCCTCATTAACATGCAAATCAATTTATAACTTTTTTGAAATGCATTTTTTCTGGATTTTTTTGTTATTCTGTCTCTCACTGTTAAAATACACCTACCATTAAAATTATAGACTGATCATTTCTTTGTCAGTGGGCAAATGTAAAAAATCAGCAGGGGATCAAATACTTTTTTCCCTCACTGTAGTACTTACATTCATATGTTGGAGAAAAAAGAATGCAGGTTTGTCTGAAGCTCCTTTTTTCCCTGCTGCCATTGCAATCAGTGATTGGACTAACAAAAGCTGAGTAGTCTCGGTTTCGGGTGAAACTGTCTGCACCTGATGATAACTTATTAATCTCTGAAGCAGACTTTTTGATATCTATCACAGTGCTCTTTCCAGTTCCGAAATCTTCTGCTATTTATTCCCTGGTAACTCCCTTTTCCAGCAGTGAAAGTATCTCAAGCTTTTTTCAATCGTAAGCACAACTCGGTTTCCAGTAGCCATTTTCTGTAACTGCTTTAATCTCAACTCATGAGGTTGATGCATCTGACCAGGGCGAGTAAACGGTCAGGGCAGATGTGTGACGAACAGATATGTGACGGATTACTGTACTACAGTTATTGTTACTCTTACTTTAACTGTCACTCTATTGTCCTTGTTCCTGTTATTGATAAAACAGTTATGTTACTTTTACTGTAACTGTCACTCTTACTCCGTTACTTTTGTGTTTGCAGGCCTCTGTCCAATACAGGGAAGCCGGATGTGCCGTGTTCCCTGTACATGAAGGAGCTACAGGGCTTCATATCACGAGTCATGAGCGACTACTTCCGACACTTTGAGTGTATCGACTTCATCTACGACAATACTGAGGCCATAGCACAGCGAGCCATCGAGATTCTCATTCGCAACGCTGGGCTGCTGCGGCCGCTGGGAGAAGGGGGGAAGATGAGGCTGGCGGCTGATTTCGCTCAGGTGCGCCTTTTTGCCTCTGGTGTTGTGTGCGCAATCTCCTCGCTGCTGACATCCTGGCACACTGTGGCATTTGAGCATGTTTTTAATTTGAAATGTAACCGTGCCATTAAGCATGTCAAATGTCTTGATTCTGTCCAGTGGGTCAGGGTCGCACTCTCGCACTGTGGCTGCATCCACAGATTCAGTAAGCAGTTTAAATCTCCTGTCACCGAAGGAAGCACACAGGGCATCTCTCTACATGGCACAGTGCTGCCTGGATGACCCAACCTGCCTTCTATGCCTGTCTGTGCTTTTCATTGTCATGAAAATCTGAAACCCAGTTTGGAAAAAAGTGGATCAGAAAGGCCTGAAGTGTGAAAGGGGATGAGAGTGTCTTTACCAACCCTGGACACACTGGGGACTGCCATTTTCTAGTCATATGCAAGAAACAATCTCTTCCCTTTCCCATAGCAAGAGCACCTCCATATGTCATTCACATATTTTATTAAATGATTCTATAAAAGTGTGATCAGCAGCAGAACAGTGATTTATGTATTTTTCCTGTCCTTGAATTTGACACATACTGTATTTAAAACGTCATGGTCTTCTTTCTGCTACAGGACCACAAATGGCAGTGGCAATAACCTATGATTAAAAAACCTAACCATGTTTCTGTCAAAGACATAAAAAAAACATTTTGTAATATGCAATGTCTCAATCAGGTTTAGTGCAAGGAGAGAGGAAAAAGGGCTGGGAAGAAATTCTTTCTTCATGTGATTGGTTTTCTCCAGGAAATAATATACTCACCAGACTGAAGTGTTGTGTGAAATTGTTCCTCTGAAATAACCTGTTATTCCTGACAGTAAATCACACTGTGGAGGTTAAGTGTGGGACTTCCAGGGATGCCTGCGAGTGAAATTGCTACGTTAATCCGCACCCGCTTGGTAATCCTTTGTGATTGTGAGGCAGGATTTAGTCCAGTGGATGCATTGTCTGGCCTCTCTCCAGTATGACCCTCTCTCTGTTACAGATGGAGCTCGCCGTCGCCCCCTTGTGCAGAAGAGTGTCAGACCTGGGCAAGCCATACCGCCTGCTGCGCTCCTTCCGGTCAGTATCGTCACAAGGCTGCCCTTTCGCCATCACTGTGGTGCTCTAGATCAGGGTGTCAGAACACTGTTCACAGTGAAGGGATCTGGTCATGGAATAATGGAGTAATCAAATACAAGCACACTAATTATTATATCGCCTATTTAGCAGGTGCATTAATGGCCGTTCTATAAGCTTCACCACCAGACTGAAGTTTCATGTGACTCAAACTCTGAACATCTGGATTACATATAGTTTTACTAGTTTGCTTTGTGATTTTAAATAAATACATTAACTCAGTGTATGTTTTTCCCTCAGAAATTGTCTCTGTTCTGTCAGGCTCTGTTGTTTATATATTTATTGATTCAGCTGCTGTGTCGTAGATTTCAGTGCAGCGTTTACGGTCTGCCTTGTCCAAGATCACTATCTGAACTGTTTCTGAAAACGGCAGATAAATACCTCTGCATGTGTATTGACTACAGATGTCTGCTGGGATCTGTTATGTTCTTATTCATGACCTCTGTGCTAATTTTAATATTTGTAATGAATGATGGTCTTACTGGTCAGTAGACGAGCTTCTGAGGAACATTATCCTGTCAGGAAAATCATTTAAATCACATCATTGACCTTATAACAAATTAGCGTGCCTATTTAAATTGACTGTTAGATTACAGTATATTCAATTAGGATGCATTCTCAAATTAAGTGAGTTATTTTTTATAATAAGGTTGATATTTAGATAATGCAGTCTGGATGCATAGATTAATAATGTTCAGATGGGAATAGTAGCATGAAAAATAACTTTTAAGCAGTAGTGAGCGCTGGGTGTTTAAGTAGGCCACGCAGTGAGAAAGTACACATGTACAATTCCTGGGGTGCCCATGTGGCTCTGTAATCCCAAGGAATATCTGAGACAGGCAGAAATGAATGCTTAAATTGTTAAACGTTTCCCAGGTGCATAGTCGATGCCTAAATAATAAATTGTGACATATTTATTGACATTATTATTATTACTAGAAGATAATCCGTAATTGTATCATATTTGTGGCTGCAAATAAATATAAAAATAATATATATGTATTTTGTATCTTTTCAGTAATAAATACGCTAGTTACTGTTTATCACCTGGTATCAACAATAATAAAGAAAAAATCCAGGTGTCAAGGTGAACTTCTGGCCGTGGCCCAGAGTACTATGACCTCAGAGTTCTTTTCTGCAGTAAACTCCACCTCCTGAAAAATGCGCAAATGCGTCACTCTCCAAATGTGGCTGTCCTCCTGCTAACAAAGCTCAGGGCTGCATCACAGCCTTGCAGGGAGATCTCCTGAGGGGGGGAGGCTGTGAACAGGCGCTGTTCTTATATTCTTGTGTGTGTACATATGTGTGAGTATACATGTGTATGTGCCTGGGGGATGTGCACGTGTGTGCTTCTGGTTTTGATGCGTGTCTTTGTCTGGTCTTTTTTCAGGCCTTTGCTTTTCCAGACCAGTGAGCATATTGCCAACAGCCAGGCGGTGGGGGATGTCATTCCGTACAGCACCATCCTGCACTTCCTGTTCACGCGAGCGCCGCCTGAGATGAGGTCCCCACACCAGGTACTTCATGTCTGATGGTAACATAATTTAATACGCCTGGGCTGACAACAGACACAATAGACAGATACACAACCTTAATGTATGATACTGCACTTTGTCTAATGCTTGGGTCATCAATTTTTCCAAGGGTTTATTGGAAATGCCAGATTACGGCTCCAAGTGTAAAAGTCAGCCCAAGGTGAAGCCGAGAGCTTTTCCCAGAGGCCAAACTCTGGATGCTCTGCACATTATCACAAGGGCTGTAAGCGATGAGATGAGTGATTTAGTACCTCACAGTTCCAAACAGGGAGGATACAAAGTTGAAAAATAAACTTTTGGTCATATATTTATCATCGTATGTAAAATGTGTTTTCCAGAGAGCAGAATGGTCCATTGCACGATATTCCCAGTGGCTCGATGACCATCCATCAGAAAAGGACCGCTTGACTCTCATAAGGTAAATGTGCTGGGTAGGACAGCTGTACAGGGACTGACAAACTCACCAGCCCACCCAGACCACTGCTGGGATACATCATTATTCACTATAATAACAGAATTTATAGGATTACATGGGAAAATATAATTTCAACCGGGATATTGAGTTTATGCTTGTTAATAAGTGCTTAAGTTGACTTATCTGAAAGACAAAGCATTCTTCAGTTATGCCTACAAAAACAGTATTTAAATTTTAGTTCTCCCTAGTGCTCATGGCCTTTACTGTACACTATTAGTCTTGGTCTCTTACGTTGTTCAGGGCGAGGTATGCATAGAGGTGAATCTGTGAATTTCTTGGAACAAACATAAAGACAAAACATTACATTAAAAACGCAGGCCTATAAGTGTCAGAATGCGTGTGCATCATGTTTTAGGACTTCTCCACAGCTCACAGATCAGTCTTAATAAATCCTTCATTTAAAATGGCTGACAGGCCAACACCTGTTTTCCACAGCCGTCTCTCAGGATACATGGAGAAATCCACTCCAGTCTAACCTGAGGGACCCTGACTGAAATGTATCCGACACAGACAGATGTGAGGCTGCATATTTAGTGGCACCGCAGGTGTGTGTTTAGAAGAGCACCTTTCATTACTCTGAGTTGGTGCACATTGCTGAGAAGTTGGAGTGTTCCAAAGGAAAACATCTTCCTGACACTGACTCACTATGGTCATATCAGCACTTTACCTCTTGCCCAACCGTGAATTCCTAAGGGTAACGTAGCGCACAGGTCCTTGCTTCCTCTGGTTTACGTCTGAGAGGCAAGGCCCAAGCCTGCTGGTGGGAACATGAGTGTGTAAAAAGGGAGTCTCTGGCTCCGGGGAGCAGGGCTGTATGGGAGTGAGCGGAGCAGCTGTCTGCTCTCAGTGGCTTGGCTGCCGCCTGCTGTGGTACAGGCAGCCCTGGCGGCTCTGCTCTCTGCAGCACAGGGAGATGCTGGGCCTCACAGTTACCAACATGTCATTGTCAGCAGGGACTCTGGCCTGAATCCTGCACTCCTCGACCTGCAGCCAGACTGCCTCAGGCTTACGTTTGCTTTGCCGTATGTCACCTGATTGTTGCATTTTCTCACCTTAACTGGGATGCCATTCCAAATTGATTGTGAGGGAGTATATATCCCAGATTAGAATCTGCAGGGTTTAGATTAGAAGCTTGGGCCCTTTCTGAAGACGGTTCACTCAGGGTCCAGAGAGTTGGAGCCAAAATGCCTGCCTGAAAAACTCACAGTAGAAGGACAATAAGAGGGAAAGAGGAGGATGATGTGAGAGGCAGCCTCGGTTATTAATGGCGCTACTTCTGCAGCTGCTTACAGAGGGGTGTTTTGACCTGAAATGGGTCACAGTTGTGAAATCTGTCATATTTTGCGTTTTTGCCTGCCTGTCTTCCTCACATTGAACCTGAGTCAATGGAAGCCTGTGCGTGTGAGGGGCAGCTGGGCAGGGTGCTTAATCAGGGCTATTGGGACTGTCAGGCTATGTCAGATCATGACTGTGTCTGTCCCTCCCTCCTTCATCTCACATCCCCTTACTCCAGTTTCACTGCATTATCCAGTCCCCTCCAGGATTTACTAGAGTTGATAATCCTTACGAGGGGAACGCAACCACTCAGCATCTCGTCCCGGGTCTGATCTTTTCTGCCAGGGAAACATTTAAAGGCAGAGGGCTGTGGGAGGCAGGGTGTCAGATTATTTTTATATTATTAAGTTTAGACTATAAAGTATTAGTTACAGGACCTTCAGATGCCACAGCCTTTTCAGCTCGGGAGCCCACATTCAGGCAGCCAAGCACATTTCTCGCACCGAGATGCTTGTGCCATGAAGGGGTTCAAATGCCAGGTTCAGATTAACAAAATGTACGTTCATCCTGATACTCAAGTTGCTGTGAGGAATCAGTGTGGGGCTGGCTCACTCACTCACTCACAGGCACAGTTAATATTGGCCTGCGGTCTTTGCAGCTGGTAATGTCATTCTGCTGAGTTTTTAAACTCCACTTTCTCATTCAACTGGCTTATCTCATTTTGTAACATGTATGTTCTTATACTGGGTATACACTCACCTAAAGGATTATTAGGAACACCTGTTCAATTTCTCATTAATGTAATTATCTAACCAACCAATCACATGGCAGTTGCTTCAATGCATTTAGGGGTGTGGTCCTGGTCAAGACAATCTCCTGAACTCCAAACTGAATGTCTGAATGGGAAAGAAAGGTGATTTAAGCAATTTTGAGCGTGGCATGGTTGTTGGTGCCAGACGGGCCGGTCTGAGTATTTCATAATCTGCTCAGTTACTGGGATTTTCAAGCACAACCATTTCTAGGGTTTACAAAGAATGGTGTGAAAAGGGAAAAACATCCAGTATGTGGCAGTCCTGTGGGCGAAAATGCCTTGTTGATGCTAGAGGTCAGAGGAGAATGGGCCGACTGATTCAAGTTGATAGAAGAGCAACTTTGACTGAAATAACCACTCGTTACAACCGAGGTATGCAGCAAAGCATTTGTGAAGCCACAACACGTACAACCTTGAGGCGGATGGGCTACAACAGCAGAAGACCCCACCGGGTACCACTCATCTCCACTACAATAGGAAAAAGAGGCTACAATTTGCACAAGCTCACCAAAATTGGACAGTTGAAGACTGGAAAAATGTTGCCTGGTCTGATGAGTCTCGATTTTTGTTGAGACATTCAGATGGTAGAGTCAGAATTTGGCGTAAACAGAATGAGAACATGGATCCATCATGCCTTGTTACCACTGTGCAGGCTGGTGGTGGTGGTGTAATGGTGTGGGGGATGTTTTCTTGGCACACTTTAGGCCCCTTAGTGCCAATTGGGCATCGTTTAAATGCCACGGCCTACCTGAACATTGTTTCTGACCATGTCCATCCCTTTATGACCACCATGTATCCATCCTCTGATGGCTACTTCCAGCAGGATAATGCACCATGTCACAAAGGTCGAATCATTTCAAATTGGTTTCTTGAACATGACAATGAGTTCACTGTACTAAACTGGCCCCCACAGTCACCAGATCTCAACCCAATAGAGCATCTTTGGGATGTGGTGGAACGGGAGCTTCGTGCCCTGGATGTGCATCTCACAAATCTCCATCAACTGCAAGATGCTATCCTATCAATATGGGCCAACATTTCTAAAGAATGCTTTCAGCACCTTGTTGAATCAATGCCACGTAGAATTAAGGCAGTTCTGAAGGCGAAAGGGGGTCAAACACAGTATTAGTATGGTGTTCCTAATAATCCTTTAGGTGAGTGTATATTGGTTGTGTCTCAAACCTAGATAACTGCCCTCGCATAAATGATCAAACCAGTGCTTATACAGATGATACTAAAAGAATACATTTTCATGCTACAAATTGTGCTGTAAACTGAAACATGCTTTTCAGTTTTTACAGTGGAAAGTACAGCTGTTCTCAATATTCAGATACGTTTTGTAGCCGTACAATAGTTATTTAAAGAGAAATCTGTTACTCTCCCTTGCTATAAGAGACCAATTTATGATCATTCATTGTATTTATAGAATTTATGAATGCTGTTCTTGTTCCAATGCAGATTCTAGTTCTTTTTGAAGCTCTCCATCAGCCAGGTGGATATAACTTTATTAGAAGTGGTTAATTTTTTTCGGGCACAACTGTGGTACAGCCAGTGAAAGGTGCACATTAAATTTTTCCTAATTAAGATAAACCTCTCCATAAGTCATTTTGTTATTTTTATTTTTTAAGTTTTAAGTTTTTTGCTGCTTCAGTGCTGAGTTCCAGCCACCATGTTCATTCCTGTTCTATCTTTTCAGAGGTGCACTGGAGGCCTATGTGCAGTCTGTCCGTGCCAGAGAGGGGAAGGAGTTTGCACCCATATATCCAATAATGTTACAGCTGCTCCAGAAAGCCACGACGGTGCAACAGTGAGCCAGCTGAAAACGCACAATACACACAGTGAGAATTGTGTATTATTAGATCATGGGGCATACCCAGCTTTCATTTTCAATGTGGTTTCATTAAGGGATTTGCCATTCATCTGTCCAATTGATTTTAAATTCAACTTAAGGTTAATTCTCTCAATATTTCATGGGGAAAGATGTAACTGCTAACTGGGTTTTAATGGAAGGTTTGTTGAATTCAGATTTATAAAATATTGTTATCAGAAGGAAACTTTCTCTAATACTGCATTATAGGGGCCCATACCTTTGGTGGCATTTCCTGGATTCTTCACTATATTTGCTGCAGTGGGAAGGGGATTGTAGTGGCTGATTAAAGACTTGTACAGAATGTTTCCTTTTGTAAGACTGTCATTCATGGAGATTTTCACTCTGCAAGATGTAAAATGATGACTGTAAGGACACGAGAACCTACACAGCTGGTTTCACAGACCTTGATTAGAACCAGGACCAAGGTGGGACATATAATGGCCAGACACTGACAGACAGTGCCAGCCTGCCTGGTGTTAATGTGTCTTGTACTTCATCGGGGTGGGGCTTTTTCATAGCTCCTGGTGTAACGGGCCTTGTAGTGCGTTTGACATGAGGTGAGTCTGATTAGAAAACATCCTGATGTGAGAGTGCAACTATGTCCTGCACATCCACCCTCTCCCTCTCTATCCATTGATTGCCGCGGGCGTCTACGGGTGCATGGATTTGTCTGTTCCCTGGATCTTTAGCAACTTTTATAGAAATTAAAATGTCACATCCTTTAATTACCCACTGCTAGCTGCTTGCCACTTCAACAAGGTCTGCCTCTTCCACAGTTTCTATTTAGATCCTCACCTCATTTGTGCCTTACAGTTCTTCTTTTGATTAAAAAAAAAAAAATCCAACAAATTAAGGGGAAAATGCTGAATAAATTATCTTACAGCAGATCTCGCACTCCTCGTCTCAGAGGCTTTCACATTTCCCTCCAGTGAAAATGCTCGTTAACTGATCAGATTACTCTCCTGATTGACCGTTTTATTCCAAGGTCTTTTTATGTTAAGATGTAGTTAGTATTAATCATGTTGGGCATTGTCAAGTTTCTCCAGCTAATTAAATAATTAGGCCATATTAAGTCACAAACTCTGGAGGAACAAGGCACCGTAAAATCTTACTCAATTCAAAAATCACAGCCTTCTGGTTTCAGTTGCCCGTCATGGAAATGTCTTACATAGAAAATAATTGACATAGGTGTGTCCAAATCCTCAAAAGCTACAGTTCCTGACCCATATGAGGGACTTTGATCTCAAGACGTGTGCAATGAGAAGGACAAGGTGCATGGGTTACGTTTAAAGGTTTATTTATAATATAATACAATAACATTTTGTGCAAGAAGGTTGGTGGGGCCACAGTCTGTACATTATTGACAAAAATGATTCAAAATGGTAATCACAATGTTGCCAGAACAGAAACAAGCTATAATGTTTTGGCTCTGATTGTGTCATGCAGAACTGATTTTCAGATTCATAAGGTTCCTGTTCATTTACATTTATTGGGTTTTTTAAAGTACAATAAAGTGCAAAAACACTGAAGGCGAGTCTCGCCCAAGTGCGATGTGTGCTGCCCCACCTACGTCATCATATGGCCTCTTCATTCGTATAGGACACCTAGTAATATATTGCTGAAACCCAAGCTACACGTCATAGTACATTATATATCCCAGCCTTTTTCGTAAAAAGTTAAATGGATTACAATAGTTGTGCAATATATGAGTTATACAAATTATATATATGAACTGCTGTAATAAAGCATTTAAAATTCCCATTTTTACATTTAAAAATAGACTTCTTTATACAGCTCCTTTGCTCCCTACTTTAGCACCACAGGGTTTCAGTTTCAAGCCTATAATATGAAAATACCTGAAGTTTTTTTTTTTTTTTTTTTTTTTTTTTTTTTTTTACTTTGGAAGAATAAGGCATTTCCGTCATTAAAAATAGGAAAATATTTAAGCATCATTAGTGACCAGAGTAAATGCTTTTTATTATATATATATATATATATATATATATATATATATATATATATATATATATATATTTGTCTCAATTTAAAAGCATAACTTTTGTCACAGTAATCTGAACAGCCTTACAGAGGGAACAGAAGCGAGTCAGGTCTCCAGAAATCCATCCAGTCAGGTTCCTGCTGCTTTCCATGTCCTAATTCTGCTGTGATCCCTGCAGAAACAGACGGCAAGGTTTCAATGGACTAGGTACATGCTGTACAACAGACAATGCATTAAATCCTGTTCTAAAACTTTTTTGTCAATCCAAAACTCTTCGCACACTTTTTTTGATTCAGTATTTCTATACATTTCAGTGAACTCTTATAGGGTTCACTATACCACTTGAATCGCAGGGGGTCTAGCTTCCCTACACTAGACGGGTTGAGTATGACTGTAAACGCCCTGGTTAGTGTGTCAGTGTGGTGGGGGGTGACGGGTTCAGTCCTTACAGAGTTGGTTCTTTTCCGTTTCCAGCAGTCGGGATTAAGGCGCTTCTGCTCCTCGGCCAGGGCTTTGGCCTCCATCGTGTACAGCCTTCTTTCCTCGTTCTTCATCTTCTTCCACCGATCTCCGAGGATCACACTTATGGCTCTGAAATACACATTTCAATTACTGCACAAGAGCAAACTATGCTGACGAAAAAGGTGACGGTCTCGCAAAATATATTTTAAGAGAAATTAAATTCATAATGAATTCATATTTTATTTTTACTCAAACTCTGCTGATGAAACCATTTTTAATAAAAATGTAAAATTGAGGCATTAACCACCAGTGAACAGAACTCGATTTTCTGTCTCCTCCTTCAGTTATCAGTTATCCCTTTGAGTCAGTCCTTGCCAAGAGTAATGGTAAACTCTGGGACACAGAGAAGCTGATCCCCATGTAGCATCTAAGAATACTGGGTGCAAATAGGTTTGCCTGTTATGATCCTCTCCAGCTGTGTGGCTTGTGCCAGGTTGCCTTTTCACAGGAAAGTAGCCTGAATGGGAATAATACAACTAAAAACAACAATATATAAAGCTAAAATAAAAAATATTACTTTACGAACACATAAGAAACACTAAGATACTGTGGTAGTAATGACTAAGATTAAAAATACATTTCTTCTAGGTGGGGGGGGGGGGGGTGGTTGCCATGCCACAGTCTCAGCTGTACCAACCTGTTATCCTTTCCTGGGTACATCTGTGTATACTCCACCCTGTACTTCTTTGCAAAAAGCATGAAGGCATTCATTGGTCTCTTGCACTTGGCTGGCGTGGCACTGCTGGCTGTCCCTGAGCTGTGGCTTTTGTGTGGTTTGCTGCTGAAGTTACCAGAAGGCTGGGAGGACCCCAACAGCTCAAAGTCTCCGCCTGATTTCTCAAAGCTGGGGCTGACGGCTCCTCCGCTGGACTGGGAAGCCCGGCGCTGGCGAGCCATACTGCTGAGCACGTACACGGCCGAGGAGTCCAGCGGAGTGAAGTCATAGCTGCACAGGGACACACACCACAGACAGGTCAGGGTCAGTGGAACAGTATTGGTCGAAAAACATGTTATCAATTGATTCATTTATATATTACTTAAGATTTTGTAGTGTTGGTTGGCATACATTACTGAGTATTAGTAAGTAAATAGTTTTGTTTAAAAAATAAAAAAAATGCTTTTAAAATACACACGACCTTCTGCAAACACTACCAGAACATTTTCAGTTCATGTTCTTTGGTTTTAATTCTAGCGTTATTTTGTAGGGCAGGAATACACTGCCCATCTCCAACCAAAGCTAAAACAAAGCACTCTTAAGGTCTGATTTATTTACCTCCTGAAAGTGTCAAAAACAACTGAATCATCAAAGTTTATGGCATCGGGGTGTCCTGGAGGTAGACAAAGATCTCCAACCTGCATCTCGTAGCAGGGGATCCCATGCTGGACAACGGTAAGGCTCGGATAAAAGGAAGACCAACCTGTATGGGGAGAAAAGACATTGTCACTAAACAGAGGAAGCACTGACCGCATTTGTACAGAACCATGCCATGCACTTTACCCAGCAGGCAACACAACGCTGCCATGTTTTGTATCAGTGGTTCCCAACCTTTCTGCGTGTGTGCGTGCCTCTCTAGTACATTGCCAAACTCAAACCGAATGGTCGATTTTTGCAAACGGCGTGACTTTTCATTGTCGTCTTGACAAAGTATACAGAAATATTCAACACATAATAAAAAAACGTTAAATCTCATTTTATATTTTCAGCACATTTAGATCACATTTATTATATGTCTTTAATTAAACTGTGACACTCCAATGTACAGTGGCTATAGGAAGTATTCACCCCCCTTGGACTTTGTTACAACCAAGAAGTTTGATGCATTTAATGTTTTTTTTTTTTTCCTCACTACTCATCACTTTCATTGTGGGGATGAAAAAACACATTTTAACTAAAAACCTGAAAAGTGACTGAAGGGGATATAATTATTATTACCATTATTTATTTACATTAAACTGGGAAATTCTCTGTGTCCCTGATAATTGCCTTCAGGCCAGTGACCACAGGTTGGGAACCACTGTTATAGATCACACATTGAGCCCTGGACTCTGGTTGTGAAGACCAACCCTCAAACACATGACTGGTGCCTCGCCCACACATTCCTCTTTATACACGTGTCTTAAGATCCTGTCATAACTACTGAACACATTAGCAATGCTTTGGACAGTAGAAACGCTTCACAAGGTTCTGATTGGTCAGAACTGATTTCAGTCTTTTTATTCTTTGGATTAATTTTCAGTTGTATCATAAAACATGTATGCTGTTTACCTTTACTTTTCACATAAAAGGGATGATCCAATCTGCATTCTGCTGTTAAAAGGCCATCTTCTGGCGAACCAGGGTCAAAAGTCAATTTCAGTACTGACTGCCCAAAAGACACAGTTTCTTCATGTGCCACTAACTTTAGACCTTCAGAACCATAGCTCTGTAAATCAACACCCAGAGAAAGACGCATTATGGATGGTATTCTCAGTCAGTCAATCACAGCACAGTGAAGAACAACAGGGTGGCCCCTTAAAAAGCATTAACTTTTAAATATATAGAGAAACTTTAAAAACCTGTCTGACCAGGACAGGTTATGAATGGTGGATTTACAGGATTTAACACTCCAAAACTGGACAACATGATCTCTCGCTCACACTCACTCTCTCCTCAGAGTATGGAAAAGTGATTAATTTTTGGGCCAGCCTGTAGTCTTCTGTGTGCAGCCCTTCTTCACTATAATGATGCAGATTCATGCACACGTTGAATTGCCAGATCGTGAATGATCCTGACAGAAGTCCAACTCACCTCATCACCTTTAACTGGGTTCTTAATGTCTGAACTGACACAGGTACTAGCAGACACCACAATGTTATTGCATCTGTATTCGCTAAGGGTTTCATATGCTCAAAACCCTAATTCAAAATTACTTTCCGGAATTAGTCATGATTATTTTGTTTGGTGTTTTGCAAAGCAATGTTTAAATCTTTAAATAAATCTGTCAAACTTTGGTGTGTTCTTGTCTAAGGACTGCAGTCAACACACTCCCTCAACAATGACTTGAATATTTTTTTATATGTTTTAGAATGTTTTGCAATACATTTTTCAGTTTTTATTTTCTAAACATAAACTGCTTCTTCACTTTCACACCTTATTTTTAAAGTAACTAACTATAGCATCAGTTCAGTGTAGGAAATGCAAAGTCCATTGCTGTTATGCTTAAAAGCAAAACAATTTTTGTCTTCATGTTACACTATAGACATTTGTATTAGATTTGTTTTGGAGAAGCAAACCTATCTGTGTTAATGCTAAAATATGGATGGATATAAAATCTGACCTGTATAACAATTTTGTATTTTTTCACTGAAGTGGGGATTACAAAAAATGATTGATCTTTTATTTTCCAATTTCAGTCCAAATTAATCAGACCGAAAGACTGATTTAAATTCTCTCTTTTTAAAATCTGACAAAACAAATAAGTCAGCGCCTTCATCCAACACATAATTCCATTTCATACATGTATCAGTCATCAATAACAATCTGTCCACGAATTTAAATATCTGCTGTACTGCTGACTAAGATTTTCAGACACTTACACAGATGTGGGTATGAATAGTTAAACTGATGCTCTGAACTCCAAGCAGGAGTAAATAAAATCCCTTTGACCTACTAGGACACTCACTCAGAGAGCCCCCAGGGACCCTCGGCTGCAAAGAAATGCCGCGCTCTGCTAGGATACTAACAGCCCCAGGTGTGCTTACCTTCAGGGAATGGCAGAGGGACTCCCGCTCATCCTCAGACTCATCGTCAGAATCTGTAATGTCTTCAGCGTCCTGCCACTCCACGTTATTCCCTTTGTGAAAGCGCAAGCGGGTGCCTGAACATGAGAGAGAACAGCGTCAGAGGTCAACTGTCAAACCAGGTCTGTTATCTTTCTGCAATCAAGACACTTTTCTGCCAACTAGATTACGGGCAACTGGGATTAGTATAGTCTTCAAAGCACAGACTACCATTTAACTTAATTAATCTAACACAGAGCCATTAATAGCAGCTCTGAGGCCAAAAGAAAAAAATCAACAATTATTTTACATAACAAAAACGACAAAACACAGCATGCAAAATATATTCTCTTGGGACTAAGCAAAGGATCTGTCATGACATTAAAGTAGATATTCATCCACCTGTAAATAGGACAGACTTCTTACAAAAGTATGTACTCTCTACAGAGAGAAATATGGGCAGTGGTTTCTCTTAAGCTATAATGTGACTGATTGTCCAACAGGTGGAGCTGCTGTCCAACAAACAAACCATTTTCAGTAAATGGTTTGCCTGTGTTTCAGGCAAATGCTTAGAAATTAATGTTTTCTTTGCATTTATATTACATTATGTGATGTGAATTTAAGTATATTGCTTTTTTAAGATGTCGCATAAGGAATGACTAATTAGACACAAATAACTTGTAGTTTAGGCATTTGTTCATGACGTGTTCACAAGCCTTTTCTCAAAAAACGACCATGTACTGTTAAATGTAAAACATGGAAAAAAACACTGCCACATCTACATGGGATGGGATTGAAGAAGCCTAATATTTTGTGTTCTTCATTCATTCTCGGTAACATTTTTTGGCCGTTGGCCCCATTTAAACAACTGCCATTGTTTAAATGAAAGCAAGATATAAGGGAATATTATCTCTTACCTTTCAGAAAGCAATGCCATGCCGTTGAAGGCCACGAATGCGACCAGCCCAGGTCATCATCATCGGAGAGCGAAGACATGCAGAAAATCCCAGACTCCGACTCGCTGTTTGTCTGTTTCACCGAGGGGGGAAAAGAAGACATTGAAAACTGATTACAGTTCCACACCAAAGCAACTTTCTTGAGCTACACAGAGGTCTGGTCAGAAGTATTGTATAAAAGATCTATACGTTATAGATGTGATTTTTTAAAGGCTTCATTTAACACAACTGTGCACATGCATCAACTGTGAACCAAGCCATTGTTGTGATGTGCATGTTCACTTATAGCAGGATCTCAAAGCCAGAATGATGTCATCAGAGATTTCACTGAGGTGACAACAACAACAACAAAAAAATATATATATTTGTACCCGTTCATGCTTAACTGCTGCCCGATCCCTCCAGTGATTCTTTGCTGAGCCTGGTTTGGCGTTCGTGGAGGCCAGTGGAGGACGAGCGTAGGAATGTAAACTGTTACTGGTGGCTATTATATGGACAGGAGATGATCTGAGGGCAGATGGCAGATGTTCAGTCAAACATTTCGAAAAAGTGGCAGTGAAAAGAAACCATCAAGATTTTAACACCAACAATCAGTAGGCACCTATTATAAAATGTGCACTGCATGAGGGGGCTCTCTGGGCTAGTGGCAATGTTGGCCAGCTCGGTCAGCCAGTTGGTGCTGGTGTCTGGGGAGGCTGAGCTCACGGGGGGGCTGGAAGGAGGGGGACCCCAGAGAGAGCGAGGGCGCTCCTGGTGGGACACCCCTGAGCTGAGCTGGAACACAGTGGGGGGGTGGGGCCCGTCCTCCTGCACGGCCTGCAACTCAGGGAGGTCATCTAGATGCACAATGGAAAGAACTCCGGATGAGCACTGAGTGGCCAACAGGTAACAGGATTGCCAAATCATTCATAAATAAATATACACAGATTCACACAGTTCGGACTACATTATGTGGGAATAAATTAGCCTTACATGATTTTCAATTATAATGGATCTGCAATGATGTATATAATATCTGTCATACATTTTATTATTATTACTATTATTTAGTTTTTTGTCAGTTCTATTTGTCTGTGATTACCATACTCCATGCAATTCTCACTGGAAGGGTATCCAGGTGAAGACGGCAAGTGTTCGTTACACTTGAGCATTTCAAACGTGTCGTCCATTCCTGAAGCTCTTTCGTTCATCAGCAACGGAGGCTCTTTCTCCACACTGTTGGGCATCAACTGAGTCTTCACTTCCCACACCATATTATGCCATGTCACCTTGCCTGACTTGAGAGACACACATAGCACAAGTTCAAACAGGTGTCTCAGGAGTTCCCCACTTCTGACCTGAGATCATTTCTAAAAATCAAATATGGTGGTATAAGTGGTTCTAGAGAAGAGGATTTTTAAAAATCCAATATGGTGGCCAAAACCATGTGACCTCTCCGGTAAATTTACACTGTGCCACAACTTCCAGCCCTATCCTATGAAGTTACATAACTCTTGGTACAACTGTGACTATTTTATGGATAGTGCAAGTTTATTGGTTTAATTAATAATAATATTAATAGTATTAACAACAATATGAGTATGGCTCCGTTTGTGATAAGTGGGGCCCAGATTTGACCTGCCCTCCTGAAATTGTAAGACTGAAGATCGGGAGACCCTAACACCCACTTTATTGATTTCAGAAAAGGAGACCGCAATTGAAATAACGATGTAGATGAACAGGTCGGCAGCATACAATATTGGCTATATCATTTTCTTTTTTTGCTTGAATATAATTATACAAAAAATAAAAAAATAAAAAATGCTTAATATTGTGGCTATTTAATAATATATTTAATAATTTAGCTGCAGTGTTTTTAGAGTGTTTTTAATATGCATGACTGTTATCTGGATGCAATCTGTTAAATGCTACTAATGTTACAATCGTGAAGCACTAATACAGAAAACTACCCTCGCTCGGCTCCAATTGACACGCACTTATCTAACTTCAGTATATCCTAAAATAAAATATCATCCATTCGGACTATCAAAAGTGGCAGAAAACACTTTGAAATATTCAAAAGTAGCGAGTCGAGAATGAAGTCTTTTGTCCACAAACTTCTCCCCGTCTCCATTTCTCAAAAGCCATCATGTGACCCTTTGCATGCAAGCCTTGTTTATAAACTTTAGGACTTGGCGCATGCGCTGCTGAACCCATTCATTCGAAACTGCGTAACAAGTAATCAATAACACAAGAGGATTAGTCCGAAGGGATTAGTTATTAATAGTGTCTCTGTGCCCAGCCTCTCTAGGATCTGAACACCGCATTTCGTTTTATTGTACAAGGTGTGCGATTTTATTTTGTATCGATGCCTTTACATATGGTGTATCCTAAATGGTAAATGACGTGTTAAACGTACGCATATGCATTAACATAATTAATCAGTCCCACTGTAGAGTTGACTTACCTTATTCGCTTTAAAATAAAAACATGTTAATAATTTACACTGAGCAAAACAAAAAACAAAAAAAAACGTGAAAAACAAAAGTAAAAATGAACGGTCTAACAAAACAAAAAGTACGCGGAACAATCTCTCGGGAAGGCTTTCCTCTTAAATAACGTTAGCAAAACAAAAGATTTCTGCCAAACAACAAAATAAAAGGCACGACAGAGGAAAACCGTGTCGAAGTTGCTCATGAAGAATGTCAACAAGTTTGGACAGGGCGACCGTCGAGCTGTCAAAGATGGTGAAATGAATGAAGCGAAAACGTCACAGACGGACAGACAACTTCGCAGTGGAACCAAAACAAAACTCAAAAACAACGACCGTCACAATGAGCGCTGCCTCCCGCCGCGCTGTCACCCCCCGGCGACCCCCTCGACGCCCGCGGCCCGTCTCTCCCCTGCGCACCCCACCGCGGCGGCCGGAGCCCTTTTCTCACTTCGTTAGCTATTTTCAATCTTTTGTTTTTGCTCCGAAACTTTCTCACTTACCAAACCCGTCGCCATTACCGAGTATCTCTGCCACTCTGCGCGGGGGCGGGCCCGGCCACTTGTGACACGAAACGCTAGTGGTCCACCGAGCCGTCAATATGTCCGACGCCTTCACCTAGTTGGCTGCATTAGCCAGCGAGTGCAGAAAGACTTTGTTTTTGTTCCCAGCTGTGGCAGTCATTGGATTACAGCCTCCTACCCGCTCTGTCATAATACTCATTGGCTAGGCGTCTCATCCCCCTCCACTGCCAATGTAGTCTCCCCCCATATTTAGTTTGAGATACCGTCTATCTATTTGACTACAGTTCCCACAAGACTCCACTGCACACGAATAAACAATAAACCGTTACACATGTGCACCTAGATAGGCATGCCTTTTTGATTTCATTTTAAATGAATTAGAAACAATTAAAAAGCCGAACCAGAAGCTGAAGTTAAAGCCTAACATCAACATTTGCTCAGGATAATTGAAATCATCCAAAAGCTACACGTTCCTCTACACAAAGGCAAATGACATGCAACGTATTCATTTTTTACGTCACGCTATTCAGCTCCTGAATATACTTTGTCTGCATATGAGAGTAGTTGTTGCATATTAGTAGATCAGTGCATTTGTCCATGGTGGGCTGCAGGTGCTGTAGTGTAAGTGATTGTGTGTGTAAGTCTAGGTAAGAAGCATGCATGTAAAGTGTAGTGCAGTATGTGTAAATTCGGTAGTGTGATAGCAAGTGTCCATAACTGTCAATTTGAATATGTACCAGTACTATGCAGACGTATGTAGGTTGACACAGCCAGCAAGTCAGGGCTCCAGTCAGTCATTCAAAAAAGTCAGATTGTAAATAATTCCTTACATGGTCGCCTCACTACACCAATCCAGTGCAATAACGGACAAAGGAAAATTGTACCTGGTTCTTTTCATTTGGGATGAGCAGAGTAGAACAGGACAGAAAAGAGAAAACATTATTCGCTTTTTTAACAAACACAATTATATGCTGGGATGCTTCCCATGATACATCTAAAAGGATAAATGCAACAAATCCAGATTCACTTAAAATACAGTCGAGTAACAGTTCTACAGGTTCACACAGTTCAATATCATTTATATTTCCAGTTCATATTGTGTCAGTAAACACTTATGAAGCCATATACAAACCATACCATTGAAAATGTTTGAAAATACCATTTAATTAGGAGAGAGTGGAGGCAGGGCAAGTACATCTCCAGCTCCTTCATAGTGCACAAGTATACCATACTTGGTCTCCGTGCATACCTCCCAAATGAGCATTAATCACTGAAGCATACAGAAAATGTGAGCACCGAACACTGATTTCAGAGACAAGACACACATCCTCCCCAGTGCCAGTCATAGGAGGAGGACACATTGCACTCAACAGCTCAACTCAACTACAGCAGCTGAGCTGGGTCCGCAGTGTGTATATTAAAGAGCAGTCAGATATCTATTTGGGCACAAAATATATCATGATATCATTATATATAACCCAGGGAGTATATATATATATATATATATATATATGGTTTTCTTCTTAAAAAAACAATAATATTCTGTGCACTGCAATGGTTGTTGGTTCACAAAGGTGCTGACCAATATTAGGTAATGTCTATTGAAATGGTAGTTGTAGTATATGGTAGTTGTGTCTATATACACTCACCTAAAGGATTATTAGGAACACCTGTTCAATTTCTCATTAATGCAATTATCTAAGCAACCAATCACATAGCAGTTGCTTCAATGCATTTAGGGGTGTGGTCCTGGTCAAGACAATCTCCTGAACTCCAAACTGAATGTCTGAATGGGAAAGAAAGGTGATTTAAGCAATTTTGAGCGTGGCATGGTTGTTGGTGTCAGACGGGCCGGTCTGAGTATTTCACAATCTGCTCAGTTACTGGTATTTTCACGCACAACCATTTCTAGGGTTTACAAAGAATGGTGTGAAAAGGGAAAAACATCCACTATGCGGCAGTCCTGTGGGCGAAAATGCCTTGTTGATGCTAGAGGTCAGAGGAGAATGGGCCGACTGATTCAAGCTGATAGAAAAGCAACTTTGACTGAAATAACCACTCGTTACAACCGAGGTATGCAGCAAAGCATTTGTGAAGCCACAACACGTACAACCTTGAGGCGGATGGGCTACAACAGCAGAAGACCCCACCGGGTACCACTCATCTCCACTACAAATAGGAAAAAGAGGCTACAATTTGCACAAGCTCACCAAAATTGGACAGTTGAAGACTGGAAAAATGTTGCCTGGTCTGATGAGTCTCGATTTCTGTTGAGACATTCAGATGGTAGAGTCAGAATTTGGTGTAAACAGAATGAGAACATGGATCCATCATGCCTTGTTACCACTGTGCAGGCTGGTGGTGGTGGTGTAATGGTGTGGGGGATGTTTTCTTGGCACACTTTAGGCCCCTTAGTGCCAATTGGGCATCGTTTAAATGCCACGGCCTACCTGAGCATTGTTTCTGACCATGTCCATCCCTTTATGACCACCATGTACCCATCCTCTGATGGCTACTTCCAGCAGGATAATGCACCATGTCACAAAGGTCGAATCATTTCAAATTGGTTTCTTGAACATGACAATGAGTTCACTGTACTAAACTGGCCCCCACTGTCACCAGATCTCAACCCAATAGAGCATCTTTGGGATGTGGTGGAACTGGAGCTTCGTGCCCTGGATGTGCATCCCACGAATCTCCATCAACTGCAAGATGCTATCCTATCAATATGGGCCAACATTTCTAAAGAATGCTTTCAGCACCTTGTTGAATCAATGCCACGTAGAATTAAGGCAGTTCTGAAGGCGAAAGGGGGTCAAACACAGTATTAGTATGGTGTTCCTAATAATCCTTTAGGTGAGTGTATATCTCAACAAATTCAAAATAAACCTTTTTTTGTAACAAATAACCAAATGTGTCCCAATGTTCACCAATAAAAAGTATATTGCAAACCATTACTGTAAGAACACAGGCAGATGTTCATGTCATAGAAAACTGTAATTTATTGTAAATAAAATTCAAATATAACCAACAATAAAATACTGAAAATGTTCTGGCATTGGAAGCCTACAGCTTTTTTTAAACTGCATTACATAAATGAACTGCACTGTCAAACCTAAGCTAGTGCAAAAAATAAGTTATTACTGAATTTCATACAGATAAATGGATGCATTTTTAAACATTAATGGTTACACACTGAACTCTAAAAATGAAGCAATTACATACATAGCATGAGATATGAAAACACAAATGTGCACAACAACAGAAAATATTGTTTCTCAGCAAACTGCTCAAGATATGAATTGTGGAGGAATGAATGCTTGTCACTTCCTGGAGCAACACTGATGGTGATGGCGAGGTAGGCAACATTGAAGGTGCTCATGACCCAGTATGTGATAATAAAGTCTGTCACACCACTCTAAACATGTTAATCTCCTGCTGTAAATCTAGAAAGAAGGTGGATTAAAGTGGATGCTTCAATGTGAAAGGGAAATCTGTTGAGACGGTGTCCTGGAAATCTTGTTTCTCATACTGAACATTTAAATCAAGTGGCTATCAAAATGGGTAGCCGTGAAACATTTAAAATACATTTCCATCACTTTTTTAAACACAAATATTAATAAAATGGAAGTTGATAAGAAGTGCACTTTGTTATAAGCTCAGCTTTAGTGTGTATGTTTTTATTATCAGAAGCTCAATTTACCAAGACTACCGAGTACTGATAACAGCATATAACTTGCAGCAACATGAACATCAACAGCAAAAGGTTTGCTATTGGTTCACAATGTATCCTAGCAAATCAGATCTGTGAGAGGAAATGTTTTTTAAGGAAAAATCTGGATCAAACTGGAAGTGATCAGTTTGTATCTGTCAGCAAGCTGAAGTGTAACAGATGCAAAATAATGCTGGGGTTATATCTGGCGTCAGCTTTTTCGCTTCCATCAATACTTTAAAAATGTTGACACCGATGACAGGTTGCCCTTCACATTAGACATGATTGTGAAATTGAAAGAGAATAACAGAGTGTTGCTGGTTAAAGTGTCTAAGGTATGGAACAGGGGAAACGGAAGGAAAAACACTTTAAACACTTAAGCTCACTTAAGGCTCATGAATACTGTCCCAAAAGACCAAAATTTAGAGAGCTTAATTCATAGCTTATTTATTTCCTCATTTGTAACTTATAATTGCATTTTACTAAACTATATATATAGAACAAAACACAAATATGTGATATCATTGAAAGAGTGAAAATGTTAACATGGTCAGATACATCATAAGAAGAACAGATCAAATATGGACCAAGGAATCTATTGAATGGATACCTAGAGATGGATAAAAGCTAATCTAGAAGACGACCACACAGAAGATGGAAAGATTAAATCATAAACTTTGCAAGTGTGACATGGTAAGAGAGAAGCTGCAGATCAAAGCAAGGGAAACATTTTGGGGAAGCCTTCATCCAGCAGTGGATCGATACAGGCGGATGATAATGGTGAGATTATTATATATATATATATATATATATATATATATATATATATATATATATATATATATATTCAGTTAAAAATAAGGATATGATGTATTCTTTAAACTGATACATTATGTAAATGACTACAAAAGTAAACAACACTTGAACTAGTCTATTCAAGAAAATAACTTTCAAAAGCATAACAAACTTATGCCCCGTTTCCACCGGCGGAGCGTCCGGACGCGCCGTGTTTTGTGCCGGTTAACTGTCTGCTGCCACACGTGGCTGTACGCGTCCGTCCACTGAGGACACGAGTCTCTATCAGAGGAGTGAGATTGACTGAGACAGGAGGACAGCAGACACGCTGTGTCGGAGGATATAATCTCAAGTGCGAGTGCGATCACGATGTAATTAGTTTTATTAGCAGCATCGAGTGAAATCCACGTACAGAAACGATGGCAGATACAGTTCATATCCGAGTGCATTAAACACTGTGATTCACAGACTAGTCACAATAAACTGAAGGATAATAATGGTATTAATACTGTATGCCAGCTGGTGTCCAGGCTGTGTGAGTGAATGTGTGCAGGACAATCCAGAGACAGTCAGTGTGAAGGAACACGATTCAGTTAACGTGTCCATTGACAAGATCAATGAATGAATACATTAATACAGCAGATCTGGGTTTCCCTCTAAAACATAAGGACTGGATTAATAAATGCGTCCACAAACGCCATGACTGAGACGCGCACTTTAGTTCAATTAAAGCTGCTATATTGTATCCGGATGATTCATCGTGAAACGTGTGTATTTTGTCTCAACTGTAACTTGCCCGGGTTAAGGACGTCTGATAAGTACATTATTAATAATACGGCAAATAGTATGGTTTGCAGTTACAAATCTGTAGTAAGGAATAAATGAAGGGAGTCACGCTGTGCCGTTTAAAATACATATATACCAGCACAAATGATGACGATAACAATACATATTTGCTATTTATTTTATTGTTGCGCATGGAAACGTATTGTTATGGGAATATAATGTTGTCTACACGTTCAGCTCTTCCTAATATCTCTGAACAGAAACGTGTATTTATCATGTATCATGTAAAGCACAAAGAATAAAACAGACACAAAGTCCTCTCCTCGTCAGGCTGCGTCGCTCGTAGTTTCCCGTCTCTGTTTTTAACACGAAACACAAACCGAACCCACAGTCGCTGCTGCTCCTCAGGACGGATCTCAGCGGCGCTTTACAGACTCAGACACTTAACCCAGTGCAACCGAGGCATTACACGCATTTGGTCAATCCAATAACGCAAACCAGAAATCAACCGTAACAGTCTGTATGAAGCGATTGATTAAATACATGTATAGATTGACCATGTGAACCAACTCCATTTATCAGACGTTTTCATTTTGTTTGTTTCTATACTTATATTACAAAACCAATTGTACTTGAGAATGTTTTATGACATTAAAATTGAATAGTTCATTGTAAAGGACCCACTGAAGGGAGGAGTTAAACATTTGATCAGTTCTCCTATAGCTCTCTCTCTTTACCTAGTTTTTAGTTTTGGAAAGTATATGCATTTATGCTGATCACATGTAATTTATTTGTCTCTGAGCTAACATATATATCTTAAATGTTTATGTGCATTTAATTTATAATACCTTTTGAAATTGTCGGGAAATCTGAGGAATGAAAGCAGTGAAGACATACAAGGTGACAGGAATGCACATGGATATTAAAGAAGGAGAAAAGATTGTATTGTGAAATTAAAATCAAACACTTAAAATTCAGGTATAAAGATACTTATTTCAGGAACAAAACACGAGTTTTTAACCCTGGTAAGAGGGAAGCGTTCCTGCATGGACCTTGTGTTTTTATCTAAGGATCTAGATCGCAATTGTTTACTTTGTGGTTCACATTTTTAAAAGCAAAATAATAAAAATAAGTTACTGAAATGCTTGGCATCTACACAAAGTTGACAGTTTTCTTGGAACAGCTTTGTTTTTCATCCCATAAGATGCATGTCAGTTCTTTCTGTGTCTTGTTCATGCACTAGGGTCAGCTATGTCCATGTTACTTCCAAAAAGGGCAACAAGTTGCTCTTCATAGTTTGCAATGTTTCTTTTCATAATATCCATACAGGGACCCAACAATCTTTCAAATGCCTTGACATCCATAACTGTGCAAAACAAGAAAAAACAAACAAAAAAAAGCAGGTCAGTTTGTCACTTAATATCCTACAAAATATACCATATTATTATACTGTAATAATTTAGGTTATAATTAATTTGGAATAAATATTAAGTGCTATAGGAAGTATCCACCCCCATTGGACTTTTTACATTATGTTGGGATTTTTTTCCCTTTGATTTTCACAACTTACTCAACACTTTGAAGAGACAAGAGATTTTGTTTTGACCTTTGGCAGCAATTACAGCTGTGAGTCTTGTGGGGTAAGTCTCTACCAGGTTTGCATATCAGGTTGAATATTTACCCATTATTCTTTGCAAAATTGATAAAGATATGACAAGTTGGATGGCAAATCATTGGTGAACAGCAATCTTTCAGTCTTGCAACAGAGTCTCAATCAGATTCAAGTCCAGGCTTTGACTGGGCCACTCCAGGAATTCATATTCTTGATGTGTGACTGGGGTCATTGCCCTGCTGAAAGGTGAATCTCCATCCCAGACATAGGTCTTTTGCAGCCAGGACCACAGAATGTTCTTTCTTTCCTCAAATGATTTGCCTGTATTTAGCTCCATTCATTTTGCCCTGTACACTGACAAGCTTCCCAGTCCCTGCTGCTGCAAAGCATCCCCATATCATGATGCTGCCACCACCATGCTTCACAGTAGGGATGGTGTTGCATGGGTGATGTGCTGTGCTAGATTTGTGCCAGACATTAACACTTTGCATTTAGGCCAAATGGATGATGTTTCATTTACATGGGTTTTTTTCAGAAATGTCTTCCTTCTTGCCACTCTTCCATACAGGCATCTCAGACATGGAACACTGTAGCAGTAGCATGCACAGGACATTGAGAGGGGAGGGGCTCGCCCGGGTTTCTCGACTGGGGGGACAATTACATATCGCTGGCAACTACGGTCAGTTTGGGGACACTTGGCCATGGGGGCAGGGGCTTGAGCTGTAGATCTTTCAGAGTCATCATTGGCACTCCTCTGCCTGTGCCTTTCCACAACTTTGTTAGAGTTGTTTTTTTACTTTTCAGTTATTTACCCCCCACCCCATATTTTCCTACATTGAAAGTGTGGAGTAGGTTGTGTAGATCAGTGTAGATTAAATGCATCAACATTTCAGGCTGTAACACAACAAAATGTGAATTGAAGTCAATTGAGGGATGAATACTTCCTATAGCCAATATATATATATTAAACGGGAAAACAATGTACATAAACATTACCATTAAACAGGAAAACAATTACCTAAACATTTGACGTCTCCTACAGCATAAGCTGAAGCAGCCCGGGCCTTGTTTGTTACCAGAGCCAGTTCTCCAAAGTAGTGTCCTCTGGAGCAATGTGCTATATCCACTTCACCACTTTCATCCACACCTGCTTTATGCTAGACATAAAAAAGTTAAATAGGAAATAAAATTAGATCACCTTCCAAGTTGGAAATCAGTAAATATAATATTTCTACAGATATATAAGTAACTGTGATTAGTATGTTGTAACCCTTAGACCCACCTTGCTCCGTCGCATTGTTATTCGCACCTCTCCTGATTCCACAATGTAAAAACAATCGGCCAAATCTCCCTGCAATAGAAAAAAACACCTTGAATACTGTACAATATAATGCCTGAGGTGGCTCACATTCCCACTTACAATTAAACATCTAAATCTTAATGGATTATAGAACATATCAAAAAATATTTGACAATTATCTGAAACCCTCTGCGGCAAAACACAAATAATGGTCAAAAATGCCAAACGTTCACGGACAAATATCATTATAATTTTTGCAAAGAAATGCTGACACGTAAATTTGTTTAAATCAAAGCTATTGCAAAAAAATGTATAGGTTAGAAACAAGAGGAGGACTCTTGTAGCTCTCTCAGGTACCTCGTTCAATGGCACATTAACGACTAATCAATCGGAGGATTTCCTCCAGCTGTTTCCTGAAGGATCCGGTGGGGGGGGGTCTGTCAGGGCTAGGTAACTTGTTCCAGACTCTCACAATCCTCTGTGTAAAGGACTACCTCCTGATTTCAGTCTTAAAAGCACTACTATTTTCCACTTAGGGCCTCTTTGTGTGGGTCACCATATACTTTCTTGTAAAGTCGTTAACTATCAGACTGAGTTGGAAGGAATAACTGCATAGCTAAAGACTTTGCTGGCCACAGCTGCATGGACACACTTGCCTGTACAATTTGAATTTACCTGTACAAGAGAGGTAATGTGGATTAACTGAACTGGCTAATGTACAGAAAACAAAGAATAATGATACCTCAGCACCTCACTATACCTCAGGCCCCTACTCTTCCTAATTTACACAAATTATCTGGTATCTGGTTGGATTTTCAGATTATACTTAAATAGTGGAGCTGCAAACACAGACTCAGCAGCACAGATTGTGCATGAGGAATATTCACTAATGGCCTGACACTTGGTAAATTTAATTTAATGAGCATGTTCTACATGAACAAAGGCAATAAAACTGTCCACTCTAAATACCATACTATTTCCAATTAACCACCCTCGCATTAACACGGCACTCAGATGTCAGCTTCTTAACAAACACTGCCCTTGGATAGCTCCCGCTCCCAATAAAGAAACGCTCAGTTAATTTTAACCACACCAGCTCAAAGAGATATGAAGCATAGTACAAACAAACAAAACAAACTGAATACATTAAAATAAGCTTTATTGAAATACAATTAAATGTAATTACACAATGACATAGCAGTTCATGGAACCGCCCCCCCCCCCACACACACACACACACACCAAAAAGAACTGACCACAAACACAAACCGCCAACCAACTCCAAACTGCCAGAGATAAAGAACGTTACACACCTCAGCTCAAACTTGCCACAGATCTTTAAAATCATATAACAATTGCAGCATGCATACACAAAAATGCATTTCTGATAAAGGCTGCTCTAAAATAAACACCACCCTCAATTAAGTGCCAGAGATTACTTTAACTGTCAAATGAACAGCTCAGCCTAATCTGATGTAATACAGTATCCAAGGATAGGCAATGAACTAGAACATAAATGAGAAGGATCAGGGAATCCGTGTGGACTCATCACTTTCTTAATCTAGAGTAGGCAAGCAACAAAATAGTCCAACAAAACGCTTGGATATGCTTCTGACAAGCTAGAATTAAAAGCAGGGGAATGAATGTTAAATGTTAAATAACTACAATGCACTAGTTATCCGTCATCTGAAATAATGTTTTCAGTTCTGGTTACCAAACCAACACTCAGGAGTTCTCCCCAGGGATCTTCAGTACTTTGGGACACCCGGCTGAAAAACTGTTTAGCAAAAAGTCCAGCTGATCCCACATATGCAAAATATGAATGTGTTTCAAGCTGAGTACTTCAAGTTTACTTTAAGGGATGTTGATATTTATTTTTTAACACTGCCACCAAACCATGTGAAAATAAACTAGTCTTGAAAAAATTATAATCAGGGGCATTAAATAAAGTTTTGGATCCTTGAACAAAACACATTTTTGACCTACCTGTGCAAGGCCAAACAGCAAACTTGTACCCAATCTGTTAAATGTTTGAAACCACTTCCTACTGCTTATGAATAAAATAATTATTCATGGGTAGTTTACAGTTTTGATTTAGCCTATGAGTGGTTCAGATATTTACAAAATGTGAAGTTTCACGAATTGTGAAACAACGGTGTTGGTTTTATGGACAGTGTGAAATTGTATGGAAAAAACACACATTTGTAATAACTTAGAGTATACAAACATCCAAACAACACACATAAAGAATGATAAATGGGTAACCTGAGCAATAATTTGATCTCCATCTTTGTACATTTTAGATGCTATTACGTCCACAACTTTCATTCTTTCCGAGGGCTATGGAAGGGGAAAAGAAAGAAAGAAAGTTAAATAAGCATCATTTCTTGATCATATCTGCCTTATGAAAAAAAAAAAAAAAAAAAAGAAAAAAATGGATACTAACTTCAAGTGATTTGAGCAATGGAAGCGTCTCAATGAATGCTTCATACAGTCTCTTCTTTTTGGCATTGTTTTTCACAATGATTCTCCGAAACATTAGTCTGTCCTATAATAAAAAAAATATATATATTTGCTGTAATGTTAAAAGTAAAAAAAACATATAACACCACATTTTCTGCTTGGACTATTATAACAATGTCTGTCTTTCAAAAGTATGATTGTCAGTTTCCAAATGTAATGCATAAATAATTTGTGTTGCATGTGTTAAGAGCCCTAAACGTCCGTGTTAAATCTCATTTGATAACTGTAGCCATTTTTTAAGGGTGGAGGTTTGGGTTAATGTGAGAGTAACATTTTCTTACAATTTTTCTGGTGTTTCATAGGAAAAACATTTGCTCTCACTCCACCCAAATAAGGCTTGCTTGTTTACACTTGCATCCAAAGAGTGAACCAAATAAGCCCACAAATGGATAAAAGCAAATACATTTTTTTCATTACATTATAATTCTGCCTTAGAGCCCTTCAGCATTTGTCCAAGACTCCTTTCCAATATCATTTTCATGTGAACTTCTAAAATATGGAAAACAAACCTGGAAAATTGTTTCTTGCCTTTTTATTAGTGATTAGTAAACTGTTTACCACATCAATGCACTGTGCTTCTCAAGTAATAAGAAAAAGGGAAGGTTATTTTCAAAATATTTTAAAGGGGCCACGGGGACGCCAATTCCAGTTATTTACTGTTGTTTCTGGGGTCACTATGATCTACTTCTGACAATCACCAGTGTTACATAGAGTTTGTGTTGCTTCTCAATCGAGAGTGAAGTACACCAGCATGATACATGTCTTCAGGCACGCTGGCCATGTCCTGAACAAGGAACCGATTCCATGATGTCTCGAGGCAAGTGACTTGAAATGACTGTCCCGAGTGTGTTCCTGTAAGACACATGTCACTGGGTTGCCTGTGTGCACAGGAGCCCTCACCACACTGCTTCAGCATAGGCAGGATCGGGGCCATTAGCTTGGCCTGGTATCATGCAGGTTAAATAAGGAGACCTTGCGGGACTGAACCGTTTGATCCTTTGTGTGACCAAAAGCTTCAACTTTAAAGGCTTTGAAGTCTTTGAAACTTGCAGTCATTCACATCCATTAACTCACTCCCTGCATCTTATTCATGCAGCTACAGCTTATGCAGGTAATGAGGATTCGTATACTGGTTGTGATGAGATACATAACAAGAATAATGCAGGAAGACGTAGAGAGGACAATCTGGCAGTTCTTCATTCATCAGGACACAGCTGCTTTCTTTCACTCTCCCCTGGCAGCAGGCTGCAGGCTGGCACTACTGGTATAAAACATAATATGAACTGCAGGACCAGCACTGGAAGCACTGGGCTGAAATGAGACTAAACACCATACATATGTAGCTCCAGTCCTCGAGAGGCCGGGGTTACAGGCAGCGTTCAATTAGCACTCAATTAGCACCTGGAATACACTTCTTATCCTAATGACTTCAATTCACTTCCAGGACACAATCAACCTGGGACATGGTGCAGCTGGTCTCGGAACATCCACTGTTTGAATAAAAAGTCCTACAAGAAGCTAATTGGTATTTGTGGTGTGCCGCTGTGAGGCTTATCAGAGATGCAACCTGTATCCTGGCCATTCTGATTAGGGTGGGAACAGCAGCTCTTGAACACAACCTACTGATGACATTGCGCTCTCTACGGTATTCATTGAGAGCAGTCGTCTGCACAGCCCCGAGCACTTGTCTGATATGCACAGCCTCACCAGCAGAGCGACAAACCCACTATACCCACATCATGCTCAGAGAAGGATGACGTCAGTGTAATAAGCTCACACACCATGAGCCTCAGTGCTATGTCTGTGAATACCTTGAGCAATTCAGCTTGACTGAACTGCCCTGTGAGTGACAGGACTATCTACTCCTAATGCAACATGGCAATAAACAGCAGAAACCAGTGGCACCCCCTAGTGACAACAATTAGCAATTTCACCATCTTATGCCCTACTGATTGCGAGATACAGTGCACTGATGTTGTAAAACTTGCTTTCTAATCACCCTTTATTCCACCCTGCCTTTCAAACTCAAGTCCAAGATCATTATTCTTAAATTAATAAAATGTTATACTTTTCACAGTGCACAACAGATTATGCTAGAATTTCTGTTTTAAGCCAAGCATACTAACATTTTCACTAGAGGGAGTCCTACTGAAAAATAAGTGCATTGCAAGTTGTAGCAGATGTTTTAGTAGTGTCATTTCTAAAAAGTGAAGAAACTGAATCAACAGGTTTATCTGACAGTGTTCTCCATTTGTAATGTTTGTTTGCTCTGTTTACGTACAATGGTAATTCAAAAATAAACCTGAATGATTCACACAATTCAGAACTTTATGTTCAGTTAAAACTGTGCTCCAGATATTTGTTTTTCCTGCAAAAATCACTCCCAGATTTGTGTCAACAGTGGTAGTTTTCCCATTTTCTTACCAACTACAGAAGTTACGTTTTAAGATAATTAAATAAGTCAGGATTAATACAATTATTTTATATTTTATATAAAATGCCAAAATTTAAAATGTCCAATTGTAAGATAATGACTGCTTTACAGTTTTCTTTCCACCATCTTTATTTTGTATCTTCCATCAACATACTATTCACCACTGCCCAGCCTGTCTTCCTTGTGAAAGCACTTCTCAAAGGGGCTGTGTGTGCGGTGTAAGTGGCCCTGCACTCTGTCCCCGTCACGCTCTAGGGCTGTAACAAAAGGGTACAATCTGACCTTCAAAGCTTTGGAACATTTTACTGGAGAAGGTTCAAAAATATTTTATATTTAATTGAATGTCACCTCATTGCAGTCAATTTAAAGAACTGACAAATCTTTCTTTCAGACACTTTTAAGAGCAGGTGCACAGTCATAGTCACATTTGTTACCTAGGAAGCACAAACATTAACATTCCTCAAAATACAGTTCCTTTAACAAGGTCATGAAAATATAAAGGTTTGTGGGGAAATGTGTTATATAGTGTGTTTGCCAACTCCAGTCTGTGTATGTGACTCATATTCATCCATAATACATGTTTCACATGGGGACAAATTATGAGGAGTTACTGCCATATATTAATTAATTTTACTCATATCATGATATATTGCTGCAATGTTTAAAAATATTCTCTCATCTTCAGCTAGTTCAAAGTGTTTATGAACAAATAGGAAGATTTGGTCTAGTGTCATTATTTCTCACTACTATCCGGTTTTGTAGGTCTGTTAACATTCCTACCTACTTATACCCTGAAAACAATACTTAAATAAGTGTTTTAGTTAAATCATTGATGGCTGAGGTGAAAAAAGGCCCTGTGCTCCTCCAGTACCAGGGTTGTCCTCCACTGAATTAGATGGGTAATGTCAGCGCACCAATAGAAACCTCCAACAGGTGCAGAGAAATTAAACATTGTGAAACTACACACAGGGATTAGATGTGTTTTTCCATAGCTGAATGAAAAATGTATAATGGCAAGGGGATAGAAATGGTTATCCTTCAGCAGGGAATGATAACGGTATGATACTTATCTGGAGCATGGTTACAAATAACATTTAATTTAATGAACTTCAGAGTAATTTTCCACTGAAGTTATATGAAGAAAAATTATATATAAACTTAAAATAAAATATATTTACCAAACACCATAAAGCACCAGGTGAGGTAGCAATGATTGTGGCCGCTCTTGGGGTATTGTACATTAAGGCCAGTTCCCCAAAACTTCCATGGGTATCGTATGTGCCCACACAACGATCAGCGCCGTCTACTTTCACAAATATGTCATATGTTCCTCTGCAAAGAAAAGGAATATTGTGTTAAATTTATCAGGCAATAATCCGTCCATATAAAACCACCAAACACCAAAATCCTTTAATCAAGAAATCGCTTCTTTGCCAATCTTATATCATCATGTAAATGAAAATAATAATAATAATAACAGAGGATTTACTTAAAAACGTATTAAATTATAAACCTATTACAATAATTAAATTCCTTCTTGGAAAATTGCAAAAAATTTAAATGTGCGGTAATCCTACCTCTCAATGACATAGAAATTATCTCCATCATCATCTTGATCAATAACATGTTCCCCAGCACTCACTATCCTCTCAAACATGGCATCCAATACCTGGGAAATCTGCTCCTATTGAGTTAGAGCAACAATTATATGTGTAAGTGTACATCTGAATCTGTACATACATACATAAACACACGCACACACACGCATATGGGGACTATAACTGTGGATGTAATAAAAGTCACATGCCTTTACATACATACATATAATATATCATCAGTCTATCATTCCACTGCTGCATGAATACCTCCCAAAGAGGTTTCCACTTCTTTACAGCATTCTCTTTTCCAGATCACACCAGCTACCACTAATACTACCACATGTAGTATTTTCTAGGTATTTTTTCATCTCTTAGGATACATTCTATGGTTTGTTCATCTTTGGTCTGTTCTTCTTGCACGGTATCCAGCGCATTCCCACAGCTTCCGTAACATTCTTGACCAGCTTTCAGAGCCATGAGTGAGCCGTGGTGATATGCATTCATCAAATACTTTTCTCTTCAAGCAAATGTGTAGATTTCCATTCAATAGAGTGCCATTTCTTCTAAATGCACTCCATCCCATCTTCACTCTTATTTAGATTTCTTCCATAAGATTGTATTGAATAAAATGCTTTCCTGTAGTTAACAAAGCTCAGGCACAATGGAAGCTCATTCTCTGCTTCTTTCTAATACTTCTCAGATGACTTCTGAATCCTGCTAGTTCTCTTGGTTGAGTGAAGTCCGGGGTGTCTTGAAGGTGATGTATTAATACCTTTGTAAATACTTTGCATAAGATGGGAAGTAGACTAATGGGCCTATAGTTCTTCAGATCTTCTTGGTCTCCTTTCTTGTGAAGGAGAATGACAGTTTCCATTTATTTGGGATTTGTATAATTCTGAGACACTATGATATATATAGTGGGATTCTGTAACTTTTGTAATTTTCTTTTATCACCAGAAAGAACAAGATCAAAGCAAGCATTACAACTATCGCTCTTACCGGGTCTAAGCTTTTGAAAATAATAATGTCTTTGCATGCCTCCTGCAGTCTTTGCCTTTGTTCATCTGATTTGGGATGAATAATCTAAAAAATGTAATACAACAAAAATAAAATATGAATGCATTGCTTCCTTTTATATGATTAGTAAAAATGTAAATCATTTTAATTTGACATAAACTCAACACTTTGTCACAGTACTTATGACTATTTTAACATTGTTACTCAGGCCTTATTTTCTGTTTCCATTGAATATAATGTTTCCTGGTATACTTTTTAAATACACATTTTATGTGAAATATATGTACATGTTTTTTTCATTATTACAGCAGACAAGCCAGCACTTCGTCCCATTCTCAAAGCAGAAAATTATGGCATAACTACGGCTCTCTTACAGCCTACCCCGATATCATGAACATGTGCCACAGCCGACTGTTAGAGTGCAGTTAGACTACATAACTATAATAGACTATATAAAACTAATGCAAAGCCTTTTTAAACAAAATTAAGCACCAATTAACCCGTCTGAGGAGAATGATGAACAGGTGCAAGACAAGAGTTCAAGCTGTGTACTGAATCAGGTCTGTTATTTATATGACACTCTAGAAAGAAAAGAAAGTGGGAGCATTTTTTAGATGAATCATCATTGGGAACTGCTATAGTGAATGCAGCATTGCCAGAGGTTCTCTCACTTCCCCAGAAATATTTAAACATTTCTACACATTATAGATCAAACGATCGTAGAATAAGACAGAATCTGTCTCTGGCCAGCTGTATTAAGACAGTAAATTGCCTTTACATGCTTCTGTATCCAACGCTGTGTATGTCAGTGCTCAACGGTTTAACCCAGAAACATGCTTTACTGAGAACTGCACTGAATACAGCTGTGCATAACAAAATTTCAATTAATTATTGAAATATTTCTGGGACAAGGCGTTTCTCAGAGAATCACAAGCCTGGGGGCAGTCAGGAATTGCTCTATTTGCTCTGCATGAAGTATTTAATTGCTTCATAGATATTAATCTGTTCACTACAAGTATACACATCTTGAAATATCCACAGCTTCTGTATTACCCTTTTCCCTCCACTTATGCTGAACACAGATGTAAAATATGCCATTAAAAGGAAGCAATATGGGGAAATTATGTAATGGCAACAAATGTACATTGTTCTTTTCTACCGCTATTCGAGGGTGGAGTTCTCACATTCCTCACGGGAACACGGCACTGTGATTGACAGGGCTGACAGCCAATGGACGCTTGATTTGAGTGGATGGTAACAGTCTTGAAATAAATTAAAACGCAATATTTACATTTAAAATACGTTTACATACGCGAGGCATTTACAGAGCATGTTTAAACTACTGTGCAACAAAAGCTTGGGCTTATGTGTTGAGAAGAGATGATCCTGCCGTCTTTCGACTGACTCAAGCAGGGTTATCGAGGAAGTTACTCTGTAGACGGGAGGGGTACCTGATGTGTTATAAAATGGACACCCTCCGCACATGTATCTCGATAAAGCAAAAGCACGACTCTCAGTATACTGACGTTTCGATATTATTATTTTATTTTATTCCGTGTGAACATAACGAAATGTCATCGATCAGGATGCGGTTTACCTGCTGTAACCCTATTGCTGGACAGCCAAAAAACACCGAGGTGAAAGGAAGTTCAGTTTTTAACGATACAGCAGGATAACGTGCACGGTGCACCCCCCCACGTAACATGAGCCCAAGCTACCCCAACCCCCCCAACACACACACACACACACTTTCATAATGAAGTCAAATGAATACTAACAGTATACTGTACACACGCGTACGTAGATACAATTAAAAACTGTTATTGACAGGGAGGCGGGCACATCCCTAACCGAGGTCTGCTATTGGATAATGGAGCTCCACGGACTGCCACCTTTGTTTGGGAATTGTTTTTGAACTTCATTTACGTACTTCTGCAGAGTTACGTTGTAACATTAAAACAACACGTATATAATGTTGTAAAAAAACAATAATAATATATAATAATCATCATGTGTCTGTCGTGTCTGCCGCAGAAAAGCAGCGCACAGCTCCACACGCTGAGGAAGCGGCCCCGTACTGCGCTACAACTCGCTGCACTGCAGGAACGCGTGTGCAACAGGTGTCAAATTGTGTCTCGCCACTGTGGCCATGAATCACACTGTACAGCTTGGATGCTAAAATGATTACAACCAATTTGCTTCCAGTCAGCTTTATTAAAGTAATTTACACATGGAAACAGGCTTGTGATCCTACCAAACGAGCACAATGGCTCGAACAGACTTCCCACATTATACAGAGCCAGGTTTTTGCTGTGCTACTTATGAAAAAGGTTATATTTTACAGGAGTTATGAAAAACTTTGCACGGCAAGCTTGCATGCCACATTACAGTATCTATAAGAGATATAAATACTGGAACATTACAATTTTAGTCATAGAAGACTGAAATGTCTCATTAAAATTTCCAACCCTATGCTTATCAGCTTAATGAATAATGAATAGGCCAACAACAGCAAAGCCTTTGCATGAATGTAATAGGATGCTTTGTTGTGTTAATTTTATTTTAGTACTTGGATTTTACCCTGGGCTCTGTGTCCTCTTCATCGTCATCAGGGTTAAAAGCTTCAGCACAGACTGCAATACAAACAATGGACAGAAAATGATCTAAAGTGTGTTTTTCAAATATTTAAGATTTGTGTAGAACAACTGTAAACACAATACAAATACAGTCCACTATGAATTATGAAAAACATTGACAGCAGGTGGTCAATTAAACAGTTTTCACAATCATTGGACTACAAGTGCAATCTCCGTCATCATCACAGTTCTCTCTAGATTGATTCATAATTCAACTAACTCTGAAAATATATACTGTAATTGTTAATTAAATATGGTTTAATGAACAATAAACTAAATTAATCACAGAATAAATGTTTCATACAAAGGGCATGAATACATTGTAACTACAGTTGTATAAATTAAATACATTTTAAAAACCAATTCCTATCAGTGTTTTTATATACTACAAATTTATAATCAGAAATTAATTATTAATTTATAGTGCTGAGTTTGTTTCCGGACTGTATCATACTTTTTCTGTGTTTGGAATAGCCTACAGAAATATAATATGGATGTTCCTAAGAACCAACCAAAACCAAGAATGAAGAAATTAATGAAAATATAAACACAATACACAATTTATAAGAATGATACACTTCTCCTAGCATTTAAAAAGCATTACAGGTAGTTATGATATCAACATAAATCTCTGAATCTTCTAAAACTGCAGAATCCCACAACAAAATTAAAATACACTCACCTGAAGCTCTTCTTACAAATCTGTTAATTACTGGGGCTGAAATAAAAACATTGCTATCAGTTTTGGGGAAATAAAAGGTCATAATCTACATAAAATACAAGAATGGTATCATGGGAAATGTCTAAGGGTAAATGCAGCAGGTCACCAAGCGCAGAAAGACAAAGACTTGGAAACTTATTTTTCTGTAGAACTTCCAGAGAAAATACAATATACATGAATAAATTAAATGCACTGTAGTTGGGATAAAAGATAATTGTGTACCCGTGTGTGGCATTGTATTAGGAGGTCATGTCCACAAAATCATGTGGGAAAGACGAGCGGCAATCTTAACACCGTTCAGTGCCACCTGGCCACTTGAGAGCTACCAATTCCTTTGTATGGTTAGCAAATGAATAATGAATTAATCAACTGCTCTGCCCCAGATGTCCCTGCAGCTTCCCCAGTTATAGTAATTTAATTCACAATTAATACAAATCAACAAATTGTGCTTTGACTAATTAGAAAAATACAAATTAATTCTAAATGATAGAATTCTACACATGTGGAGTCCAAAACATGGCAACCAAACAGCATTTAATTGAGCTAATGCAGGCAACACTATAAACCTGGTAATCTGTACACCAATGGGTATATAAATGTATTTACTTTAGACCACACTCGAAAGTCAGCAATAGACTGACAATTAATGTGCTGCTTGCGAATTGCATTAATTTTATTACCTTTGTAATATACATGTTACAGCATTGATGTTATCAATTCTATATTCAGTGCTGTTTTTAATTTTTAACTTTTGTAGATAAATGATGTGTTCCTATTCATATAAAACCATTTAAATTCACACATGCTAATAAATAATATTGAAATAGACTTATTACAGCTGCCATAGAAATCAGGTTGCATAAAACTCAGGGCCCTTGTGATGACTTTCCAACCTCACAGCTTGGGCTTGCGTGTACTATGCTTGGTGCTTTTGGGGTTGTAGCATGCCATTTGTAGGGGATGAAATCCTGATTCTGAGTATAAATTGTGGTAAAACACACTGAAAAAATGTCTTGGTAAGTACTCCTTCAACGCAAGTTGCATTCAGTATTTTCTTGGTCTATTGGTACCACTTAGGGGGGCAAATTCTCAGCAGTTAATGGTCTATGTCACCAGTGCAATTTTTGATAGGATAAACACTATACAGTCGCAACTGTCAAACATCAATCAAATTGGTCCTGAGTAAAGATCTGAAACCTGAAAGTTATTACACATTTCATATCAAATTAAAAAGTATGCCTAATCTGTTTGCAATAAGAAAAAAATAAATGTTATGCTGTTGTTGGATTGTATGGTTACTTCTAATAATGTACAGCACATTACTGATTGCACACAGCAAAAGGTGCTTAAATTCCAATACACTTGTGCTGCTGGGAACGTGGAAGGTTTGTTTATTTGTATACCAACATGGACACGAGTGTAATAGTTTTTTTTTTCATCATTGAATCACTGCAATTTTGCAGTCTGGCCAGTATAGAATATCCACACACAGTTAAGTAAACCTTAGGGGGGTGGGGGGGAAAATCATGTGGCTTTTTAAAAATTTTACCCAAAGTCCCAAAAACTGTTGTACATAAATCTAAGATTCATCACTATTTTAACAGACATCAAAGTCACCCAGATTACAAATGAGAGGGGGGCATGCTACTAACTAATCGACCCAGGGATTTCATCCAGCCATTTCCTGAAGGATCCCAGGCTGTTTCAGTGACAGGGCTCAGTAACTTGTTCCAGACTCCCACAACCCTGTGTGTAAAGAAGTGCTTCCTGTTTTCAGTCATAAAAATAAGCACTTCCTCTTAATTGCCATTTCTTGTGTCCCGTGTATCACTATTGTTCATAAACAAGTAATTTGTGTTGACCGTTTCAGGATCCTGAATATTTCTATCAATTCATCTCTTGCCTGTTCTGGACTACAGAGAATCAGTTCCTGTAAAGCGTTTGTGCAGAAACATCCTTTAATGACGGGAATCAACTGATTCCAGAGCAGCAATTACTTTTTTTGTTAACCTCTCTTGCCTTTCTTTTATTGCTTCCCCACATTTTCAAGAGGACACAATGATGCTTTCTAATCCTTCACCCTTCAGAGCACAGCTTGACATATATATCACATATAGAGGCCTGGTAAACTGGGATAATATGTTTTTCTCAAGACTGATCTATTTTGAGATATATCTCACAAATTGTTATTGTAGAGAATCAAAATCTCTAAACCTAGGTAGACTGTGCAGAGTCCTCATCTTATTAGACATTCTTCAATCTGATAACTAGATAACTTTTATTTAGGTAATACTGATGAATCACAGATACATTATATATACAGTATGTAGTTTAAACTGCTGTTTAAAGACAGACGTGTTGTTGGTTCTTTAAGGTCTGTGTACTTTATTTTGTGTGGATATCCTATACTTATCAGACATCAGAAACATTTAACAGGAAAACCATTAAACCAATGTACACTTCATGTTATAAACAATTCATCCACATTTAATGTCTGTAGCAGTATACAATTATTGGAATTTCTGGAAGACTTCACCGAACATAATTTCTATAGCAGTACCTGAGACTTGACCAATCACAATAATTAACCTCTCTAGAAGTAAACACATTTTCCCACAATCATAATAAAAGTCCATTTCCTCAAACAGTGTCAATCTGGTTTTACTGAAGGTAGATTCATTTTACAGCTGATGAGTACCATCTAAGCTACCATTTAGCCAATACATAACAGACATACATAAGTATGTTTAAACAACCTTTTAGGCCTGGATCAAGTCAAAATGTTGACCTACCTGCAAATAACAAATGACTTGTGGTTTAATGTATTGTAAAAAAAAAAAAAAAAAAAAAAAAAGCCACTTTCTTCCTATCAATTAAAATGAAAACATGACAGCATACAAGCAGACCTGAATCAAGTAGATTTGATCAAGGCCTTAGTAGGCATTTGCCCCCCAAACCGGCAGCTACCATAAATTAAAGTCCTGGCCTGGGCTCACCGACTAAGGAGCACTGCTAACACAACAGCTTAGACCATGTGTCTGCGTGGATATTGACCAAGCCACTATATCATTAGTTATATTACTCAGAGGAGAAGAAGATGAAGAAGATGAAGGAGGAGCAGCAGGTTTTAAAGCAGCCAATCCACCGTGCACTTGCCGCACTTGTCTTTAGATGGAGAGTAAGCGGACAGATGCAGCAAGCGAGGGCCTGCAGTGTAAGAGGAGACCTGTGCCTGTTCTGGTGAATCGCCCATTTAAAACCACGTCCCAAGCATTTCTAAACGTAACGGGTTTATATATATATATATATATATATATATATATATATATATATATATATTGTCCAACGAGTCCATTCTCATTGGTTGACATTTCCATTTAATAACATACCTCTATCTGTTTTAGAAAATAAATGTATAAATCAATTATTTCATGCTTCACTGGACAGAACAAAAAGTGTGATATTCTGTTAGCTGCTTGTCGGGCGGTATTTCGTGGTTGTGTTTACCCGCCCCCTGTTTGCAGGAATCGTTAGTATGTGGAGGCACGTTCAGACTGCAGGGGTCTTACCGGAGATGCCCGTCTTCCGTCATTGCAAAATACACACACGACAGCAACAATGTCGGTTACCTACGAATTCCTCGTCGTCCTCCTCGCCATCCTCTCCGTTTTCCGAGTCGGTCTGCATGGGCTCCTCGGCGAAGTTGACTCCCTTCCGAGATCTGTACGCCGAGTTCTGCTCATGGCCGTCCGCCTCCCCGGTGCTCTGGCTTTCCCTCAGCTGGGTGAAGTACTGCAGGGCGAAGTCCAGCAGATCCCCGGGCCGGTTCCTCAGCACCTCTACCGTAAAGCTCTGCAACAGCTCCGTCAGCCCTGCAGGGATTTCTATACTCATTCCTATGATCAGCCTTTGGAGAAATACGTGCAAAATCAGATCAGCGGAATCAAAACAATACTGGAGATCACAGCACCTAATAATAAATATCTGGGAATATGAAAAGAAAAAATGCAATGCAAAATATGCAGCGTTGCCAGTTGTGTTATGAAAGCCTAGGACACCCCACGCCGAGCCCTCTCTCTCTCTCTCTCTCTCTCTCTCTCTTTCTCTCCTGGATGGAAATGGCAGAAGCCGCAGCATCCCTCGCGCGGCCCGCACATGTGACCCGGCACCATGGCAACCGCCCCTGCGCGCTGCCGCGAGGAGAGCGGTGGCTCGGTGTTTGAAAGTGCGTTTATTTCACAAATCATTTCAACAGTTTTAATTAAGTCTAATTGTGCCGTCTGTGTCACGGCCGACAGCGCGAAACCCGGGCATTTCCTCCAGGAGTGACACTGATATCGACTGGAAACTTCAGGTTTCTACACACTGTCCAGATACCTTTGAGAGCAGATGCATCAGCTGTCCCAACCCAACAGCACACTGTGTGCATCGTGTTACATGTGTAGCTACTAAATAAAACAAAAACACCCTAAGCAATTTTCCTAAAATCTTTAAAAAAACAACAACAACAGGTGAACTTTTACTTACCTGTTTTCTTCTCACGGTTTAACTGCACAGCTACTTTTAATTACGTGTTAGGATAATTGTAATTAAGCTATGCAAATAAGATGTAATTCAGTTATTTGGTTAATGGTTACAATAATGTCCTGCTGCAAAGGAAAACAACATATCTGTGGTGGTGGCAGAAATGTGTGTTACATTTGTTACGATTGCATTTGTTGCAGACTCAAAGTCCAGTCAGATCTCAGGTATCAAACAGGAAGTGGTTTTATATCTATTTAACGCTTGGTCTTTAACCAAGTCCTAATGACCTTTTTCTGCTTTCTGAGTGACCCACATATTTAAATACAATGCTGTCAATACAAATACAATATTACATGTACCATGTATGTTTTTAAAAGCCCCAAAAAGCTTTACAGTGTTCTTTCATTTTTACTCTCTGGGATTAACTGATTTTTGTTCACATATTTTAGTAACTTTAACATTTTCAAACACACTTTTCAAAATGTGTTGTAGACCATCAGCATTGTCTGGTTTCCAATACTTACCTGTGCAAATGAATGAACTATTTTTGTATTAAAACTTGTTGAAATGTTCAATTTAATCTATTTTGAAGTTAGGGATGGAAGGAGTAGAGCACACAGGGCCCTGTCCTATTTCCTGGGAAGAGCCACCTTAATGGATCTAAAAGCAGTAATTGAAGTTAGTCAAAACTAGGTTGAGTGATGTACTGCCAATCTGTGAATTAAAATTAAATAACTGTACCCTGCTCTGTACATAACACTGTTTGAATGGATCTAATGGAGCTTGTGTTTCACTCTACAGTCCCTATAGTTGCTAGCCACTGGGAGGCCAATGACGACATTTAAAGAGCTACAGAGTTCAGTGGCTGAGATGGGAGACTCAACATGACTCAACAATATCCAGAACCCTCAACAAAACCAGCCTTTATGGCAGGGTGGCAAGAAGGAAGCCACTGGCAAAAATCTCAAATCCTGCATGAAGTTTGCAACAAAGCACCTGAGTAAGCCTGAAAAGATGACGAGATCAAATTGGAAATCTGTGGTCTAAATGCCAAGTGTTGCATTTGGCACAGACCCAACACAGCACATCTCTCAGTCAACACCATCCCTACAGTCAAGCCTGGAGGTAGCAGTATCATGCTATGGGGATGCTTCTCCTCAGTAGGGACTGGGAAGCTTGTAAGGATTGAAAATAAAATGGATGGAGCAAAGTACCGACAAATACTAAAGACTTAAAACTGGGGGGGAAATTCAGTTCAGCAGAACAATGATCCAAAGCACAAGGCCAAAGCTACACTGGAGTAGTTCAAGAATAATAGAGTGAATGTCAATGAGTGGCCAGTCAAAGTACTGACTTAAATCCCATGAAGAATCTGTGGAAAGACTTGGAAACTACTATCCTTAAGCAATCCCCAAGCAACTTCAGAGAGCTCTGCCAAGAAGAATGGTCAAAAATTGCACCAAGCCAGTGTGCAATAAATTTGGTAGAGAATTACCCAAAAAGACTTGCAGCTGTCAAAGGTGCTTCCACCAAATATCGAGTTGACAGGTCTGAAATGCAATCAACATATTTCATTTTTTTCTCTTTAGTTCTTCGTGACATTTACTGTAACTTACCCTACCCTTAAAAGTATTTTATTTGAGCATTAATAAAATAATCAGTTAAAAAATGTTTGTGTAATTTTGCAAAATGGGACACCATAGGAAGGGTCTAACCTTACTTTTGTAAGGGACTGTATATATGTGTGAGATATATATATACACACATATTAAACTCAAATGGCCTCCCTCCTTGAGACAGAGAAAAAAATGAGATGAAAAAAACTATAGTCAAGTGAAGCTACTATGGGTGAAAAGAGAGATTGCAGACTGAAAAGGTTATCACACAGAAAACTGAAAAGGAGAGGATTTTTCTGATCTCTGTTCCCAACCATGATAGTTTAATCCACATTAACAAAGCTCTGATGTACATTGCTGGCCTCAATCTCAGAAGGCTCAGACATATGCTTTAATTTCAGTTGTGTGAGCTTTTAGGAATTATGAATATTTAATTAGATAAAATAGGCCTAACATAACCTTGCAATGATCATGTTTTTAGGTGGCACGGACAATGTTATTTCTTAGGTGATATGTCAAATAGGGATGGCTGGGTACAGCACAACAGCAGTTCACAAAACAATATGGGTTATCTGAAAGCAAAACAATGACCATCAGTAATAAAAAGGATCTGGCTGGAACACAACAAGAGGAGCAAACAGTGAGTGACGGCATGATCGGTTACCTCAGGATGCTGATATGATATGATGTGTTTCAAAGTGTTTCTTCAGACCCGTAATCAGTATTCACTCCATTCAGAACAGCATTTTGTTTTTAAAAGTGTGACGCTCCAGCCCAGCTAATCTAACCATTACAAAGTGATTGATGCATACCATATAAATCACAACTGAAGATCATAGGCACTGTACACAGAGTGCATTGAAATAACAAAAATGTGTAGCTTTTCACTTCAGCAGAGCTTACATCCGGATAATTAGTAACACATATTATACTGTGATATGAGCTACTGGGAAATCATTCCACACACACACACACACAGAGTAATATAAAACTGCTTATGCCTTTATTCCTTAACACAAAATTGATTGCAAAACATTATTCATGCTCTAAAAAAGTGCTAACATTTAGGGTTTAAAAAACATCCAAAATGCATTTTCATAAAGAAATTTCAAGCAAAAATATCTACTATGATATTTACGTTCAGTTAATTGCCAATACGCAACACCAAACAAGACTAAAACTTTAAACACCCAGTGCTGGACATGCTTTTTGCAAGTGTATGTCCTATTCTTAAATAGTAATTTGTAATGTAATTGTGTTAGTATAATATGCATTAGCTTTTACAATGTTGGCTGATTTGTGAGATTGATCCAGACTAATCTTTGGTAAATGCTAGGAATTATTAGCATTTTACATTTTGTAAGCATCTGCAAGCACCACATAGAACAATCAAACATTTAAGGTATGGTAGAACTGTGTGATCCATATATTTCTTATATGCCAAAATTGGTACTTGTTCCCTTTTTGTATATTTAAAATATATGGGATATATATTGTTGATGACATTTGCTAACTTTCAAGCAAATCCCTCCATTGGTTCCAAATAAGATTTTTTTTCAGACATTCATTGTGCTATGTTCCTGATTAATGCCTACATAGCATTGGGATAGCTGGTTTAAGCATTTTCAAACAGAAGTAGTTTAGAAGGCACTTCAGTGAATTTCATGGTGAGCATCTTGGATTACAGAGAAACCTTTCATGTTTAAATTCAGTTGTTCGATCCACGGGCACTTCTGAATATAAAACTGCATATTAAAATCACAGTACACATGATGCAAATTAATCTCACATTACCTACACGATATACCAAACATGGTCCTAACAAATGATTGATGAAACACATAAAATAAAATAAAATTCCCTGAAAGCTAAGGGATGAAGGGAGTGAAATTCTAGTGAAAATAATGAAAACGTTTCAGCTCAAAAACAAAATCATCTGCATCACTGACAACAACAAACATACAGGTTTTTTACTGCTTCAGTCAGTATGACAACATTGTGGAGGATATTGATTTGTTAAAAATAGATCTAAAGCTTTCTGTACATATAAAAATTCTGTAGATAAAAATAGGAGCAATGCAATGTTATTATAATATCTGTACTACACTACCTCATTAGTCTATTAAATTAACTCACATTTTGAAACAATCCTTCTTATATTCATACACAAGCAGTGGATGCAAATTTCAGCAAGGTGAGTAAAAAGCTGCAACCGTGATTAATAACCGAATGTTGTTCCTTTTCACCATCTGAAACTTGTCACCGTACGACCTTTTCCAATGCATCCACCCTCAATTAAGACATATATATATATATATATATATATATATAAAAAAGAAACATCCTAAACGAAGTCAACATTTAGTCAAATGGTTTCAATTTTTACGTGATCTAAAAATATGTATATGTTGTAAAAAATGCATTCTTCAATAAGTTAACTTAAGAAAATGTAAACTACCGTTTTTCTCATGATGTTTTGGTCGTATAGTCCACAAAATACATTTCTCTGCAGTTCTGGTTTTGGAAGAGAAATTGGCACTAATGCAAATTACTCAATTCACAGCTATATCTTATAGGGTGTGTTTTTACATGTCTTCCTGTTAGTTTAGGAAATAACTACTCTTAATATTGCAAAGATTCAAGCATTTGTTTCATTCTTTTATGTGTGTCTTGATATGGCTTTTCCTGGGGATTTACCTTAGATTACAGACAGCTCCACCTTGACTGCCTGAAATCTAGTGCATTTAAAAGCTGAATTTAAGCACAAGTAAGAGTTTTACCCTTTCTTTATACAAGCCTGAGAGTTTTACCTTGGCATGATATACACGTGATACTTTATCAAGTCATAACTGCAGGGGGGCTGATGTTACTTTAAATGCAGGAGACACAAGTAACAGACAGAGCACAGCCAGGAGGAAGTTAGGCCGAGCGCTTCTCCACCCCCTGCTTGATGCCCAGGACAAGATGCAGAAACCAGTTAAACTGCACAGTCCAGCCCTTGTCCCGGCAGATTTCAATCTGATCCAGAAAATGCTTCTGTGCTTCCTCATCTGTCTTTCCTACGGTCAGCGCCTCCCGGATGTACTCAATGTCCTCTTTACTGGTGAGCTGTGGCATGCCTGTCATCAGCATCATGGAGAAGAGGATGATAAGGAGGTTGGTGTGATGCCGCAAGGCCAGGTACGCTTTGACACAGATCTCCTGATGGCAGACAGGGGAATAGGCAAGAACAGGCTGATTGGTTAGATATTTTGGCAGATCCACATATTTTCTGTTACAACACTGAAACATAGTTCACAACATTACAAGTTTTTTGAGCCCATGGGTACCTCACTCACAGGTGTATAAATCAGCATAGCTACAGGCCACTCTTGCAGGTGTGCTGTACCTGTATCCTGTATCTGCTGTTGGATGAATTATGAGCTGGGCTGTTAAAGAAAATGCACCAAGTCACTGTAAAACAAACTGCAGATATTTGTAATGCAGCGGAATCTTTGTACCTGGAATTTCTGGAAATGGGGGCTGGTTTTCTTGCCAGATGTTCCCATGACGTAAAGGAAATCTGGCGTTAACACAAAAGGGACCCTTTCCTTGTTTATGCCAAGGAAGCTCTTGTAATTTCCAAGAATGTGTCCGAAATCGATGTGGAACAGGTTCCCTACAAAGATTGAAAAAACAAAACAAAAAACACACACGTAAAGTTCTATCCTACAAAACACCTACTTAGCAATGTGTTAGTCAAATGGTCTCCATCAGTTAAGGCATAATAGTAAGTCCAAGAGACCCTAAATATCCTAGAATAAGTAGGCTTGTTTAGTTCCAATGCTGATTTTGTGCAGCCTCTACCTGCCTTTGAAGCTGGAATTGGTATTGTTAATACTTCTCAGTAAAATTATGCAATGCATCATATTTATTCACAACTGCTAAGAGGACGCTCTTTACACTTCAATCAGGTGACAAAGAGAAATCCACCAGTTAGAGTCATTGACTAGAGCTGAATCTGAGAAGATATAATTGATAAATGAGTAGTTCTATATCTATCTATCTATGATAATGCACATACCCGACTCTGTAATCATAATATTGTCATTGTGCCTGTCTCCAATCCCCAGAACATAGGTGGCAACACAGTAGCCGGCACAGGAGTAGACAAACCTCTCCACGGCTACCTGAAACTAGAAGAGGAAAAGAGCTTTTACAACAGTCATGTCTTTCAGGTCTCTATCCAAGACAGCATGCCACAGGCCCACCCACCCTGAGTGGCATGTGCAGTGTCAACACAGGTGACAGGAATTGTACCTTGTCCTCAAGACATCTGTCTCGCAGCCACTGGTTCAGAACTTCATCTTTAAATGCTCCAGTATTGCCAACTGTGCTCTGCTGAATATTAGCGATGGTTGTGGCATCTTTCACTATTTCAATCATCCCTATGGTTGTAGAAATAGAAGTGAAGAAATTATTTAGATAACATGGTTTTCTAGTTTGAAAAGTTCTAGTTCTAGGGTATCAGTAGCAGCAGTACCTTACCCATAAACAACTTCCCCACTCCATGCACAGTTTCTTCTTCGCAGTTTATATATATTTGAACAATTACATATTACATGCAACTCTTACAGGTAAGACCTACCTATCTTATTTCCGGTAGAAATGCAACCATATGGTAACAAAGACAGGTCCAAAGATTCTGCTTCCCAAATCGACTCCATTATCAGAAGAATCTAAAAACACAACAAAGCAGTATAAGTCTATACTTTGAAGGCAGATATGTTTTAGAATTTGATTTAAAGTATTTTATATTATGATTAAAACTACTTGTATGCATTTAAATAAATATTTCTGAAGGAATTAATTGAGAAGTTTATATTAACACTCTGTTTAATGTCAACAACTGAAATACCTGTAAGATAAGCATGTCCTGTCGGAGGTCATCCCCATCTTTGAAGATGATTCCGATGCTGTCGCTGGACAGGGTGGTGGGGTCGGCTCGCTTGAACTGTAGCCACAGTGGTTTCTTCTTGGAAGCCATCACTTTACACTGCTCGATCTGAAAGAGTCCCAGTGTTAGCGCAGACAGCACAGCTAATCACATGACTCAAGGGATATTGAACAAGGGGCTGCAATTACCACAAGAGCTCCGGCTCGCAGTCCAGGGTCATACGGAACTTTGAAGCTCTCTGGAAGACCCGACGACTGCAAATTTTCAAGCTTCTGACGCAGCTGAAAAACAACTAAAATTTTGTTTGGATGAGAACAAGAGTAATTGAGTCATCCAACACAGTACGATAGGATGTACTAAGAGTCTTCTGCTACTTTGAGGGCTCTTCATTTGAGTAAAAATGTTCAGTTCAGCACATACCTTGCACTGAGACGTCATATTTGTCAGCAGACATCGTTTTTATTTCCTTGGTGACTTTCTGGAGGGCCTCTGTGATTTCCACCTGCTTCTTGAAGTCCTGCAGCATGGACTCCCCGCACCCCCGCAGGTAGGCCTCCAGGATCACAGCATATCTCTGCTGGTAGTGCATAGACTGAGCGATCTCGCTGCGCAGGAACCAGAACAGGAAGTGCCCGATTCTCTTGCTCTGTTTGACACACAAGCACAGCAGGATGTGTAACACAAAGAAAGCATGTAATACATACAACTGACAGACAGACGGATCGATAAGCAAGTACATAATTCAATCTTAGCCATGTAATTGTTAAGATTGTGATTACTCACCCTCAGAGCACGCTTGAGTAAGAATCGAGCCAAGGCACTGTCATGATACGGTTCAAACTTCACAGCCTGAAAACAACATTGGAAGAAGGAAAAACACAGACACAAAGAAAAACAAAACAAAATCATTACATGGTAAATCATTACATATTTGCAGTTCTTCTTTTCCTCATAAATACGATCAACTTTATTTATTAACATAAAAAGTAAATATTTATATAAAAACTAAAGAATGTAGAATGCCAAGATGTTGCCTGATGCAACAAAACTAAACAGTCTAAATGGGTTTGTGGTTTGCTTTTGCCTGAAGTAACTGCTGTTGGCAGCTAACCTCTGTGATTCACAGGAATTACATTTATGCCAAATACACGCTTGCTGCCTGTGACATCACCATGTTAGATGTGCAGAGACTGGAATTGATGGCTGCAGGGAGGTGAATATTGGGTACTGACTATAAGGATATTTTGAATTACATTCCTGCTTTATCCTCAATATTCAGGCAATTTCCATTACTTACTCCCCACCTTGACATTCCCTTCTATAGCTCCTTATATCTTCTGTGCTTATTCTTGCACTTCAAATCGCCTTTACTATAACTGATTCTCGACTACTAATCCTGCCTGCTCTGACCCCCACTGTGCTCAGCTTTTATGTAACTATGACCACATTTCTGCTTGATTTGAACTTTTGCCTTAACAGAATCCTGCACTGTGTCCTCTACTTCATTAGAGTTTACATTAATTATGGCTTATGTTGTATGCATTTATGTTTTGCATTTCTTGTAAAATGTGTTTTGAAATGTGTATATTTTGTTTCAACTGTAAATGGCCATTGGTAAGGGCTGATAATAAATAATTAGATTATTATGATGATAATAATAAATTAGTCCCTAATCAGTCCTCTGCCATGTCAGGCCCCATCAACACTGTACCCCCCTCCCACCTCAGTCAAGTCCACAGCCCATTACATAAGTGTCGCTAATGTTAAGAAATGCATAGACAACACTGTAACCTATTAAGAAGAGCAATGTTAAAATATGATACTGGGTTACAAAACTGTGACATTAATTTTTTGATCGTGTATTGAAGAGTGGGGGGCAGATGGAATATTGAAGAGCCGGGGGGGGGCTCGTGGACATGGGGAGTACAGGCAAATTCTTCACAGGATGTGGGTGTCTGACTGAATCGAACATGGGTCCCAGGAGCTGTGAGGCAGCATAACATGAGAGCTGATTTAAATGTGTATACAGCGGAAAACAATGAATCCCTGGTTTCACATTCATGTGATGGAAAAATGGCTTAAGCCACATGCAAATATTAACAAGAGCTGCAAACTGAAATGAAAGTGTTGTACCTGCACGAGCTGGAGGAGGTAACGCAGCACGTCATCATCTCCCAGGGTCTCCAGCTTCCTCACAGCCATCGTACGGACATTCGCATCCGAGAAGTTGCAGTCCAGCAGCTGCATGGCCAGGCCCACGTCCAGAGCACTGCGATCCCATGTATCAGATTTCTCTAGCAGCTGATGTGTGGCCAACACTGCTTCATGTTTCCCCCATTTCACAGAGCTCAGAAATTTGGGGTAGGCTTTAGGGAATCTCATGCACTCTTGCTTGAAGTGCCACAGCAGTTCCTTGTCCTCTGGGCTCAGTGGGTGCAGGGGGTCAGTTCTGACGATCTGCTCAAACTGCTTGCGCAGGTGATTCGGCATCTCCCGCTTCCCCCTTTCCCCTTCCACCTCCACAGAATCCCGACTTTTTGGAAGAGCGATGGGGTAACAATACTTATCCAATAGTATGGCTATGGCCAGAGAGTTGTCTTTGTCAGGGTTGGTGGCAGAGGTGAGCTTGTCTGCATTGACACTGCTGTGATCTTCGCTCTTCTCCGGCATCTTCCACATGTGCAGGATGTACTCGCCTTGCCTCAGGAGTGACCGGTGGTCTACCAGCATGAGGTTGACGTAATACAGTAAGCGGTTCTTGCATTTGGAATCGTGGTTGACGCTTTCCTGATAACTCGTCTTGGCCGTCTGAGTTTGAGCCTTCCCACAGTACACCTGCAAGCTTAGCCGAGCGCCTTTGGGCAGGTCTTTAATCTTGATGTTAAACTCCAGCCATGCGTTCCAAAGCACCTCCTCGGTGAATGGCTTCGAGGAGGTCCTCTCCTGTGCCAGCAGCTGCTGTCCATGGAAAATAGTGGCCTCCACAAAAACAATCAATTCAGAGTTTCGAGGCAGGGCAGGAATGTCTATGCCGAGAACCTTGACACGAAATTTTCTGTTGCAGTCCCACATGGAAATAGTGAACACTTTCTCATGGTCTTTTTCATCAATGGTCAGTTGTTCATGGGAGCCAGCAACACCTGTGCGATCGTCAACGAGCGACCAGTCTTCCAGCTGAACCACATCCTGGTCAGGGTTTGGCGCAGACTCCAGAACCAGGTGGATCTCTTCAGAATTTTTCAGGCACTGTCTCACCCAGTAAAAATTCTTAATGGCATGGTTACCAAAAATGTACTCTTCCCGACCGCAGACTCTCAGAACAAAATCCACTTCACTGACCTCCTCTGGAATGCCAAGTAATGCCCGTTTCTTGGCAATCTTGGTGAAGAAAGTCTGAAGAATCTGTTGAGGAGTGTCATCAATGGACACCTTTATGGTCTGACTTGCAGAATGTCTGTGTATGACAACTAAAATATGATTATTGCTGATCTTACTCAGTAGGTATTCTGGAAGAGGCTTTGATGTTATCCAGGGGTCCATGGAATAAAGGTTGGGGTCCCGGTCTGTTAGTTCAATAATCCTTGGCGTCAATAACTTTCTCCTAGTGAATTCCAGTTCATCGTCATGCACGTTGCTCACATCTGTGACATCATAACCAATCAGATAATTCAAGTAATTTTGATACTGCTTTGATTCTTCTGTTGGTTGCGGTCTGGAAGCCAAATGGATTCTTCCTAGATCTTTCTTCAGTGCTCTCCAGTAGCGTATGCAGTCCAGTGTCTGAAATACCTGGTGTTTGTCATATATCTCATACCAGTGTCCCTTCTTCTGATAAAGCAGAATGCACTGGTCAGGAGTATAAGTCTGATAAAACTCCGGACACAGGTTTGCTGAAACTGCTTTCATCCACACTTGAGTTTTAACCTGGTCGACTGTACAGTTCCCTGCAATGTCAAGAATTAGGCTTTCTGGTACTTTATTGCATTTGTTGGATGTGGGCAATATAAATTCAATGGCTATTTGATCCATTGCAACTAAAGCATTTGAGGTAAAAGCTTTCATCTTCCTCCTCCTTCTCTTGTTCTCCTCTCTAAAAACTACAGGTTGTTTATCATCTTCGTGGTGTTCCATAACCGGTGATACCTGAGAAAAGGTAACAAACCGATCAGTGCAAAACCAAAAACACAGCAGCAAAAAATTCTTAATCAATGACACCAGCCTTTCACTCATTAACAATACATATCTAACCTCAGAGATTACTTCAGTACAATAAAAAAATGCTTTGGTACCATGAGAGAAATGTTTTACGATATAGGCCATTACATTGTTTTATGTAACTAAAAAATGTATGGGCAAAATTGGTAAAGCATATTCCTTATATCCTTGTACCTCCACACGATGTATATAACCATGTGTTTATCTTCAAAATATTGACCAAGAAGCCAAAACAAAATTCTGTCAGCAAATTCAAAAAATCACTTTTGAAAGACATACAATCCCCCTTCTAATGTGATAAAATGCACCAATGATTGATTAAAATAAAATAAAATGAAATAATACAATAATAATAATAATAATAATAATAATAATAATAATAATAATAATAATAATAATAATAATAAAACTTATAATAAAAATATAAAATACAATTGTAAGCAAATCTGTCAGCAGAAAGGTATTTTAAGGATCCTCACAGTCTACAAAGGAACTCCTAAAGTCCAGAATGGGTGCTTTAATCTTAGTGCTAATTTCTAACAAGGGGTTTACTGACACACATTTTATGGTCTCGTGGCATAAACAATGGCGTGTTGTTCTCGAGTCGGATACACCGGAGTTATGAACAAGGTATTTGCATTTTATTTTTACAGTGAAGTGGAATAAACTAAACAGGTCCCCACACAAACATCTATGTTGTTATTATAGCTACTAACAATATCATATATAATCCATATAGATACAATAATTATAGTAAAGCAAGACCTCTGATATGGACCTTGTTCACTTACACGTGAATATCTCCTTATTGTATCTTGAAGACATACTTTTAACTCTATCTAGATAGACAGTTAGTTAGACAAATACAAAGTTCAAGAAAGTGCACTAGGAATAAAAACTCATCTTAAATGCATATAAATACTGAGTTTAGAATTAATCCAGAGAAGAAATTTTGAAGTTCATGGTTGATACTTTTTTTAGACAGAATCCAAACAATGGGCAACCAATTCAGGAAAACCTATATAGGTGTCCGAGAGAACCGTGACATCACCACCACAGAGAGGGGTGACACAGAGGAGCAGACCCCTGTTCAGACCCCCTTTCCTCCCTTGAGCGTTGATGGACAGCTGTGATCGGCATCAAAGCTCCAAGTCTGAACCCAGGCGGCAGTCATGTCTGGGCGTGGTGCAGGAATCTCACTTGAATCACTTGCAGGCAAACGCCAAATAGAATAGTTCACCTGTCATTATTAGACATGATTTGTGCCACTGGATGATCACAGCTGATGGATTGTGAAGAAGCGAAGATGAGTGGGATAGTGAACCCGACAAAGAGTGCAGCCCTGAAACAGATTAAACATCTGCAGGACCCCACACCTCCGACACAAACAGCCCAAATACATGAAACTAAAGGCCTACAAGTCTGTCTCCTTACTCTCCTTTCCAGGGACTTCCTGTTTTCTGTGCTGTGAGGGGATATGTTTGCAGTTGTACAGATCAAGGCTGCTGCTTCAACCTACACACTGTGAGACAAGGTGGCGCTGCGAAGAGTCACAGTGCGACAGAGGCTGAAAAATAAAGCTGTCCTTTCATATCAGGTGTCTCTTTACTTATGCGACATCTGTCTCTGCATGCACAAGTGTTCAAACACACACCTATACAGTAAGCATGCATGGTGTGGATGGCACAAACCACACATTTTATTTCAGGGTAGCTCCTCCTTAGCTTTTGCAGAGGAAGTCTTGCAAGTCAGGAAGCATGAAAAAACCCCACCGAGTCACTAGTACTTTTTTTTTTTTTTTTTTAAGCAAAAAGTTAGCCAGTTTCAAACGTTTAATTTCAATATAAAAAGTATTGCACCGATTATTTCAGAAAGTCATAATTGTATTATAATGTATTTGAAGTATATGAAATAATGCATTTAAAAGGACAGCTTATTGCAGAAAAAGCACAAACATTACAACACGTCGAGTGCAAAAACATCCTGTCAGAGCACAGACTGGGACTGTAGGTAAAGTTAATCAGACTGTAATAATGCTACACACATGATTATATTATTATACATAACTTCTAAGCATAATTGCTGAATATTTAGAGTGAGTTTGAAAGCATAATGGTATCGTTAGCAAGCAAACAAGCTCAGAAAGTAACGCTGAAACACATCTTACCTAGCAAGAGGCTATAAAACACAGGCGCCCGTGACAGTGCTGCTGCAGGGCTGGCTGGCAGCTGGCAGTCATGCTGATAAGGAAAGCGAGCAACTTTGTGTCCGTCTCTCCGGGGATACGCGCTTCACCAGCCTTTCTGTTCCTGTTTCACTGTCCCCATGACGTCTCAGCACGCCGGCTCCTCATTGGTTACACAAGTGTCCGCGTCAGTCTGTCCGGAGCCAGGATGTCTGTAGTGTGTGATACAATGTATTTGGGTCGGACGGACAGCACGCAGGAAGTCCCATGCCATAGATTGTCTTCTGATCTGAAGAAGGGCTTATCCCTGCTTGCTCTGCCGGCCAGTTCATTTCACTATTGTTATTCACTGGCTGCTTTCCTGGCATATTCTGTTTCGTTTAGATCAGGTTGTTTTTGTGGGATTGAAATGCTTTTGATGTTATTTCGGATGGGGGGGGGTGAGCTTTACAATCTTTCCATCGTAGTATGAAAGGAGTCTACCATTGCATATCATATATCATTCATATCTTATCACATATTCATTCTCCATTGTGTTCACCCACTGTTTCCCAATCTGTTTCCACTTGTTTCCATGTAAAGCGTCTCTTTTCCAGGTCTCAACAGCGAAGCTTCTTATTTCATCTTCCCATTTGTGATGTGGTCTTCTTCTTGGTTTATCTTCATCTGTTGGGATCCAGGCTATACCTTCTTTTGTCCATCTTTGGTCTGTTCTTCTTTCAAAAATTCCATCTAAATGTCATTTGAACATTTTCACTCTTTGAAAGATGTCACATACTCTTTTTTTTCCTGTCACTTGTTGTTATTCCTAACATGCATCTTTCCATGCTTCTTTGGGTTGTTGTTGTTGTTGTTGCTGCTGTTGCGTTTTTGTGTTTAGTAACTAGCTTTCAGAGTCGTGAGCACTGGTAATATGCATAGATCACATCATTTTTTCTTCAAGCAAACCCCCATCATTATTATTCCATTGAATCACTAACTCCCACAGCTTCCCCGCTAGGCCAGGGGTCAGCAACCCAAATTAGTCAAAGAGCTATTTTTTCAGTGCTGGTCAACAATACCGCATCTAAGAACCCACAATGCATATTTGACAGACAGAATAATAATAATGAAAAAAATAAAAAATAAACAGACAATAGTCTGAGGAGGAGGGAAAAGGCAAATTGTACTGAATTGTAATTGGAGAGCATTAGCTACAATGTAATTTATAATTATTTGCTATTTAATACTAGAAGTGCCAATTTGGCCATATTGGGTGTTAAGATGTTAATTACTCTAAATTTCTGAATGCAATTTGTATGACCATTAGTGACTTTTCCTGAATATATATATTAGATATCCTAAGGGCATTTGAGCTGCATTGCTGCAAAAATTAGATTATAAGCATCACCAATAACAATTGAACAAAACTGAAAAGTGACAATTCTGGTGACATTACTTCCACCAAAAGTTTGCTCAGCTCAGCAGAAACTGTGCTTGGAAACATGTTCATGCCAGCAACAACATTGACTCAAGTACATTACATTTATTTCAGTTGCAATATTTTACTGGATAATATTTATGTAAAAGTGTTTTTTTCTTATATTATGTTTAAGCAGTGTTAGTATAATTATTATTGCTTGACCCCTGAGCTAGACAGATGAAACACTGTGATTCTGCCCATAAACAGCAGGAAGCTTGTGCATATTATGTCATAATACCTCAGGTTATTAAGAATAGGTCATCTTACACTATTGCAGCTTTTATGTTACTCAGTGCTTTGACGATTACAGTCAGTGACTGTACTGAATATCTGTAGGTAAAAAAACAATTACTGTATCATTCTCCTGGTTTGAAATTTATTTGGGAAATTTTAATGGTAGTATAGACCAACTTCAATAGTTTAATGGTAGTTCAAAAGTCAGTTATACAACAGATATGCTGTATGTATGAGGTCAAGAGTACCATCTACTGTTCAGCAGTAACAACTCCCACCGCTGTACCACACTTTTCTTTTCTTATTGTGCTCGTATTTGCATTATTTAATTAACCTTAATTTTGGAGGCTATTTCACATGTGATCAATAATAATAATAATAATAATAATAATAATAATAATAATAATAATAATAATAATAATAATAATATAGACTAGGAAAACAGTCTAGTTGGTAGTTAAAGTAAAACAACCAATAAAGCCCAAATAAAATTCCACTCCAAAATTAGCCCACTCCTGAAGAAGGAAGAATCAGCCACCAATTCAATCTCTTCTGCTGATTATGTAACCCTCCTTTATCAGCCAGTGGCTCCTGCTCATCTCTCTTACTGCTGTTCAATCCATGGATCCATCAGGGGAAGATGCTTTTATGCGTGGATGAGGTCATTGATTGTTCTTTCTGTTCTGTTTAACAGTAGATTTGTGTGCGTGTCCTCTCACATGCTTTACATTATAGATGAATGAACTGGTACTGAGAGCCCCTGGGGTTGCCAATAGAGTGAACTGTTAATTTACTCTGTGTAATTGTGGGGATGTTTGCAAGGGTGAGGCAGGGTTAAAGTCATGAACAAATGTCATTCCGTGTCTTTTTACTGGTTGTAATCCTTTGCTCTGTGTGCTTGGTTCAGATTACATTACTATTGAGACTCAATTTCAGTTTCAATCAATCAATAAATCTGACTGATCTAATCACCTTCAGTGTCTTGGTGACTCAATGGGAGTGTAAGACCATAATTCTCACTTGTCCTTGGTCATGATTGGGGTTTATCACACCAATAAGGGACACCACCTACTGAGGGACACTACTCTACTGAGAGACACAACACTACTAAGGGCAGCCACCAGCCAGCAGAAGCCATCCACAGTACTAATTGCTACTGACATGTTGAGAGGCAGGCAGAATGTCATTAGGAAAATTGATGTTTGTTTGTTTTATAGTCTTTTATTGAAACGATTTGTGCAGCATCGCCTGACATATTTTCAGTTTATCAGGACCCACTGAGAGGGGCTCAGCCTTTAAAAATGCTTATGTACTACTTTTATGTATTTTCCTATATTTTCAAAAACTTGAGTAAATGTTTGGAGTGCAACCCTTACAATGCATTAGCCACCACCCACCCCAGTTTTTTCATCCATTACTGTCCCCTGTCAATAAACCACATATCACAAAGACATGTGAAATGTTTCATTGGCTTGTTTGTCCTTTAGTCGATCCACTCCCTGTAGTCTCTCCCTCTATTTTGCTCTGTCTCTCTCTGTCCCATGTTTGTTTTCCTCTATTCCTCTTCTCATTTTTAGTTTGTACGTTAGGGGATCTTCATGGCTTCTCCAGGGTCTTACAGCGTTGTCATCATCCCACTGCAGAGCAGCTCGCACAGTGCACTTCAGTTCTTCCTCTGGGTAGGTGCACAGCTCCTCTGGGTCTGTTTCTCAGTCTGTGCTGCCCACTTTTTAAGTTTCTGCATGCATTGCATGTTTCAGGGTTTGTTTTTGGACACAGGCCTACAACTGCGAAACAAATAAATGGATTGAGAGCAATGAAACCAGCTGAGCATTAAATAAGCTTCCACTGATAACATGACGTGTTGTTAGTGAATGTCTCTGCTTTCAATGGAGTGCCTTTTTAATACATTACTCATTGTACTTTTAATATACTTGTCAAATACTTTTTGAATGTCTGTTGCGATTTGATGTAGTTGTTTAGTACGTTTACTAAACTTACCTTCACCAATTTGTTTTGTACTTTTTATGTACTTGTGTGGTTTACCATTACACACTCATTTTAGTGTTTTTAATGCTGTGATGCTATGTGCAGTATTGCTGTGATACAATTGAATTAATATTTCCAATATCACTGCACGGTAATTACAGAACTTTGGAAAACAATAATGATGCAAAAGAGTAAATTATATACAACAGCTTGTTCCAATATACAGTATAGTGACTTGTCTTTATTTGTCTGTGTCAGCCCTTTCCATTCAAGCTGACGTAATGCTCCTTCATACCGAGTGAATGCTTGCAGAAGCCAAGTGTGTCATCGTTTTTAACATGTTTTTAAAATGGAAAAGAAAGTCCCTCATGTATCGATAAGCTGCCACGACTGGTTGAGGAGCTTTGAAGCTGAGAGCTCTTCCACTAGCATTCTGTCACAGAAGTATGAGGCATCCCGGCACCATGCTGTCTCATACTGTGCCTTTGTCTCCTCAGCTGAAGAGGATGAAGGAACTGGAGAGGGAGAAGGACAGTTTGTACAGTGGGCTGGAGGTACTGGACCAAGCTCACCGCTGGTTCTGTCACCGTATCTGGGAAATACAACGTAAACAGCTACCCACTGAGGCCGAAAAGGTCTGCTTTTTAATTACTCTTACACTGGGTTTTTTGTACTAAAAATAGTCTGTGTTCACCATTCCCAGACTGATCTACAGAATCAGGAATCCCAGCACCTAAGATAACAGTTACCTCTCTCCCTACCTTCATGAGGAGACATGTTCCTTTTAATAAATGTTTATTTTTAAATACAATGGTTTTCATCTAAAGCAAAACTGACCTTTAAAAATAAAGTGGTTCCTGCTGGATAATTTCTCATTGACTAAAGGCGAGTGAGTGTGACTGTCAGTGTGGGCATGTGACAGATGGGGTTGGCCGCCTTGTCAACAAACCTCTTCCAGGTATTGTGATTTCGGTGTAAATTGTAAATATTACAACTTCCTGTAGTTTAAAAGAATCTGAAGATCACAAGACATGTCATCCACCCCAGAACACCTGATGATCTTACATTTTTTCTTCTTCCTTTCTGCAGGTGAATGCCTCTGAGCCCAGCCTGTATGACTCCAATATCCAGAGAATGAAAGCATGTCTTGGTAGCTTAATCTGTGAGTCTGCTGTGCAGGAATCCTGTGTTTGTAGAGTGGTGAGAGACTCCCTCACACACCGGAACAGACTGCTGCGCCAGGTACAGCCCGACAGGAAACATCACTATTCCCCAGTCCCTCCCTCACTCCATCCTTTACATTGTGCCTGTCATCGTTTTTATTACCCTGAATGAAAGACGAGACAGTTTAGTATTGTTTAATACAATGCATTGGGAGAGCGTATGTACAGAGTAGTTTTAGAGTAGTAGTACAGAGTCTTTTAAACTAGGGACCAGGGTGGCAGGGGGCTCTGACAATGGGAGATGTTCCACTAAGGAAAGAAAACCAAGGGCAACTACTAGTAAGAAGGTCCTGAAATGTTTGCACCTCGATGCCAGTAGTATAATGAACAAGATGTTAGACCTAGAAGCCACAGTGCTGGCGTGTGATGTTGTAGGAGTGACAGAAACATGGCTTACAGAAAATGATGGGGATGAATACAAGTTGAAAGGATGCACACAGTTTAGGAGGGACAGGCAAAATCGAAGAGGGGGTGGGGTAGCATTATATGTCAGAAATGACATTGAGGCAGAAGAACTCAAATTAGACCCTAGTAACAAAACATCATCTTTGTTTGTTAAACTTTTGAATAAAAGATCCGGAGGATTAGTGGTAGGAGTGTGTTACAGACCACCCAACTCAGATATTCAGAAAGATGTTGCATTGTACAATGTAATCAGGACTGCATGTAGCAAGGATGTGGCTGTTATAATGGGGGATTTCAGTTTCCCAAATATAGACTGGGAAAGCCCAGTTAGGACTACAGAAGCAGAAATAGAAATGGTTGAGATGGTAAATGACTGCTTTCTAACTTAATTTCTCAGTGAACCAACCAACCAACCAACCAACCAACCATGCGCTCTTGCATTGACTTGATCTTTTCAAATGACCAAGATAGAGTCAGAGTTACAGGTTACAATTTAGGAATATACTACTTGAGGCTTGGGAGAAATTTGTACCAAAACTTAGCAAATTGAGGACCAAAAACATTGGCCAAAATGGTTTAATAGAGGTATGCAAAAAAATATCAAGAGAAAGGAAATGTTGTATAGCACATACAAAAGGGATAGAGACTAAACAAAACACATAGAATATATTGAACTGCAAAAAGATCTTAAAAAAGGGATCAGGAAAGCAAATAGGGAAATAGAAAGAAACATAGATTGCTCTTGGAGCTAAAACTAATGCAAAGAGCTTTTTTCAATATTACAACAGCAAGAGGACAATAAAGGAGGAAGTGAAACAGATAAAGGGCAAAAATTGAAGTATCTTGGAAAACTAACAAGATGTGGCAAATGTTCTAAATGAGTATTTCACAGATGTTTTTACAAGAGAAAAAACAGATTATAAGCCACAGGTTAACAACCAGTCCAGTCAAACCCTAAGAGAGATCAGGATAAATGAGGAGGAGGTACTAAAGGGACTAGCAGAATTAAAACACAGATCACCTGGGCCAGATGGGATATTTCCAACACTACTTAAAGAACTGAGGGAAATTATTTATAGGCCGCTAACTCAAATATTCCAAATGACACTTAGAACAGGGGATGTGCCAACTGACTGGAAGACAGCAAATGTCATACCAATCCACAAGAAAGGGGACAAAACTGAGCCAGGAAATTACAGACCAATCAGTCTCACCTGCATCACCTGTAAAATGTTGGAAAAAATGATTAGACAGAAAATAGAGGAGCATCTTAATGAAAACCATATTCTTGGAGATAGTCAACATGGGTTTAGACGAGGCAGATCATGTCTTACTAATCTATTAGAATTTGTTGAACATGCAACTGCAGCTGTAGATCACGTGAAAGCATATGATATGATATACTTAGATTTCCAAAAAGCTTTTGATAAGGATCCACACCAAAGACTGATCCTCAAATTGGAAGCTGTAGACATTCAGGGTAATGTAAGTAGATGGATTATGAACTGGTTGATGTTTAGGAAGCAGAGGGTGTCGATTAGAGGAGTCGCTTCTAACTGGAGTGAGGTTGTTAGTGGAGTTCCACAGGGATCAGTACTAGGGCCTTTGCTTTTTCTAATCTATATTAATGATCTGGACTCTGGGATAGTTAGCAAACTTGTCACATTTGTAGATGATACTAAAATAGGTGGCTCAGCAGTTAGAGCTCATCTGGAATACTATGGACAGCTCTGGGCTCCACACTTCAAGAAAGATATTGTTGTTCTAGAGGCAGTTCAGAGGAGAGCAACCAGACTTATTCCAGGTCTGAAGGGAATGTCTTACTGAGAGACTGAGGGAAATGAACCTTTTCACCCTGAAACAGAGGATACTATGTGGGGACTTGATTCAAGTCTTCAAAATCATGAAAGGCATTGACCACATCAAACCAGAGGAGCTTTTCCAGATCAGCAGGGACACACACACCCGGAGACACAAATGGAAATTGGGCTTCAAGGCATTCAAGACAGAAAACAGGACACACTTCTTCACACAGAGAGTTGTCACAATCTGGAACAAACTCCCCAGCGATGTGGTTGAAGCTGAAAATTTGGGAACGTTTAAAAATAGACTGGATAGTATCCTTGGATCACTTAGTTATTATTGGACAAACGAGCCAAACGAGCACGATGGGTCGAATGTCCTCCTCTCGTTTGTAAACTTTCTTATGTTCTTATGTTCCTATGTTTAAATCATTTGGGTAGGTGTTGTCTCATGAATGTTGTTCCCCCACTAGTGCCAGACTGGACTATGACCATCCAATTTATGTACCTCTAGGCCGTAAAGGAGAGAAACCTGCAGATATCCCTCCTGGAGCTGGAGAAAGAGCAGCTACTGCTGCAGCTGTCCCAGCTCAGAGGGAGCCGCACAACGGAGGGACTCATTCTGTGACTCTCTCCATTCTGTCCAAAGCACATTTGATCTTTGTTCCTGTGTTTGTGTGCATTCATTTTCCTTTTAGTCTTGATACTTTCTTTTACAAAGTATTCTTACTGCCTCTGAGATCTGGCACACTGAAGAAGCTGCAGTTTCTCAGCCACAGCCACAGAACACAAAACTAAGCAAATTCTGAGCTTTTACAGAGGGACCCAGTCGTGTGTGCTGCACTGATCATGGCACAGGTATTGCACACCCCCTACACCCCCAACAAACCCACTCTGACCCAGTTAAATTCAGTTGAAGAGTTCTATGTATGTCCAGCAGAGGGAGATATATTATAATTTCCCACCCCACAACTGTTGTGTTCCTCTCAAATCTATGACACTACTGTCTGCTTGATCTCAGAATGCAGGTGATTATACTTCCTATTGAAAGGGATTACATTGTCATTCCTGATGTATTGTAATGTTACTGTAGTCTTCCATGGTTCATGGACAATATATCAGACATAGGGACACATGAATAAGGCACTGTTGAAGACCCTGTACTTATATACAGTGAAATTAGGCTTTATTCTTTCACTCAAAATAAATACAATATTTTGGAATAAGTTTAATGTTTTTTATTTGATTTTTATTTATGTATTTTGTAATAAAATGTTTTTACTGATCCTCTAATCAGAACATAGAGGTTCAGTACAGAATGTGGCCCCCTCTCAATCTGGTTGTTTTAGCATGATGCCCTAATTTCGTCTCTTTATTACACCCCTTAATATGAGTTTGATGAAGATATAGCATATTTGTTTATTTAATGTATTAATTTATTTGGTTTAACAATATTAATGCAACCACGGAATCACACCATTATGGTGTTCAATTTTTATTACTCAATTACCATTTATTTTTAAATAATAAGCCATAACTTCACCATTTACATTGTCTGTATTTTGAAGGAATGTTGGTTTGTTCGATTTTTTTTAAACAAAAATATAAATAAATAAACATAATATCCCTCCTTGCTCTTCTGTCTGTATTTAATTTGTACATAATCAGCTGATGATTTGAAATATGGAGTGTTGAAACTGTTAAAGGAGCAGCAAAATAATTTTCTCTCAGTGTATGTGAATTGTTTTAGGCTGCTGTCCTGAATGGAAGAAATTTTCTTTAATCTTTTTTTACTAAGGAGAAACTGGAAAGTTATTTATTGATTGGTTTATTTGTATTTACCTTTTGAGGGAAATAATACCCATTGAGTTTACTAACTTACAAACAGCTTTACAGAGTACAATAAAGTGGACTCACAATCAAAATTAAAATATATATGTTCCTTTCTAGAAGTAAAGAATCAACCCGTGAGGTTGTTGTTGGGTCCTCACTTCTCCACCATAACGCTCTCCAAGCAAGCATAGGGAGAGACCTGTACTATAGAGGGCATCTTCTTGGGTATTTGGGTAAATTTATATATAATACCGAGGGTTAATTGTTTTTAACAGATCAAGTGAGTAAACAAATAAATCCTCAGCATTTCCTGTGTACCAGAGGGAGAGTTATTTTTAAGAAGTGCTGGCCTGATTCAGACGCTAATGACATTTTTCCACATACTCCCATTCTGGGATCAGCTCTTGGTGGTTGTATTACATCCTTAGACTTGCAGGAACACGCAGCGGCTCTGCTGGTGGTCCCACACTTCTCCTTGTCTACCTGATATCTTATCGACCATCGCTGACACATCATTGGCACAGACTACCCACCCGTCCTGCAATCTTTCTTCCTCTGAAACATAAACACACTTAGCAGGTCCCCTAGAGGCCTTTATTTTAACAAACACAATCAGGCAAAATATCACCTTGTAGCATGTGGGTGCATGTGTTTCTATGCTGTCTACAGAGGAAGAATCCAATTAATCAGAAGAGTCTGGCAATTGTTTTTGGTCCCATTATTTTCACTCCCTAAAGGTCTGGGGAACTTTTTTACTCTATCTAATCTCCTAAAGCACGGAAATAACTCTCTTAGTCAAGTAAATGCATATCCCCTGCCCCGTGTTGGGATTATTTTATTATATTTTTCTGCACATTTCCACACTTTTCGCCAAGCAACATCATCATCCCTGAAGCAAAATAACAAACAAAGGACAAATGGGATCCACCTTAAATCTGTGAGTGATTTACACTATGCAAAATATTGATCTACCCAAATTAAGAGCCTCTGGTTTGTATGGAGTTGCAGTGAAACATTTAGACTGACTGTCTTAATTTAGTTAACCTGGAATCTTTTTGTATAAGTTGAATCAGTGTTCACCAAACTGAAAATACATCATTGACAAATATGTATATGTTACTGAACAATATTTATTAAGCTATATGAAACTAAATGGGATGTCAAAACTTCTACTTACAACTGTGTCCCATGGTCTTTCTAGGGTGAAGTCCCTTTATTCTGCCATAATGTCAGTTTCATCGTTGTCTTGGAAAATCAATTACAATCACTGAAGTGTGGGTATCAGCGTGAGAGAGGACTGGGGTCCTGCTAGGTCAGATGATGTGGGTCGTGTGTGAACTGATTATAGCTCAGTCCGCTGTGCACCGCATGGACAGTCGCCATAACTGGTGCCACTGGTGTTGTCCAGACTCAAGCCAGAGATGGACTGGACTGTAGGGTCCTGTACATAATCCGAAGCCTGATGTCATATATTCTGAGCAGAAAGTTGATTTAACTTGATTGCAGATATGTTCTAGGTATTGTTATGATTTAACCAACTTTAGTTTAACAAACATGGGGGTTATTTCACATTATTTGGAAATTCCTGGAATAACATTTTCTGGGTAACATTTTTTTTCTTGAAAGCAGATGTGGAAGCATTTTTGTTGTTGTTTTTCCCTGTAGTTTTGCAATAGTCATTTTCTTTGTGGGATCCTTCATATCCTGGGATGAATTTTAAGGCCTGGTCCAAAACCTACAAAGTTTTTGTTTTTTTGTTTCTTTTCAAAAGGCTTGCAAGGACATGGAAAGCATTTCCTAATTCATCCGAGAAAATAGAGACCAGCATGATGTGTGACTAGTGAAGCATACAGGTGAGGAAAGAAGGCTTTCAGTGATAATGAAAGCATAAAATCCTAACAAAAGTGGCTCGACACTTTAGTGTGAATTAGAAACGATTATTAACTGTGTGCAGGCACCCTGGTTTGATGGTTCAGCTCCCACCTTTCAAAAGCAGAAGGAATACTTTACATAAAAGCTTAATCAAAAGACTTGATTTATGAGATACTTATCTGACACACAAACATGAAATTCCTCAGCTGCATCTCTCCTGCAATGATGTCTGACTTTTCCTCTCATCTAGATATGGAGATCTTGTCCTTAATAACACTTATAAAAAGGACCTGTAACTGCAGGAACATGAAGAAAAAACATAATGATACTATGCTGATCTTAAAGGCAAATATGTATTGCGTTTTGGTTTGTCTGTATAGCTCATGTGACATTTAATGAAAAAATATGTTTTTCAGCCTTGCAGAAACCTAAACATTAAAAATGTGTGTTTGGAAGTGACAATAGGCAGAAACAGGAGCACAGGGAATGTCTCTTATGTGGTTCTAACAGGAGTGATTTGAGGAATGCATTCATACAATGTGGGATACTCAAACAAGAGACAATATCTTTTGCCATTATTAAAAACGGAAGAGAGATAAGCGGCCAAAAATGTTTTAAAAACACTGGCTCCTGGGTTGGCTCTATTGTGTGCCATGCTGAAAAGTGCTTTTCAAAGATCTTCTGATAACCATAGCATATCCAGAATGTCAGCTTACTGCTTACGTCATTAAGTGAGGGAGATATGACTGTATCCATGTCTACGTTATTATTTGGATGCTCTGGTTTATATATGTTGCAAAAGACTGTTTCATTTTCATCCTTTTGACCGTGAATTGTATTCCCTGTTGATCATTATTGACTAGAACAATTGATTATTGTTTATTTATTTAAAATAGATTTTACAGTAACCATCCCGATTTATCAACAAATAAAACATACCTTTTTCCCCCCAGAAATTCAGTTATGTAACTAATTACTGTAGCTTTTAAATATTTCTTATGATTTTCATCAGCAGGTGACTGAAAGAAGAAACAATCAAGTTATTTTATTTTATTTTCTAACTATGGGAGGAATAGGCAATGGTAGGCAATGACAGTAGGCAATTTAAAGTCATTGCCTACCTTTGACCATTCCTCCCATAGATGAAATAAGTATTTTCTCTTTCTTGGGTCCCCAACATTTTCTGTTCCAATTTTTCCAATGCAGTTGACTATTTTCAGACATTCACATTCAGTATTGGACTTGGCAAAAATATATACTTTGGATTGAAATGTTTTTGCAATAACTGATCGTCTTAGTGTTTTATATTTACATGTATTTATCAAAATAAAATAAAACTTCAATGTACACCTTTCTTTGCTAAAACCTACTATTTGTTGCATTGAATCAGGTAAATAATAAATCTGGAAGGCACTGTACATTTACAATTATTAAAATGTGATATGCTACTCTGTGGAGATACAGAAATACATGTACTTTACTTCATTATTATTATTTGTTTTAGATACTTTCCTCTAAAAAAGAAAAGGATGTTGAGCAAGGATGCAGAGCAGCATATTGAAGTTTTTAAAAACAGCCCCTGTGCCTGGAGTCTCCCCTGAAGCCAGCTGTAGCATCAGTAGTACAGCCCCGGTGAGATTCAGTAAAGGTAGGAGGTGGTGATTATTGTTTAGTGTGACACAGTTAAAACAGAAATAGTACAACAAGACCAAGTGGCAAGAGATGAATATATAAGAAAGCGTCCTACTCAATCAGTTTTAGATGCCTATCCTTACACTTTGGTTGGAACCAAGCAAAGATGTTTTAACAGCAACTGGTATCAGAAATACCAGTGCCAAGAATACAACAAAAACAGCAGAGCATTGCTATTGTATATGTGTGTAGAGCAGTACATTATAGTACACTTACATTTAAAATAAGATGCAATTAAAAGCATTAAATAGCATTTAAATAACCATTTGTAACATTGTAATTTGTTTTCCAACTGTGCCCCGCCAAAATATTTAGCTGCATGACACCCCTGGTGCCATCCATTAATTTGACATTGGGCCTGGGCCAGGTCTGATTACAATTGGTTTACTAATAATTGACAGTTGTGTATTGAAACGGTTTGATTTATTTGGTTTAAGTTATAGAGATGTATTGAATAAAGTTGGTTTAAGGCTGTTTAATCTTCGTTTTTAATGTTTCTGATCTAATATACATTTCCCAAGAGTCCCCATTTCATTGCTTGATTCGGAAGAGGCACCAATCCTCCCTGAAAAACATTGTTTCAAGATCAAAGATTAATATCGAGAGCCTGTAATACTTAGGCTTCTTATGCTGAGTTTATTCACTGGGACCTTCTACAATCTGAGACACTGCAAAGCATCTGTCATTGTGAACCCCTGATATTCAATACAGTAATACAATAAAGTTTTATATATTTGCAATTTTATTCTCATCTTTTACATTAAGATATTCATTTTATATTCCTTTATTGTTCTAGTTGTTATACAGTTAAAACTAAATTTGTATTTGTTTTAGAGCCCTCAATACAATTTCATTTTGTGTCACTCTATTTCTTTCTGTTTCTATTTCTTTTCCTTTTTGAGTGTGGCAATGGACATCTGAGCAGTGGATGAGTGTGATACGGTCTGATGAGATGTCCTTTACCATGTTCTCTGAGTGCCTGCTTCCAACAGTAAAAGGTTTTCCTTGGCATGGCCTGGGTCCACTCATTAGAGTTGATGCAGCACGAAACGTTTCCAACCTGAGTGATCACCTCTATCCCATGATGCATTATTTCTTCTGTGCTACAAGGAGCGTCGTCCAGGATGACAGTACATGACACTTGTTGTCATCAGGTGGTTTCAGGAGCATCAACAATAATTTGATACATCACTGAGTGTCAGAAACAAATAATTATAAGGAGTCGGTGTTACACTGACAGAGTATTGTGGGGTATTTAAAACAGTACGATAACAGTCTAGCTGCTCATGTCTCCGCTATCGCTGAAGCTGATCTTTGATTCTGCGTCGCTGCTGCAGTCTGTTGTCCTCTGCAGGGACCCCGAAGGACCGGTGGGATTTTTACAAGACAGCGGTCTTTCCTTTGAGGAAGCGTCAGAAACATGGACATCCAGCAGGTCCTGGAGATGTCTGATATAGCTGATGGCTGCTCTGAGGGTCTCCACTTTGCTCAAGCGCTTGTCCTCAAACTCCTGTGGGAGATGCTGGCGGAGACGGGCGTAACCCTCATTCACACAGCGCACCCTCTGTCTCTCCCGCTCGTTGCGTTTCCTGATGAAGGTTGGCTCAAACGAGTAGTCATAGACCCCCAGGTGTTCAGGGAAAGGCACATAGGAGAACCGTCCCGTGTATCTGTGGGGGTAAGCTTGATGCAAACATGAGGGGTCTACAGGAAACGACCACCTGAACGGCTCTCTCAGTGCAACTCCTGGGTGATCCAGCGGGAAACTAATGGACACGGACCTTGGGTTGGGCAGCAGGTCCATGAAACTCTCTGTGTGATCAGTTGTCATCTTCCTGCAAGAAAGAAAAACTAAATGAGATGAGAAAGAGTGCATGGCAAGGTGTTCATAGGTCACCCAACACTTAATAAAACACCACACAGTGAGATTGTATGCACAGCAAGGAATTTAAGCAAAAGTGTAGGCTAACTACAGTTGTTTATTAAGATAATTTGATTATCCATAACGTTATTAAATACTTAGCAAAATATTTATTTCCGATGCAATAGTATATTGTAGTGATGAGATTATTGAAAAACTATGTTATTAAAAATGAACGCTAAAAAATGTTATGATCGCTTACTTTTAAACTATTGACTATAGTCAATAAATGTAATAGCCTAAATACTTTGCATTTATATGGGCTAACTGAAGATTACATTGTTGTTGTTGTTGTTGTTGTTGTTGTTGTTGTTGTTGTTGTTGTTGTTGTCACTGTCCTGAAAATTAATTTAAAAAATCTACAAAGATCCTTGGCTTATCTCTACAATATGCCTATATGCCTATTTGAGAATCGCTTAGGTATCTCCAATACACAAAGTATTTTTACAGACTTGATTACATACATAATTCAACTTTAGCAATGTGTTTAAACTCAACACTACCTGGAAGTGTTTTTTCATTTTTTCATTCTAAACTGCACATTTTAAACACATCAAATCACCCTTGTAATATAGTATATTATTAAATTACATTGTGTGAACTTAAGGTATAGTTAATTGTTTGCAAATGTATTTATTTTATATTCATTTCACCACAATTCCTGATGTCATGCTGCTGAGATATTCTGCATGTAAAGCACCCAGACCAGTTCCACCATGCAGAAAAAAGCTAGCTATTTATTTCCTTTTAGCCATCAATTTCACATATCCTTTGTTCCTAGAAATATATGCATTAACTCAACTGTGTTTCATTGCAGCCTACATTATTACAAGATACCTTGTTTCTCTCAATTATTAAAATATTAAATGAACTTTATATATTTATATATAAATTATTATATTTGTATTCAATATTGTGTCCTGAGAAGATACCTTATAGTATAGTTGAGTTTCTCTGTTAATATAGCCTGTTAAGTTTATAGTTAACTTAATATGTAATATTAAGTTAACCATATTTCAATTAATTAAAGTATTCAGTAGCTGAAAACAGTATGAAAGTATACAGTATGAAACTCTCAATATTTATTTTTCCTGCTAAAAGTCCCATAATATTTCCCCCCATATCCTTCTACTAGAATTATGTATTTGTTTTAAATATAATTTAACATAATCTGTTTATAACTAACTTGATGATAAAATATCCTTATACTGTTTTGAAGCGGTCATTGGTGCTTTGCATAGTGAAAAAATCATAGGTGTTGTATCAACACAAAAGTTATTGAAACTCAGTTAAGGATACTTATTATGTTCATAATAAAATCAAAACAATAATATTTTTCGAACTGCAATGACTTTTAGATATTTTCTGTAAAATGTGGAACTTTGTCTTTACGACAGAGTCTGTTCAGATTCCTCAAAAGAAAAACAAAATACATAATGTTTTGCAGTTTTTACTTACCTCAATGGACTGTCCCTGCCTGTGTCCTTAACATAGTCACACAGTTGCTCTCAGTTTACCAATATACCTTTCTGTATCTTTTTCTCTGAGAAAAACGTCAGAGCTTCTGGTTCTAACAACCCATTTAAGATTCAGCATTTCACCTTCTAGCCATTAAAAGAAAACTTTATTAATCTTCCAGTGTGACTAATACTACCCAGCTGCAAATCGGAAGCTTGACAGAAGCAGAAGGTGCTATGCTGTTATTATCAGCTTTATGTTTTTTTTTTTTTTTTGAGGTTTACTGAGATGAGATCAACAGAATGATAACCACACACAGCTCAAAGCTTAGCCTCCCTTTTTTTTTAATTCTTTTATGAACTAATTTCCGATTCTTTGTAAAGTGTTGCTTTGTATCATATTTCAGCAATAGGATTATAATCTGAAAACCCGTTCTCACGTTTTGACTGTTTTTCGTTGTGTTACCCACAAGAGGATTCTTATTCAAATCAGTGCTTTGCTTGTTAACTCAAGTGTCACAGCTTTAGTCTGCCACCCTGGTCCTGGGGGATCTCTGTGTCTGCTGGTTTTTATTCCAATTGAACTCTTAATTTCACCCTTTACTGAACTAGTGATCGTCTTATTTCAGTCCTGTCAGTGTTTTTCAGAACGTAAAACATGTGCAGATCATTCAGGTGATCAGGTGACAGCCGGGCTGGACCAGGGCTGCCAACCACTGATGGAGCAGAGGTCCCAGAGAGCCCCGGACCGCACAGGACCTCCAGGCAGTGGCTGAAGGTCCTGATCATGGACTCATTAAGACAATCAGTGCTTCAATTATGAGGTTCAGATTAGGATTGGCCATGCACCGGCTCCGGAGCCCGGAGCCAGCGGGGCTGGACAGTTTTTGTTTGTTGTGCTCTGCAGCCAGAGCGGAGCTGGAGCTGGCATTGCTGAAGCCGGAGCGGAGCTCATCGGAGCGCTCCGGAGCCTGGAGCCAGAGCTGAGGTCATGGAGCTGCTCCACTCTTCCCCCCTTCATTAAACTCACCCAGACATTTCTTAAATTAACAAAATATATAAATTCATAGGCATTGTTGTGTGTTGGGGGTTATAAAATAAGATCAGTTCTCACTCCAGCTATTAGAACATAATACATTATTTTTTATTATGTTTTATTTTATTACATCTTCACTTTCTCACTCTTTTCAAGAAGTGATTCTATGATCTCAGGGCATCTCTGATAAACCACTTGCAAAATAAGTAAAGTCCATTTTAACTCTAAAGTTGTAAGTATTTCCAAATTATTTTATTCCTACCAAATTCTTCATCTGCCTAAATTAACCTCATTTTATAGCCCTGCACCTTGTTTGCCACTTTTGTGATATGAAAATACCCTTTCAGGGGGGGATTGTGAAATGTCAACCTAAAGGAGGGTGTGGGAAATTAGACCACGATGGCGGGGGGGGTTGAGAGCAAATTGTACACTGATAACATTTTTAACGACATATTCAATAGAGTACTTAAAATAACCAGACATACTACATACACTACTTGGCCAAAAGTATGTGGAAACCTGCTCATCAAATGTCTCATTCCAAAATCATGGGCATTAATATGGAGTTGGTCCACCCTTTGATGTAATAACAGCCTCCACTCTGCTGGGAAGGCTTTCCACTAAATGTTGGAACATTGTTGAGGGGATTCCAGCCATAAGAGCATTAGTGAGGTCGGGCACTGATGTTGGGCGATCAGGCCTGGCTCACAGTCGGCTTCCATTCATCCCAAAGGTGGGATGGGGTTGAGATCAGGGCTCTGTGCAGGCCAGTCAAGTTCTTCCACACCAATCTCGACAACTATTTCTGTATAGACCTCACTTTGTGCACGGGTTGTCATTCTGAAACAGGCCTTCCCCAAACTGTTTCCACAAATTTGGAAGTGCAAAATCACCCTGAATGTGTAATTGTAGGCTGTAGCATTAAGATTTCCCTTCATTAGGACAAAGGGGCCGAGCCCTGAGACCATTATTCCTCCTCCAAACTTTACAGTTGGTCTATGCATTCATGCAGGTAGCGTTCTCCTGGCATCTGCCAAACCCAGATTCCTCCGTCGGACTGCCAGATGGTGAAGCGTGATTCATCACTCCAGAAATCGAATTTCCACTGCTCCCAGGTCAAATGGTGGTGAGCTTAAGACCACTCCAGATGACGCTTGGCATTGTGCATGGAGATCTTAGGCTTGTGCGGCTGCTCGGCCATGGAAATCAATTCCACGAAGCTCCTGACAAACAGTTCTTCTGCTGATGTTGCTTCCAGAAACAGTTTGGCACTCGGAAGTGATTGTTGCAACCAACAAAAGACTACGTACTGCAGCACTCAACAGTCCCATTCTGTGAGCTTGTGTGGCCGACCACTTCACGGCTGAGCTGTTGTTGCTCCTAGACATTTCCTCTTAACAACAACAGCACTTACAGCTCGCATGGGCAGCTCTAGCAGGGCAGAAATTTGACAAACTGACTTGTTGAAAAGGTAGCATCCTATGACAGTGCCACATTGAAAGTCATTGAGCTCTCAGTAAAGTTCATTCTACTGCCAATGCTTGTCTAAGGAGATTGCTGTGTGGCTTGATTTTACAGTGGCTCTCAAAAGTATTCACCCGTCTTGGACTTTTCCACATGTCATTGTGTTACAACATGAAATCAGAATGGATTTAATCAGGAGTTTGTGCATAAAAGAAGTAAAAAAGGAAACGATATAGATAATGATCACATCAAAGTTTGCACAGTTTTTTGTGGCTCCGGAGCTGGAGCTGGTTAAAAGCATACAGAGCTGGAGCTGCAAGTGTGGAGCCACTCTGGAGCCAGAGCCAGCAAACCCAGAGCACTGCCAACCCTAGTTCAGAGCTGGGCTGGAATGAACACCAGGAAAACCCATAGATCTTTGGGGTTATGGGAATCCCATTCTTATAATATTAATGTTGGAAGTAATTAAAAATCTCTCAAATCCAACTGTTTATGGTATTTCCAGCTCAAACCTACACATCATCATCATCACCATCATCATCATCATCATTATTAGGAATATGTCATGCACTTCATCTGAGTTCTTATGTTAATCACATGTATAACAGGGTTAGGGTAAGGGTAAGTGTGGGTTCATGTGCGCAACATCATAACTCAGATGATGTTCATGATGTATTGATGTTTAATTCCTATAGTATGCATATATTAATTAATTTAAGTAATACTGGTACCTTATTGTAAAGTGTTACCATTTATTATAATAGAAGAACTAGTAGCATGTTTGCATGTTTTTCATTAGATATTTCTGAAAATAAATAAATAATACATTGCATTTATATTTATTCATTTTTAATTTCGGCACAAATTGTCCTCCACATTGTTCAGGGTAATTAAGGTAAAACTCTAAGCTGTTGACTAGTTTACTTTTGAAAAGCATTCAGATGTTTGGTATGGCTACAATTAATATAAACTAATATAAAATAGATAAACTTTGCTAAGCTTCAGCTTTTTTATACAGTTTTTTTTTAATAACTTTGTGTGTCTAATTGAATTGAATTGTGTATATATGAAGTACAAACTTCAGGACTTTATGGTGCAATTTCATCTTCACCTTGAAGACCTCGACAAACACTACACGAATCCAAGAGAATCAGACTCTTTTCCAGTAAAACAGTGAATCAAACCAACGAATCTTTTTAATTCTAGACTAGACATTCGGTTCTTGTTGCGCAGATTCCCGCTGTTCTGCGCAGATCTGCAGAATCCCACCCATCCCATTGATGGAGCAGCGCAGACCTGCGGAAGTCTGCGCTATACGAACATGACCAAAGCAGATGAGCAACATTTCTCCGACGCACTGCGTATGACGTCAGACGTGCGCTTAAGGGCTGGCTAGATAACCGTCAGGGATCGTCTACATTTTATATTCCTAGAAATTGAAGCAATCGTTGTAAAAAAATTGATTGCGGGGTACAATGCAACACATTTACTTTATTTATTGCATTCGGCGATGAATCGATATATATTAGAGGACTCGGCGCTCGGTACACTATGTGTATGGACATTTATACGTTTACGTAAAACAAACCTGTGTACCTCTATTTTTGGACATGCCCAGAAGAGACGCTGTCCATGCAATGATGAACCAGGGAAGAATACCTTTCTCTGAGGTTAGTTCTTCCAAATATTAATTATCAACACATACGACAAAACACACACGCATATATATAGAGAGAGGGATTAACAAATGTGCGACCCTCTTTTATATAGAGGGATATTAATAGATTAACAGCCCCCTTAGTTTAGGTACGAAGTTTGTTGTTTCGCAGTGTGTTGTTCTAATATGTTGTTTCTGTGGCTGGCTCATTTTTGTATTTATATTATTATATTATGCTGTGCGTTTAATTTATTTTGAAGTACACTCATCAAAAGTTCGTTTAATCCTTTTTAATCGAGTTATAGTTGTTCCTGAGGATGTGTCTGTTCAGTTGTACACACTGTGCTATAGTCGTGAATTATCTAATGCAGTGTAGTAGTAGATGACGATTCAAATTGTTGTCCATTATTAATTTTTATTAATGTTACATGCATATATTGACCATTGTTTGTAATTGTCGCGATATGGAAATCAATAAGCATGTATTTCTTCTTTAGCAGTATCAGCAATACAGATATCCTGGGGAAAACTAAAGGAAAGTGTGTATGTCAACATATGGCACTTTCTCTGATACGTTATTAACTATACATCGCTACCACACCTGCCTGGCTGGTGCGTTTTTTGACCACAAAACAACAACACAGTTCTTCAGTGGCCAAACAATAGCAATAATATGAAATACTAGTATTTATTTAACTTCGTAACGAATTGCATTGTTCGAAATGAAGGCTAAGAAGAATTATTTAAATTATTGATATCAGTAATTTATAACTATATGCCCTTGCTGGTGGTTTCCTTTCATGGTGTTTGTTTTATTTTGGCAGATATAGAAGTGTTGGCCGGTGAACTTTTTGTTGTTTATTATTAAATATTAAATTAAATGAGGGAATGAATTTAAATGAATAAAAAGCTCACTTGCAAAATACATTCATTCCTTTATAGAATTGAACATTTTTGAATTCTCCATTTGGCTGCAACAATGTATAAGTCAGCTCAAAGGAAACTGTACTGTTTGGCTATCCACAACTATCAAGAGGATGTAATGTGCTTGGCCTATCTGTGACCGAGAGTTGTATAGCCTACTGTCAAAATTAAAAAGATAATTGTTTACCAATGTTGCATTAGTTCTAATATGTTGAATAATGTTAATTACTTCACTGTTACTGCTCACTACAATAATTGGCACGTTATATTGCTTGTTGTGAAACTGCTAAATTAATACAAGTTCATTTCTCATTTTTTGTTTCCTTTGTTTGTTTGGTTATACTTTAGATGGAGTAATGCAACCTTCAAAAGTTGGCATGAACTAAAGCACACATATCAGGTATTTATTTTTTTGTATGTTTTTAGTTTAAATTAATTGTACATGTATTTATTTGTGTAACCCATGTATAAAACTGTATAACTTGGGGCTAATGATGGGCCCATCCCTGATCCCTGATCCCTGATCCTTGAAGGGAATACATATAGTTAGTTGGAGTTGTAAATTACATTTTGGGAGAGGGGCCCGGACCCTGACCCCACCCACAGCAGTATAAATACAGGGCTCAAACACTACTGACCACTACTTTCCCTCCATCGTCGCCGTCTAACTTTTGCAGGGAACTCCCTGGCTGGTCCACACCGCAGGTACTGTAACACAAATATCTGGATTTGAAAATAAAAGTAGTTCATCCTGACAGAAATGTAATTGGTGAATCAGTGGTTTTATCTTGAGAATAAAATGAGAGAGCCTCCAATTCACGCTGGTGGTGGAGGTGGTTTATTAGTATACAAACTTTCTGCCACAGTTAGTGTTTGTGAGAAGCTGCTGCTACATCACCCCACCCTGTTTCTGTCCCAGAATGAATGACATGAACCTGAGCCCAGTGGGGATGGACGCACTAAGTGTGTCCTCTGTGACTGGAGCCATTCCCGTGGGCTCTGGGCACCTGGGCCTGCCAGCTTCGCCCACTCACAATGCCATCACCACAACAGGTGAGCCACTACACACACATTACTGCTTTTGACATGCTGAAATCAGCCAGGAAGGGGATACACACAGTGTTATTTTCTTGGGGGGGGGGGGGGGGGAGTTTAGTTTTTTAGATGCATACATTTCCCCGCTCTTCAATATTTATTTTTTTGTATAAAGTCTCTGGTAAGATATGTTATCTGTCCAACACGTCTCTCTGCCTGGCAGTTTCATTGCCTGCTGGCAGCTCAGCAGTGAAGCGTTGAGATGCAGGAGTTGCAGATAGATTTGTTCAGGGTCAGATCATCCTTTCGTATTTGTTCTCATGTAATACTTTGCAACATTAAGACTTAAAAGATGTGTTGACCCCATTTAATTGTGAATTGCACAGACTGAATATTTCATAAATTAACAAATTGTCCTCAGCGTAACACAGCTAAGTGCCAGAGCTGACCATAACAAAACTATTTAAGTTTTTAGATGCCAGTGTTGTTTTATAGTAATTTGTAAAACAAACATCGACATGGAGCGTGTCTGCTCATGTTTTTAAGAGCCATAGGCATTCATGGTTTTCTTTTTTTTAGATAATGTAGTTTTGAGACACTTCATAACCCCTTTAAGCATGCAGTAACTTGAGTTACTAAATAGGATTCATGGATTGAATTTCATGTTTTCTTCCAACATCAGCATCTTGGTTAATATAAGGGAACATACAGGTAGTCACAGGAGGATCGCAAACAGATGGTTTATGTGTCCTCATGTAGTTTTATTAGTGTATAAATAATGTTTCTATTCCATTTTATTGTATTACCAACTTTTAACACTGAAAAGGTTAAAACTCACCAAAACAATAGCAGCCGTCCAGAGCTCGAAAGGGAGTCTGTTGTGGGTTTTCAGGTTATGCCGCGTCAGCATGGCCCCATAGAGAAGCAGAGAGGGAGAAAACTACAAGAGCACAGGATTTGTCTTCTGCAGAAACCCCCTCTTATCACAAGGCTAAATGTTAACATCTTCTACACTCCTACCAACACACGACGACATATAAACCATATCCCTTCAAAAATGTGATAGCTGTCCATTTACTCAGCATCCTACTGTTTGATTGTGGATGTGTTGTAATCCACATGCTCTGTCCTTTTCCTTAGGCATGCCAGTGGCAATCCCGAATCTGGGGCCTTCCTTGGGTTCCTTGCCTTCTGCCCTCTCTCTCATGTTGCCCATGGGGCCTATCGGAGAGAGGAGTGTTATGTGTGGCATCCCAGAGAGGAATTACACACTCCCGCCTCCTCCCTACCCCCACCTGGAGGGCAGCTACTTCAGACACATCTTGCCTGGTGAGTTAAACTGCAGTTGTGTAAAGCATTCCCCGTTTCCACAGTTAGTTATGAATGTCTTCTGTATTGACCCTTTTTGTCAGTTGTAATTAGTGGCAATAATTATGGGAAGAAATGTCAACTGAAATGTTTTCTGCTTTGGTCGATACTGATGGGTCTAAAAAGCAAAAATCAGACGATAATAGAGAATGTGCAATGTGTCTTTACTCTTATATACATTAATATGCCAAAACAGGTGTGTATAGTTTTAAAAATCAAGTATAGTTTTGATAAAAGTTAATTCATGATGAGGGTCCTCTTAGTTTTTTTTTTTTAGATTTCTGAATGGTAATTATTCTGTTGAATTCCTGTTCTAGAATATAATTATACAGTGAGGGAAAAAAGTATTTGATCCCCTGCTGATTTTGTACGTTTGCCCACTGACAAACAAATGATCAGTCTATAATTTTAATGGTAGGTGTATTTTAACAGTGAGAGACAGAATAACAACAAAAAAATCCAGAAAAACGCATTTCAAAAAAGTTATACATTGATTTGCATGTTAATGAGGGAAATAAGTCACAGAGGTCAGACGTTTCTTGTAGTTGGCCACCAGGTTTGCACACATCTCAGGAGGGATTTTGTCCCACTCCTCTTTGCAGATCCTCTCCAAGTCATTAAGGTTTCGAGGCTGACGTTTGGCAACTCGAACCTTCAGCTCCCTCACCGTTCTCATGATCATTGAAACTCCATGAGGTGAGATCTTGCATGGAGCCCCAGACCGAGGGAGACTGACAGTTATTTTGTGTTTCTTCCATTTGCAAATAATCGCACCAACTGTTGTCACCTTCTCACCAAGCTGCTTGGCGATGGTCTTGTAGCCCATTCCAGCCTTGTGTAGGTCTACAATGTTGTCCCTGACATCCTTGGACAGCTCTTTGGTCTTGGCCATGGTGGAGAGTTTGGAATCTGATTGATTGATTGCTTCTGTGGACAGGTGTCTTTTATAGAGGTAACGAGCTGAGATTAGGAGCACTAAATTATAGACTGATCATTTCTTCGTCAGTGGGGAAAATGTACAAAATCTGCAGTGGATCAAATATTTTTTTCCCTACTGTATATATACCAGGAATACCTGTTTGAGTTGATGACAAGTTCCTGTTCACAGCAGTAATGGTGCGCTCTCTTTCCTAATGTGCGTCAGGTATTTTGTCATACCTGGCTGATAGACCACCGCCGCAGTACATTCACCCCGGCACCCTCAACATGGACACTTCCCTCCCCGGGCCCAGCAACCCCTCCTCCATTGACCCCTACCAGTCTGGCGGGGCAGTGGGACTGGAGCCCAGCATGGTAGCTCTGGACTCCCGGCAGGTGGGTGCCCATGGGGGCTCCAGCCTCCATCAGGGCGGCGGCCACGAGCTGGATGGGGGCCTGTCCCTGGGCTCACGGGGGGCCAGCCCCATCTCCCCGGACAGTATGGGCGGAGACATGGCGATGGACAGGGTGGTGGCTGAGTCGCAGCAGCTCAGTGGGAGCTCCAGGAGCCACGAGGGGCTGGGGGTGGACTCGGGGGGGATGTCGTCCGAGGCCCACGCAGGTGTCATCCCCCTGCATGCAGGGGGGCTGGAGCTACCTGTTGTCATGGAAGCAGAGCATCTGGGAGGCAGGGTCTCCGACGGCGGTTTGGGGGAGCCCCTGCACTCAGTGGCGATGAGCTCGGGCTCCGTCAGCGTGGTGCTGTCCAGCGCCCACCCCATCACCCCTCTGGAACCCGTGTCCATTCACAGCTCCAACATGGGCATGGAGGCAGTCACTGTGTCCCCAATCACTGCCGAGGTGTCTCTGGGCCCCGATAACCTGCTGCTCGTCCCCTCATCTCTGCAGCTGGAGGACTCCAACTCCAATAAAGAGAACATGGCCACCTCCTTCACCATTTGTGAGTAAAAGGGTCTCAAGGGATTGATGGCTGTTAGAAGTGCATGGTACACAACAGGGGTGGCCAAATCTCATGAACTGAGAGCCTCAAACCAAAGTCATAATAGAGCAAGCCACAGTTTGGCCACCCCAGGGATTGTCACTGCTGTCAAACGATTGTGGTTTCTTATAACTTGGTTTCTAATCTCCAGTTCAGATGGCCAGACTCTTTAGTAGCTTGTCATTCTTTACATTGATAGTTGTAGCATGAGAGACAAATTACAAAAGGGAAAGTTTGCATAGACCTTTTTTCTTTGTATTGATAATGTGTTCCACCTGTATAGGTATAGACATTTATAGATTCACAAGATCAAATGTTTACTTCACTTTTCTATAACTGTGAATCAGAGTTGATCATTAACCCATTTAGTTTTTGTTCCTGCTGTCTAGGGTGCACCCTGTGTGATCGGTCCTACCCCTCAGACTGCCCCCAGCACGGCCCTGTCACCTTCATCCCTGACTCGCCCATTGAGAGCCGCGCCAGGCTGTCTGTGCCCCGGCAGCTCGCCCTTAGAGCCTCTGTCATCGGGGAGGACGCCGGTACGCACAGCACATGTCTCTCTGCTTTTCTTCTTTTCTGTTGTGGAAATTGAGAAGATCAACCAATTCCCTGTAGGCTCAAGCCCCTGTGCAGTTGCACAAAGAATAAGATGCCAAACTCACAGCAGGCAGGTCTCTGGTCACTGCCAGGCCATCACTTTCCAGAGGAGGCCACATGATTAGCAGAGCTATTACAAAGGGAGAGAGAGTGAGAGCCGGTCAGGGATAACTGTGTTCTCTGTAGTCCAGCGCCACCATGTGGTTTCTCAGGTGCCTGCAGCTTCAGGTGTGAACTATCATCAAATCCTGTAAGTGAGATGATAGACAGGCTGTTGGCATTCTGGGCCTGAAGTATGAAAAATAGCTGTCAAAATAATGACAAAGAGGCTCTGACTGCTTGTGTCTTATCCCTCCTAAAGAGAACAGGGTTTACAGGAGTGAACCGCGTTTAGTAATTGGTGATACCAAATTGGGGTCAAAAAGGGGGGAACCTTATTAGATCATATAAATAAAATAAAATAAAAGACTCCCTGAAGTGAAGACATACTCCAGCCACTAACACACATTTTTTGCTGTAACATCCTTCCTGTTCATTCTCTTTGCTCTTTGGTGCAGCAATGCTGTGGTGTGGAGTTAGTTTACACTGATGTGTTTTCATCTGTTTGCAGGTGTGTTTGCACGAGAGCCTATTCCTGTGAGGACCTGCTTTGGGCCAATGGTAGGGCAGCACTGTAGCTCTTTAGATGTCTCTGACTGGTCAAACAAGACTCCTCACAACATCTGGAAGGTAACTATCAAACCCTGCAAAATGTGAGGCTAAAACTCTGCAAGTGGATTAGGGCCTTTTCAAATGAGAGAAACCTGCCTTCGTAAATGCAGCAAATTGTTTGTTCTGCCTTGTCTTAGATGTTCCACGACAACGTTCTGGAGTTCTACATTATAACTGCAGATGAGAATGAATGCAACTGGATGATGTTTGTTCGCAAAGCAAGGTAAAACAAAATTCTGGGACAGATAAATCACTTAATATTGCATGGAATACCACAAAAGTATGCAGAAACAGATTTGTATTGTATTTGTATGTATCGGCAAAGTTGTTTGACACTTGTAGGATGCTGCCTTAAGGTGATATATGTATTTAACCTTTCACACACTCGCTGAATGAATTGCATCTCTGAATAAAATAACATATGTTAAACATATTATTTTAAATCTTTCTGACTGCCATGAAAAAACTTAATTGATAATTGCTTCTTTTCATGGTTACAATACTTCACTTTATGTGGATTCATTGGGATACTTGTTCTTCTCACAGAAGTGGCGAGGAGCAGAATCTTGTAGCTTACCCTCATAATGGGAAGCTGTATTTCTGCTCGTCGAGGGAGATTTTGCCCGACCATGAGCTCCTCTATTACTACAGTAGAGACTATGCCAGGCAGATGGGTAAGTAAAGCCTCTGCAGGGTTAATAAAGGACGATAAATGCTTTCATATTAATGTTGAACTTATTAGTGAACATTATTATGTTTCCTTTTCCCACTGACAGGTGTTCCCGAAGTGCCAAACGCACATGTCTGTCACTGTGGCAAGGAATGTGCGTCCTACACAGACCTGAAGTCCCATCTGGGCAGTCACAGTCAAGCCCACAGTCCCCCCCCGGCCCATGGCATTAAGCTGGGAGGTGGCCACTGGCCTGGTCATACCAGAGAGAAGAAGTTCAAGTGCAGCATGTGCTCTCGGGCGTTTGCGTCATCCACGAAACTCAATGTGCACTTTATGGGACATGTGGGCATGAAGCCCCACAAGTGTGACTTCTGCAGCAAAGCTTTCAGCGACCCGAGCAATCTCAGGACACACCTGAAAATCCACACAGGTACAGGTGTCTATCTCCACCCACTGAACCCCCCACAGCCACCTGGATTCCCACGTGTTCTCTCACATATCCTTCACAGTATCAACATTTCCAGATTTGAAGGATAAAAAACTAAAAATGCTTTGAGCCCAAACTTAATTCCAATAGTAGGTTATTCCAAATATTGTTTTTGAGATCTGTGTTTAAGGGTTCTAGTCTGTTTGAATATTTTTGTGTGTAATCGTATGAATGCAATAATCCAGTTTATTTATGTGTCTGCCTCAGGACAAAAGAACTACAGGTGTACCATTTGTGAGAAGTCGTTCACACAGAAGGCTCACTTGGCATCGCACATGGTCATCCACACGGGCGCCAAGAACTTGAAGTGCGACCACTGTGACAAGATGTTCATGCGGAGGCAGGATCTCAAACAGCACGTGCTCACTCACACACAGTAAGCAGGATGCCCATACCGTTTGGACATCCCACATGGCTCTTTTATGCACTTTATGCTTAAGGCCCCAATTCAGATCTTCCATTGACATTAGATCTCGGTTTATAATTGCAACAGGTCTTGCAAAGTGTGTAACATCAACTGAAGTGTTTATAGCTAGAATTGGCAAATGGATTCACTAGTTCACAACAGAAGTGATTTTCAAATCTGACCTCTATTGTAACATTATTTCAGTATTGGGTGCAAATGCAACCTCAGTACTGTAATATATTGGTAATAAAATACTTTTAATCTTCACTAACACAAGCGCTTAACAGATTTTTAACACAATAGCAGTTGCCGCAGTGTTTTGAAGCATTTAGCTACTAGCAGTGTGATATTTTGCTATTCGAAGGTGGAGCTGTCCTGCTGAAAAAAGGCCTGAGCAGAGTGCTTTGTAAATGTAGGCTTTTAAGTGTAATTTTAACATCTGTTGTGGAGCGCCACACTTCAATCATCGGGTAGTTGAAATGCATTCAGTTTGTCTTGGTTCTTTTTTCAGGGAACGACAGAAGAAGTGCCCTAAATGTGATAAACTCTTCTGGCGGACAAACCACTTGAAGAAACACCTGAACTCTCATGAAGGCCGGAGAGACTATATCTGCGAGAAGTGCACCAAAGCCTTCCTGACCAAGTACCACCTCACCAGACACCTGAAGATCTGCAAAGGGCCCAAGACAGGGGAATCGGTGCAAGACCTGGATGAGGAGGAGGAGGAGGAAGAGGAAGAGGAGGAGGAGGAGGAGGAGGAGGAAGTACACAGGTTGATTGAGCCATCTAGCCAGGAGACTTGTGGATTAAATGGTGGGGGATACACCACAGACAAAACTATTCCAAGGAACAAGTAACTGGACATCTGTGTCATACCATTGTGTTTGCATGCGTTTTTTTTTTTTGCTTATTTGTCCCTCTTTTTTCTCCTCCCTTTTCATGTATTGTTTTTATTAAGTTCACTTTTAACCATATGGTAACTATGGCAACTGCATTTGGCTGATTATCAAAGAGTATGAGTAAGGCAGAGGTTATGCATACGTCCTCAAATATATATGATATAATTTGATCACTGTTGTTTGTCGAGACATCAATTTATTCATTTCATTACTTTGTGTACCTGTTTTATGCAAGGGGGATGTATTCTGTGTAATACATCTCCCTGTCTTTGTTAGGGGAGCCCCTCCACTGCTGTGCTCCACTATGCATGGGGAAGTAACCAGACTGAGGTATTTCTCTCAGCTGGTTGATCACACAACTTTTAATTTACTTTATTTAATCCCTGTAACACATTCAACACTAATTTAAAAGTTTATTTTTTACTAGCCATGTGCAGAAACAGATGTTTAATCAATTAAATTATTTTAGTCATTCCTTTTGCAGTGTTTTAAAAACATACAAGACTGTTGCAGCTTCTAAAAATGTTGGTGGCAGTGTATAAGTAAAGAATCTGTGATTTGTCCTTCAAAAACAAAAGCTTCATGCTTGTGTGTGTGTGTTAGTAACTCTAGGATCAGCTCCAGGTCCCACAGAATCCACAGCAGCAGAATGGCTGGGCAGCTCGACCCAGACTACAGTGGCCTGTGCGTGATGAAGGCCCTCCTATTCTCCGTGAGATGCTGCACAGTGACCACTGCTCCACCTGTAGCATTGCAGTATTGTTTGGTTATCGTCAATGGATCTACTGCACCTTTATTTATTTTAAATTTTATTGGGGGTGGGGGTTATATATTGCTGGAAAAAAACAAATCAGGCAATTCTCCCAATCTTTAATTTACTATGCAAAGGATATTCTGATTATGTTATTATTGTCAGAGCTGCATATATAGGGACTCAATATACTATCTCCAAACGATTTTGAAATGGGGCCTTACCGAAAATAGTGGCCATTTAACTCAAATCTCCTAGATGGGATACCAGGACAGCTGTTCCTCTTAACTGGGAGGCACAGGAAGTGCTGGAAGTGTCAGTCTAGACTAAATGAATTAAGAAGCCTCCTAAAATAGACTTGATTGTAAATAGTTGTTACATACACTGTAAGTGAATGTCTTCAGAATTATACATTTTACAGGTGATTATGTACACAATCTATTCACATATTGGGTGAGTGTGGTCTGCTGGGATCATTGGAGGCCCAATCTAAAAACATGAATGATACAGCATTCTGAAACTGTTTTAACTGCATATTTATTCTGACAATGAATACAAATAACACTATCTTTACTAATATAACTGGCTCAATCCGATACAATCTGTTCAGACCCCCTGGGATTGAACCCACAACCATCTGATCCAGAGTCCACTGCCTAACCATTACTCCACACTGCTCTCTTCTAACAAATGCAAGATTTCAGCACCATTATAGATTGTATTAGTATATTAGAAATCAACTTGTTAAAAGGATGATCAGCATTTCCATCCTCTATGCATTTTGAGGAGTGTATACATTAGGAAACAGCCAATTTGTAAACTCATACCCAGAAACTTTTCCACCATATACCACTAATAAGATTTCAGATACACGCCTACATTTCAAAAGCTAGAAATAAGTATACAGATGCATCACAAACACACCCCAGCCAGCTAGAAAAGCTGCAACACTGGTTCTCCAGCGCATGTCATCAGTACTCTGTGTTGAAGGGATAGTCCTGGTGCTTCACACTCCTAAGGGAAAAAGTAAATGGAATAGAAATTAAATCTGTACCAGAAATATTTCAGAGAGAGCCTTCTCATCACAGCTGTGAGTGGTTTACCAGTGGAACAAGTGTGGGCACTTACTGCTCATGCCTAGCCTTCATGCTCCAGAGAGTTAAACACAATGTCATTCACTATTGTGGAGCTTTATTCATTTTTTCTACTATGATTAGAATTATAGTATTAATAATAATAATAATAATATTATAAGACTTTAAATAATTTAATTTCAAACTGAAATCTGTGAGCCAATTTTACAGAAGACTTCTAGACTAATGTTCAGTTTCTATCCTTATCAACAACCTTTATGGCAAAAAGTAAGCAAATGAGATTCAGCTATGGGATTTCATTTAATGCACAAAGAGGAGTCATCTATTGATCTCTTTTACTCAGTCACAAAACTTACCACTGCATTGGACAGACCCTCCAGTCTCTATTGAAGCTGAGAATAGTTTTAATGTCTTCATCATCCAGTTTAAAATCAAAGATCTGCCGATAGAAGACAATAACTGTACCACATCGTACAAATCTCCAGAAGTACACATACTGTACAATACACTGAAGAGATTCAGACTGACTCAAACTTCCTCCATTTCAGTTCAGCCTTTATACAGTTTTCCAATACTTTGGAGTGAATGTGAATCAAAGAGGACTTTTTGATCTTATAGATTGATTATTAATACTGAAAGAGACCTTACACTGAAAAAGTTATTAGACTTAGATATAGAATAACAGTATACATTAAAGTTATTCAGACTTAGACTGAAAAAGTCTAATAAAACGACTGCAGAAACTGGGATCTGAGGATTCCTATTGAGTAGGATGATTACATCTCCTTTTCAGACACCTGTATAGCTTATGGTGTCTTACACTGCTCAGTCTTAGCAGTGATCCCAACTCTGAATTTATCACCTCATGTAGCTGAGTTGGTCGCAATTTTAACAACTAATCCGGTAACATCCAGGACCCCTCCAATTCATTCTTAGTTACCTTTAAATTCTCCTCAATGCGCTGGGGGGTGATGGATTTAGGGATGGCAATGACATTCCTCTGGATCTGAAAGCGGAGCAAAACCTGAAAACAAACACAATCATTAAGATCTCCTTTCCAAACCAGTTTTAGATCATCATGGGAGGAAAACACACAGAATGGGATGAGTGGAAATGTAGAAACCTTAAAACAGATATCTAGATCCAGTTCTAGCTAGCCTCTCTATTCTCATTTGAACACACATTTGAAAATAACAATTTATACATGAATGGAAGCTATATTACCCATCATGTTTTTTTTTGGTAGCTATAGTAACATAAATGGTGTAATAAGTTCAAGTATGTTCTTGAATAATCCCACAGAGTCAACATCAGAAGCATGACTCGGAAGTAATTTCCAGACTAGTGTGTGAAGGGATGTGGGAAAAAAAAAAATTATATATATGCGCATATACACATACACACACACTACTGGCCAAAAGTTATAGAACACCCCCATTTGTCCAGTTTTTATTGAAATGTAAGCAGTTAACCTGAATAACCTGAAATGGTACAAAGGTAAGCTGTAAACTGCCAGGTTTAAAAAAAAAAAGGTTAGGTTACCAAAAACTGAAAAGTAATGTACATTTCAGAGTTATATACTGTTTTACTACACCCTCTTAAGCATTATTTGGCAGCTCCTGTGCACAGAGGTTACACTGTATTTGTACAATAGTTCACATCGTTTGAAAGCTTATTCTCTTGGCTACCAGTGCGTTTCATTCTCAAACACATCTGATTTACAGTTTCCATGTTGCCTGCTGTCATTCAGAGCCCGGGGAGTAAATGCGCAGTCTGCTCTGGGGGGGGGGTGTCTCAGCAGTGAAGAGTACACATGGGATTGAAGTTAAATTAAAATTATTTGTTCTATGCTTTAATTTCAGAGTACATTGAGACATTAAACTGCGTACATTTCAATGAAAACTGGAAAAATGTAGGTGTTCTAAAACTTATACTGTACTAGAGTGAACTGGGTGGGACTGGGAAAGTTTTAATAATAAAGCTCTTGGGACAGGCAAGAATGGGATTTAAGTTTCTGGTAATGGGTAAGAACAGGACCTTATGCTGAAACAGAAGTCAGGCCTCAGACTTGTTACTGGGCAAAGAATGTGATAGAATGATGTATGTGCAGGATGTGCAAGCTAAGCTTTTGAATTTGTTATACATTTTCCACAGTGCAAGAAATGAGGAACTAAACTATATGATCACCATATTTGCAAATGTGTAGATACATGCTCACTTGAGCCACTTCCTATAAGAACTCAGAGAACTTGCATGAAGAGAACTTGCCTTCTCTCCTGCAGCTGCAGTAATAAAGCGTAGTTTTTAACCCAAACATGAAGTGAAGCTTAATTTCTTCGACAATTAATTGAAGTAATTTGCTTATTTGACTTTTAAAATTGTGTATTAAGTGATTCCTTGATAAGATAAGTTCCATATACAATTATATACTTGACTTAAAATGTACTAAAATGTATCTACTGTTTAAAATGTAAAGGCTCCGATTTAAGAAAGTTCAATTAAGGGTTCAATTAAGTAAATCAAGAGCTCGGTTGGAACAAAAACCAGCAGGGTAGGTGGTACTCCACGACCAGGGTTAAGAACCACTGCTTTAAACTAATTTCCACTTGTAACCTCAGTGAACCCAAATTCCACGTTACTACTCTAAGATGACCCCCAACAAGAGAGACCATTGATCTAGTCTTACATAGTTGGACACCAAAACTCCCTCTGTGCAGGTTACTGGAACACCTGAATTACAGAAAATAGAAACTTACCATGGTCTAGCAACCAGCAGCAGAGCTGTGAGGCGAGGAGCATACTGACTGAAGCAAGTATGGATTAAAGTAATAAAGCCATGTCAACTGTGAACGCTGCCTCATTTTCAACAGGCAGGCTGTATTGTAGTTCCTAATGTGATACAAAATAATTGATTTCTTAAAACTATTACCGATTCCTTTTGTGGAGACCCATCCAAAATAATACAGTCACATTTACAGTCCAACGTCGAGGGACCTCTATTCATCTACCTGCGCTGTGGACTTCTTGTGCTTCTCAGCAATGGCCTTGATATTTGGATCTTCCAGCAGGGAAGGATCTTCTGGTTTGGCCCTGTGAGATACAAATGCAATTCCTCTTAGTAATCTTAAGGGCAAAGGCTTTACACCAAAAAGCCACCCCACCCCACTCCAGCATCCCTGGTGAATGCTGCTCAATCTTGCCATGACTCTAGATTCAAACCAGCGCTGTCAGACCTGCAGGATCACCCTGTGCAGTGACAGGAGAGTTTCAGCTGGTGAGCTGCTTGGGAACCACAGCATTGATGTCTCAACACTGGCCATGATTGTCGTCTCTCCTTTCAGAGCAGGAGGATCACACTCTGATCTAGTCGTACGTAGTCTGACACCTTAGTAGAAACTTACCATGGTCTATCTGGAGACCCTAGGGGACTGTAAGCCGTCACAGAGATCCCCTTCGATTGGCAATACCTTACGAGCTTTTCCTGAGTCAGGTATGGATGGGATTCAATCTGTCAAAGACAAGACACAGACAAATATTACATTTCATGCTTAGGTTTTTTGCTTTTTTTTTTGGGCAGGTGTTGTGCAGTGTTTTATGTACCTGTGGTTACACGGCATATGACAATAACTTCATTAATTAAAAAAAGTTTTGCAAAGCACTATAAAAGTGTAATCCCACAAGAAATTCAAATACATCGAGCATTTAAAATGAATGAACATATGAAACATTTTTTAAATTAGATAATTTTGTGAAAAGGGAAGACCAAATTAAATTAACAAAAACATACCTGGTTATTGGCAGGTTTGTACTTCAATCCAGGCTTGTTTAATAGAATTTCAATTTGGTCACGATTGAAGTTGGAAATCCCAATGGCCTTTACCATTCCCGCATCTACCAACTCCTCCATACCCTAAGACAAACAGGCCTCCGAGTCATTAATCCACACATGGAGTCACAAGGTCAATTAAACTTGTTTTAGGATTAAACTTTAGTAAAGACTTTAGTAAAGTGTTCTCCTCACCTCCCAGGCGTCTACAAAGCTGGTGTCATCCGCAATTACTAACTGGTTGTCATCCAGTGGGAACATTTCACTGCCAGCCTGCAACAGAGAGTGAAGGAAATAGTTTTGCTGGGAATTAACACTACGACACATGCCTTTAAATAAACAGGAAACCAATTATGTTTTATCACACAATGCTCAACACCATCACATACTACACTGTCATTATTAAGTTTTAAAATAAGTGGTTTTAAAACAGTTCACTCTTCTTGGATAATATTCAGTTGTGGGCTGACACCTGGCAGATGAAATTCAATGTGGACAAGTGCAAGGTATTACATGCAGGTAATAATAATGTCCACTATAATTACACTATGGGAGGAATAGAACCGGAATGTGCAAATCTGTTACGACAATTTCTAAGTTTCTAAGATTTAACCCATGTACCGAGACAAAATACGATAGAATAGCCACAACAGAGATGTGCAGTGTGCGAGATATATATATATATTTTAATCCCTAATAAACAGTGGCATCTGCCTTAGTGTATAGCCTACCATTCTACTGCAGCCTATGATTAAGTGTGAAACACTAGTATATTGTGCCCTAGTCTAGTTATTATAACAGCAGTATATTAAAAAAAAGACAGCCCATGCATTTCAAGAGCTTAATGAAAGAACAAGGGAACCTGGATCATATACCACACCTTGAATCCCATGGGCCAGTGCACAAGGTAGAGATCTAGGTAGTCCAGCTTAAGATCAGTTAGAGTCTTCTGACAGGCATCTTTAATCATGGTCTTGTCATGGAAGGTGCACCAAAGCTGTTGAGAAACAATTCCATTAAAATAACTGTGGGTTTAAAAACTACAATACTGACAGACTGGGGGAGAAAAGACATTCCATAAAATGAATCACTACAATCAAAACTAGGCAAAATATCCTACGGAACAGAGATCTTAAAAGTCTAGTGAGCAGTAACTCATAATGCAGATTAAAAAATAAAATCAGTTTTTCTAATACCTTTGTACACTTGTAAGGAACCATTAACTGAAACATGTGTGTTGTGAAGGGTGATGATAAATTGGAACATGTAAACAGGTAAATTGTAAATGTAATGATATGGTGTGTGCCTGTATTTCAGAGGTTACAGAAACTTGCTCTTCCTGAAAGCATAGAAAACATATGAAAAGCATATGAAAAAAGTTTCATACTAAAACTAACAGAAGCAGGATTTCACATGGCAAAGGCCGTGGTGGTAATGAGGAAACAGTTAAGTGAAACACAGAGAGGAAAAATAAGAAAAAAAAAGATGGCCAATGTGTAGCCTATCTGCTGAAGACATTAATTCTGCCAGCCTACCATCAACTTCACCTTTATCTTTGGAAAGAAAATACATTTTTCCACCGGAAAAAGTTGATGAACCCTCTCCCCCAATGATGCGTCATGTGATTTAAATGCAGAGATGTAAAAAGTACTTCAAGCTATACTTGAGTAAAAGTCAAAATACTCAAGTCAAGAACATACTCCAGTAAAAGTCTCCTATTCAAACAGTACTCAAGTAAAAGTAAAATAGTAGCTACTTTCAAGTATACTCAAGTACCAAAAGTTAAAGTTAAACCATGTAAATGTTACCTAGGCACAGATCTTGAAATTAATTTGTAATCAGTATTAACAAAGGGTAACATTGGGTGATAAACACACACGTCTTGACATATCAGATTTTTTTTAATCGATTATCTCAATCACCGGGTTTGAAGAGACCGAAACTTACAAAATATATAAAATTGATGTAGTCCATACGCATGACATCTTTGCTTTTATATAAAGTGTAACCATCCCAATGGACATGATTTCGGGACTTTTTTTCTCATATACAATTATGTAAAGAATGTATTATGCATATTATTTATCAATACTGTATATTTTATATACAGCGGTCACTAAAGTAGAGCTACTGCCATGTCCACTGATATCTTTCTAATGGATTTGTCCGTCGTTTAATTTACAATTATACAGTAACGGAAATGGCTGTACCTCACAAATTAACTGCTCGCTGTCCGTACGGTTTGTTATGGGGCGTGTGCATGTACTGTGCGCATCTCCTTTTCATTACTTTTGATTAGTTTACATTACTACGGTGGCCCTGAAGTGCAAAACACAAATGCAAGAAGAAAACCGCAACTGCAAAAAGAAAAACGCAAACAAAGAAAAACAATTGCAAAAAGAAAAACTAAAAACTAAAAACTAAAAGCAGAGCGCAAATGCAAAAGAAAGAACACAAATGCAAAAACAAAAAGAAAAACAAGACGAGAAACACAAAAACATCCGCCACACATAATTTCGAAGCCACCGCTGTTCCGGGGGACTGATTTCACATTAATGAAGAACATCTTGCTTTTATTAGCTCAACACTAAAACGTTACAGTTCACACAATTCTGCCTGTGTGTATGTGGGTCTGTATGTGTGTGCACATACATTTAATACATATGAGGACAGTCTTCACTGTAAACACTACAGGGAACACACACATAATTGGTGCAATGATTGAGTTAAGCTCTCCGTTTACACAGTGTTATTTCTGTTATTAAAAGTGATTTGGTCCCAGAGCTGGTATTTTTCTATATTAACAAATATATGTCTTGATCGAGATATGAAATTAGCCTACAGGACCTACATTTGTCGCTCTATGCAGTGCACCTCCACTTCTAATTATACTTCCCTGTAAAGAGTTTACAGTCAATAGAGTCATTATTTGTATTTTGTGTTTTTAATAAATGAAGCGAGAGTGACATTCAAAATAATCGTAATTCCAGGAGCCATCTGATTTCTGGGTCCTCATCAACACTCATACTTTATACTGAGCGTTTCTCTTGTGCACAGAGCGCACAGAGCAGAGAACAGAGACGTGACCAATGGCAGCGCTTCAATCCTGTGCAGCCGCCCATAATAGCGGCGGGGATGAAGAGGCGGGACGCGTTTTCTATTGGTAGGACTCTAGATGACACAATTCCATAATTAAAACAAACAAAAAAATGTTTTTGCGTTTCTCTTTTTGCATTTGTGTTCTTCCTTTTGCATTTGCGTTCTGCTTTTTGTGTTTCTCTTTTTGCAATTGCGTTGTTCATTTTGCAATTCTGTTTTTGTTTTTGTGTTTTTCTTTTTGCAATTGCATCTTTCTTTTTGCATTTGCGTTTTGCACTTCAGGGCCACCATACATTACTTCTGATTGGTCAGATTCTTTCCAGTCAGGCCAAAATACTCAAGAAAATAGACAGTTGCTATCTTAGCAATGCTAATTTTCGTAAAGCTGTGTTGAAGCTCCTATTGAAATAATGGCAGTTATACAATTTTCCCTGGCGTCCAGTGTGTAACACCAACAGACAGTTCCTTATTTAATGGGTGAATATATAACTCAGTATTTTAAAAAAACAAACAATAGTTACTCTTACATAATTATTTAAAAGAATGTTTGGGAATGTGAAACCACATTAGTCACATCAAACCCGTTCACCCAGGAAATTCACGGCCATAGCCTCTTGGCCAATAAGTCTCTCTGATCTACAGATCTCGATTATAGAAGAGATTCAGCTGGAAAGATGTGCAGATGAAGTATGTAATGGCACTCCTCTATTCACAGGACCAAGCACGAGGTTAAAGAAAAGGCTTGAGCTTTAACTGCCATTTTAATGTGGAACACATCAGCCTAATTTAATTAACTCAGGCTTTTTAGGGTAGATATTTTGGTTTTTGTTCTCTAAAGAGTATGACCAACTGTCTCTCATGAGATCTTCACAAGGTTACAAGATTACAACATCAACACTCTGTCTTCCAATAGCAGATATGCTGTAGGACTGTGCTTAATTGCTCTGTGCAGTAAGTCTACGGTGAAGAACAGGGCGGTTCATATTTGCTTTGTGGGCTTATGTGGACAGTGTTCAATTACTCAGCACTGCAACTGGTGCATGACTTGGCAATTTCTAGGGATCTAATCTAAAAACAAAACAAAAAAAACTTCTCCAAAAAGATTGCAGTAATCTGTAAATGAATTGATAGTATAGGGGGTTACATGCTAACACAAGCAGAAGCACGAGGACAAAACAACTGCCTCCTTTCGCAACAGTCTCATGACCAGCAGTCTCACAGGACTCTTTACCTTGCTGACAATGAAAAGGTCCTCTCTCTTCACAGTTCCATCCTTGATCTTGTGCTGAATGCCTTCTCCCACTTCATTCTCGTTCTCATAGACATAGGCACAGTCGATGTGCCGATAACCAGCAGCTATGGCGGCTTTCACAGCTTCAGTCACTTTGCCTGGGGGAGACTAGCAATGAAGTAAAATACAAAATTTAAGCCAGTGCAAAATTCTGATCAGCAGCCAAATGCCAGCATTGATGGAGTGTTATACATAAGCATCCCATGTCATATGAGCGGAGTGTGACTCCATAGTTCAGGGATAACAGCACAGAAAACATTGTCCGTCTCTCAGGCCCACGGGACCCCTCTAGTACTGTGACAGCAAATCTAAAGAAGCCACAAGAACTAGCTACTCTTTGGGCTCTAGAAACTGCAACAATTGCATTGCTGTTCTTTTGCCCTTTAATTAAAAGCAGTCTCTTCTAGAGTTGCAGTGGCTGTAAAGGCCATGAGTGAATATACACAATACGAGGTATATTTATGATAGTATGGCACAGGAATTCATTGGCAAGCTTCCATCCATTTATTATACACCAACATAAATGTAAGCCGAATTAATCATGACCAATAACTACTAAGTTATTAGTACCTTATACTGTTCCTGAATAGAACCGCTTGTGGGTTTTTAAGCAGGAGAGATTCAGTTCCCTTAGCTTGTCAGTACAATAACCAGTCGCCCGAGAACTGGGACAAATCTGCTTGCTCTCCATACTCTCCCAGCAGCAGCAAACCCCTTCTGGAGCAGAGGTGACCAAAGTGCACAGAATATTCTACATCCATTCCACATCTGTCTGTCATAACTGGGTGATATTTAAGATTTAGCTCCTGTTTAACAGTGCTTTAAATCAGAGACTACCACAGTGTTTTTGGAAAACAATTCATTCTGAAGAAACTACATAAGAAAATTACAACATACACGACGGAAAGGGTTAAATAAATCATATGCATATACTTTTGCTTCCTTCTTCTTCTTCTTTTCTATTTTAACGTGACTTAGCAGTTGCGTTTTATTGGATTTTCCCCATTTACTATGTAGCAGTGTCCTATGTAAAGTTGACTCACCCCGATCTGATTTTAAATCTAGAAAGTATTATTGAAAGGAAAACCGTGATAACTATATTGAATTTCACACTTGGTGTCTTATTTCAACATGTTCCATATGACTGTGTGTGTAACCTATATAATTAAATTACTAGATTTGCTTTCACTCTTGCTGTAGCAATCTTGGGACTTGGTCAAAACGAGTATAAAAGAGTCAAGAACTATTATAAACTTGATTTCATAACAATTTCATAACATTTTCTAAAATAATGCATGCTTACCTTCCACGTCCCGAGACCCAGAATTGGCATTTTTGCGCCAGTGTTTAGCACCACTTCAGTTGCCATCGTAAATAAGGACTTGTTCAAGTTGAATAAGGGTAATGAAATAAAGAAAGAAATTAAACTGTGACTACAGACCACAAGGCAGCTGCCGTACTCGCCCACAGTGGACAACTATGAATGTAACGCAAAGCCAGTTAAAGACAGCCTGCTTCGTACGGTGGCCACTAGGACCAAAAGAGGCTTGATTATAATGAAATCACAGGAGCGATCAGATTACCAATCAGAGAGCTGTCGAGGCCATTGCTATTGCCATACTTCTTGATACGTTATCGGTCAATATAAAAAAGTAAAGTATTTTAATGGTTTATCTCGATCTCGTTGTTTCTGTATCTTGTAGGGTTGTTAACGATCGCATGTTCTACCTTTCACTGTACTTTTCCACGATTTGCACTAACATTATATGCGGGTGAGGGGCGGCCCTGTATGCAAACCAAATGGGGGCTGTGGTTACCAGATCGAAACAAGACCAGCCCACCTCCGGTTCTACACCCAGGGGCAAGAGCAGCCCCGATATACCAGGATAATGAATTACGCTGTCAGAAATAGAAATCCCCTAAATAAGGCACATCCCACACAAGTAAGTGAAAGCCAAGGAGACAGGTATAAGAAAAGAAAGATTTATGGAAGGCAAGTTGCAGTACTGCTGGTGAAACTACATCTCAAATGCCTTTTATATCTCACATTAGTTTTATTTTAGTAGCGTAATAGTTTGCTGCAATATTAAACATTATTGGAAAAAATTGGCTATTAAATAAAAGTAGAATATTTAACAATATTAAAATAAACTCACATCATTTGTTTAATTTCAGTTTAATTAAATACAATCTTGTTATTGTCTTCTACATGTATTATATGTTATCTTTTTTAATTCAATACAATTAATGTAGTTTTATAATACACATATTTTCAGAATTTCTCATAGAGGAACTTAATAGGTGTCGTTTTATAAGTGCGACGCTGACGTCACAAAGAAGAGTCAGAAACTTTGCCCTTTCGATGGGGTAATAGAAGACACGCCCGGAATAATCTAAGTACTGTATACATTCATCATTTAACTATATGCCGAGAAAGACAGATACTTTTGATCTACAGATACAATTGTATAAAATGCGTAGTTTTTAAATCTGGGAACCAATCAGGAAGACTGTACTGTACTCTTTACGAAAAACTACGGAACACCTTTAAAAGAGGAAACATGCTACAGTTTTTGGTAAGTAGTCCTCTAAATTGAATACTCATAATTATTCGTCACATGTTTTTTAATGTTTTATTATAATCTAACTCAAAATAATTAATTCATTTATACAAGCATATCATATTTAGTCATATTTGAATAGGCTGCGATTACTTTTTTAATGTATCATTTTAATAATGAACTGAGTTTAAAAACTATTTATTTATTGGGGTTTATTAGTCGTTTTGTAAATTTGAGAGAACAACAACGATTTTCTGAAAATCCTTGTCTGTTAGCTATTTCATAAATGTCGCTGTAGCAGTGCTGGGTGATGTACAGAGCATTTTGTGGTAGTTTGAAAAATACACTTGATGGACGATATCATGATCTAGTATTTCTACTCTTATATGAACATTCAGATAAACCATTTTGGTTTCATGTTACTCAGGTGAAGCAGAAACACGTCCCATAGTTACGTGAGAATTGCTCATTTTGTATCTATCTATCTATCTATCTATCTATCTATCTATCTATATATATATATATATATATATATATATATATATATATATATACACACACACACACACACACACACCAATCAGCCATAACATTATGACCACATGCCTAATATTGTGTAGGTCCCAAAACAGCCCTGACCCGTCGAGCCATGGACTCCACTAGACCTCTGAAGGTGTGCTGTGGTATCTGGCACCAAGACGTTAGCAGCAGATCCTTTAAGTCCTGTAAGTTGCGAGGTGGGGCCTCCATGGATCGGACTTGTTTGTCCAGCACATCCCACAGATGCTCGATTGGATTGAGATCTGGGGAATTTGGAGGCCAAGTCAACACCCTGAACTCGTGATTCATCAGACCAGGCCACCTTCTTCCATTGCTCCGTGGTCCAGTTCTGATGCTGATGCTGATGTAGGTGCTTTCGGCAGTGGACAGGGGTCAGCATGGGCACCCTGACTGGTCTGCGGCTACGCAGCCCCATACGCAACAAACTGTGTGTTCTGACACCTTTCTATCAGAACCAGCATTCACTTTTTCAGCAATTTGAGCTACAGTAGCTCGTCTGTTGGATCGGACCACACGGGCCAGCCTTCACTCCCAGTCGTCTACCCATCTCAATTTGGCCCTTGTCAAAGTCGCTCAGATCCTTACGCTTGCCCATTTTTCCTGCTTCTAACACATCAACTTTGAGGACAAAATGTTCACTTGCTGCCTAATATATCCCAACCACTGACAGGTGCCATGATAACGAGATTATCAGTGTCATTCACTTCACCTGTCAGTGGTCATAATGTTATGGCTGATCGGTGTGTATATATATATATATATATATATATATATATATATATATATATATATATATTGCTGGAATTAACTTAGTCATATCCCTCTAGTACAATACTTGTGTGTCAGGCAGAAGTTATGTGAGGTGGCATTTGGGGCACAAGTCATCAATATGTACAGCACTATAATGAAACTCATGCACTGCTGATGTGTCCATCATATAAGGAAGTGCAGTATAAATAATATGTACAATAATAATTGTAACACCTTGTACTTGAGGTGTCAGTGACATATCTGTGGATGATACTAGGTTTAGGACATTTGTTGTGCTTTGCTTAATCTCAATAATAATCCTCTGTGCCCTGGATTGTAGGTGGGCTTTACCCTGGGGAATGTGGTCGGGATGTACCTAGCACAGAACTACGAGGTAAGGATGTTTAATTTCACATTTTGGTCTTGGATCTCATTTTAGGTACAGTTTTACAGGTGAATATATGAAAAATATATAGTATTTATTATTCTTAATTATTATTCTTTGTAATTTGTATTTTTAATTTGTACTTATAAATACAAACAAGATATTGTTATGCATGTGAGTATTTCTAACAGTAATTTTACTAAACACTTGATAATACATTTTCCTTTCCTTTGAAGAGGGCATAATTTAACTATGTTGGCAATAGATTGTAGTTAGGGCTGTCTGCTCTAACCTTACCTGTTGCCCATACTTACCTTTCAGTCAGTAATTATGGTTAATGGATGTCCATTTCTCTGTGAAGTGATTTTAAATAATATTTAGAACGCATACCTTCATACCACTGTCTTAAATTCAATTTAGTTTTGTTATCAGAAAACATTTTTAATTTCAGGTCCCTAATATTTCAAAGAAGATAGAGGATTTCAAACGAGATGTGGAAGCAAAGAAGAAACCCCCGGGGTCTTGAGAAAGAAGACTTCCATCAGGGATGGGGGTGGGGGGGCAATATGTTGGAAGGAAGGATTAAAAAGCATATATACAATTGTGTTGGACATTAAACCCCCTTTTGCTGGCTTCTAAATGTTGTTTATGCTTGTCCTTTCTTCAAGTAAAGCCACATCCCCAGGGTGTCAGAAGCATAAGGATAAGACCTCAGGTGGCAGAAAGTGCATTTGCAGAGAAAAAGCTTTTGGGTAGAGAAGACATCATGAATGCCTTTGTATTGATGCGCATAGAGATTGCTATTGCAGGGTGCATATATCCAGACATTAGATATTGATATTAACTTGCTTTTTCAGAGTATTGTTGTTCAGGGAAGCTTAGATTGTTTAATACATATTCATAGAACCTCTTTAATCTTTTGTTAAACTATATTTCTTAAAAAATAACTTTTTATTTACAATAAACCTGGATTTTCTTTTGGATTTGATTTATTTGTGTACTTGTTTTCTTTGTTTCTACTTTTAGTATTTTACTTAATCAAAGTAGACCATTGGTATTGTGGTGTTCATAGGAGTTCATACAACAGCTAAAAATGAACTCTTATTATCATGTAATAAAATGTATTTAATCACTATCTTCATATAATGTAAACTGCAACATCAATATCACCTTTTCTTTTATTTCAAAGTGGCTTTTTGGTCAAATTTAATTAGACCATAACTTATGTCACAGAAATTATATTTTCAGTTTTATTATATTATTATGGTTCATACATTTATGATTAATATCCATTGGTTTGTGCCCAAGACCTAGAAAAATGTAATAGTGTTTTCTGGAAAAAATGTCTGTCAAGAAATGATATTCTCGTGAAACCTAACATGTGGAGATGGGTTCATGAGGTAGAAAAAAATGGCTGATTCATTTTCTTTTGGCTTTGGATTTTAAAGTAATTTAATTTAATTACAAACCACCCATTGTCCTTTTTTTTCTTGCATGACTAGAGTATGAGTAGAGTGTTTACATTTTATGTTCTACATGAGTCAGTCAAGGAGTTACACAAGTGGGCATCAAATTAGTGGAAAACAACTGGGCCAAGAATTGAAATAATCATGAGTAACTGCAGAGAAGCTATAAGCCCAGTGGAATGAATGGCAATATGCCTCAGGTTCGTTTTTGATAATTATAATAAATCAAGCTATTTATATACAGAATAGAAACTTGAATACCACCCGGCAGTCACCGCAGACCTCTTTCAGTATATTACTGAATGGAGCAGTGATGTTGCACTGTATTGTCATGTCTTAATAATAATAATAATAATAATATAATTACTAATTTTATTTCGTATTTTAGTTCTAATGAAAGACATGCTAATACAATATCCTTGCTAGTCTAGCCTCGGTGTCAGGCGAGGATGTCATCCAGCCCAGCTGGTGGCAGCACTGACCTGTGAAAAGACGGACAGAAGTGACATAAATGTATCTAAAGTTGGGACTCGTCTGTGTCGCGCAGATTTGCGCTGCTCCGCCAATGGGATCAATGGAATTCTGCACATCTGCGCAGACATGCGGACATCTGCTCTACACGAACGAGACCTTTTTTTGGTCCAATCCGCGACGAGAGAGCGCTAAAAAGTACTTCCGGGATCTTGTCCTCAATGTGGGTCATGTAGTGAAGGAAAACATGGATTCAGTTCGTACAATATAGTTTTCAATTATTTGTGGTAAGTAAAGTAAAAATGCAATGTTATTTAAATCGCTTCATAAAGATAAGACCATTAGGGAAATACAACGCCATCATCTTGCTTCAGAAGAGTTGCTTACATTTACCTTACCGGTAGTCAATCCAGTGAAATTTGTATTTTTTTACATTTAATAAGTATTATATATATATATATATATATATATATATATATATATATATATATATATATATATATATATATGTAATTGACAATGCCAAATCTGCCAATAAGTATTCCTGTGATGTACGAGCATCATGGATATCCTATGTGAAAGAAAGAGGCAGGTGATTCCTTGAAAATTGACCCTTGTAATATATACAGAATAAGTGTGCTTTCTTGAACTCTTTGAAAGCTCCATTTTATTACGATTTATTTCTTATGAAACCGACAAGAATATATATACATGATTTCGAAACAACAATTTTGTGTATCAATTTTGAGATTATTAATTTTAAGACATAGCTGGATCTGACTGCACTTACATAGATATTTTAGCTTATTGTACTCAGCCCTTGAATTTAATACTACTACTACTAACTACTAATGTATCACATTGTCCCAGATATTTCCAGTACAGTTAACCTCAGAAAATAAAGATTTCAAACTCCCACTCCCTTTTTGTGTTCCAGGAAAGATTTTGCAAAAACCTCACGCAATGTCAGCTCCAAATGCAGAAGAGAGGCGGGTTTGCTGGCGGGCGAGAGATGAGTTATGGCGATGCCTGGATGAGAATGAGGATAAAGGGACACACTGCGAGAAGCTGCGAAAGCAGTTTGAGTCCAGCTGTCCAGCTCAGTGGGTATGTCAGGACGGATGAAGTGAAGACCTTTTGGCATAAAACACACATTGTGACATCCATCCTGTTTTTTTGTGTCATCACTTGCAATGACACAAAAAAACAGGATGGAGGTCACAATGTGTACCCTAGGGCCACAACCCAGCCACTACACAGCACAAATACTTTCTAAAAATATTTATCTTTGTTGCAGGTGAAATATTTCAATAAACGAAGAGACTTTTTGAAGTACAAGGAAAGGATTCAAACAGAGGGGTTTGAGCCTGTGGACCAGTCTACCAAATTATAGTACCATCTGTGGAGGAAAGGAGTGCGGTATAGAGGAGACGCTCTTAGTCACCATAACCCGTTTATGCGCTGTATGAGAGGTCAAAGCACGTGTTAGTGGTTTGTGCTTTTTCACCAGAGAACACTTTACTTGAGACGGCCATCCTTTCAGACTCTTGATCTCAGAACTGGCAACAGAAATTCTTGTACTTTTGGTACTTGAACCTGTGATTATTTAAATAATTGAAGGGCTTGTTGTAGAGGGGTCCTGCAGGGGGGTTGACTGGAAGTGTTGCATGGTCACATGGCCTGGACATGTCCCATTTCTTATTGGGAAGGGGGCTGGTTTTGTAACAAAAAGTCATGCTCCTTTAATGTTCTTCCTTCCAGAAAACCACTGATAATTTAGGAATTTAACTTGGTCAACCAGCAACAGGACAGAGTGCTTGATCAATGCAATGTCAGTTTGCTTTAATGAAGCTGTTTCCTACCAGAATATACATTAAAGAACTAATGCTATTACATGCCTATCTGGAGTTATTTCTTGATGATGGTCTTACCTATGTGTTTGCTTTGGGGAAAACTGTGCATCTGCCTGTATAGAGTTTAACTTTCCTCACAAAACGCATGTAGTTCTGAGGCTGCTGGAATCACAAGGTTATGAAGTTAGTTGGCCTATTAATGTTTCCATAATGGAATTAAATCAAGGTTCTTCTGATAACAACATTACACTTGACTGCTTTGCAGCAAAGAAGGTTTCACAAAAAGATAGAAATACGTTTTTATTTTTTAATGATTTTTAAATGTAGATGTTACAGTGGTCAAGTCTCTGTTGGTAATTTTGTATTGTATCAATCTTCATTATATAAAACAACAATATTAAAAAGGCACATGGTTACATACAATTATAATACATTCATGTGTAAATTAAATAAATAAAATCACTGGGTTTACAACTCCCAATACACAAATCTAATCCATATTGATCATTTACAGATTGTATTGAATGAAAGATGGCATTGCTATCATCTATGTGATTGCTAAGATATTAATTGATCTAGCTAGTTTTTGTTTATGTCCTAAAATTGGAGAGAATATTAACTACCATGTATAAATTATGTATTTATTTTACAGTACAGCTGAGACAACATTAACTTTTTGATACACTGTAAAGCAGGCATATAAATACCTGGTGTCTTCAGATACAAGAAACACAATGAATTAGCTTCTGTGGGAAAATGTTAAATCTATAATGATTGTATAATAAAATGTGAATTTATGACCCTGCTACTAAAGTTGCATTAATGATCTTGTTTATCGACTGGTTTGCTGATAAATTGTGTCCCCAACACTGCAAAAAATGTATAAGAAACACATTAAGACTATCTATTGTCACAAATAACTTTTTTTCACAAGACATCTTGTCTGAAAATGTGGTTTGTTATGAATACGATTGGCCTAGGTCTAGTGAGCTGCAGACCTCTTCAATCGGAGGGATAAGGCCATGCTAATCTACGGAGGATAAATCACTAGTCCGGTTGTGTAATTGAAAACTTGGTTTGAATTAAAACCAGGCAACTCTGTAGGTCTCCAGGAGCAGGTTTAGATACCCTCATGCTGGCTGTTTATTTTCATTCTGATAAAATACAGAATATTTAACTAAACATCTAGAAGCTTTGTATTACAGAGAGTGTTTTTCACCCTGCAGGAGGTCAAATCTTTTATTTTTAATCTTTTCCAGCATAAAGCAAACCTACACCACAACTTAAAACAAGCCTCACTTTCAATTAAATGCTTGAGTTGCTCTGTCCAGAGATGTTGAATCTGGGCTGGAGTTTCTTTAACTTAAATAAGTGAAAAAAACATGTGACTTCTTTTTATTTTTCTTGTGTGTTACTTTTACACATTTTGGTTGGGAAACACTGATATAAACAATCTTAATTTGATTAAAGTATTGTGTCGTTCTCACTGGAATTGGGGTTTCTTTTAACTGTCAAATGAGGGAATAACAAGGTTTACATTTCCTCAGTGTACGTTATCTTTGGTTCACATTAATTATCCCAATGTCTTCTCTCCTGTGTTTGTCACTAGCACCAAAATTAAAGAAGCCATATCAAGAGGTGAAACAGTTAAACCATATATTCAGTTCCGGAAATACCTAGCTTATCTGTAGGAAGGAACCATGTAGAGAAAATATATTAGGATTCATTACTGAAGGCTGTGATGCTTGTGCTCATGTCAAAGATAGATTGGTCCTGGGCTGTGGAGGGTATTGCTGTCCTCACTTTCTACATAAACTGGTGACAACGTTGTGTTGCTGTAGCTGGTGGATATGAAACCTCACACTATGGAACCGCAGGAGGTGCAAAGTACATCTTCTCACAGACGCACAGGACATAGACAGAATGGCAATAGGAGGACTATTCACTTAGAAAGATTCAGGATCTTCTAGTTTGTTCTATCAAAGTGTTTACTAAAGATATTGACCATATGCTTCAGGTTTTTAGCGACTGTTGACATACAGATATCAATACAACCTGCCGTGTGACATCTCTCCAGGAACAGCGATGGCCAGTTATGTACTTCCCATCTCTCTTTGTTCCACTATGATGCCTCGATTCCGCCTCTTTGGAGCAAACCCTTGGGGAATTTATTTTCAAGTGCGAGAACCAGAAGCACTGAAAACATGGCACATAACGTAGAGAATTATATTTGCAATTTCAAGTTTCAAAGCAGTGGAAGTATCTGCAGTCTTTTTTGTTGGAAGTTAGGTGCAGTTTAATGGCCTTCAGAAAGGACAAGGATAACTAGTGTTTTAAAGCAAGCATTTGACATGTTTCCTGGATCAGAAAGGTAGAGAACGGGGCAAATGACATCATGTTTTTATGTGTGACACCCAAGTAGCTGTGAAAGCAACCAAAGGTGCAACATTTAAGTCAGCCAAAGGAAAATCTTCGAAGTCATGTCATGCTCTCTAAGATCCAGATCCCGACTGATTTAGTGCTCATCGGGTTTCCAAAACCACCAATCGCGTGATGAAGAGATAGCTGGATGTGGTGATTGCTGAAAGATTAAGCTCTTTTTGAGGGATGATCGAGTGAATGTGCAGGACTGGCATTGCAATTCCTCATGTAGGCTGTTCCTCCCCTACATGCCCCCCAGACTGCACCTTCACCCCAGTTTTGCAATGGCTTTAGATGCTGTCCGTCACATTCCTTTGCAACGCCCAGTCTGGAAACTCGGACAGCTGAAACAGGGGAACGCCCCACGTCATGATGGCCAGCATAACCACTACCACTCCGATCAGGTTCACCCCAAAGCCCGCCTTCACCTGCGGACACACGGGGAAGTCAAAGTAAGCCAATAACAGCACATAGTAACATCAATTGGAGATCAGACACTTTGTGTTTGAATGCAATGGTGAAACTTCAGGTACCTTTCAAAAAACTAACTTTTAAGCATGCATGGAGTAACATACATTTTGAAATTAGGAAGCACTTTGTTACACAGAGGATTGTGGGAGTCTGGAACAAGTTACTGCCCTTTCACTGAAGCAGTCTGGGATCCTTCAGGAAACAGCTGGATGAAATCCCTGGGTTGAATAGTTATTAGCATGTAACCGCATGAGCTATCTGTCAATTGTAACCTTTCTTAGTATTGCTTTAGGAATGAGTCTTAAAAAAATCTAAATAAAAATGTTATTTTGCCTTAGAAAAGATTTCTCCGTTGTGCAATCAGTTGTTTGGTTTGCCTTTCTTAACTTGTGAAGAACAACCACAGCAAAGGAAACTGTGATTTAGTTACTTTAACAGTGGATATGCTATATTGTTTGAGCTCTCACCATGTCGCTAATCTGGCAGTGCCCATAGCTGAACACAATGGCATTGGGGGGGTTGCCCACGGGCAGCATGACTCCAAATGACACACACATGGTGGCTGGAATCAGGGTGTGCAGGGGGTTGATCTTCAGGGTCTCCGACTGCGATAGAGACACACTATCAGAATCGGCTGCACTTCTTAAACAAATAACATTTATTTTAGACAAATAACTAAAAATTAAAAACTTTTACACGAGTCTTAATCTTGATTTGTTCAGGCAATAATTGGTTATAATATGCAATTCACAGCTTGGCTTTTTTTTACCAGTCCATCATCATCACCATCATGATCATAATAATAAATGAAAAAGACTCAAATGAGAGATGGCATTGGCATGTTTCAGTGATGTATTGTTGTTGCTTCATTACTTTAAGCCTGGTGTGTGGCGTTTTACACACTTACTAGTGTGGAGAGAATGGGCAAGAAGACAGTCAGGGTGGCTGGGTTACTGGCGAATTCAGTAACTGTAGAAACAAGAAGACAGGCCAGTAGTGTCACTGTCCACGGAGGAAGCCCGCTCATTGGCTCCATCTGTCTTCCAATCCACACAGATAATCCTGACACCTGGACAGGAAGACATCTCATTTACACATCTGATTTCTGATGGGTAGTAACAGGATATCTGTTTCTTAATCTTAATTCTAATTTACCACCCTCCCCCCACCTCCCCACACACACCTTCTCTCTCCTCTTTTAATCTAATTCTAATAATCTAGTGTAATGCACCACTGGAGTGCACTAAGCACTTTGTGTTTATAGTATTTTAATGTGCTTGATGCCAATGTGTACATTGTAAGTAATCCTATCAAAAGGAAAAATATTGTATTCTTTAAATAAAACATCAGTTAGTGCTTCTTCTAAAAATAGGAAAGCATTACAAAAGAAATATAACATGCCAAATGGCTTATCATGGTGAGAGGAAAAGGTTAAACAACTAAAACCATGTCATAAGTGTGCCAGTGAAATGAAAGGGTGAAGGGGTGGCTACCTTGCACCCAGCTGCCAGGGCGTAACCGCCTCCCACGAGAATGACAATCTCCCAGGGCATCAACTTCTGGAAGTCCTTCCAGGTTATCATGGGGGCCATGGGGTCAGAGTCAACATCGTTCCCTGGACTGCCTCCTTCTGAAAGAAGAAGATGAGCAGTCTGAAAAGGAGCCACTTACAGAGCAAGTATGATCAGAAACCTGTCCAAAAGAGCCCATCAAGCCCAATATCTTAATTTTGTTGGGTAAAAACTGATTTTATGGAAATGACAGTTGTACCTGGAATGTATCAATGTCTATATACAATGCTCACTCATATATGTACAGTGAGGGAAAAAAGTATTTGATCCCCTGCTGATTTTGTATGTTTGCCCACTGACAAAGAAATGATCAGTCTATAATTTTAATGGTAGGTGTATTTTAGCAGTGAGAGACAGAATAACAACAACAAAATCCAGATCAAATCTTGGGTGAGAACCTCCTTCCCTCAGCCAGGACATTGAAAATGGGTCGTGGATGGCTATTCCAGCATGACAATGACCCAAAACACACAGCCAAGGCAACAAAGGAGTGGCTCAAGAAGAAGCACATTAAGGTCCTGGAGTGGCCTAGCCAGTCTCCAGACCTTAATCCCATAGAAAATCTGTGGAGGGAGCTGAAGGTTCGAGTTGCCAAATGTCAGCCTCGAAACCTTAATGACTTGGAGAGGATCTGCAAAGAGGAGTGGGACAAAATCCCTCCTGAGATGTGTGCAAACCTGGTGGCCAACTACAAGAAACGTCTGACCTCTGTGATTGCCAACAAGGGTTTTGCCACCAAGTACTAAGTCGAAGGGGTCAAATACTTATTTCCCTCATTAACATGCAAATCAATTGATAACTTTTTGAAATGAGTTTTTCTGGATTTTTTTGTTGTTATTCTGTCTCTCACTGTTAAAATACACCTACCATTAAAATTATAGACTGATCATTTCTTTGTCAGTGGGCAAACGTACAAAATCAGCAGGGGATCAGATACTTTATTCCCTCACTGTATAAACAGACTTTTCTAAGTTATTGTTATTTCTAGCAACCTAGGAGTCCCCTGTGTTATTAATATTATTATTGTTACCTAACTATAAATACAGTCAGCAGGTCTGAATTGCAACTATACTTTATGGATTTAAACTGTTTTCTCTGTGAATTCCATGTGCATATATATATAAGAGAGCATGCTGAGGTGGGGGAGGGGAGATTGCAGGAATAGACAATAATTATTGGTGTCCATGGCTAGCGCTCTAATTACTTGGTTGGTTCCCTAACAACAAGTAAAGAGAGTATTACCTTGGTCTTTCTTTTTTGATGAACACGGCCAGGGTTTTCTAGCAGGTATTAAGAAGAGCAGAAATCCCAACAGCACAGAGATCGTGGCATCTGTGCGATATCCCTTCCTAGGAAAACAGATAGAAAGTCACTGTAGCCTCACTGAGCTAGTCTACAGTCAGAGGAACATCTCAGTATAATTTCATACATTTACCAAGTTCACTTGACTTTCCTATGGTTTAATCATACTTTTCACTTCACTGCATCTACACTTATATAGTTGCATTGAATGAAGCTGTCTTCATTGACACTTCATGATATTTTGAGCAATTGGAATGTTTCCAAATGGTAAATTAACCACATTAATTTTCCTTAATTTTCACACTTACTTCTCAAACAGGGAGGTCCAGCCAGGCACAAACCCTGGCTCACGTGTGAACCACAGCAGGGTCATGAGGATGAAGAAGATCCCAGTGACAATCTCAGGGTAACTAGAGCACAAGGGTGCAGAGTTAGCAATGAAAACAGACTTGTGTCCCAACAAGGCCGTTTGAAATCTACAAAGTCTCACCAGCTGTTCTGTCCCAAGCCCAGATTTAATTAAGCCAGGCCTGAGCCAGGGAGAATAGCCTGCGGTTTTAAACTTTGTGCCAAGTTTGATTCTTACTTATGGTGAGTAATGCTTAGTTTCAACAAATATTTTAGGCTACACAATCAGTGGACTGCAATGGTATATTATTTTCAGTTATTGAAAGAACATAACTTGTCAAACAGAAGCCTTTAACTGTTGAATATGAAATTATTGTGTTTGTATCTTAGTAATTAAAAAAAATCTCCAGGGCCCAGACAGGGCAGTAGTTTATTTATGTAACAGCTGTGCTGTATAGTTAATATACCGTCTCGCTGAGTTTTAACATGAAAACATTTTTTTCTGTCTCGTTTTTCTGTTTTTGTTTTTCAATTTTGGGCTGCTGTTTTGAAAAGTGCATCTCACTCGCTTGTTCACACTGCTTTGTGACCTATCAGCTAGTCAGATGCTATGGTGCAACACAGATAGGACTCTCTGACATAATTCAAGTAACTCAATGATACTAAACTAAAGGGAACAATTAATCAGCATTGTTTTTCTCTGGGTAACATCTATGTAGTGAAAAAGCTGATTGAAGTCAATCAATAAGGTGTTTCTCTTAGTAGATTGACCTGTTAAACATTATTAGCACACTGCTTTAAAATACACAATTTTAAAAGTGAAACACAAGGCTGGCAGAGACAGCCTTTCACATGCACATGGAAGAATCCAATTTTGAAAATGTGTTAATCGGGCCCAAACAAAGCTGCTTTCACTGAGTAAAGAAGTGTCCCAACAAGTTCATACGATTCAATTAAATAAACGCATACATTGAGTAGACATTTGTTTATGTTTAGAAATCGATTCTTGTGAAGAGAAAAATGTTCTGCCCCTGTCCTGGTTTCTTCATAAAACCAAAACTGGCTCCCATGGAAGTAGTTGACTGTTATTATTATGTTTATAGTTGAAGAACATTTAAACAAAGATATTGTAATCTAAAACATAGTTGCATCTGTGCAGAGGTCACAAGGTCAGTTATGACATCAAATTGCCTACCTGATGGGCCCCAGTTTCTCATATTCCTCTTGGATGCGTCTCTCTGATAACTCCTCTCGCCGGGTTTTGCGTTTCTTGCTGAGGGAGCAGGTGTCTCTGAAACTGTGCAGACACAGAAGTGAAAGGATGAACTGAGAACTATAGTGTTTTGTGCAGATATTGTAGCAAAGCAATTAAAGTGCATTCAACAGTAGCTTTATTTAATCTGATCTATGCATTATGTTGTTGTCTTCAACACTGTCATGTAGACACCTGAAGGATGCAAACCCTGCTGTTCCGTACTGCAGTGTTTAAAGATTTGTCTAATTTATAACAAATTATGGAGGCCTGTTCCACTGGGGAATCTGTGTGCTGAAGTTTCAAATGATGCTTTGCACAGCTGCACATAAAATGATTCTCTTTCGTACCCACAGAGGAATATTGTCCATCCAGGATATTATAAGGACACTGACTAACCCGATACCAGAACACATACTCACTTGCAACCCAAGAACAAACAGTGCAGCCAGATCCATGTCAAAACTAGCATGATGAGCGCGATTGGTAAACTGAAGACAAACCAGGTCCCAAAGTTGATCACATTTGCATCAGGGTACCGGCTATAAAAAGAAACACAAAAAATATATGTATTATAAATATTTTTGAAATACATATTCATGGCATGTCTACCCACTGCTTTGCCAAGTCCTCATGTTATGAACAACTTGGAAACAGCTGAAAGAAAAGAGTAACAATAATCATTCGGTTATATTTCTTCTTTATAAAACACAATAAAACTTCATTTAGGACAGAAGAAACAGATCTGCAGGGGATACTGAAGTAGATATGATGTCTTAGGAGTCAGTTCTTCTGAGTAAATTGAAATACATGTTTAAAGTTGAAGGGGAAAAAAAATTGTAAGCAGAAAACATGTTATCAGATTGGTTTAGTTCAAGGTACAACTAGTTCTTGCTAAACCAGTCTTTCTAAAAATATATATATTTTTAAATCAACACATACAAACTTTAAAATGCCTGTTTAGACAAAAGAGAGTATAATAAATAGCTTTCAGAAAGTGCTGAGATACTGATTATAACAGCAAACAAGTGATTATAAGGGAGTATACTCATAAACAGTACTGTTTACTTGTGAGAGCAGGTGATTTGTAGATGGTGTTTGAATACCAGCATTTTAAGAAAAACTTGAATTTTGGGAAAGATTTCAATATCACTGCACGAAGAAGAGCGCAAGCAGCAGGCCGGTACCTTTTGAAATGCTCTGCGAAGATCAGATTGGTGGACGTGCCAGTGATGGTGATCAAACCTCCTATGGTTGCTGCATAGGTAATGCTTAAGGACAGGCACTTGCAGATCATATGGTCCTTCTTGGTTGGATATAAGGAAGTCTGCTTCTTCTGGGGCTCAGGTATGATGATCTGTGTCTACAAATGAGAGTTCGGCACAGTTAGCAGGAATAAGAAGTGTTGTAGTTTACTCGTTTTCCCATCTAGGTTCCCACCTTCAAGTTAATCACTTAAATCTTTAATGTTCAGTATGTCTTGTCAAGATGTCTTGGTATGTAAACCAAATTAAAACAAAATGCAGTGTAGTTGTGATTTCTGTACCTGGGCCAGGTGGCCATTGGGCAGTGATTTACTGTAGCTGGTCCAGGTGGCCATTGGGCAGTGATTTACTGTACCTGGGGCAGGTGTCCATTGTGCTGCCAGTTTATCACCTCATCATTGCATTTGAGTGACATGCCATTCAACTCCTGCAAGTCATAAACCTCAGTCATAACACTTACATTGATACACGTGTGTATTTTATCCGGAATAATATATAATTTATACTGTCAAATTCATACCCCTAATCTGTTTGTTTTAGGATGCACGGTATACAATTGTAGATGATAAAGCATGTATAATTCATTTGTAAAACATTTGGTGATTAATTTAGTTTAATACATATTGGTTGTACTTATTTATCAGTTATATATTTTCAGAGATTGTTGAACACTAATTCAGTCTGAGATAAACTGTAGATATTTCAGTTGACTGAACTGAGTTTAGGCACCATGACACTTTTGTTGGTTCTCACTGTTATACAAGGCAGGTTAGTTAAATCTGCTATTGAAAACCACTGAAGCATGAAGAATTGCAAAGGTTTGGTCGTACATAAAAACTAATAAAACAAACAAAACATGTTGTTGTTGTTGCTGTTGTTTTACTAAAAACAGGTCTCTTTAAAACAGTAATGACACAATCTTAAATGGTTCTCTCTTACCTCAGGCATAGTGATAAGATCACTCTTTGTACAGCTGTAAAAATAAAAGCAAATGAAAATAAAAATACAAATTAGTTTGGGTAATAATATGATAATATGTTGATGTATTCTCTGACTGTTATACACTGAAAAAATATTACTTTATATCTATATTATCTAACTATATGGATATGTTTCAATGTGTGTTATAGAAATGATCTATAGTTAACCATTACATGGTTACAAATAGTGATAGTTTTTTTTAACCTTTAGCACTGGGCATTTTTAGCAATGACTGGATATATTATTTTATACACAATTATAATATAATTTGTAGGGCTTACATTTTCCCCTTACATTTCTCCTCACCTTCAGGTGTGAAGCTTAAAGGGATCACTTAAACCTCACAAGTTTATACAAAATAGCATTATGTAAAATAGCTACAAAATCATCATGTTTACAGTTTACAGCTAAAAAGTCACTTCTGCTGAAGAGGAGCGTCATTTAAAAGAGTTCTTGGAAACCTTTGGGTCTTTGTTAATGATTAAGTTATTATTTTATTATTGAGAAAAAAACATTTAATCACATGAATACATTCACTTAACAGAACTCTTAGCAGATCTTTTAAATTACAGCTGAAATATGTTGTTCAAATACAAGAGTGCATTTATTCTGTAAAGTGCGTGGCCTTGGAGCATGTCCAAGAAATACACCTAACAGACAATCATTGCGGACCTCAGCCCAGAGAAAACTATCAGGATTTCAGCTGACTTAACTGAGATATGATAGGGGTGTATAAACTGCAAGTCTATTGATTTTTATAGAAGTAGATGTATTAAATGTATTAATAATTACCTCATCTGGATAATCAATTAATCACACCATTGTGCTACTAAACACAAATGCAGTGAGAGATAACTAAAAGTAACACCTGGTATTAATACTATTTTCTGTCAACATTTATTAACTACACCTAATATTTAACATGCAACTTAATGTGACTTCACTTCAAGCCCATCTCTTTATATGGCAGTCGATGAGGAACACTAGCACTCTTGAATTTGTGACATTATTACAATATATTTGTGTTTTCATACCTGTGTGTCTGAAAGAGGAGCTCAAGCTGGTTCTTGTCAATATTTCCTTCCTTGTCTGTAATGCATTAATTGTTGAGGGAGACAATATTCAGTCTATGTATGAAGCAAGAGCTTTTGCATTTATAATAATACGAGTAATATTAATAATGATAGTAATCCTATTTTTTGTTGTTGCCCTTAGTATACTTAGAATCACTTCCATATACAAATCTTTGCACTGTGTTAATTATACAACCACCATGGCTTCTTTGACAGGGAATGCCCCAATTGGTATACATGCTTAAAACATGTTTCCATGTAGCCTTTTTAGAAAAACATATATAGCATTTGACTTCCACAAGACATGTTTCTAAGGTTTAATTTCAAAGACATGAAGGGCAATGAAAATTTAATGTCTTTATTGTCATTGTGAGTGGCCCTAAATCATTTTTTACTCAAGATATGAAGGTACTGTATTTTTTCAGAAGACTAATTCTGTTGGAACACAAATCAGCAGGGTAGGGGGACCTCCAGGACCAGGGTTGAGAACCACTGGTCTAGAACAACTACCTGCAATCACACACAGTCTGTCACAGAGCAGTTTTCACATAGCGTTCTCTCACATTGACACTCTCCTGCTAAGGATGTCAAGGCATTGTCAGGGAATAATCCATTACCAGTGTCCTCCTGTGCTTCCATGCTCTCTGAGTCGTCCACCGCATCACAGATCCCGGTGCTGATCAGCTGCTGCAATACAGCCTCTGCTATGGGCATCACCATGGCCGTCGTGGAAGTGTTACTGAGCCACATGGAGAGGAACACTGTGCAGCACATGAATCCTAACACAAGCCTGCAGAGGAGAAACAAGCAGCTCACAGAAATGCCTAAAGCTGACCTGTACAAGGAACAAAACTGAACTAGCCTCTGCATAGTAGTAGTGCTTTTGACTATCGAGGACAGGAGAGAAAAAGAACAACAATCCAGCACTTTCAAAACTCAAAAAGGTTCTGAATTTGAAAATATAGTTCATATCGTAGAAGGGGAGTCAAGCCACCAACAACATCCGTTGAGTAAATTACTTTGATTAGCCTACTTAATATACTGTTTGAAGTTACATCAATATTTCCAGCCTGTCCTCGAGAACCAGAGAATCAGAGAATTAGCCAGTTTGGGCTTCGATCTTTGAGAGCACATATAAAAACTAGGAATTTTTCAGGCTGATACACCCAGACACTAAAGTTCTAAGACAGCATTGGTTTTTGTGAGCAAGATTGTGGAGGAAGTGTTTAGATACTGACATGCCAGGCTTGGCCCCTGCGATCATCACCATGCGCAGAGCGATCCGCTTGTGCAGATTCCACTTCTCGATGGAGGCAGCCAGGCAGATGACCCCAATGAGCAGCAGAGTGGTGTCTTTGCAATATTCAGCAGCCACCTACAAGCAAAACACACAAGGCCCTCCACTGCTCAGTGCAGGAAAAACACGTTTTTTTATATTCAATAAAATCTGGAATGACCAGCTTTTTTATTTCTTACATAACCTTCTAAATTAAATGGACAACTGTTCATCATCCTGTCTCCCCAGGAAGGACTGCTGGTGGCTGTCCCATACTGTGAGACCACAGTGCCAACAGAACAGCTATAGCACCATGGGGAGGACTGGTGGAGCTCTCACTGATAGCACTTCAGGCCCAGGAAACTAGCACACTAGCGCCTCCTGAACCACAGGAAATCTGGCTGCACGACAGGCCCAGGAAACTCTGGGACGGAGGCTATGATGGTTGACATTTGACATGTTCTCAGGATACTCAGCCATCACAGTCAACTCCTTCCTGTCCCTTCTCTTGCTCAGCATCACCGCTTTACAAGCTACATTCAATTCTAGGGCCAGTTATCGCTATTAGAAATACACATAAGCAAGATGGATTTATAAACCTGCAATACTCAAAATACCCTATTTACATGGTATGACTAGGCTATATAGAAATGTCACAGATGCAGGACTGGCCACAGGGGTTCGTGTTGTTCTGGGACGGGGCAAACTCTTCACCCCAGTTAAACCCACACACGTCTGGCGGTGCTTTTAACATAAGAAAATGTATTAAAGTGTAGCCTGTGTGAAGTGTTATACAGTAATCTTTCCACTCAGGGACTTTAACCTTGTTACAGTTGTGTAACAGCAATATTTCCCCTGACACTTCTCACTGCAGTGTTTACACGACAAAGAAAAATTGTTTCTGCCAAGATTTTCCAAACTTGATTGCACTTCCAGACTTAAAGTTATCTCAAGAATGTGCTGCACATCCACATTCATAACAAAGTGTGCATAATTACATAATTTGCCTATAAGCAGTTTAATTCACAGCATTATAACAAAGAGTTTAAACACTAGATCACGTGGATTACTCATAACACCATTTTAATACAATTTCCAACTTGATACTAGTATTACTGAGCTCCTATGGGACAAGTTAATCTAATTCTTGGCACCCAGAACAGACAGCATTATTTAAGCCCTTTAGAGATGTTGGAGATGTCTGCAAAAGAATTCCACACCCTACATTGGGCAGCCATTACTCATAGGTTGAAGGGAAAGGCCAACTGACAATCATCTGTTTTCAGTCTTCTTTTCTCAAAAGGCAGTGCAGTTTCCACAGTCATTTTCCTCCAGTGATATACACAGTAAACCAGAGCAGGTGACTCATATAAACTGACTTGGAATTCACATGTGGGCAGGATCTGGCAAAGCTGTGAATACCTGCAAGCCCCTCTGCAAACAGTATGAGTCAGAAGACAGAGGGAGCACATTGCACTCCGGCCTGAATATTGAAGTACAAATTAAACACTGTGGGATTGAAAGGGTTACATTAAAAATATGCTTGCTTCTTTTTGAAGTTTGTTTTTTAGATATGCTGGTATTTTTTTACAGTAAAACCTGCACATTAAAAACAAAACATGTCCGAACCTGTTAACTATCCAAAACATCATACTGCTTGAGAATTTAGCTTTTGTTCCACCTGCTAAAAGGTAACATGGCAATAAAGTGGTTAAAAAAAGTTTACAATCATAGCACCGAGCAGTACCCCCCCAAGAAACAAAAACTAGGTTACATTTGCAGGGGCAAACAAACCTGTCTTTGTTTACTTTTGTTATCCCAGTCACACATAGCAATACTCTCCCAAAACCCTTCACTAATACCAACATCCCCTAATGCTATTATGTGCCCTTTTAGTAACCCCAGATCCCCTGGGCCTGGCACCCAGCCATCAGTGACAGCCCCTGCAGAGAGAGGGTGTTATATAAGGTCTGACCGCTGTGCAGAAGCAGCACACAGCCCAGCACATGTGTAACCATCAGGGGAAACGTGTTCATCTCTTGGCCAGTGCCAGTGAAGTGGATATTATTGGATTATTTAACAAAATGTTCAGGTTCCTGTGGACAAATTGTACAACTTAACTGGCTTTAGAAAACGGACAGGACATTATTAATTCTAAATGTAAAACACCCTAAAGCCATAAGATCAAAGAGGCTGTGACACATCTCTAGGGTCTGTATTTAACCCTTAAGTGGTGCAGTTAATACCAGTAATGTGGGAAATGATTGATAATCCATAAAAAAACAACAACTGTCCTTTCCACTAAAGTATCTTTACAAAGGTTTTCTGTGATGAGTGACAAAAGGGTTTTAGCCCTAAAGCAGATATGTTTGGTGCTGTATATGTATGTATACATAGTGTCATTTCATAACCACATTAAGAGAAGGTGAGAAAAATTCAACCAGATGCAACAAGGCAAATCATATGAACAAATACAGTGCAGACCAGCAACAGAACTCTGCCCTGGGAACAGAAATCTGTAATATCACTGCTGACCATCAGATGGCAGTGCAGTCAAACAGAGACCTATGCCTCAGTTCCACTGCCGGTAAAGCTTTGCATGGACAAAAAACACTGTAGTATTGAAGGTTACATGTTTGTATCTCTGTTTCCCTCTTGTTTTATGATTAAAGCACTATTATCTAGTTCATGATATACATCCTATGTGGCTTGACTGGTCACATCAAATCTGAGAAAGCAAAATGAATCAAGATCCCTCTGCAATGCATGTGTCTGAGGGATGAAATGGGGTGAGATACTGCCAGCTCTAACACCTTCATCCATTTTCCCCATAAAGAAAAGAGGCTGGATAGCAGCTTGTTTAATAGTATGTGTCTCTTGTACATTAACTAATAATGCTTGATGGATAGTATATCTGTGATTCATATTTCCTATGTAGTTGCACATAATAAAATATAAGGAAAAAAATATATATACTTTTACAGCATGCATATTCACTCCCCACCAGAGGGAAGGCCACAGCTAGAAGCACCACTTAAGAACTTTCTGATCTTCTTGCTGCTGTACAATTAAACGTCCTAGAAGGGGGAAACCATCAGTCCTAGGCCTTAAGCTGTGGACCAACTGAGATTCACTAAATAGGGCACTATACTAAATACAAATTGATGGATTGAATTAATTACGGAAAAAAATAGATTTTTTTTGTAAAGTAAACCTGATAAATATAGTTAGTTGTAGTTATGTCTATAGTCTAAAGTCTCTTTACTGAATACAGAATTATGCAAAAACTGTTTGCTCAAATGGTTAAAAAAAGTGATTTCAGTGACTGATTAAGAAACATATTCTTCTACACATATTATTAATTAGTGGTACAGAATCTAGCTAAAGGAAGATATGCATGGTATGTACAGTAATATGGCAAAAAGATCAAGAATATATACCTTTACAGCTGTGCCCCTGTACATCATTTCCAAGACAACCCTTGCTATTGACAATAACAACAGGGCTATTCTCATTGGTTCTACACATAATGCTGTCTAACCCAAGCAGGTGCGGCTCCAGGCCCCCAGAGTTGTAATGCCGTCTGGTTTTCACTTACCCCCTAATGACTTAATTGAACTAATTATTTGGATAGTATCTCAGATAGCCTGTCACTTACAGTTATTGATCAGTTGCTGATTTAAAAGTCACTGGAGCTGCACATCTCTGGTGTAACCCTATGAACAGGGGAAGGGATGGCACTCACCTCACTGGATTTGAGGACCCCGAAAAGTGGGTAGAGAAAGGCTGGCACAAGCGCAGCAGCACCCAGAGGAACGGCTTCTGACACCCAGTAGACCGCCGTCACGATGAGCACATAGGCGCAGCAGGCCTCCTGCAGAGGAAAGAGACAAAGGGCTGAGACTGGGGTTCATGCCTTACCTCACTTCTGTTGCACATACCTTTCATTTTAGGACTGATTAAATATATGAATCTACTACTAAAGTAGCCAAGTGAATATGTTCTCAAAATCTTTTTTTAAATGCTTTTGATATTTTTATCCTTTTTTACTGTGTTTTTTGTGTTTGTCTAATTTGTATTACATGAAAGTTTACTAAAGACATTCTTTCCTAAAGATAAGTTATCTTTCAGTTACATGGCTATCAAAATTATTATGGCCTTTTCCTTCATCTAATTTATGTCACTTGAACTAAAGAAGGACATATTTCTTGATAAATACATATGCTCGTCGTGATCAGAGGTTTATACCCCCTTGATATAATTTAGTTCAGTGGTCTTGAATATTCATAGTGTTCACTAGGCTGAGCACCATCAGAGTACTGTGCCCATGAGACCTGAGTTTTCTTCTCTGCCTCACCTAGACTGACACACACCATATTGTACAGCTCACGTCTTAGACAGTTCATATTTCTCTAAGAATCATTGCTTTATCTGGCTACCCTTATATCAGTGCTAATGTGAAGGTCTGTGTCTCCCCTCTGAGTCCTATCACCTTAAAAGTTACACTCATACTAATTCACCTTTAAAGGTACATTCATACTAATTTCTATAATTCCTCAATTCACCATTTCCTTCCACTCTTTCTCTGAGCTTAGTGTTGTTCAACCTTGTCAAGCCTTATTCATTCCAGAGCCCCTATGAGTTAGGTTTCTGTATTCATCCAGTCAAAGGTGCCTTTTCTTTACAGATGGCCGCTGATCAGTCAGCTACGCAGTGTCACAGTATAAATACATACATTTATATACGTATAAGAATTGTTATATATACAATGGTTTGTAGGTGGAGGTTAAAAATAAAAATATATATCTACTAAAGAAGAATATTTGAAGGTGTTTTCTGAGGCAGAAATGCTGAAATTCATGGTGCTAGGCATTAAACCTTCCAGATTTCGTAATCTTAAGCAATCTCATTTATCCCTTATCCCTGAGCTTTCACATTATTGTACTGTAATTTCAATGTATTTATTTAAAAAGCAGATTAGCCAGCCATTGTATTCCCCATTCATTCTCACAGATTCTTAATTATTTGTGAATTATTTAGTTTGACACTTTTTGGTTTAACATTTTTTGTGACTAACAAATAATAATTCACTCTCGACTTCAAACTTACCTCCTTCAGGTGCATATTGGTTTCTAAATTGTGGACATTTCTAGGCCTAGAACAAATCAAAATCTTGTCCTATCTGCAAATTGCAAATTACTTGTACACTATAGCATCTTTATTTATAACCAGTAGAAAGTGACTTCTGACAATCAGTTTAACCACAATTGGGTACAGGTGTGTAATTTTCATTTCTTTTTTGGGATTGAAACATTACTATTATTTTGATGAGACTGACCAGTAAGAGCCACTTTCATGTCTTAGTTAATGAGACATTCTGTTCTAGTCAGAGATTCAAGTGTGGGTATAGTCCATAATGATTCAGAAGATCTTTAACATGCATTTAATTCTGGTGTTCAGGGCTATTTCAACTGACCTTAATTGATGGCAATGGTGTACAAATGGTCAGTAGTATGTTTAAAGCCTTCAATTTGATCTTTGTTGCTGACAGTATGAAGTACAGAATGTGTATTGATAACACATTTCAGATGATGTGTATGAACATTATCTTCCTCTCTCTCACAAAGCAATAGAAAATAGGGTGGAAAAATACACAAATTCATTTCAAATCGAAAAGAAAAGTCTGTCTTTGTAAATGTTTTTTGCTAAGTGGAAAACATCACAAGTCTACAACACCAAGGTTTAACTCCCTCCTGGCCAAGCCCTGTATGAGTCTAAACTTGATGTGTTACTTATTTTCTGAATTTCAGATCTCATCATGTCAATCCTGATTTTATCAAGTAAAAACCAGAAGGATTAAAGTGTTTATTAAGTCTTACAAGTGGAAGGCATGATATATACTATTATTTTAATCTGAGATTTTACTTTAAACAATAGATTTGCACAGAGCTCACAATGTAGAACATTATGAACCAAGAAATTTGGCATTGCTTTTACACACCTGCTGTGCCAGCAAGGAATCTTGTTTTAGAGTTTATTAAGAAGGCTTTGGAGGTTATGCAACTAGGCTCCATTTAACTTTTCCCCTCATGTGATAGCAAAAATAAATAAATAATGAAAATATTCAATTTTAGTAGCCAGGCTAAAGGCTGAAGGAAAACAGTCTCTTCATCATTGTGATTTTGATCTTGTGCAACTGCAGAGGAATGTCTGACTGACAAACGTGCAGAGAGAGAAGTGAGATCTTAGAAGGACTAGGGCAACAAGAGATGTAATTTTTGAAGATGAAAGTTGGTTAGAACATACAGTTGATTATTTAGTTTACACATTTAGTTAAGTTTGGTTAAGATTGTTTAATTTTGTCTCTTTAAAACATTGTATGGAAGCAGCTGGTTGTGACACAGGCAGGGTGCTAATGATATATTTTTAAGGATAAATATAAATTAAGATGTTTGTAGTACTTTTAGTACACTTATACATCTGTTTTCAATTTTGAGTTTTCAGAACCTGTCTTTCCGCTCAAAGACCTAAAAAACCTCCATCAGCACTTCCAAGAGCACTGCTCTTATTTGGATAGCGAACATGTCACAACCTGACCAAATAACACTAGGTGACCTGAACTGGAATGTTTCTAAATCTGGGGGGGAGGTGGGTTCTTTTGTTATTTTATTTACTTGGCACCATTTTAAATGTTATTGTTCTGGTTAAAACCTTTTCAGTTTTAGAAGTGGCCAAATATAGCTTGAATGCCCCTAATAAACAGCAGATTAAATATTTTAGTGTAGTGTTGCACCATTTTACTGCTGTGTTGCTTTTGTATCAAATAATGCCTCCATGTTAGGGGACTTAGAAAGATCCATCATTAATTCATTGTACTTTAATCAATCATAAATTTAAATTCTCTACCTTTGGAACATATTAACAAAAATGTATGAGATTGGATTTAGACAATAATATACAAAATGTGAAATGAATCCAAATCAAAGGGACTGAAAATGTGTTAAACAATGGAAAACAGCATTCTGATCCAATGCATAGAAATGAACTGCTGGTATCTGAACTAAAAGCTTGCTTGGTACCATAGCAGAACAATGTGAGGCATAAGCATTGGCATTTACCATTGGACTGGGATAATATTGGTAGGATAATACCCATGACAACTGCAGAAATAAGAATGTGTAATTCTCTGATCAACCAAATAGTGATATTCATATCAAACATGTGACCTTGCTGTAAGTAACACATTCTTTTTCTTCTTGAATAATCTGTCAGTTTCAAAATATGTTTAACTCAGCACCATCTACAAGTTGACAAGTTGACAAGTTGACAGCTGTGCCTGTGCACTGGTGCCAGAACTACAAAAGTCCTCCCCATGATGCTAAGGTTCTACAGTTTGCATTGTGGATTTATGGTGAGAGAGGAAGGAGATGGGCTGAAACTGTAAGCACATGTTTTGGGAGGATGTGTGTCAGCTACATCTCCCAGTGTGAGTACAGGAGGTTTTATAGGGAGCCAAGAAACTGTGGAATTCCAAATTTGGGGGCACAGAAAAATAAAAAAACATTTGGCTATTCATAATTTAAAATGACATTGTGTTTTTGTTTTAATTATCTTATTAGGTATGTATGTGGGGCTGGTTGACCAAGTTTGATTGCCTTAAAATATCCTCTAAAGACAAGATTAAGGGTCTTTTCTTGTATAACTACTTTCATAAAACACTTTTAATCATTTTATGTTTGATGGTTGCTACATCTAAATAAATGTTGACTGCTGCCTTTGTTTCTACCAACTTTAAATCCTCTTGAGATACTCTGCTATGAAAGGTATTATGTTAATTAAAGATTGCTGCTCTTGCCCAATGCTGATAACCCCTGGGTCATGATGAATCATGGCCACCTCAGCCAAGCTTAGGGAGACCTTTACCCAACAGTGGATTGACCAAATCAAAACCCACCCATTTCCCCATGACACAATTCCAATACATGAGAGGTTTTAAATCTCACAGTCTATTCTTCCGCACACATATTGAAAATGCACCACCAAGTTCTGCTTATTTAGGGACTGGGAGGTAAGTTGGCATTTTGAAGTTTAGGCCTCTGGGTGAACATTTAGCCCCTTTTACACTGGTGCAAGTGGGTGATTTGCACTAACAAATACCCAAGCCAAGCTGGACCCATACTATGTGACCCTTTTTTATACCATGATCACTAGATAATTTACCTCAGAACCTCAATATTACCATTCGGAAGATGGAAGAATCCTGTCAGTGAAAGTACTGTCAGCAATGAGACTGTAAACTGTATTTTAAGAAAAGAATATCCCAGTGTTTCCTTAAATATGGTTGGCTGTTTATTACAGATTTTGAAGAATAAAAAAACCTTCTTATATTGAACATGACAGTTATATTTTCATGCTACCATTGTTTCCATACTCAGACACTTTAATTTAGTCTAAACACATTTTTTATCAAAATGTTTTGTCTTTGTATGTAAACAAATTTTTCTTGCCCCTTTTATGTTTAAAATCATTTGATTATACAAAAGTGAATCATTTTACTGAGATCAATTGTAATGAAATTGTATATATGTACAATTTTAGAGGATAGGTATAATAATAATAATGTATTCCATATACCTAATTTAATTTAAAATCCACGGGAATATGTATCAGTTCATGCTATGTGAGCCTTGAGCAACACAAGAGCTTGTAGCTGTTAATTAATATTTTGAGACAAGAGGGAGCCAGACTTATCAATGCCTTCTTAGTCAGCAGAAAAACTTTGCAATCAATCCTAAATGTTGACTTTAGTTTGGGTCCTCAGCTTTTCACTTTGCTCATGTGTAACATTGTAATGTGACTATCCACAGACCAGGCCCAGACCATTATTTAAATTACATAAATTAGTAGAGTAGACCCTGAATTTCTCTTGTATAAAGAAGATCCATTCAGCCCAGGGTTAATTGATTTGACTGTATTATGTGGCATAGGTCAGTCATCACACATAATGTGATCTGAGCTCCTGGGCTCAATAGCTAACTGATAAGGAGCGTCAGATAAGAAAATAAATAAGCATTCAACTGCAGGATGATTGACCAGCACTGATTTGATAAAGGTATAAGGCATGACAGCATTGATTGAAAGCTACATTGAAAATATCAACATTTAAAAATACATTCGAATTCAATGTATCGTTTCAAGCTACACTTGTCAATGTCAACTTGTGACATTGTAACAGTATCAGTCACTGTAGATTTTCATTTCTGGTGACTGACTGCTGTATTCAAAGCTTGCACGACAAACAAATGCGATTTCCAATACCGGTGCCTGTAAATGATCCTAGTTGATTTAATCGAAGTGAAATGGGGGTGGGGGGGTCTGTAAATAGAGTGGCAATCAGAAGATTACTCACCTCTGTGTCTAAACTAATTTCCATCATTTACAGTTTACAGCTTTTCTCTGGGCCCAATCAGTGTTAAAACATTTACTGATTAAAACAAAAAAATGTAAGTGAATCACCGAATTGCATTATTTTTAATGAGGGCTGAGAATGGGTTCGTGTGTTGGCCTATACATGTAAAAAAACAGTTGCAAAACATATTTACAGGTAATGGGTCATTCTGGGGCATATTTGTAAAACTGAAAAGTTACATTTACTAATTTAAATGTAAATGTTTAAACGCTATAATAATCATAATCATGATAATGAATTTTACTGTGGTAACGTTTACATAATCAATCTTAAAGTTGTGTGGCACTTCCACAGTTTTTCTCATTATGTCAAACAGGCATTATGGAGACTGTAAATGGCCCCTATATGTAAATCGCATGACATGAATGTTTATTTAACATGTATTTAGCATTTAACGTGTATTTAAAGTAGTGAAATTAAGAAATGAAAAAGTACACAGACGCGAATTATAAAGCTTGCTTGAATTGAGCAAGTTTAAGCGAGTTAGGCTAGTGTCTACACTATGTGTTAACTTTGTGCTATTTTGCACTAGTTAGGATGAAGTAATCGCACATATTCGCAGGTTGTTCACTGTTGTCAGTAGGTAGTAGGTTAGTAGGCTTGTGTTGCAGCATTACACCATGATCGTATTAATGGATCAAACAATAAGCTGGTTGATGTTTGCTGCATGCACTGAATATGATGCTATTCATAAAATAAGAAAGGAAATGGCCATGGTCGGTACTTACACTGGACGGGTAGATGAGGGGCAACGGGAGCAGGAACAGGGGGATGAGGACAACCAGGAGCAGCTTCCTTGCGGTCCACAGCTTATTCAATACGCTCATCCTGTCGGTCTTCAGCTTCATTTCTATTTCACTGGACAACACAACAAAACTAAATAAAAATGATCGTCCACACGCGTATTGTCAACGTTGATCACTTTATAATTCAATCCGTTTTTCTTGGAAAAGTAGAAAACCTGTTTTTTTCCTTCAAATCCGAACTCCGTTTCACGTGTTTGGTTTTCCTCGTATTAGATGAACTTCGTTTAGTTGGGTTAATGTATTTTGGTGCTGCTTCTCTTTAACCCAACTGTTACGGTTTGTTTCTTCTTCGTTGCGTCTTATTTATGGTATGTATAAAGGTATTGGTTAAGCAGTGATCTTATTTTGCCGTCTGATGGTTACAGTTCACACCGCCACCCCACCTGTCCCCTGTCCGCTCCGACCGGGCTCGGGTGTCCGCCTGCTTTTATCGCTGTCCAGAGGTCCTACAGAAACAGATAACTCCTCTTTTTATCACTTTTTTATGTCTTATCTTTAACTTGCCCTGTCCACGTGTTTCTAGGCATACTTGTTCTGCTTTTCTTGGTATTTAAAAGTCATTTTCTATTTGATTCTTTTTCTTTTCGCTTCTGTACCAACATCATGTTTTCCAGAATGGTTTTCTAATTTATACACTTCCAAGTAAATTAAATAACTCGATTTAGCTCCACCCTCTGTCTTGCCACATTGCCAATCCCTGTTGGACAATGCGATTAATCCCCTGGCCTGGAGACCAATACAATCAGGCACCAGACATCCAGTCACAGTCCACCCTGAACAAGTTTTGAATGAAAAGTGTAAACAATGCCATGCTGCTCAAGGATGTCATGGCCTACTAAAATGAGAGAAGGCTTCCCCTGGTCCTGAGTGGGCCACGAATACCTGCAGCTCGTGATGGAGAGGATGGGTCTCGCTCTTGGCCTGAGAAAGTGGGTAAAGATCATTTACAGCAGCCTAAGCAGCAGGGTCCTCGAACCATTCACGGTCAGGTCGGGGGTTCGACAGGGTTGCCCCTGTCGGCCCTGCTGTACGTCCTCTGTTTGGAGCCGTTCCTGCAGGTGATCCGCCAGGATGCCCGGGTGACAGGTTTCCATCACCCAGTGACCGGCAGAGTGCAACTGAAAGCCCTGGCCTACATGGACGACTTGGCTGTGGTTTGCACAGACACGCTGTCCATGGTTAGGGTAGAGGAACTGCTGGACGGCTTCTGCAGAGTGACAGGGGCTGCTGTCAATAAGGCCATCAAGGTCCTGGGGATCACGATCGATGGGACCAACACGGGTTGGGATGAATCCTTAACCAAGGTGCAAAAGAGGATCCATGGCTGGAGCACAAGGACCCTGATGATGACTGGTAAGGTGCTGGTCGTAAAGGCCATCCTCTTCCATATTCTTCTCTACATAGGCATGATTTTTCCCCCATACAGGCATATGAGCAAACTAGTTAAGAGAATTGTATTTCGGTTTGTCTGGGGGAGTAAAATGTAGAGGCTGAAAAGAGAGGTGAAGGGCACCCTGGATGGTTGTAGGGGGGTCCCTGACATTGTGTGGCTCATCAAGTCGCAGGGGCTGGCGTATGTGGATAAGAACATCCAGGCTGCTGGCAAGAAAGTGAGTTTTATGAACTGCTTCTATTTTGCCAGCAGCCTGAGACCATTCCCCTCCCCCAAACCTACCTTCACCAAACTTATGATGAGTGTGCTCTGAGTTCATTTGTTTTCTTTATTCTTCATTAGGCAACTAACAGTCTTGTTTAAATGTTTTGTTTCAAGTTTTTATTTGCAATATTAAATATCCCTGTATTGTTGCTTTGTCTTGAAAGACCTTAACTGCCTCTCACTAATTATTAGTGTATTGTTAATAATCATTTAGCATATGAGGTTAATAACTAATCTGACATCATAGGTTTAATTATGTATTATTTAAAAGTATTGCTTTTATCTGCATTTACTCATTTTGTTAATTACATGTTTGTTAGTTTTCTTTAATTAGATACAAAATATATTTCATTATAAAACAGCCCATCTACATTTTGCCTTCAGAAAAAGTGGGAACATCAATATCACCTCTGAGAGCTTGTAGAAAAGCCAAAGTCAATCACTTAAAAACAAAAACATATTAAATCTCTTTTGCAGTTCGAGGAAGCAAAATTAGAAGAAAATAATGACCTTTGGGCAAACATCTTGAATAGATATTTGCAGTGGACTTAAAGTCCAAATCATTTTCAGGATGTCAATGATATGGGGATGGAATACAGGTGCAAAACAAAAGTCCAAACATTGGAAACCAAAAAATATGGAGACTGTCTGTGGAATGCTCAGAATTGTTGGACTTGTTCCCTGTATTCCATGGATTATCAATATCTGTCTTTGTGAGCCCAGACAGATAACTGACTCCTCTTTAGAAACATTGTAGACATGGCTTAACATGCCATCCTGTGTGTCCTAACTTTACTAGGAAGGCTGTACAGTTGGGGAGGGTGTGTGTCTTTCAGATTAGGATGCCTGCAGGAGCAGTTAGAATAACATGTTGGTGTGTTCTTGCAGCAATGGTCTAATATATATATATATATATATATATATATATATATACACTCACCTAAAGGATTATTAGGAACACCTGTTCAGTTTCTCATTAATGCAATTATCTAACCAACCAATCACATGGCAGTTGCTTCAATGCATTTAGGGGTGTGGTCCTGGTCAAGACAATCTCCTGAACTCCAAACTGAATGTCTGAATGGGAAAGAAAGGTGATTTAAGCAATTTTGAGCGTGGCATGGTTGTTGGTGCCAGACGGGCCGGTCTGAGTATTTCACAATCTGCTCAGTTACTGGGATTTTCACGCACAACCATTTCTAGGGTTTACAAAGAATGGTGTGAAAAGGGAAAAACATCCAGTATGCGGCAGTCCTGTGGGCGAAAATGCCTTGTTGATGCTAGAGGTCAGAGGAGAATGGGCCGACTGATTCAAGCTGATAGAAGAGCAACTTTGACTGAAATAACCACTCGTTACAACCGAGGTATGCAGCAAAGCATTTGTGAAGCCACAACACGTACAACCTTGAGGCGGATGGGCTACAACAGCAGAAGACCCCACTGGGTACCACTCATCTCCACTACAAATAGGAAAAAGAGGCTACAATTTGCACAAGCTCACCAAAATTGGACAGTTGAAGACTGGAAAAATGTTGCCTGGTCTGATGAGTCTGGATTTCTGTTGAGAAATTCAGATGGTAGAGTCAGAATTTGGCGTAAACAGAATGAGAACATGGATCCATCATGCCTTGTTACCACTGTGCAGGCTGGTGGTGGTGGAGTAATGGTGTGGGGGATGTTTTCTTGGCACACTTTAGGCCCCTTAGTGCCAATTGGGCATCGTTTAAATGCCACGGCCTACCTGAGCATTGTTTCTGACCATGTCCATCCCTTTATGACCACCATGTACCCATCCTCTGATGGCTACTTCCAGCAGGATAATGCACCATGTCACAAAGGTCGAATCATTTCAAATTGGTTTCTTGAACATGACAATGAGTTCACTGTACTAAACTGGCCCCCACAGTCACCAGATCTCAACCCAATAGAGCATCTTTGGGATGTGGTGGAACGGGAGCTTCGTGCCCTGGATGTGCATCCCACAAATCTCCATCAACTGCAAGATGCTACCCTATCAATATGGGCCAACATTTCTAAAGAATGCTTTCAGCACCTTGTTGAATCAATGACACGTAGAATTAAGTCAGTTCTGAAGGCGAAAGGGGGTCAAACACAGTATTAGTATGGTGTTCCTAATAATCCTTTAGGTGAGTGTATATATATATATATATATATATATATATTTGAAGGTATTTCATCAAAATTATTATTAAAACAAATTACACTATTAAGTAGTATAATGTATAATGTATTTGCTTTATTGCATTTTGGAGCCCAGCTTTTCATGATCAATAACCATGAAAAAACTAAGTCTCTCTGGGTAAGGTTGTCTGTTAATACATAAATAATTAAGTAAATGAATAATAGTAATCCCTAAGATCTATAGATAGGTACTGAAATACTATATTGATGCATCTTTTTAATCACATATTGAAATAATTAATTTTATAAATTTTATAACAGATCGGTGAAACTGTCCATGTCAACGATGGCTCAGGTTCTCCACAAATCTGGCCTGCATGAAAGAGTGGCAAGAAGGAAGACATTTATGAAAAAAACACATGTAACATCCCACTAAACATTTGCATAAAGGCATGTGGGATACTCTGAAAAGATGTGGCCAAAGATTCTGCGGTTCAGTGAAACAAATGCAAAGCACAAACCCAACACAGCACATCACCCGTGCAACTCCCTACTCCTTACATCCCTAATGTGAAGCATGGTGGTGGCAGTATCATGATATGGGGATGCCTTGCAGCAGCAGGGACTGGGAAGCTTGTCAGGGTAGGTGGCAAACTGAATGGAGGTAATACAGGCAAATCCTTCAGGAAAACTACTGCAGTCTGCAAAAGACTTAAGACTGGGACAGGGATTCACCTTTCAGCAGGACAGGGACCCCAAGCACACAGCCAAAGCAACACTGGATTTGCTTAAAAATAAAGAAGTGAATGTCCTAGAGTGGCAATCTGTGCCAATACTTAAATATTGCTGTCCACCAATTATCCCCATCAATCCTGAGAGACCTTGAACCACTTTAAGAAGAATGAGCGAATATTGCACAACCCAAATGTGCAAACCCGGTAGAGACTCGCAGCCAAAGGTGGTTCTACCGAGTATTGGGATGAATACTTATCTTACCAAGACATTTCATAGATATATTTTTTTCATTAACACTTGTTTTACAATAAAAATGATCTTACGTGTTCAGTATGCTGTGTAACTCAAAGGGGAAAAAAATTCAGGTTGTAACAACAAAATGTGATAAAGTCCAAGGGAGGTGAATACTTTCTATAGTCACTGTAGATTCTATTGGATCAGCATGACTATGTCATCTCCATATATAGGAGAGATTGACCTCTGAGATGGAGATGGAGGGAGAGAGAGAGAGAAAGAACTGCACTGCGATCACAGTTAAGATTGGGCTCTGTCTCTGGTTGTGCTGGTTGTTTATTTTGTTGTTCAGTGCTCATGTTTGCTTTGTGTCGGCGGGAGCCTAGAAGCCTGGGTTTATAGGGAGGGACTGGAAGAAAGTTAGGTTAGTTCTCAAAAAGGAGACTTGGTTTTGTTTTGTCTTTGTTTTATTTTCTTTCCACAGACATTACTGTACATAATATATCACTTGTTTCCTGAGTCCCCAACTATACAATGGCAGATTCAGCCTCCTAAAGTGTTACAATATTGGGAAACAATCCCAAACCAGTTAAGACTGCAGTACAATTTCTGAAACCAATATATGGCAATCTGTTTAATTAAACTGATAGCAGTGGTTATATATGATCAACCGATAGTGATGGTTTCACTGTACCAAATGAAGGCAGTCCACTACCAAAAGGTAGGATACAGAAACATATACAGAACCAGATTCTGTATACCAGATACAGAAAAATATCAAAGTAAAACAGTTTTAAAAATAAAGAGGGAAACATAATAATAATAATAGATCCAAGTGGTTGGAAAGGACATAAAAGAACAGCCTCCATGAATTAAAAGTGTGGCTTTACACACATCTATATATGTAACAGTACAGTTAATAAGTCTATGACAAGCATGATGATTGAAAGCTATCAATATAACCACAAATGTTACTTACTAGTAACTATGAAAAACAGTAGAGGGTGCTGTTGTTCCTATACAAAGACAACAAGATTAGCAGCTGTTCCATTAACAAATACCTTCAGAAACATAGGCATTATTAAAGAATAATAATAGTATGATGTACTCTGAGGATTTCCCCCGCTGACCTCTGTCCACAGGCCCCAGACAATTCCTAATTTAAATATTACACTAAGAAGGTGCCTATATGTAGGAATATCCCCAGCTACTTGTATTAAACTCAATCAGATTCACCTCATCCAGGGAACTAGCATTCTTGCAGGCTCCTACAAAGACGTATTATATGTATTAGTGCTTTCTTGTATGTGGAGCAATGCAACATCATCCACATGTGTCAGAAAATATGTGGCTTCTTTCAGACCCCACCTGCATTACAGCTCAAATAAAATCCTTGATCTTACAAATGACAAACATGTACCTAATTGCGCTATACTTTACTTTTCCAACTTATAAAAGAAACTGCAATAGGGCTCAAGTTTATCATTTTCAATTTGCAGGAATGTGAATGATTTGGTCCTGGCGCCTAGTCTATTGGTGTACTTTCATTTTTAAAACAAGGAAATCGCTCAAGGATTGATTTTCCCACGTTAAGCAGATATGTCGCTGGCCCAATGCAGACCCCTAAGCTGGGGAAAGCAAACAGCACTGGAATGACAATGCAATACAGATTATTGGCTTTTTTCATGGCAAATGCTTCCATTAATGAGGCGAGGCTGAGCACTGGAGTATAAACCACCACAGAGGCAGCGAGCACCAGCATGACAGTCTTCAAGGCATCCTTCTTCACAGAGAGTTCTTCGGTCTCTGTGCCTGGATCGGCCTTACGCAGCACAAGCGCCATGACAACATTGCAGTAAATCATGATGATAATCAAGGCAGTGATGATGCACACCAATGTTAAGAGTATGGTTTGCATGGTTTTAAAATAGGCAAACACACACATAGACATGGTGCAGAACCAGATGAACACAGAAGAGAGTATTCTGTTTTGACGGACAGTGAGCTTTAGGAATGTATTGGGATGCACCACGGCCAGAAAGCGCTCCACACAGATACAGCAGAGCAGCAAGGGGCGCCCAAACATGTTGAGGGCGTACAAAGTGTTTAAAGTCATGTACATCTTTTCAGAGGCTCCTTTGAAAGTGGCATAAGCCTCTAAGGGCAAACCTACACAAAACAAAATATCCATCATGCCCAGATGGAGAAGGAGGAGCTCTGTGAAAGACCAGGCATTTTTGCTGCTCAGTAACAGCCAAAACAGGGCAATGTTAGAAGGTAAACCTACAAATATGGACACAAGCTGGAGAATGACCCAGAAGACGTAGCCAGAAGACATCACAACACATATTGTGACAAGTTCATTCATCTCAAAGTCCCAGGTATCTTTCTTGGTGAAATTGCCATTGGGTCCCAATGATGAGTTCGCCCTGAATGAATCCATTGGCTCCAAGAAGACCAGAGATGATACTTGTGATCTTTACCCTGCTAAAGAAACAAAAGCTTTTCAGTAGTGGTTATTGACAAGTGTGCAGAATATCAGTATTTTGTGCATATTTTGTTTGATCTCCTAGGAATATTGAATACCTCATAACTGAAAGCTATTAGTTAGTTACACAGGGCATTGTGAAATCTTTAAACACATTTTAAATTAATTTTAGTAATATGACTGGATTTGGCTGCAATAATGCCGGTTTCATGATCAAGACATACAATGACATTCTTCAAGGTTTACAGCTAAATTCAATACATTTACTTACTGCCCACATAGTACCCTTGCCAGCAATATCTGAGCAAATAATTTTCTGAAAGCAGACAAGCTGGTTGCAACCGTTACAAATATTTATACATCAACCAAGCAGACAATTACATATTACACTTCATCTACACAGAAACAATTGCTTGGACAGAAACAATCCAACACGTTGTCTGTACTTCACCCCTAAATTTGCCACTTAAGCAATGCATAACACGATGAAGTGTAAATGAAAAATTGTTTCGCAATTGAATATGAAACACTACAAGATTTGTCAGTGGTTACCAATCCTGTACATGCTGAAAGAAATGTTTCTGATGGCAACGTTTTTACAGAATGTCAATCTCTGACAGAAGACAGGGTAAACCAACTGACTATGCTTAATTGCTGAGTCAGACATTCAGCCAAATCTTGAACTATAACCAAGGTCATATTTTCCCCAAAACTAGAACAGCACAGTGCAAGGATAAATGTGACTCTGACTGACCTGAAACTGAATCCAGATGACAGATTTTCTCAGGAGAATGGTGTACAGTGCACTCAGCCCTTATGATCTCCGTTCAGATTTACTGCCACAGAGTAAGGCTCAGCCTTTTCTTCATGGACATTTAGAATTTGCAAAACATTGTCATGGGTCACATAAGATTAAATGGATTTGTTTACAGTAAAAACAAAGGCACATTTCCACTCATGCAACCATTTTAGGAAACTTTACCATGCAAATATTGTAATTTTATTAAAAAAAGACAACATGTTTTTAACCCTCCCTGGCTTTTTGTTTGGAACAGCTGACAGTTTTTACTTTATGCATACATAACTTATGTATTTATCAAATAAATGCTTATTTAAGTGATGAAGTCATTATTATTTTTAGCAGCAGAAGCCCTTATAGCCTGTCCCTCCTGTTCCTGTAGTTTCCTCTAATTTACATTCTCCTTTGTTATCTCTGACATGAACCTATTTGTTACTGTGGGTCGATCATACCCCTCCCTCTTTAAGAGCTCTTTGATATCAAGTTGCTAAGGTGCTTATTCAGGTATATTAATTACTGTATTTTTCATGCCATTCTTGATAATATTTATCAAATTCCATAATATCAGTACTATGATGAACACTGAATGAAATGAAAAGCAAATACAATTTGTTCACTTTAAAATAAGAACATAAAGTTTACAAATGAGAGGAGGCCATTCAACCAGTCTTGCTCGTTTGGTGTCCAATAACCAAGTGATCCAAGGATGCTATCTAGTCTATTTTTAAATGTTCCCAAATTTTCAGCTTTCTCATGCGTTACTTCATCTAGTTCTATTCCTCCCATGGTGTAATTATAGTGGACATTTTTGTTACCTGCATGTAATACCTTGCAATTGTCCACATTGAATTTCATCTAAGTCCCTTTGAAAAACCTGTGCTGCTGAGAGCCACCTATTTTAATATGATCTGCAAATTTGACAAGTTTGCTAACTATCCCAGAGTCCAGATCATTAATATAGATTAGAAAAAAAAAAGGCCCTAGTACTGATCCCTGTGGAACTCCACTAACAACCTCACTCCAGTTAGAAGCGACTCCTCTAATCGACACCCTCTGTTTCCTATACATCAACCAGTTCATAATCCATCTACTTACATTACCCTGAATGCCTACAGCTTCCAATTTGAGGATCAGTCTTTGGTGTGGAACCTTATCAAAAGCTTTTTGAAAATCTAAGTATATCATATCATATGCTTTCACGTGATCTACAGCTGCAGTTGAATGTTCAAACATCTCTAATAGATTAGTCAGACATGATCTGCCTCGTGTAAACCCATGTTGACTATCTCCAAGAATATGGTTTTCATTAAGATGCTCCTCTATTTTCTGTCTAATCATTTTTTTTATTTTTGTATGTAATTTCCTAGCTCAGTTTTGTCCCCTTTCTTGTGGATTGGAATGACATTTGCCGTCTTCCAGTCAGTTGGCACGTCCCCTGTTCTAAGTGTCACTTGGAATATTTGAGTTAGCGGCCTATAAATAATGTCCCTCATTTCTTTAAGTACTGTAGGAAATATACCATCTGGCCCAGATGATTTGTTGGTTTTTAATTCTGCTAGTCCCTTTAGTACCTACTCCTCATTTATCCTGATCTCTCTTAGGGTTTGACTGGATTGATTTTTAACCTGCGGCATGTTATCAATTTTTTCTTTTGTAAAAACCTCTGTGAAAAACTCATTTAGAACATTTGCCACATCTTGTTAATTTTCCAAGATACTTCAATTTTTGCCCTTTACCTGTTTCACTTCCTCCTTTGTTGACCTCTTGCTGTTGTAGTATTGAAAAAAGCTCCTTGCATTACTATTAGCTCCAAGAGCTATATTTCTTTCTATTTCCCTCTTTGCTTTCCTGATCCCTTCCTTAAAATCTCTTTGCAGTTCAACATTCTTTGTATTTTGTTTGTGCATCCCTTTTGTATGCGTTATACATTTTCTTTCTCTTGATATTATTTTGCAAACTTCTATTAAACCATTTTGGCCAATGTTTTTTGGTACAAATTTCAACAGCGTGTTAAACTTTCTAATCTCTGCCTGCCTCCCTGGCCTGGCACGTGGTACCAGAAGTATTTCAGAGAAAACTACCATGCAGGTCCTGCTCTTTAGTTTCTTTCCTAACTCTTTAAATGTGTATTGCAGAACCTCTGCCTTTCCTTTTCCTATATCATTGGTCCCAATGTGGACCATGACCAGTGGATTCCTCCTGGGTTTGGCCAGTAGCCCGTGTACTAGTTTAGGGAGATCTGCAACCTGAGCACCAGGCAGGCAAGATACCATGCGGGTCTCCTTATCACTAGAACACACTGTGTGATCTACACCTCTAAGAATTGAGTCTCCTACTATAACTACCTCCCTGATCTGGGGGTGGGGGGGTAGGGGGGTGGACACCATGGTGCTCTGGTGCTCAACTGCCCTCCCATCACCCTCTGAGCTGTCACTGTCCAACTCGGTGTCCAGCAGTTGGAACCTGTTGGGCAATTCTTGCTCTTGGGATGTCTCTAAGGGATGTGTGTGCCCTTTTCTGCTGTAGTACAGCAGCAGTTCTCTACACTTTCCTGCTCTAAGGTCTCACCTCTCCTGGGTTTTGGTGTGCACACCATCTCTCTAATGGGCTGATTGACCAATTCTTCCATATCACAAATACAGCACAGATCAACAAGCTGAGCCTCAAGATCACAGACTTTGATCTCTAGGATTTCAACATGCTGACAACATTCACATATGAAATCTTCTTGGATGAGTTCATCCAGGAAAACAATCATTCTGAAAACCTGCCACTGTAGTGGCCACATGCTTCTAAATGTTACATTATTATTATTATTATTATTATTATTATTATTATTATTATTATTATTATTATTATTATTATTATTATTATTATTATTATTATTATCTCTTCATTTCTGCTCCCTAGTCAACTGCTTGACTTTTTATCACCAAAAAACAGCACAGCTCTCGCAACCACAGCTTTAAGTAGCGTTTCCCTACCTGCCACCAATTCACACCTAACTGGCTCCACCTGGAACAGAATTCCTGCTAGTCCTTGACTAAATCACCTTTCTTCAACCTATTTACTTTCACCAACTCAGCAGCTGAATGGAATTGACTTCAATTAAGGCAAACTACAGACAAGATTAACTTCAATTTAGGTAACGTTAAAACAAAATGAGGAATGCCAAGACTGGTCTGAAACTATGAACTGTGGCAACTTGTATATACTTCTGTTTACATCTGGTTCAACAAACCATTTAAGAACATTATTAGAATATTTATTTTTTAATTAAAGTTCAGTCTCGTCCCTCCAAATGTGTTAAAAACCATCTAGATTTTGAAATGTCATCTACATGCTTTGATGACAGTGTTATGTATGAGCTTCAACAACAGCCTTATTATATGTATTATATTATAGGTGAAACAGCAATTTAACCTCCTTATAATCCTCCAGAAATACATATGTGAAAAACAAACAATTATGGCAAAATTACAGGTATTTCAAATAGGTTTTTCAAAATGGCACACATATTAGCAAACAGTTGGGAAGCAATGGGACCCAGGGAGATATGTAACAGTGCTGTAACTAAAGAATTAGGATAATAATGTGAACAACCCAGCACAAACCCTAATCCCACACTGATTTATTAGGAAACAGTTAAACTTTATTGTGATTAGTTAAACAAAATGAATGCAAATATAGACATGCACTGGTGCATTGGCCAGTGCAGCATTGTGTAAGCACTTTATGGACCATCTAGACACACTCACTTGTTTATGTGACATTGCTGGTTTGTCAGTGCTGTGTAAATCCTTACACAAGCAGATAATTGCTCTGTTTCACCTGATTGCAGTTTAAATTGTATCCAGTGATTAAGCACATATTCTCTCAGTTCTGTCTGGAGATAGAATACTATGTATTAAATAATAAATGTAGTTTTAAACCAGAGATTTGTATTATAAAAGTTTAATACAGTAATACGATTAGAACTAAACATTTTATATATCTAGGTGGGTGGAGAAATGTAATTAATCAATTGATTAACGATACTATAACTATAAAGGAAGGGGCTACAGAAATATATGCAGAAAAGCAACAAGCAAGTTTATTTCTGCAGGTTTTTACATTTGGAAATATGTACAAAGAGGGAGAATTAAGAACACGTGAGCTGACCAGCAGGAGCTCAAACAGATCACCCCAGTGCATTATGTTTAGATCTACATTCTGATTGGTTTTCTATGGAAGAAAGGCAAATGTCCAAATGGAGGGTACATTTTAAATATAGCCACACCCACCTTTCCCTTTCAACCAGTCATAAAGCACCTCCTTTCTTACATAGCACAGTAATAATAATTATAATAATAATGATGATGAGGAGGAGTATAACTTAGCTAATTAAAGGAAACACATCTCTGTATGTATTACTCTGATTGTGTTAGCACAGAGCTAGATTTAATGAGAGGAAAACAGAATCTTTAATCTGTGGCTTTGATATTCTTGAACTACATGTATTTTCAAAGTATGGTGTTAACCTCACAGGTTATACGGGCAAATTGCTTTTCAGCAGCAAGATTTGAATTTTCTTTGTGTTTACTTAGCCCTGCCATCACTCACACAATTCACATTGGATGGCAGCCAGTAGCATTTCAATGTGTGGTTTTCCTTTTCACTGTGTGTGAGTTAGAATCCATATTTGTAATATACTTTTCAGGAATAAATGTAACTTCTAAATGTGTATTTACTCACCTTGCTATCACAATATCACAATAAACAAATTGAATATTTATTTATAGTTTATATGAATACTTTGTTGTTATTTCTGCAGAACTCCTTTACTGTATTTTTTCTATTCCAAGTTGTATATCTTTAAAAAAACACTTTTCTGATTGCAATTTTAAAACAGAAAATGTAATTTAATTAATAGGTCATATAGAGACTGAATTAATCTAATATGATGTTTGAGACAGGGGAAAACATGTTCTCATTCCTTTTTATCACTTTGTAGTCAGAAGCAATTCATTCTGTCTGAAGGTTTTCTTCGGGCTGGATGGAGCAGGGTGTAAAATTAACAAATAAATAAGTAATTACATTTTTTTTAGAATTTAACAGGCAAAATAAATATTTATGTAATGCACCCTCAATAGTCTGATTTATATTGCCACTTTTAATCAGTGAATAACAAAATGTAAAAATATATAAAAAATTTATCTTCACCTTAATTGTTTTCCTTGTATAAAGACTTTATCCTGCATGACAAAGGTTTTTTAATATTAAAAACTACAGCCTTGACTACTTTAAATGTCTCTACATTTCAAGTCAGTTTCTCTTTGCCACTGAAAAGACTGATGTAAGCAGCTTTTGTCTCCACATCAGAAATACACATGCACAGTCACACACGCACAGTCACACATGCACTAGTCTTGCTCTGCTGTATTGCTGTGGGATCAGGATTTAAGAGCACATTAATTACAGTAGATGCAGTTATGCAAGAAACAGCGGCCACAGCACACAAGAAAATAAGGGGGGTTGTGTTGTGAAGCACTGAAAGAAGATTAGCTCTGTGAAATAAGGCAGGAGTGCAGGGCAACGAGTTGACGAGATTATGAAGCAACACAGCTATGGCAGCAAAAGGACTGTTTGAAAGTTAAAAGCTGAGGGGCAGCATAAATATTACAAGAGACATAGAGGAAGAGAAACTGTGTATACTTATAAAAAGACAGTGCTGAACTTGAAACATAAACAAGCTGAAGAAAAACAGATATCTTTGTTGTATTTAGTTTCCAGTTACCAGATTTGGTTTGGGAGCACTGCGGCGAAAGTGCTTTATGGCCGGTTGGCTGGACAGTCAGATTGGGTCCTCCACTTGGGACCATCAAGCATGGAACTGAGCTGGATTCTGGTTTGGACTGCTTGTGGTTTAAGCCTGAAAGCTGCTTCTGCTTTTGCATCGTCTGTGAGACCCTTTCTTCTCAAGACCAGTCCCACTGAAGACACCACAACTACACTGACAACCAACCTCTCAGGTAAACACTGTTATCTCTCTTTCTTTTACAGATAATGCACTGTACACACACACAGACAATAAACAGATGTTCAAATCAAATTTTGACTGAGGGACTCCATACATAAAAAGTCTCCTATGAGCTTGAATTTAAAGGACATTTTTACAAAATGTGATTACCTTCTATTGAGTGGTCATTGTGATAGTTATTAATCATTTGATGCATATAAGTGATTTATCATCTGATGATACCAGTCAGCCTTGGAAAAATGTTGGAGACCAATTTCTTAATTAAAAAAATATCCTTATGATTCCTAAGGGTCAATATATTACATAATTCTTAGCAGACACCCTTATCCAGGGTGACTTAAAATTCATCACATTCATACATCTGGGTTTTTACTGGTGCGTTCTAGGTACAATACCTTGCTCAAAGGTACAACAGCAGCATGGGAACCCACACTCCAGAGCCCTAATCACTACTCCACATAGTTTATCCAGTTGTTAAATGTCCACATGGAAATTGATAGTTTCTATACATTTCAGAAAAAAACTAATTGTTGCAAAAGCAGGGTTGTGGATGAGGAATAAAGTTACAACACATAGATTAATATATATATATATATATATATATATATATATATATATATATATATATATATATATATATATATATATATATATAAATTATGTTATTAAATGTAAGTTAAAGTGGAGGCATTATTAGCAATAATAAACAATTAAGATATATTTAAATGAGCTTTTGACATGATTCTGTAGAAATGTTTGCCATTTGTTTAATGCAAAATGATTTAATGTAATTTAAATTAAAAGGAAAAATGTTTCAGTCTTTCTTAAACCCACACAAAAACTCTGTATTTAATTAAAATAATAATAATAATAATAATAATAATAATAATAATAATAATATTATTAATAATAATAATAATAATAATAATAATAATAATAATAATAATAATAATAATAATAATTTTGAAATACATTTGTCGTTAATATCACCTCCTAGTTTTATACTACTTCAGTAATTAATTGATACCGAAGGTACCAAAACGTTTTTTGGCTGAATTTTCTAATCATATATTTAAATCATGATTATATAATAATTTTATATTATCTATGTATTATAATTTCCATAATACATAATTTAACAATTTCTACAACTGTCTAGTTTGCATTACATAGGGGCTGCGTCCCAAATCGCACACTTGCTCCCTCGTCCCCTTCCCTTGCGGGCGGAGGTCCTCGCTGGCACGTTAACGCTGTCTGCCCCCAGCAGCGAGTGCAGAGCCTAATCGCGCTGCTTGTCCTCCAACACAAGAGCGCACTGATGCGAAGAGTTTAGCGCTGAATCCCAACTCTGTGCGCTAAAGGCGCAGACACGTCAACTCACGTCACGGCAGCGGCGGCTTTATATACATGTAATACTAGCTAGACAGGTGTAGAAATGGTTACATTATGTATCAAGGAAATTATAATAATATATAGATAATATAAAATTATTATACAATCATGATTTAAATATGATTATAACGTTCAGCCAAAAAACGTTTCGGCACCTATCAATCAATTAATTCATTAATTACAGTAGTGAAGTAGAATCCTATAAAATAGGAGGTGATATTAACGAACAATGTATTTCAAAATTATTATTATTTTAATTAAATACAGAAACATATGTCAAGAAAAGACTGTGTAGGTACTTTTTTAGTCAGAGGCAAAGGCGGTGATGCTGATGCTGAAGTGTGTCCCATTGAGCACTTTTAGTTTCACCTGCACCCTCTTCTTGAAATTTGTTGTTCACACTCTTCTCCAAAGGAAGCGAACCGCACTGAATATGAAACAAATCTCTAGTGTGAACGAGCCCTTAGACTGCATTGACACTGATGGTAGTTTGATTAGAATTATTGAATTTTATTTTAATGCAGTACTGTTGAACTATAAAAAATGAAAAATAAAAACTTGTTTTGAGCAATCAATCAATTGCAGATCTGCAAACCCAGACTTTTGGAAGATATAGATATACACACGATGTAATATCATGCTTTTTTCTCATTTATTTCAGTTGATTTAACTTTGCTTTTAAAGAGTTGGGAAAGAAACTAAAGATCAAAACCTCCATGGTAGTTTTCTCTGAAATACTTCCAGTACCACGTGCATGGCCAGGGAGGCAGGCAGAGATTAGAAAGTTTAACACGCTGTTGAAATCTTGGTGTAGGGAAGAGGGTTTTAGACTTATGAAGCATTGGTCTTTCTTCTGGGATAGATGGGACCTGTATAAACTTGACAGGTCTACATCTAAACAGAAGGGGGGCTAACGCATTGGAAGAGCGTATGTGCAGAGTAGTTGAGAATCTTTTAAACTAGGGAACAGGGGGGCAGGGAGCTCTGACAATGGGAGATGTTCCACTAAGGAAAGAAAACAAAGGGAATCTCCTAGTAGGAAAGTCCTGAAATATTTGTACCTCAATTCCAGGAGTATAAGGAACAAGGTGTTAGACCTAGAAGCCACAGTGCTGGCGTGTGATGTTGTAGGAGTGACAGAAACATGACTTACAGAAAATTATGGGGATGAATACTAGTTGAAAGGATGCACACAGTTTAGGAGAGACAGGCAAAATCGAAGAGGGGGTGGCGTAGCATTATATGTCAGAAATGACATTGAACTCAAATTAGACCCTAGTAATAAAACATAACCTTTGTGGGTTAACCTTTTGAATAAAAGATCCGGAGGATTAGTGGTAGGAGTGTTACAGACCACCCAACTCAGATATTCAGAAAGATGTTGCATTGTACAATGTAATCAGGACTGCATGTAGCTGTTATAATGGGGGATTTCAATTTCCCAAACATAGACTGGGAAAGCCCAGTTGGGACTACAGAAGCAGAAATAGACATGATTAAGATGGTAAATGACTGCTTTCTAACTCAATTTGTCAGGGAACCAACCAGAGAGAGCGCATGTATTGACGTGATCTTTTCAAATGACCAAGATAGAGTCAGAGGGACATTAGTCAGACAACCAGTGGCAAACTGTGATCACAATATGGTTAGATTTGAGGCATTCTTCCAAAAAACAAGAACCAAGTCTAAAACAATGGTCTACAATTTTAGAAAAGCAAACAGTGAAGGTATAAGGTGGCACTTAAAGAGTTAGACTGGAGCACATTGGATACAGATTCAGTTGAAAATGGATGGTTATATTTTAAGAATATTCTACTTGAGGCTCAGGAGAAATTTGTACCAAAACTTAGCAAATTGAGGACCAAAAAAAATTGGCCAAAATGGTTTAATAGAAGTATGCACAAAAAATATCAAGAGAAAGAAAATGTTGTATAACGCTTACAAAAGGGATGGAGACAAAACAAAATACAAAGAATATGTTGAACTGCAAAGAGATTTTAAGAAAGGGATCAGGAAAACAAAGAGGGAAATAGAAAGAAACATAGCTCTTGGAGCTAATAGTAATGCAAATAGTTTTTTTCAATACTACAACAGCAAGAGGTCAACAAAGGAGGAAGTGAAACAGATAAAGAGCAAAAATGGAGGTATCTTGGAAAACAAACAAGATGTGGCAAATGTTCTAAATGAGTATTTCACAGACATACTAAAATAGGTGGCTCAGCACATACAATCTCGGCAGCACAGGCTATTCAAAGGGACTTGGATAATATTCAGTTTTGGGACGACACCTGGCAGATGAAATTCAATGTGAACAAGTGCAAGGTATTACACGCAGGTAACAAAAATGTCCACTATAATTACACTATGGGAGGAACAGAACTAGATGAAGTAACGCATGAGAAAGACCTAGGAGTCTATGTGGACTCCTCACTTTCTCCATCCAAACAATGTGGGGAAGCAATAAAAAAGGCAAACAATGCTAGGGTATATTGTCAAAAGTGTAGAATTGAGAACAAGGGCAGTAATGTTAAGACTGTACAATGCACTAGTTAGAGCTCATCTGGATACTGTGTACAGTTCTGAGCTCCACACTTCAAGAAAGATGTCGCTGCTCTAGAGGCAGTTCAGAGGAGAGCAACCAGACTTATTCCAGGTCTGAAGGGAATGTCCTACTGAGAGACTGAGGAACTGAACCTTTTCATCCTGGAACAGAGGAGACTACGTGGGGACTTGATTCAAGTCTTCCAAATCATGAAAGGCATCGACCACATCAAACCAGAGGAGCTTTTCCAGATCAGCAGGGACACACGCACCTGGAGACACAAATGGAAATTGGACTTCAAGGCATTCAAGATGGAAAACAGGAGACACTTCTTTACACAGAGAGTCGTCACAATCTGGAACAAACTCCCCAGCGATGTGGTTAAAGCTCAATATTTGGGAACATTTAAAAATAGACTGGATAGGATCCTTGGATCACTTAGTTATTAATGGACACCAAACAAGCACAATGGGTCGATTGGCCTCCTCTCGTTTGTAAACTTTCTTATGTTCTTTCTTATGTTCTTATGTTTCCACTTTGATCTACAGCTTTTCTTTTCCACGTCACACTTGCCAACTTTTCATCTGTTATGTCATAATCTTCCAGGTATTTTTTAATTTCTTTCATCTCTTGGTATCCATTAGATATCTTCCTTTGTCCATCTTTGATCTGTTGAACACCTTGCAATTTGTCCAGCCCATTGCCATTTTAACATTTTTCAATGAAATTACATATTTTGGTTTGTTTTTAGATCCATTCATGTATTTTTCTATCTCTTCTAGTATTCCAATATGTATACATACCATTATGAAGTGTAAATCAAATCTGACTTAGCTGCAACATATATTACAAATATAAATATATGTAAATACATATAAATACAAATGTAAAGAATTGCATCACTCTCAATATTGTATGTAGAAATAGCATATTTGATAAAAAATATTTCTATATACACAATCGTCAAATGTATCCACATCCCAGTAATCAGGATTTCTCCAAAACTCCTCTGGCTTTGATAATATGGAGGAGACACCACCTTTAAATTGGTTCATCAGTTTCTCAGGAGGGATATTTGATCCCTACTCCACCTTCTCCAGCAACTCCAGGCTGCCAGGCTTGTGCTTGTTGGCTGTGTTTTGTTTTTAGTTCGTACAAAAACTTTTATATTGGATTGAGGAGGTCTGGAGATTGTGACTGGCAATCAAGTTGATTGTGTACTCTATTATCCATTCGGCATTATCCAGTTGATTGGACTTTCTGACAGAGGTTTAACAGTTTGTGGTTAAAATATTCTGGTATATTTTGGAATCCATCCATACCTCAATTCTTACAAGGGCACAAGTACAGGAACAAAGGAACATAGATCTGACTCTGTACTTCACAGTAGTTATATAGGATATTTGGTATTTAATTAAAGATGTCCAGCCCAGAGAAAAATACAGTTTCTACCATGCGCTCAGGAGGAAAATTAGCTAAATACAACTCCTTCGATTATCACCTAACAAAAATAGGGGAAAGGGATTATTACACAGTAAACCAGATGAATTCTCCAGATTAGATGTTGCCATATGCTCTCACTCTCTGCAGTCTATACAAAGCCTGCACTTAACCAATTATGTTCTTAATGAGACAGGTATGGCTAGGAGAAAATCTCTGTAGAGTCCTTAAAGGAAACTATGAATTTGCTTACAGTATTTCATTATGATTAATTATGTAACTTAACGATTGCAGAATTTGAACACAAGCCACCCTTTACAACACTGATCTGGTCCTCTGACTCCAAGGTTAGGAGTTTACATTTGCTTTGCATTTCTGGACAAGTAGGGCTTCATTTATCTTTCATGGTGCTCCAGGGATAAAACTTTAATAGACCCATCTAATCTTTATTTAATCAGATGCTATTCCGATAGCATCACTGGCAGTCTTAGTGGACTTAGAGAAAGGAGAAAGCTGTAAAAATCAAATCCCCTCTGACAAGGATGTAGCTCCGATTTGGGTGCACTGGGACTGGCCTGTCAAGGGAGAGATTTTATCAATTTAGAGCTGGGCACACATCTGATTCGGCACTGCATCTCCTTGGTGTTTTAAAACTGATCAAACACACTCATAGTATGTGCATTATAAGAACACTGGGTCAGACACAGAGGACTGTTTAGTTTGTTGTGAAAATGACCAAGAAACTCTGTGCCTCTGTGTTTGCATATACTGTCACAGCTTGGTCAGGAACTCCATGAACCCTTTTTACAGGATTTCATACCATAGGGAAGTGAAATGGTTAAAACTGCAACTATGTGAAATCTATATAGAACGCCTGATTACTAAAGAGAAAAAACAACAAATCATTATATTGACGAATGGTAAGACATTGTGTAAGCAGAAGCTGAAGTTAGTCGTATTAAGGATGTTTTTAACAATTTCTGTAATCACTATCCACCTTTTTCCACAGACCTGACATGCATGGTCTTGCTCCCTCCGCACTGTGGCTCCTTCTATGTGAAGGAAGGGTCAGGCACCTCCGTGGGCTCAGTACTGGTTTTCCTGTGCCATGAGGGATACCAGCTGGTGGGCAGTGAAATAATAACGTGTATTCTTAAGGCAGAGACCCCCCAGTGGAGCACCTACTTGCCAGTTTGCGAAGGTAAGAGATGAAGAGCTCCAGATACCAACAGCACTCTCAAAAGGAACTTATTCTAATGCACAGGGAGGTTGTTATAAAGTACTGCAAATATTGCCAAGAATATGTATTAAAGTCAGATAAAGCTTTGGTACAATCAACATTAAACATTAAATTAATTAATATTACATTTGAACTAACTAATAATCTAGTATTTCAGGAACAGTATTAAAATGAAAACCAAAAACTGAACATCATAGTTCACTTTGGTCTTTACAATGTGCAAGCATGTAGTATTATTCAACTAGTGCACAATTACATGATACTGCTCTAGAAAGCTGTAAACACACACTTTGACAATCGTACCTGCGTGTTTCCCCACAGCCATCCCCAGGCCCGAGGATCGAGGGCTGCGAGTGGCCGTGCTGGTGTCTATCATTAGCGGGCTTGTTATCCTGACCATGTCTGTGTCCTTCATTATTTGCTGTGTGCAGGACCGACTGAATCACAGCCAAGAGAGGGGAAGGGACAATAAATCCAGGTAAGAGACAGGTGGAAAATTGGGTCACTGTTGTTGGTGAATTCTGTTGTTATCTCCTATACTGTCATATCCAGAATATTATGGATCCATCAGATTTCCACTTTCCTAGACATGTTACATTTCTACTTCAGAGGACGTTTTCTGTGAGTGGGTTAGTAGTCATTGGGTCAACTTTCAACCACAGGGCAAAAAATCTAGATTGATGAAGATCAAATTTGTAGATATTTGAAGATCAAAGTGTTTTTTGTGCTACAGTTTGATTTTGTAGGCATGCTGCACACAGGGTTATAGAGTAATAATTTATACAGAGAGAGGGTTCAAAATAACCTTTATTAATTATCTAAACAGCACATGCTTTCTATGTATTCAAAGTATATTAAATAAGGTTTTTTTTTTAAATAAGAGACTGTTCAGCTCCTATTGTGTAACAGATTTTGTACCCTTTACAAACAATAACCTAATGATTCTTAGCCATATCTATTTCTCACAGGAAGAAGGAAGGCAAACACCGTGCACAAAAGAGAGTCTGCTGGTTTGATCGGGAGGAAGATGAATGGGACAGAATTACACCAAAGACGCTTTCATATCAGCTGGATCCTCAGCTGTCTCCTTTTGACTGCCCTCTGTACCTTGGTGCATGCAATGGTTATGAGAACAGAGGGTACCACAGGTAAAACCTTAGCTTGTAAAGCAGACTGTAATGAATTTGAACATCAGTAAGCTCAAGCACCACATGATGTATACATACACCTGAAGAAACTAAAGGGAAGCCGAGTCCTGATTTTCATGAAGACAAACTTTCAGTTGGGTATAGTCAAATCTTCAGAGTTCTCAGTTCCCTTCGAGCAAGAGGATGGGATAACACAATGCAAATGTAACACAGCTGTCATCAAAAGTGCATAGAAACCAAATTAGAATTTAAAAAAATGTCTCAAGTAGAAATAATTAAAGGAACAAACGTATTGTAGAGTGTTGCTACTCAAGACAGCAAATTTGAAGTGAAGATGTGCATTGTGCTCTACAACTGAGAGCTAAATGTACACTCACAGTTAAGTTATAGAGAACTAAAATAAATATGTTGATGTTTAGTCTAGGTTTCTTATCAATACAAAATCAAGCACTGGGGAAGGAAAATAACCACATAACACTTACTATAAATCAGTGGGATTCAGAAAAACACCTCCAGGTGGCATGCTGTCTGATTTTTTGTGTTTATTTGGGTTTTTTTGCTGCACAAATGACAACATTTGTAAGTGCACCTATTGTTTTTCAGGAGCCAGGAAAACCTCCTGAAGAGTGCAGGTCCTCGCCTGTATTGTGAAGACCAGGCGTACCCCCATGTGGTGCTTCAGCGAGTGCCAACCCCTACTGCCCCCATCTACCTTCATCTGCCATCTCAGCCTGCAGACCCGCCTTCACAAGTAATGTCAGCCTTCACCAACCCCGGCTACCACAACGCCCACAACACACCTCAGAGACTCTGGCCGTAGCATCCTTGTCTCTTCGCACTGATGATCTGGATGAACCCTTAAATATGAATTGTCAGAAGCATAGTATCCATAAATGCCCTGCAATTCACCAGCACTAACAAGGAATCACATGATTTTTTCTCTTAAATGTAGCCTTACCGGTTAACAGAAAATGGAAGCCTTATATTTTATCTGAATTGCTAAAAACTCTGCGTGAAGCTGGACATTTGGAATAAATACAAACTGAGCCACTGTAGCACCTGCAATGTGTAACATAAATATAGATGTTGATCATTATCAGAATAATTTTTTTTCCTTCTTTGTTTTCATATGGTTATTTACTTATTCCATTGTCTTTGCCCCCTTCCAGTACATTTGTTCAAAGCCATTTTTTTGGTTTGTTAATGAAATATGTTTTTTTCTCAATATACACCGAAAGGAAGTCAATGCCACTGCAAAATGTTTTCAAATTTGAATTGTACTATCCTCCTAATGAACAATCAATTCAAACATGTTCTCTTTGGTACAGCACCCTTCACAGCAAGTGTCACAGAACGTTTACTGTCACAGATTTAATACACAAAATGACATTTACTGTACAGTCACTGTGAACATCAGGCCCAGAGGAGAAAGAAACACAAAAACTCTCCAGGAGAGAAATAAATATCTGTCAGTCTAGAGCCTAATAATATGCCTCTCATTCAGGCAGTGAGTTAATGGTGAGAGGAGTCTGGAGACTAGTGAGAGTTTTAATGGAATTTCTGGTGTAGTCTTTTGGGGATGGATTGGCCCACATCCTGGGACCGAAATGGTCATATTACTGTGTAGGTGTTTTAAAGCTAGGTCTGGGACGTGGGGTCTAGCCCTTTGAAAGCTTTGAAAGTAAGCTGGACAACATTGAAATCTAATCTGTTTTCTCTTTTTGAACTTCTAATGGTGGCATTTTGAACTTAGGATACCAATAGGAATGCTGCTGGTTCGAGCTTACCTCCCAAATAACAAATAAATTGCAGGAATTAAAACAATGTAAATAGTTAAAAAGTTAATATTCCCTCTTATCAGTGCACAGTCATTATGCACATGCATTCATTATTTTAAATACACTGCTCAAAAAAATTAAGGTAACACTTAAATCACACATCGGATCTTGATGAACGAAATATATTAAAGATCAAAATCTTTACTGTACATTGTGTAATTCGTTGAGAACAAAATGACATAACAACAGTCAATGGAAATCAAAATCACAAACCAACTGAGGGCTGGATTCAAACTCACACCAAAAATTTAAGTAAACTATTGAAATCACAGGCTGTTCCAACTTGCGTGAATTTCATCATGGCAACTCATAATGTGACTCAGTAGTGTGTATGGCCCCCACGTGCCTGTTTGCACTCCCGACAACATCTGGGCATGCTCCTGATGAGACGACGGATAGTGTCCTGATCTCCTCCCAGAACTCGATCAAGGCATCAGTGAGCTCCTGGACAGTCTGTGGCGCTACTTGGCGGCGTCAGATGCACCGATACATAATGTCCCAAAGGTTCTCAATTGGATTCAGGTCTGGGGAACGTGAGGGCCAGTCAATGGCATCAATGCCTTCGTCATCCAGGAACTGCCTACACACTCTGGCCACATGAGGCTGGGCATTGTCCTGCACCAGGAGGAACCCAGGGCCCAACGCACCAGCATAAGGTCTGACGATGGGTCTGAGGATTTCATCCCGGTACCTAACAGCAGTCAGGGTACCGTTGGCTAGCACATGGATTGTGCAGAATTATCTACTTACATAACATTATTTTATGTTCATTGCAGCTTAGATTTAATTTGACTGCACAAAAAGTTGTAAATGGTGTATACACTGACAAAAATAAATGACTTAGTATTTTTATTTTAATTAAACAATAAAAACCTTTACTTGCATATTACTACAAATTATACTATTACAGTGAGGGGAAAAAAGTATTTGATCCCCTGCTGATTTTGTACGTTTGCCCACTGACAAAGAAATGATCAGTCTATAATTTTAATGGTAGGTGTATTATAACAATGAGAGACAGAATAACAACAAAAAAATCCAGAAAACGCATTTCAAAAAAGTTATAAATTGATTTGCATGTTAATGAGGGAAATAAGTATTTGATCCCCGTTTTGAATCATTGTATTTAGTCATTTAAGAACAAAAAAGTATAATTGTGTTGGGTGTATGGTGCACTATGTACTATATTTAAATCACATACATGTGTATATGGTGTACAATATTTAAATAATTTGTTTGTATAAAAAGTACGCAACAATAATTTACGTTGGTAACACCGGAATGACAAGGAGGCTGCATTGCGGAACCAAAGGGTAAGAAGTTGTTTCTCTGTAAGGCGGATCATTTCGGGGACGGATCGGAAGCAGCGTGGAGAGACTGGAAACTAAACCGCAGAACGTGTATGTTAAAAATAATATATATATATATCCACACATATGTCTAAAATCTAAAATATTATAAACACCAGTGATTCATATTGGTGATATGATTATGTAAGCAGAAAACTGTATGTGTGATATAAATAGACATAAGAGCGCGATTTGTGCAAACTTTCAGTTATGTTGAGCACGATGCATTATGCGACTTTGTTGTACAGTAAAGAAACACAATTACAATTAGTATCGGGAGATACAACATTACTTTGCAACACAATCGCAGATACAAGGCTGGTAGCAATAATATCACATTGTCCCTCACCTTGGTGTCAACCTTAAGCCCTTATACGTTAAACTCAATTCTTATTCAAACTTTTGCTGTTTTCTTTTCAAAGGCAACTTAGGCATAGTCGCTTTAGCAGCAATATATATATATATATATATATATATATATATATATATATACACACATATACACACACAGCTCTGGAAAAAATTTAGACCACTCCAAGTTCAGAAATCAATGTTAAGTGGTCTCTTAATTTTTTCCAGAGCTATATATATATAAATTATTGATCGATTGACCGATTCTGAGCAACATCTGCAAAATCTCCCCCTGTTCAGCCTCCAGTATGATGTCTTGTCTCACTGAACCTCAGCTGCCTCCCCTGCCCTCTCTGTCTGTATCTCCAGGCTGTGGCAGAATGGCAGACTATGAATCACTGCTCCTCAGGGGCACAATGCAGTTTTAGACATGTTTTGCCATTTAATACATTTATGTTTTTACCAGTTTATTCTTATGTATGCTAACTGTAACCTTGGAAAGTCACCTTTGTAATTTGAATAAATACAACTTTTTACATTATTTTAGTAATAAATTACTGCTAAGCTTGTATAATTAGAATGAAGACAAATGTACAATATTGTGTAGAATAGTATCTGCAGTAAATGTAGAACAGTAAATAATAAATTGATACATTGATTTAATGTTACACATTCTACTTTTGTTGAACTTTGATTAAAAAATATAAATATAATCTACAGAGTTGAAGTACATTCTGATCTGATGGTGTTTGTTGTATATGATGGATAATAATTGTTTTTGCATCTGTAATAGAATTTTAAAAATTGTGATCAATATATAATATTGCATATAGGCCTGCATTGTTTTCAATTGGTTTTATATGGAATTTGAGTCTATTATTGAATATGATTATGCAAAGCAATCTAGTGAATATAAGTCTGATTAATCAGTGTAATATATATTTTAATTTGTATGTGTTGTTCTCTAATAAACTTAAAGATCTCTGTGAGTATTCAAACTACTTGACTGTTCAAATCTGTCCTGTAAGAGGGGGCCCACAGAGTGGATACAATAGCTACTCTGTGACTTTTATTGAAAAATACAAATGGGCAAACCATTTTTACCCTGTTCAGGGCACAATTTCATTTACATTTTTACATCCAAATAAATGGACTCTAAGGCTTTGTTTGATTAATTTTAAGTGTTACTGATTTTTTTAGACCACATTCTTATCTTCTGTGAGGCAAACTGAATATTACATAACAGATTTCTTCATTGTTGTCCCATCATTAAATCCAGAACTTACAGTATTGTTACTTTTATTTTTTATTATCTTGTTCTATTATGTTATATAAAGATAGCCGTGTATTTGCAGCCCCCTTACAAGCATGTTTCTTGCAGGAAATTAGCTGCTCTCTTCCTGTGAACCAGAGTTGACTGACAGCAGTTGCTTCTGATATTTTCACACAACTTCCTCATCAGAACAGAACAATGCTGAGAAGGGCGTCAGAACAGGTAACCAAGCAAATGTCTCTGTGTCACAAAACAGTAATGAAACATTTGCTGATCAAGGTAATTTGATCATTTAAATGTTCCTTCCCTTTGTAGAGTGGTGGTGAATAAGTAATTTTTGGTTATCCAGTTTGATTTTTCTTGTTTGCTTTCATTTATGTAACCTATACCCGCATAGACAAAGCACATCAAAAACATTAACAAGCTTTGGGAGTGTTTTATTTTAACTAGAACAGGATAGTTGTTAGTTTAGGGAGTTAAATAGTTTTTAATAAAAAGTGGAATTCACTGAAAGGGTTACATTTATTGAGATATGATTGATACATTTCTAGGGATTGTTATGCAATAATATTTTTTGCACTTTTAAAAATACATGTAAATCAGTGTGTGTGTGTTTGTTTCAGGTGTTCAGGCAGTTTGTCAGATATCAGTCAAGTGACATGAGCTCCTTCATTCTAGAGCGATGTGAGTATTTACATCTGTTCATCGCTATCGTTTTTTATTTGTTGCCTAGTTCTCTTCTGCCTCTGTGCTCTGTGTCTGATATACATTGGTACTACAAACCACAGAAGGCCTGTCCCTCTTGAGTCTTTCCTTCCTTTCAGCAATAAACCGGGTGCAGCTTTTGGGCCGAGTGGGACAAGACCCTGTGATGCGGCAGGTAGATGGACGCAATCCTGTGACCATCTTCTCCATGGCAACCAATGAAATGTGGAAGTCGGGGGAAGGTGAAAGTACTCAAACAGGCAAGAACATGTTACATCCTGTTTTCTACATAGGTGTTAGCTGCTACTGAAACAACCCACTGTAGTACGATGCCTGACAGCTGCTCGAGCAGCAGGGCACACATCTCACAGCCAGCTCTCTCACACCTAAACCAGGGAAGCTTGGCCAACACTGGGACCATTATGCACTCCCAGCCATCACTATGTTGTTACAGTCTGCATTGAACAGGCAATAGGACTACGTCCCAACTGGACAGTTTTTAGCAGATGAGTATGATTCTGCTTATCAATATACCTTTTTTTCCAAATTAAGGTGAAGTTCATTTTAAAATAGGGTAGAATTCTTTATTGGGGAAAAGAAAAATGTGAACTGGTTAATATATAAAGTGAGAGAGAATAAATATTCAGGTAGAATTGGGGTTTTATTTTCTGAAATAAAAGCACAAAGTAAAGGTGATTACTTTCTCAGTCTGTTATAACTTGGGGACAACTGGTTAAAAGCCAACATAAATAAATAAAAATGTGTTTCTACCAGTTTGCATTGTTATTTAGTGTAAAACAAGAAAATAAAATAATTTGTGCTGCACGAAAACCAAAAGTATTGTACTACACAAATTAGGTTACAGATGCAACATATATGCCCATTTGCTGATAGTGTGATTTCTAATACTTTACTGCCCTCTGGCCTTTGAATATCTGTGTTCATTTCTCTGTCCTCCAGCATTTCCTAGTGCCTCGTTAAAAACAAACACACAGTCTATACGTTTTAAAGTATAAAGTTTTAATCTGTGATTGCTTTTCTTTATAATGATTTCCAAACACACCAAAAGCATTTAAATTAAGCATTTAAATGAAATGGGAGGGCAGTTGAGCACCAGAGCACCATGGTGTCCACTCCCCCCCAGATCAGGGAGGTAGTTATAGTAGGAGACTCAATTCTTAGAGGTGTAGATCACACAGTGTGTTCTAGTGATAAGGAGACCCGCATGGTATCTTGCCTGCCTGGTACTCAGGTTGCAGATCTCCCTAAACTAGTAGACGGGCTACTGGCCAAAGCCGGGGCGAATCTACTGGTTATGGTCCATATTGGAAACAATGACATAGGAAAAGGTAGTGCAGAGGTACTGCAAGACAAATTTAAAGAGTTAGTTAACAGATAATACTAAATTATTTGAATTTTTTTAACATGCAACTGCAGCTGTAGATCACGTGAAAGCACATGATATGATATACTTAGATTTTCTTAAAGCTTTTGATAAGGTTCCACACCAAAGACTGATCCTCAAATTGGAAGCTGTAGGCATTCAGGGTAATGTAAGTAGATGGATTATGAACTGGTTGATGTATAGGAAACAGAGGGTGTCGATTAGAGGAGTCGCTTCTAACTGGAGTGAGGTTGTTAGTGGAGTTCCACAGGGATCAGTACTAGGGCCTTTGCTTTTTCTAATCTATATTAATGATCTGGACTCTGGGATAGTTAGCAAACTTGTCACATTTGCAGATCATACTAAAATAGGTGACTCAGCAGATACAATCTCGGCAGCACAGGTTATTGAAATATTCAGTCGTGAGCCGACACCTGGCAGATGAAATTCAATGTGAACAAGTGCAAGGTAATACATGCAGGTAACAAAAATGTCCGCTATAATTATACTATGGGAGGAATAGAACTAGATGAAGTAACGCATGAGAAAGACCTAGGAGTCTATGTGGACTCCTCACTTTCTCCATCCAAACAATGTGGGGAAGCAATAAAAAAGGCAAACAATGTTAGGGTATATTGTCAAAAGTGTAGAATTGAGAACAAGGGCAGTAATGTTCAGACTGTACAATGCACTAGTTAGAGCTCATCTGGATACTGTGTACAGTTCTGGGCTCCACATTTCAAGAAAGATAACGCTGCTCTAGAGGCAGTTCAGAGGAGAGCAGCCAGACTTATTCCAGGTCTGAAGTGAAAGTCCTACTGAGAGACTGAGGGATCTGAACCTTTTCACCCTGGAACAGAGGAGACTACGTGGGGACTTGATTCAAGTCTTCAAAATCATGAAAGGCATCGACCACATCAAACCAGAGGAGCTTTTCCAGATCAGCAGGGACACACGCACCCGGGACACAAATGGAAATTGGGCTTCAAGGCATTCAAGACGGAAAACAGGAGACACTTCTTTACACAGAGAGTTGTCACAATCTGGAACAAACTCCCCAGCGATTGATTGGTTCAAGCTGAAAATTTGGGAACATTTAAAAATAGACTGGATAGGATCACTTAGTTATTAATGGACACCAAATTAGCACAATGGGTCGAATGGCCTCCTCTCGTTTGTAACATTTCTTATGTTCTTATACAAGCTTTATTTAGGAGGAGCAATTATATAGACATTTCCTGATCTTACTTCAATGATCTTGCACTGTTAAAATGAACAAGGAAGCAATTGAAAAAATAAGTTGTAGTACTTTGATGGATACTGACATACTTCAAATCTAACCACTAGTGTTAATAAAACTATATCTATTCAATAATCCTCAAATCTATTTAAAAAAGGCTGTACACTATGTATTTATTTCATAGCAGACACCCTCATTTATATATTTTATATAAATAAAACGTAATGAATTGCTTTACTATCATTGTTTTATCTATGAATAGCATATCTGTCAAAATATTTACATAGATTTATAATTACACAATGTTCAGATATCTCAGTACTTTGTGCCCTTGGGGTAAGAGTGCATGCAGGGACCTGAGCAGCATGGGGTGTATCACACAGGAGGTGTTGGCAGATGTGTTACAGATTGTAATGCTGCCCTTTGCTTTGATGTCTAAGGTGATGTCAGCCAAAAGACAACTTGGCACCGAGTGTCAGTGTTCAGACCTGGGCTGCGTGATGTGGCCTACCAGTATGTGAAGAAAGGGTGAGTCAGGAACGGACTTTCTGTGATTTTTGTATTACGCTTTTTTTTTTTTTTTTTTTTGTATCCCAAGTGTTTTTCAACATAAAGGTAAACTGCTGCATAAAACTTCAAATTCAGTAGTTGTGACACAGCTGTTAAGTCCCCCTCAGATACCAAGAGCCTTGTTTCTACACTGCTTTATCCTGTATCACTGTATCCTATTCAGACCCCAAGTGTTGTCTAGGCCACAGCTTTAGATGTCACTCATGGTCCTTTCTCTCCTCAGCGCTCGTGTCTTTGTTGAAGGGAAGCTCGATTACGGAGAGTATGTGGACAAAAACAATGTCAGACGCCAGGCCACCACCATTATAGCAGGTAAGCAGAGGTTTATGAAGGACGGTGCTTTAAAAAAGAAAATAACAAATTTTGTTTCACATCATTAGAAAGCTGAGAGTCTCAGCTTTCATGGGATACCAAACACTTGGCAAACAGGAGTACACATGGGATTAAAGAGAAGCACACGGATTGGGTGCACTTTTAAGGGTACCAGAGGGGTTTGTCAGCTTAAGGGGTTAAATTTTGTTAATGTCTTTATGCTTTAATTTCAGAGTACATTGAGACATTAAACTGTGTAAATTTAAATATAAACTGGAAAAATGTAGGTGTACCGGTAGTGTAGCTTTGGTAAAAAGTTTTTTATGGCCCTGTACCTTCGACCAGAATAAAGCGGAGAGAACAGTTTATTCACAGAATGGTTTGGGTCTTAGAGTATGGCAAGAGCATTGCTGTGGCAATGAGCAGTGTTTGTGTGTGTACATATGTACAGTGGGGGAAAAAAGTATTTGATCCCCTGCTGATTTTGTACGTTTGCCCACTGACAAAGAAATGATCAGTCTATAATTTTAATGGTAGGTGTATTTTAACAGTGAGAGACAGAATAACAACAAAAAAATCCAGAAAAATGCATTTCAAAAAAGTTATAAATTGATTTACATGTTAATGAGGGAAATAAGTATTTGACCCCTTCGACTTAGTACTTGGTGGCAAAACCCTTGTTGGCAATCACAGAGGTCAGACGTTTCTTGTAGTTGGCCACCAGGTTTGCACACATCTCAGGAGGGATTTTGTCCCACTCCTCTTTGCAGATCCTCTCCAAGTCATTAAGGTTTCAAGGCTGACGTTTGGCAACTCAAACCTTCAGCTCCCTCCACAGATTTTCTATGGGATTAAGGTCTGGAGGCTAGGCCACTCCAGGACCTTAATGTGCTTCTTCTTGAGCCACTCCTTTGTTGCCTTGGCTGTGTGTTTTGGGTCATTGTCATGCTGGAATACCATCCACGACCCATTTTCAATGCCCTGGCTGAGGGAAGGAGGTTCTCACCCAAGATTTGACGGTACATGGCCCCGTCCATCGTCCCTTTGATGCGGTGCAGTTGTCCTGTCCCCTTAGCAGAAAAACACCCCCAAAGCATAATGTTTCCACCTCCATGTTTGACGGTGGGGATGGTGTTCTTGGGGTCATAGGCAGCATTCCTCCTCCTCTAAACACGGCGAGTTGAGTTGATGCCAAAGAGCATGATTTTGGTCTCATCTGACCACAACACTTTCACCCAGTTCTCATTCCAGCCTTGTGTAGGTCTACAATCTTGTCCCTGACATCCTTGGACAGCCCTTTGGTCTAGGCCATGGTGGAGAGTTTGGAATCTGATTGATTGATTGCTTCTGTGGACAGGTGTCTTTTATACAGGTAACGAGCTGAGATTAGGAGCACTCCCTTTAAGAGAGTGCTCCTAATCTCAGCTCGTTACCTGTATAAAAGACACCTGGGAGCCAGAAATCTTGCTGATTGATAGGGGATCAAATACTTATTTCCCTCATTAACATGCAAATCAATTTATAACTTTTTTGAAATGCGTTTTTCTGGATTTTGTTGTTGTTATTCTGTCTCTCACTGTTAAAATACACCTACCATTAAAATTATAGACTGATCATTTCTTTGTCAGTGGGCAAACGTACAAAATCACCAGGGGATCAAATACTTTTTTCCCTCACTGTACATCCTTCACAGATGTGAGCTCAGCTCCAATGATCTTTTGTGCATAATACCTTGTATCCTCATAATATTACATTGCCAGTTTACACTTGTTGGAATATTATTTGGTCACTTACAATTACAAAATTGTTCTCTCATTCTAAGTGGTTATATGATATTGTGAATATATTTATATTAGTTATATTGTTGTCATTGATTCAAATACAGCTACTCACAGACTAACTTAACATGGATACTGGGAATGCTAAGGAAACTAAAAAATATATAGAAAACATTCATTGAAACTACTAGCCCTATTTGTAACTCTGTAAATAGTTAAAAACAGGGCTAGTAACATTTCAGCCGGGCTAGTGGAAATTGGCTGGCTAGTGCCAAAAATCCTTAAGATCCACCCCTGCTTATATCAAATAAAGATAAAAGGTAAAGGTATTATAATGATGTGAGGTCTTCTGACCTTTGTGACGTTTACATGCATAAATATGATCACTATTAGATTCATAAACATACTACTGTAGGGCCCTGTTTTTTGGATTAATTGATTTTTGAAACTGTATTTACTGTATTTTTTTGTGCTTAATTTTACAGACAACATCATCTTTTTAAGTGACAACCTGAAAGAGAGATTATGACAGGCATCTGCCATGACTACCTGAATACCTCAGTCATGTCATAAGGAGCCCCAAGATTTCATTTTTTGTTTGTTTTTTATATGTTATGTAAGCTTATTTTTGCTCTTGTGTTTTAGGTATTAAAGACAATGTTGATACTGGAAGTAAAACTGATACAGTAGACTTTGAATGCAAACCTACTTCCGTATCTTAATAGTGTTTAAATGTCCTGTCTTTATTCTGATCTTTCATGCATTTTAATGGACATAAGTATTATGTCTTAAAAAGAATCAACATGACACTGAAAACCGGAAACATTGTCTTCTCACAACGGATACGGTCTAGACTTGTATTCACCTTGTTATAAATACTGATGTCACACACAAGCTGATTTTGTTTCCAGTGAGAGAAGGTAGTTCCTTTTTAAAGGCTGAAAACATACCATTATCTTATCCACTGGAAATTGCAGGATTGTAGGCAGGCATAATGCATATCCCTAGCCTTGGTTTAAATCCATAGAATAATCAGTTTTTCAGACTGAGTCTTTTGCAATGATATGTTTTTTTCTTTAACTACTGATTGACTGCCTTTCACAACCTAGAATGGCACAGAGGTTAAATACATGTTTTGTAGTTAATCTTGCATTTCTGAGGGTCCAGATGAGTATTACAGTTTATGGTGATATTTTTACCATGTTTTTTTTTTTCTTTATGCATATTTTATCCTTATTTCATTATATAATTCCTCAATTCTTCAAATCCTTTACTAATAAAGTGATACTACTTTGTAGATAAATTCAGATTATCATTTGAAGTAAGGTTTTGCTATCACTTTGTCCATCTATCTTGATCATAAATATTTGTACTGTATTTTCAAAGCAGGATTTTAGACTTATTCTAAGCAAAAAAGAAAAAGCATGAATAGGTGTCTGGAGCATGTATATTATATAGTGCCTTTCATAAATATCACAAAGCACTTCACAGAAGAGTAAACTTAAAATAACAATAAAACTGTGTAATTGACAATGTATTAGAATATAATCACTAATAAAAAAAGTTAGAAATTAATGAATTTTCAGATGAGAGTTAAAAAGTCATTTTTAGTTATTTTATTTTACAATCCAGTCTCTCTTCTACATCCACGGGTCCATCCGAAAAACTCGTCACTGTACAATGAGGACATTGTCACGTGGGCACAGGCCTTTAACCTGTGTAGTTTTGTAAACTTTCTTACGGTCAGTGGGACTAAATAACAGTTTCCATGTACATTATAAATCAATGCTTTCGTTTAGCTGGGTTAACGCACAATTGGCGAGTGTGTGGAAAGAGGTTGATGCGTACAAGGAGTGATCGAAAATGCGATATTTTGGATTTGTATTCTTGTCTGTATTTGATTGGTTACACTCAGCTCGTTCATTAATTGGACTGGTGTTCTGTCAATCATTTGTAGGCAGCCGCAGTAGATAATACTCGTCTAGTGGTAGGTGTCTGCGCTTGTCCGTCAGAGAAAAGAAGGGGGTGTTTTCTGTGCACAATGGACGCTTTGTGAGACATTCCCGCAGTTTGATAGGCTGGTGCGGGGAGCCCGAAGGCGGGGATTCGTGTTTCGGAGCTGTGTATTCGCTGCTTCGGGGTGGTAGGCAGTCCGTTTGTCCTGAAGGCGTGACTCTGATGCGGTGTGAAGGGTCTTATTGGACGACGTCTCAATGCGGTAAGGCCAAGTCTTGGTATTTTTCCACATCATCCCGCCCCTAGAATCCTGTCTGTCTGAAACGGGAAATTCTTTACTGGGAAAAAAAAAAAAAAAAAAAAAAAAAAAAACAACAACACAAAAAGAGGGTCTTGAGTTTTTAAACGCGGCGGGGGAAAACATCAAAACCAAAACAGCGTACCAGAATTGATAATAGTTTTTACTGAGCAAAAAGTAAGGAACTAGCGTGTTCGATCTGACTGGTACGGAATCGTTTGTTCGAACGATTACGTACATGAATCTAGAACTTATCATTCTCTCACCAACTTTGGTTTACTGATGATTTAGAAGAGCAACTAATTTTATAGGACTGCAAACCAAGAGCTGACAACGTAGCGGGTTTTTTTTAAGTGTGTTGATTTAATCGCCATACCAGTCATACACGATCCTTTTTATAGTCCTGCATACTATTCGGGGTCATCGGAGCGCTCGTACTGTACCTCTATGGAGATACTGGACAGTGGAGACCCGCTGTTGCACTGGGACAGGAATCTCAGCGAGCTCTCTGACCCCGGAGACAGCGACCATGGGCTGTACAATACAGTAAGTCACACTGCCTGCCTTTTTATATTCGTACTATAGGCTATACAGGATTATTATAAAAATTACATTTAAAATAAACCTATTATCTGATCCACAAATAGTTGACGACTCGCGTCTATTAACTGAAAAAAACTTTGTGAATTGATCTTATGATGAGAAGTATGTTGTTTGATCACCATACATTTTCAATTTTACCCTTTTTTTATTAAGCATATATGTATGTAGAGGTATACGTTTAGTTACGGGTCACTGGTCACTGCAGAAGAGCTTCATAAAACAGCCATGCAACCCCCCAACTTTTACATTTGTATAGAAGCCACAAACTAACTTGCTGGTCAAATATAATTAAAAGCGTGGGTCTAAGTCACGTTTTTTTTTTTTTTTTCCTCGTATGAAATAAAACTATTAGGGTCATCATTATTATTACTGCTACAACTACTACGGGTGCTTACATTAATAACAGTTCAAAGTTAGTCATTTGTTAAATTCTATAGTTAAACCAGTGTAAAGATGATGTTTAATTATAAACAGATTCAATGTAGACTAGAATCTGTATAACTGTCTCAAAGTGTTGTGTCCAGATGACAAGAGTGACGCAGTGTCCTGTTCTCAGGAAAACAGTTTATTTGGAAAATGCTAATTTGAATCACTTGTGAGGTTCTTGAAACATGCCATATCCAGCCTTGCAAATTGTATGGCAGAGGAAGGGAGAAGCAATAGCACAAATCTGGATAACTGTTGATCCAATATGAATGAAGCTAGCTGACTGGGGTTCAGACACATTTGCAGTGTTCTTCAGATATGTGTTCACCCCTATTCATCTCCCAGTTCAATCCATTCAAATTCGTCTGATCTGAAGAGGTTGAGAATATTGCAGACAGGTTAATCTGAACTGGGTTTAAGGGAGGGGGATTGATGGAGGAGAGAAAAATCTCATACAGTTGCTAAATCACAAATGCGGCAGAATCTGTTTGCCCACATCTGCCAGATTTTTGTGCCCCTTTTCAGTCTAAAACAAGTTGTGATTGTGTTGGGGGTTTGCAAACATTGTAAATACAGTCAAGGGCCCCCATTTAGCACTTTACCTTTGCATGTTACACTATTCTGAACAAATGAATGGATTAAGAAAGAGTGTGAAATGGAGTCTGTAGTATTAGGGCTGGGGAGTGTGGGCTGGAGAGGGATACTGACTGACGGAATAGGGACAGGCTTTGATTCTGTGCCGCTGCATGCCTTGCCTGGCCTAGTCGTTCTCAGTATGCCTGCCTACAACAAAGCTGACTTTATTCCCATGCTGTGTACACTGCTCAGTGTTCCCACCGCGCAGCTCCTATACAAGGATATTATGACAGGCTGCCGGCTGGCTCTTCCTGACTGAAACACGTCTGAAAAGGCCTGCTTTGTGCAGCTGCAACCTCAGATGAGCACCTGGGACAGTGCACTGCTTCAACTGCTTCACATAGTGCTTTATATATATATATATATATATATATATATATATATATATAAAATGTGTGTTTGTGTAAGGCTTTGTGTGTATGACTTTAAACACAGGTTCTTGGAAATGCAGTCAGCAGAAAAAAACTATTTTCTGAATGCTTTGTACTGGGAAAATAAAAAATCCTTATTTTGTATTTAAAAAGTTTCTTATTCTTATGTATTATTATGATACATTTTTGGAAGAGAGATTCTGTACCAAATTAGGTATAGAAAATACTCTCAGTTTGAGAACAGTTAAAAGTTAGTTAAATAAAAGTATATTAGTCTGGTTTTGTCCACAGTTTTCAATGCACTGAAAAAACAAAATAAACTAATATTAAACACCAACCCAGTATTTCACATATGCTTTCTCAGATATTAATAAGATATATTGATCTACAATACTAATAATCCACAGTGTGTTTAGTGTTTAGTCAGTTCCCCTTCACTGATTCCACCTCTTTACTGTAGTGTTTGCTGTAGCTGTGTTTATTTATTCACATAGAGCCTCCTGCCTGTGGTAGGAGTTATCAGATTTATTCCTAATTCAGGAAAGAAAGCAAACGTGTGTTAATTTGGCTAAAAACCCTAAAATCCCAAGATATAACTTTGACTCTGTATACCGACAGCTTTGTTCCTAATACAAATACAAATTGTGTGCCATAAGGAATTGTAATGAGCAGTGCATGAGGAGGATACAACCAGCTGCTTGAACACAGTTTGATTCTTTTTAAAAAGTTCAATTTTCTGTGTTTCCATAGCACTTCACCGAGCTCATGGATGATTTTTCCCAAGATGCTCTGCTGGGACAGCTGTTGAGGGACCCCTTTCTGTCGGGCCAGGGGGAGACTCTGGACACAGAAGAAGACCTGGCCGCTTCCCCTCCACCGCCACACATCCAGGCAGAACACAGCTACTCCCTGAGCGGGGACTCCCGGCCCCAGTCACCCCTCTCACACCTCCCTGGGGACGGGACCAGTGATGGAGGTAGGACAGTGAATTTGAAGTTGTGAATTTAATCTTTTGGAATTTATCTATAGCTAAACTGGAAATCTGACAAGGTGCCATATCCATTACATGTACACTGTCTATTGCTTTTCCACATTGTGCAACCACAGCGATTGCTACATTTATCAACCATCAGTCGCCTTGGTCATACCTGTATGTTACCATATGTGTGCATCTCCAAAATTACTCTTTCCTTTCGAGAAAGGGCAGTCTTTGTGACTGTGATTTCCCCCACACAGGAGAGACGGACGGTGAAGGTTGGCCTATGGAGATCGACGAGAAGGTGCTTAAGATGGAGCCGATGCTATGCGAGTCCCCTGGCCTCCTCCCTGCTCTCGCACTCGGCCTAATCTCAGACAAGGCCGTTAGTGAGTCTCCCTCCCCTGCTCTCTCCCTGCCTGTCTTGGTCTCCCAGCCTGCACAAGTTCAGGTGATCAAGGTTTGTATATTTCTCCTGTACACTGAACTCATATGCTGCTTGTAAAAAGATTAAGATCACTGCATAAAGAAAGGTTTAGATTTGTATTATTGTAATTTTTTTAATAAGTAAACAATACTGACTGTGTTTCCAATTTGAATAGTCTTTTTACTAAATTATTATTTATTTTTCTCACTCGCTCCTGGTCTGACAAAAGCTATTCACCCAATTTAAGCCATATGAGTTTTGTCCGCTGGTTCCCAAAAGCATATTTTTAAAAACGCTATACTTAGTAGGTGCAGTAAGTGGGGGAAACGTGGGTAAGTAGGAAGTTAACTATGTTCATTTATAATGTACGAACATCTCAATGTGCATAGACTAGAAGAACAGCTAAACCATTAAAACAGTAACTGCATCTTGCACTGATTTCCTAGTTGAAAGAAGCCGCTGAGAAGTTCACCCCCAAAATTAAGCTGGAGCCACATGAAGTGGATCAGTTTCTGAACCTCTCCCCTAAAGGTAACATTCCTGCCAGTTCATATTTAATGCTATTAGATTTTTGTTGTGATGGAGAATGAAATGTCATAACAGATATGGAAGTGTCACAGTGTGGATACCCTTCAATATTGAATTGTGTATCTTTTGATAACTCAGAACTGCTGGTTTTGCCAAGTATGTTTTAAACTGAAGTGTAGGCCTCTCTTGGTCCTTTGGACGGGAGGCTTCTAAGAGCCTGACTTGAGTTTGTTTCCAGTCCTGGCAACGCTGCTGCTGGGTTTAGCTCAGAGTTCCCAGAGGGCAGTGCACAGTAGACTGGGTGTTGCCAGGGTCTGTTGGCCAGCTGTTGGCTCATCTCCTGGGTTTATGGCACACCAGTGACTCCCTGTGGCTTCTTGGGTGTCTGCAGGTTTGAATAAGTCACAGTTCCAGCTGCATCACATCCTGCTGGGGGTGTAATAGCTGGCCTGTGGCATCCTGGGCTGGCAGTGCCAAAGACATTGGGGTTTCTCACTGTCACTGGATTTTAAACTCTGGTGAAAATGGGGAAAATAAGTTTGTTGTATTCTTTAACAAAATGTGTTGCTTTTGATTTTTTTAATTCTTAAAAAAAAAACCTGTTGATTGTTATCATAATTAATAATGCTACAGATCAGAGTGATTACATGTACACAGTACCCCTGAGAAAACCTTCATGCATTTAGTTGGTTTCATGTGTTACCATAGTTAAAACCAGAAGGAAGGACATCTATCATTGCTTTAGAAATAATGTTTTTTTTGTTTTTTTTTTCACTGTGAAATAGAAAAGCTGAAACTAGAACTTACCCATTTGTTCTGAGCAGGTCTGGATTCCTTGAAGCTGCCCCCCACCCCACCAAGCTCTCATGGCAGCGATTCAGAGTGGAGTCAGAGTCCTACCCGGCCCTGCCCCCCCTCCAGCCCCACGCAGTCTCAGGCTGTCCTTAAAGTGGCCCCGCTGGGACCTTCCTCCCTCACCAACTCTCCACTGCTCACTGCTCCACACGTGAGTACCAGGCCTGTGTGTCGCCAGCAGGAACATGAAAGACCTTTGACTCTGATATGAAATTGTAAGCTGTAACTGGCAGGTGTCTTTTTGCATTCTGAATAACTTTCTGGAAGAGCATACTCTTTGCAACCTGTAAATCCTCTTGATCATATTTTGTGCTTTCATTCTTGCATAAGCAGAAGCTTCAAGGCACCGGGCCCCTCCTTCTCACAGAGGAGGAAAAGAGGACGCTGATCGCTGAGGGCTACCCTGTTCCCACCAAACTCCCTCTCTCCAAAGCTGAGGAAAAAGCCCTGAAGAAAATCCGCAGAAAAATAAAAAACAAGGTAAGCTGTGTTAAGGGTAAATTAATAAAGCACAGGGGTGCTCAGGGGTTAATAGTTGCTATTCTTAGAATTGTTCCTAGTTCTATAAAATGTGGGTTTCTAAAACAGTGACCACAAACTGAGCACCATATACTTAACGAGATCTTGTCAGTATTCATGAAACCTTGATTAGCTGGGCAAGAGATTTTCTGGTTTCTCAGTTTTGCTTTCAGGCACACACCGGTTCATATGGTTCCAGCTACATCAAACCCTTTGACTGATGTAATACTGAACTTCCTGTGCTAGAAATAGTGACTTTGACAATTTGACCTACGAGTACATGCTTTTTTTTTTTTATAGTCCCTTCTGAAGAAGCACAGAGTGGGAGAAAGGGGAAAAATAAATCATAGATTCCAAAATGAAAACAGAAACCTCAAATAGAGATCACAGTCTGGGGTGATTCTCTCTTGTCTGTGTCTTTCTCACTCTTTAGGATTCATATTGCCTTCTTGAAAACTTTGAGTTGATGTATTTAACATTTTTCCACACAGATATCTGCTCAGGAAAGCCGAAGAAAGAAGAAAGAGTACATGGATGCGCTGGAGAAAAAGTAAGGTTTACCCTACACCATTTACCTCAAACACGTCTAACCTGTCTACATCCTAATTGCAGAGGCTATGTGTTGTTTTAAATATTTAAAACAAACGAGTACGGTAGAATTGTTGTAAATCAACAGTCAATTAGACACTGACACTTTTTTCATGCTGACGGTAGTCTTATGAATAACAGTACAAAATGGTTTATTAAAAGGCCATGTGTATATGAATGAGATTCTTAAAGTATAAGATGTCCATCCATGTGATCCTGGTGTACTTGTTTTGAGAATCTGTCTTTTTGAGCTGCATTTCTCTTTTTGTACACAGGGTGGAAACGTGCTCCAATGAGAACAGTGAACTGCGCCGCAAAGTCGAGACTTTGGAGAGCACCAATAAGTGAGTGAGAAAACATACTAGAGTTTGCACTGGCCACGTCTGCATTCAAAACATCCACCTGTTTTCCTACACAATGGCTAAGGTTTAAGAAAATGCTGAATGCTAAACCTTTTGGGGAATACAAACTTTAAGGAACCATTCCACGTCCTACAAAAAAAACCCTCTTAAATGCTTAAATGGGCGAGAGGGTACAGGAAGATGCTTACTTCGGTGTTATTGGAAATCTCAGGTAATACACAAGTGTGATATGGTCCACCATCATTGATTCTGGATGTGTGATAAGGGATTGTAATATGCCATTTTTTATTTTGAGTATTAAAAAAAAGACTGGATTGGACAAGGTAAGTGTGTCTTCTACAGATTTGACAGACTCCTCTCTTTCCCCAGGTCTCTCCTGCAGCAGCTGCACTGCCTGCAGGCCGCAGTTGCTGGCAAGGTCCCACGCTCCTGTCGAGTCACTGGCACCCAAACCACAACCTGTCTTATGGTGAGCCTGGTTTAAGTTATGTCAATATGAAGTGTAACTTATGAAGTGTAACTTTTGTTAGTTTGTGAAAAGCTCTGGTCTCCTAGAGATTTCCCTCCTGATGAGTGATACCTGGGTGAGAGAATGTTTTCAGAGTTTTGGTATTAAATATTTGATTAGAGCATCTGAGAGTGGTCACAATTGTCCCTCATGATTGTGATAAAGGACAGGCACACGGTAGGCTACAGTCCAAAAGAGCTTTAAACTCCTGTAGTGTGGATATTTACACTTAAATGCCTTCTTTTGATGTAATTATACTTGGTGCTACAGAGTGTACAGTGTATACAGCATCAGATTATTTGAGGTCATGCTGTATTGCAATCTGTGCCACAAATTTCTATTTGAATCTCTCCTCCTAGGTTGTGGTGCTCTGCTTTGCATTCTTCTTGAGCAATTTTCCTCAGAGTTTTGGCCCCTGCTCCTCCATTGCCAAAACTAGCCTACCCAGTCAACTCACATCTCAGGAGTCTTACACAGCCACAGGTAGGGCACCGGTCCGGACATGGAGAGACTGTGATGATGTTCTAGTTTATATTAAATCCCAAAACCTTCCATGCAATAAATGTAAAACTGGACAATAATGCCCTGGTTCAGTTTTGCTTTCTTCTTTGTGAATAGACAACTCTTAACTTTATACTGTAGTGCAAGAATACTCCTTGGGGAAAACATTAGAATTTTATGGGATTTTGTTTTTTCCTCTTCAGTGAAATCCAGGAGCCTCCTGGGTTATGAGGATCGCAGTGGCTTTGAGGAGCCGCACCCCTCTGGGCTGGCGGGGGAGAATGTGGAGAAGTGGGACAGGCGACCTGATTCCATATCAGCCTGGCACAGAGAGCAGCAAGCCTCGGAGAGACACGTAGCAGCCGAACCGCACACGCGGTACCTGAACAGCAGTGACTCGCACCTGAAGAAAGCCATACTTATAGATGTTCATCCTCACAGGTAATTAAATCTATGTATTATTTTTATTTAAGTATTTTTATTTATATACAGTACAACCTCCGCATAGGGATCCCCATTTATAAAGATGACCTGTTTTTAATGATAGGTTTCTTTACCATTGAAATGTGCCCTATTATAACAAACATTTCTATGTGGTCTTGGTATTGAGTGACAGCGAACTTTAATGCGATGAAGAGGAGATTGTTATAATTAACGAATGGATCCCACGGACTCTTTGTCCATTACTGTTGGTTTGACAGATCCCATTTGGAGCAGCGGGCAAATGAGACCACAAAAGTGATTGAGCTGGAGAGAACAGTGAATAAAACCTCCTGAGGTCTCCATTCCAGCAGCCCCCTGTGCCATCGCCGTGTCGGAGGCTTCTGCAGGCCACTGTGTCAGAGGCTGGAAACTCTTGTATTTAAATATGCTATTTTTTACACATGTAGATTTTTTTTAAGTGTATTTTATTCCATTCTGTTATTATATTCTACATTATTATTCACTCTTAAACATGTGTTTTATAGTTGTATTTCTTTGTTTTTTTCATTTTAAGCAACAATGTAACTGCTTAGATTGATTTGATAAATGTATCTTTTTACTCTTAAGGCATGATATTTTTTCAAAAAAGACAACAAATATACTTGATTTAATATAATCTTGTGTGAAAATTACTACAAGAAATCCATGCATTCACTGCCTACATCCCTTCTACACTTCACTAGATGAACAATTAGCAAATTCAAATTGGGAGGATAGAAAAAAAAGTTATTGGTAATTCACATTAAAAAAATAAAACTATAACATTATGACCATTTAAAAAATATCATATACATAGTCAATTGTAGGTTTTATTTTACAAGATGACAATTGCAGAACCACATCTGGGACAATCATTTAATTGTTTATATAAATAGAAATTTATATTTTGCTGCTTAAACATTTAATTACATCACAATAACACTGACAATCTATATTTAAAAGCCATTTTTAAATCTCATATTATGCTTCAAGATTTAGTTTTTATACAAAAATACCATGGGGCAATTTCAATGGATACAGTTAGTATGTAGCAAGTGTACTGTTGTGGACTAGTAATTACTATACTTTTCAGGAGATTAAATTCCAATTGGAATAATTGAAGTTGGGAATTAGCTCATCAACAAGATTAGTGTGCAGGAGGGAAAGAAGATTATTTCCAACCATTATTAGTACACACAGATGGATTTATGTTTGTCATAGTTCAAAGGATTTAAGTTAATAAGCAAAATCAACATATCAAGTATATGGAAAGCAGGTCTGCTAGGCTACTTTAGTGTCAATCAGTAGCAGCTGGTGAATTTTAAGACAGATAAAATCTTAAATGTTTTTTTTTTTTTTTTTTTTTTTTTTAAGAAGTGCCGGTTTTCACAGTATGTTTTCAACATTACACACTGCATAGTGCCTACTGTTCTGTTTTTTGTATAAAAAAAAAAAGTATTTACCCTTACACATTGCATATCCAGATTAAGTGTACAGGCTATAAAAGAGAAGAATATGTCAATTGACAAGTGAGTGTACAAGCATTACTGTAGCCTATTTTGTAAATGAAACTGTCCTCACCTATTTATACAGGAACTTTGCTCGGTGATCTTTGAGGGCAGCACATTTCTCAATGGTTCACTTGTTCTCTGGATCTCCTTGATTAGCAGCTCTATTGACCACATGGCAACAAGTTCACTCAATTCTGTGACATTGTGCTCTTTAAGAATGTTTTAATTCTTTTCCGCTTGGAGAAACATCTTTCGGATCCAGCAGTTGTCATCGGTGTTGTAATGAGTACCATCTCAGAATATGCGTCCCATAGGTTGTTTTCAATAAATAAGCTGAAGAGGCCATAGCTGCAATCGATGATCAAAATTCTCGGCCAAGGCTTCCACTGGAAAACGGTTACAATGCCATTCAAATCATTCACTTAGTAGCAACTTGGCTCTCACAAGATGCTTTGTGAAAGAAAACCATTCTGTTTCCAGCATCATCAGCATTTCACCTGGATGACTGGGACAGTAGTTGTAATATTGATGAGTCTGATGACTAAGCTTCAATTAATAAAATTCAATTAATCAGTTATTTTATTATTTTACTTTTTATATTTGTGTGGCATGTTAATGCATCATCATGTTTTCTTCTATGGATACTCGCAAGGTTCATCACATCCCCGTCTTAAGATGTTTACATATTGTCTATTATGTATTTGTTTATTACGAACATAACACATGTCTCATGTCTGCTCAGCACCACTGCTGGTTGCCACACATCTCATTGCATCCTGAAATTTTCTCCTGCATGTATGTCTGACAGTTGGCTCCTTTGTCTATCAAAGGAGCTCTTCTGCTTCAGTTAGCAGTCTCTCAGCTTGTCTAGTATTTGGACTTTACCTTCAGGAGTCAGCAAGGTGGTGTTGGTTTAGCCGTCGTCTCATGAGCCTCCAGTGGCGTGTTGCAATACTCAAGTAGTGCAATGTAGGGATCACCATTGCTACTCTGTCTTCTTCATCAGGTTTTTGATTGTTTGTACAACGATCAGCCATAACATTATGACTACCTGCCTAATATTGTGTAGGTCCCCTTTTTGCAGTCAAAACAGCCCTGACCCGTCGAGGCATGGACTCCACTAGACCTCTGAAGGTGTGCTGTGGTATCTGGCACCAAGACGTTAGCAGCAGATCCTTTAAGTCCTGTAAGCTGCGAGGTGGAGCCTCCATGGATCGGACTTGTTTGTCCAGCACATCCCACAAATGCTCGATTGGATTGAGATCTGGGGAATTTGGAGGCCAAGTCAACACCTTGAATTCGTGATTCATCAGACCAGGCCACCTTCTTCCATTGCTCCGTGGTTCAGTTCTGATGCTCACATGCCCATTGTAGGTGCTTTCAGCAGTGGACAGGGGTCAGCATGGGCACCCTGACTGGTCTGCAGCTACGAAGCCCCATATGCAACAAACTGCGATGCACTGTGCGTTCAGACATCTTTCTATCAGAACTAGCATTCACTTTTTCAGCAATTCGAGATACAGTAGCTCGTCTGTTGGATCGGACCACACGGGCCAGCCTTCGCTCCCCACGTGCATCAATGAGCCTTGGCCTCCATTGACCCTGTCGCCGGTTCACCGCTTTTCCTTCCTGGGACCACTTTTGATAGGTACTGAGCACTGCAGACCGGGAACACCCCACAAGAGCTGCAGTTTTGGAGATGCTCTGACACAGTCGTCTAGCCATCACAATTTGGCCCTTGTCAAAGTCGCTCAGATCCTTACGCTTGCCCATTTTTCCTGTTTCTAACACATCAACTTTGAGGACAAAATGTTCAATTCACCTGTCAGTGGTCATAATGTTATGGCTGATCAGTATATAGTTCTCTCCACTTGCTCGTTTGACTGAGCAGGTCCTGGACTGGAAGTTATATGTTGCACCTGACAGCGTTCAGCCAGACCTCTGAATTCAGTGCTGGTGATTTGTGGACCATTATCAGAGATGACAACATAAGCAATGACGTCTTGTGAATGTTGAATTCTTTGCAGTGATGACACCTCGGCTCGTGGTTTCACTCAACTTGGTGATCTCCAAAAACATGGAGTTATATTCCACACAGATTAATTACTCTAAGGCATTGTTGTGACAGAGGTCGTTGCCAATCTTGGCCCATGGTCTTTTTGGCAATTCGTGTGGAAGTAAAGGTTCTCTGGGGTTAGTGTTCTTGTTGGAGTTACAAACAGTACACTGAGACACAATGTCTTCAATCTGAGTTGATGTGCCTGGCCAACAGAGAATGTCCCTTGCGATTTCCTTTATTTAATTATTCCCAGCTGTGACTCGTGAACCTTGATCAGTATTTTGTGTCTCAGTTGGTTTGACATGATTAGCTTTGTGGCTTTGAACATGAGCCCTGATATGTAGCTATTTTCTTCTATGAATGCCCAGTATGGCTGAATTTCTTTTGGAACTTTTCTCACTGGGCCATCCTCTCATTGTATTTCTCTCAGCATTTGCATTTCTGGATCTTCTGCTGTTGCTTTTCTGAACACTTGTAGTTTCTCCTCTGAGATGGGAAGCTGAGGTGTGATCCAGTTGACCTCTACCTCTTCTCTCAACAGGTCTTCGCTCTGTTTGTTCTAGGTATGTTCAGCTCAACATATCGGCCATGTACATTTCTTTGTCCGTGAGTGCCTCGTGATCCATAAGCCACAAGGCCTTCCATCTTGGAGTATGACATCTCCTATGCCTTCTGAGCTGGCATCCACACACAGTGTGATAGTGTGATTCCCCCAGACCAGAATGTTGTTGATTATGTTGACAACTTTGTCTAAGCTTTCTAGCATTTGTGCCACAGATCTCAGAAACACCTCTGAGGCAGACAGTGAAACCAGTATCTTCCTATGGATGTGTTTCACGTACAGAGTTTAGAGCTTTTGCCATCCAATTTGACCTGCCTGGACCCTTGGGTTGCATCCAGTACAGAGAAGGATTTACCATTTGGCATGTATACAACCTCTTCTAATGTGAGCAGTGGATAGTGGTCCTGTTTGATCGCGTTGTTGAGGTCCTGAGGATCTATACATATCCAGATCTTGTTTGGTTTGACCACTGTAACTATTCTATCTGTCGGTTCTATTTGCTTTGCAACCACTCCCATTTTTTCCATTCTGTGTAGCAACTCTGGAACCTTTCTCTGGGTTGAACTGTGATACTATGATAATATGATACTGTCCTAGTAAACATCCTAAACCAGAAAATCTTTAAAGTTTTCAATATGTCATTACTCAGGACCTTAACATCATATAATCTCTAAACAATTTTTAGACATGTTACTCATCCAAGTATTCTTGGGGAATCTTTGCAATGATCTGGATATTAACTTTTTATCTACTTTGTCTTCTATGTACGCAGGTAGGTGATATTTGACCCAATGGTGCCATCTGGTGCCAGAATAGGTAACCAACTTGCAGGTGGATTTGTGCAATTTTTCTTTTAATCTAAGTGAGTTGAACACTCTTGACATTACATTGCACTTAGTGCCAGAGTCAAGCTTAAAAGTCACATAGTTGTAATCCTCAACTTCTGCTGTGGCCATAGTCTCAAATTTTATTTCTTGGTTCCAGATATCTCAACATCAACTCTGTGTATAAATATGCTGCCACTTTCTTCAGTTTGTTTGGCTGCATTCATTTTTCTTGGTTGTCTTTGCTGGCTCTGTGTCTTACACGCCTTGTAAAAGTTTTTTTTTTTTTTGACATGATTTACAGAATTTATATTGATCACAAACTGGGCATTTCCTGTACTTGTGTTTGTAACCACATTTAATGCAGTTTACCAATGTTTTTTTTTTTTTTTTTTTAAAGCTGCCTTTGCTTTGCTCTTGTCAAACTTGAAATCATGTCTGACACTTCTCACCTTGTGTACTTCAGTTTCTTCATACTGACACACTTTCACCTAATTGCATATGATTTCACTGTCACAGCCGACTTGCTTCTGTTTTAGCTGAAGTAAGATCCCCCCCAGACAACAACCGGGGGAAGAAGAACTGTGAATTGTGGTAGTGCTGCCACGCAGACACTTCTTTTTCTCATGGCACAGCTTTGAAATATCCTAAAATACTCCTTACCCCGGTCTTTTGAAGACTGCTGAAGCATCAGATTAAGTTGATTGGGTTCAAAGTTTTTAGTTAGATTTGTTCTTTGAAATACATTCTGAGGAATTTATTCATAAGTGATTTATCAAAATAATTAATTTCATACATTTTGTTTTCTCACTTGTATCCGCCATCGACCTCCACCATCAAAGACTCAATACCCAGTTTCCAGAAAGGCATTCCTGTGGGGAAAGCAGCCTTTTTTCTAGAGGAGCCGCTGGTGGGGAAAGGAGTAAGACTGATTGAGGAGCGCCACCCACAGGAGCCACTGGATTGAACTACTCAGTTATATGTTTTGGAGTTTGAGATTTTGTCTGGACTGACATGTAGTGTAGTACACAAGTGAACGATAAGTGCTATTGAACTTATCCATTTATTACTATTTCCCTTTTGTTATGGCTGATAGTTGTTTTAGAGTAGGTTATAGATTAGGTTTGTTTTGCTTTTGCTTTAGTCAGTTTAGTTTAGTCAGGTTTATGTTTTAAGGTAGTTTTAGCACCTGGTTTTAATAAAGGAGTTTTTAGTATAGTTTTAGGTTTTGTTTTATATCTCCTGTGTTTACCAGGAGAGTTCTTTTCATTGCAGACTTTGTGCAATGAAATGAGTAAATTGTTATATTTACTCTAAACTATTTTAGGGGATAAAATATGTATTTTCCTTTGCTGTTTGGTTTGGTTGTCCTGAGATTTTTGCCAAATCTGCACAGGGAAGGGTGGTACTGAGTTTCCAGACACTCGTAAAATAACCAGGGTGGCGTAGTCTTTAAATTCGTAGTGTGGTGCAAGGTACCCTTTACATTATTGCTGTAGTATAGCTGTTTTGCACTTGACTTAACTTGATTTTTTTAAACTGGGTTTGAGTCCTCCAGCCTTCAAAGGCCAATACAGGTCATCATTAAGCCACCTATTGACCAATCATTAACAATCATCCCATTTCACTACTTGAATCATCTCAATTAGTCTTTCTGTACAACAAAAGTATGTGAATAAGCAGATTTTAAGAGATTTTCCCTTTCTTTATTCCTGATATGTTTTTAATATATAAAATACTAAAATCAGTTTCTTCACCTACAGTTACAATACAGTTGTCTGTGTAAGATCCCAAAGTCAGGTAGTGCATTCAAACCAAAGATATGACTGTGAAGACCAAGGAGCTTTCAAAACAACTCTTGATAATGTTGAAAGGCACTGAATATCCCCTGAAGCACAGTCAAGTCCAGAATTTGCATAGAGCAGCCCATCCTGCCAAACTGAGCAGCCAGGTAAGAGTCATTGTTCAGAGAAGACAACTCTGACAGATCTACCGCATTCTATGGCTGAGATGGAATAAACTGTCATTGTGTCAAGAATATCTCAGGTACTCCACAAATATAGCCTGTATGGAAGAGTGGCAAAAAGGAAGCCATTTATAAAAAAACAAACAAAAAAAAACTTAAAATCCTGCTTAAAATTGCAAAAAGAAGTGGCAAAAGATTCTGTAGTCCGATGCAAAGCATTCTGTCTGGCACTAACCCAACACAGCACATCACCCAGGTAACACTATCCCTACTGTGAAACATGGTGGTGGCAGTATCATGATATGGGGATGCTTTGCAGCAGCAGGGACTGGGAAGCTTGTTAGGGTAGGTGGGAAACTGAATGGAGTCTGCAAAAGACCTAAGACTGGGACAGAGATTCACCTTTCAGCAGAACAGTGACCCCAAGCACACAGCCGAAGCAACACTGGAGTGGTTTATAAACAAGAAAGTGAAAGTCCTAGAGTGGCCAAGTCAAAGCCCTGACTTGAATCTGATTGAGAATCTGTTTCAAGACTAGAAGGTTGCTGTCCACCAACGATCCACATCCAACTTAACAGAGCATGAACTGTTTTCAAGAAGAATGGGCATTTATTGCACAATCCAGATATGCAGATAGACTCACACCTGTTAAAGTGGTTCTACCAAATTGAATACGTGAATACTTCTCTAACCAAGCAATTTCATTTTTATTTTTATTTTATTAAGTCTTGTTTAACATCAACATTTTACTTTGGTTTTTCACAGTGTTGAATAGGTTGTATACATAAAATAAAATAAAAACATGTGTGTTTAATGAGAGATCTGTATGTCTGTTTTATTTGAGCAAGAGTAATGTATATATAATAAAATACACATCCTTTCACGGTACCCTGCCATGTATTTCCTAAACCCTGCTCTATAGAGCCCAGGTACTGTGGACAATACCCCAACAGTGCTGCTATACATATATATATATACAGTGAGGTAAAAATGTATTTGATTCCCTGCTGATTTTGTACGTTTGACCACTGACAAAGAAATGATCAGTCAATAATTTTAATGGTAGGTGTATTTGAACAGTGAGAGACAGAATAACAACAAAAAAATCCAGAAAAACGCATTTCAAAAAAGTTATAAATTGATTTGCATGTTAATGAGGGAAATAAGTATTTGATCCCTTATCAATTGGCAAGATTTCTGGCTCCCACGTGTCTTTTATATAGGTAACGAGCTGAGATTAGGAGCACTCTCTTATACCTGTATAAAAGACACCTGTCCACAGAAGCAATCAATCAATCAGATTCCAAACTCTCCACCATGGCCAAGACCAAAGAGCTGTCCAAGGATGTCAGGGACAAGATTGTAGACCTACACAAGGCTGGAATGGACTACAAGACCATCGCCAAGCAGCTTGGTGAGAAGGTGACAACAGTTGGTGCAATTATTCGCAAATGGAAGAAACACAAAATAACTGTCAGTCTCCCTCGGTCTGGGGCTCCATGCAAAATCTCACCTCGTGGAGTTTCAATGATCATGAGAACGGTGAGGAATCAGCCCAGAACTACACGGGAGGATCTTGTTAATGATCTCAAGGCAGCTGGGACCATAGTCACCAAGAAAACAATTGGTAACACACTACGCCGTGAAGGACTGAAATCCTGCAGCACCCGCAAGGTCCCCCTGCTCAAGAAAGCACATGTACAGGCCCGTCTGAAGTTTGCCAATGAACATCTGAATGATTCAGAGGAGAACTGGGTGAAACGATTTTGGTCAGATGAGACCAAAATCGAGCTCTTTGGCATCAACTCAACTTGTCGTGTTTGGAGAAGGAGGAATGACCCCAAGAACACCATCCCCACTGTCAAACATGGAGGTGGAAACATTATGCTTTGGGGGTGTTTTTCTGCTAAGGGGACAGGACAACTGCACCGCATCAAAGGGACGATGGACGGGGCCATGTACCGTCAAATCTTGGGTGAGAACCTCCTTCCCTCAGCCAGGGCATTGAAAATGGGTCGTGGATGGGTATTCCAGCATGACAATGACCCAAAACACACAGCCAAGGCAACAAAGGAGTGGCTCAAGAAGAAGCACATTAAGGTCCTGGAGTGGCCTAGCCAGTCTCCAGACCTTAATCCCATAGAAAATCTGTGGAGGGAGCTGAAGGTTCGAGTTGCCAAACGTCAGCCTCGAAACCTTAATGACTTGGAGTGGACCTGCAAAGAGGAGTGGGACAAAATCCCTCCTGAGATGTGTGCAAACCTGGTGGCCAACTACAAGAAACGTCTGACCTCTGTGATTGCCAACAAGGGTTTTGCCACCAAGTACTAAGTCGAAGGGGTCAAATACTTATTTCCCTCATTAACATGCAAATCAATTTATAACTTTTTTGAAATGCATTTTTCTGGATTTTTTTGTTGTTATTCTGTCTCTCACTGTTAAAATACACCTACCATTAAAATTACAGACTGATTATTTCTTTGTCAGTGGGCAAATGTACAAAATCAGCAGGGGATCAAATACTTTTTTCCCTCACTGTATATATACACCGATCAGCCATAACATTATGACCACCTGCCTAATATTGCCTAATATAGGTCCCACTTTAGCCGCTAAAACAGCCCTGACCCATCGAGGCATGGACTCCACTAGACCTCTGAAGGTGTCTGTGGTATCTGGCACCAAGATGTCCTGTAAGTTGCGAGGTGGGGCCTCCATGGATCAGACTTGTTTGTCCAGCACATCCCACAGATGCTCGATTGGATTGAGATCTGGGGAATTTGGAGGCCAAGTCAACACCTTGAACTCGTGATTCATCAGACCAGGCCATCTTCCTCCATTGCTCCGTGGTCCAGTTCTGATGCTCACGTGCCCATTGTAGGCACTTTCGGCAGTGGACAGGGGTCAGCATGGGCACCCTGACTGGTCTGTGGCTACGCAGCCCCATACGCAACAAATGCGATGCACTGTGTGTTCTGACACCTTTCTATCAGAACCAGCATTAACTTTTTCAGCAATTTGAGCTACAGGATTCGACCACACGGGCCAGCCTTCGCTCCCCACATGCATCTATGAGCCTTGGCCACCCATGACCCTCTCACCGGTTCACTGCTTTTCCTTCCTTGGACCACTTACCGGTACTGACCACTGCAGACCGGGAACACCCCACAAGAGCTGCAGTTTTGGAGATGCTCTGACCCAGTCGTCTAGCCATCACAATTTGGCCCTTGTCAAATTGCTCAGATCCTTACGCTTGCCCATTTTTCCTGCTTCTAACACATCAACTTTGAGGACAAAATGTTCCCTTGCTGCCTAATATATCCCACCCACTGACGAGATTATCAGTGTTATTCACTTCACCTGTCAGTGGTCATAATGTTATGGCTGATCAGTGTTTACACAAGGCAGTATTTATGTATATATGTATATTTATGTAAATATGTATGTATACAGTATATATATTATATATATAGATATATACATATATATATATAGAGAGAGAGGGATTTATGTATTTGTTTAGATTTGAAAATGTTCTTACATTATGTGGAAGTGATTATAAAAAAACAAAAGCCCAGCAAATGTTAGTAATCAGAAAATGCAATGCCATACACAGGCATTAAATGGAATTAATGGAATCTCTCCTTTCTTTTACATATTAGACAATAGTCTTTAAGCAAGTATTCAAAATCCTGAAAGGTGCTGACAAAATTAATCCAAAAGTCTATTTCAGGATGATATAAAACTAAAAGAAACATGTATCTTACATATACAAAGGAAACTATTCCTCATGAACATCTAATGAGGAATATAGGCTGATGGTTTTTGATAATTTTGTACCATTATGAGATTTATAAAAGTTCATCTGAACTGTCCGGTTGGTCTAACTTTATGAACAGGGGGTCTCTTCAGAACAGCACATATTTTTCTTTAGGTTTGTCAACCAAGGTATCTTCTCCACTCTGGACAAGTAGATTAAAGGCTGAGTGCTGCTACTGATGTTAACAAAGGAAAATGCAATGGGCTGGATGTAGCACCTAAATACATCAGCAGAGTAATAGACCTGAAAAGGAAAAAGAGCGACTGGTGGGAGATAGTTAAATACTAAAATAGCCAGAATGGAAAGAACCATCTTGAAGGCTTTCTTCTTCATGGGATGCATCTCGTCTTTCCCTGGACCAGAGCGCTTTAGAGCCCACAGGATGGAAATGTTACAGAAAACCATAAATGCAAAGGTAGTGAGGACAATGACAGTAAATATCTTTTCAAAATGGCTAATTCCACCAATAGTCTTGGCAATGGCATAGGCTAAAGTAAAGGCCAATGCCACCGCAGAGAGAGCTGCTCTGTATTTGTGATCTTTTAACCCTGTGAAAGTGATGGGATAAAGCACAGCTAGGTAGCGGTCTAAACACATACAAGAAAGAAACAGGGGCCCCCCCATATCTTTCACACCATAGGCAAACATCTGTGCACCCCACACCTGTTTGTCATTAAGAAAAAATACATTGACCATGTCAAGAGGAACCAAGATGCCAAAGAAGCCATCCAGCAAAGCAAGGTTAAATATGAAGATGTCCGAAGTGGAGGATTCACCTGTGTTTCTCACTAAAAGCCAAAGTACCATCATATTGGCTGGTATGCCCAGCAAAACATTGATTATCTGTATAGCTAGGCCAAACAGAATACCAGCAAGCATTTCTTCACATCCTAGAAATGGAGTCCATGGTCTGTCAGTGATGTTGGGTGTGCTGTAGTTGAGGAGAGTTGAGTTTGCGTAGATCATAGCCATCGTGGTCTGCAGAATACAGAAAAATAATGATATGATATATGGTATACAGCTGGGTTTGGGTCAACTCATTACCTTAAGCCTAAACAGATAGGGCCCCATTTTCTGGGGTATTTTGTAAACTTGGCAAACCAAATAATCTGAGTGGTCATGACAACACATAATCTCATCAGGCATGGAGCTCATGGTTAGGAAGTATTTGAATATGATTGGTTGGGTTAAAACCTTTGAAAAGTCTACAATCAAACAAAGGAAGAGAAGAAGAGACAAAAAAGAAGAAGAAGAAGAAAGGAAGAAGACACCCCAGGCTGCTGATTAATGTCCAAGATTAGCCACACCTGTCTGTGAGGAGCGATGAGCAAAGTGGGGTATTATCTGATTCTTTTCTGAAACTCCTCAGAAGCTTAGTATAGCAACATTTAGAAATGTAATCAAAATATATTAGTTTCATAATTCAATACATGTTGAAATAAATACATTAATATATTAATGTAGAAATAAATAAATGATTAAATAAATACATGTCCATTTATTTATTTATTTTGACATTTATTTATTTCTACATTTATACACTGCTCAAAAAAATAAGGGAACATGTCATCATCACAGTATAACACCAAGTCAATTGAACTTCAGGGATATCAATCAGTCCAGTTAGGAAGCCTAAGTGATTGTGAATCAATGTCAACTGTTTTGGTGCAAATGAAAGTGACAACAGGTGCACTGGAGAGGCAACAGCAAGACAACCCCCAAAAAGGGAATGGTTTTGCAGGTGGTGGCCACAGATAATTCCTCTCTCCTTATCCTTCCTGACTGATTCTTCTCTACTTTTGTTTTGCTAGTGTCCTTGTCACTACTGGTAGCATGAGGCGGTACCTGCAGCCCATTTAGGTTGCACAGGTAGTCCAGCTCCTCCAGGATGGCACAGAAGGTTTGCTGTCTCCCAGTACAATCTTAAGAGCGTGGAGGAGATACCAAGAGACGGGCCATTACATGAGTAGAGCTGGACAGGGCCGTAGAAGGGCATCAACCCAGCAGCAGGACCGGTATCTGCTGCTTTGTGTGAGGAGGAACAGTAGGAGCACTGCCAGAGCCCTACAGAATGACCTCCAGCGGACTACTGGTGTGCATGTTTCTGACCAAACTGTCAGAAACAGACTCCATGAGGGTGGCATGAGGGCCCAACATCCTCTAGTGGGACCTGCGCTCACAGCCCAGCACTGTGCAGCTCGATTGGCATTTACCAGAGAACACCAGAATTGGCAGGTCCGCCATTGGTGCCCTGTTCTCTTCACAGAGCAGAGCAGGTTCACACTGAGCACATGTGACAGATGTGAAAGAGACTGGAGACGCCATATTTTTTGCCATATATTTCGATGAACGATTTAAGTGTTCTCTTAATTTTCTTGAGCAGTGTATTTATTCATTTATTTATTTCAACATTTATTTGGACATTTATTTAATTATTCATTTATTTCAACATTTATTTATTTATTCATGTATTTATTTATTATTTTCTCTCTGTATTTATTTTTAATTTTGGCATGGATTATCCTCCATAGGAACTCCTCTAACAGAAGTGTCAAACATAATGCTGATGTGCATATCTGAAAAAGTAATATTTTAATTTTATCTGATCATACAAAATAGTTATGGATATGGACTTGTCTTGGGAGTTTGCTTCCTGTGGCTGGTTGTACTAAAACTTTTAGGATCCCGTGGCATAAAAATGCATTAGACTAGTCTTAATTTGACAGTTAGACTGGTCTAATGCAAGTTAGAGAGTTGCATAAAAATTAAGACCACCGGGGGTCAAAGAAGAGGAGGAACACTGCCTGTCAGAGGATTGAATTCTATTGAGATCTGTGGGTTTAATTTGAATGATCATATCTTTCATTCCAGTAACACTTATGACACAGAAAGGAGGAGCCTAAAAAGTTAGCCTCCTCACCCACAGGTTATCTTAGAATTTAAGTATATCTTTCCATTGAAACCAATGGCCTGAGTCTATGGCAGCACTGTCACTGATGCTGACAGGAGGAGCCTCCCATTGGCTCACACACACTCCACTCTCCCACCCACCAGAAATCCCCTGTAGACTCCTCCCCAAAGACTTCAATAACCAGTGTCGTGGATTGAGTAAGACCAGTCTAAGGATAGATTGTTTTGTGAAACCATTTTAGCTACAACAACAAACAAAACATAGATGTAGATTTCTTAAGTTTGTGTAAGTGATATATATATATATATATATATATATATTAAACAACAGCTGTGGGTGACATTATTTAGAGTGATAAATCCCCAGTCATCATTTTTACTCTTGTGTAACTGATTCTTTAATTTATATTTTTATCTGCTTTCTGTCGCCAACCAAATAGTGGACATTTTCTATGAATTAAGAAAAAATGTATACACAAAAAAAATATGTGAATAAAATGCTATATGGGTTAAATACTATTAAGAAATTATCAGGCCCCTTTAACATATACAGTGAGGGAAAAAGGTATTTGATCCCCTGATGATTTTGTATGTTTGCCCACTGACAAAGAAAAGATCAGTCTATAATTTTAATGGTAGGTGTATTTTAACAGTGAGAGACAGAATAACAACAAAAAAATCCAGAAACAAACATTTCAAAAAAGTTATAAATTGATTTGCATGTTAATGAGGGAAATAAGTATTTGAACCCTTCGACTTAGTACTCGGTGGCAAAACCCTTGTTGGCAATCACAGAGGTCAGACGTTTCTTGTAGTTGGCCACCAGGTTTGCACACATCTCAGGAGGGATTTTGTCCCACTCCTCTTTGCAGATCCTCTCCAAGTCATTAAGGTTTTGAGGCTGACGTTTGGCAACTCGAACCTTCAGCTCCCTCCACAGATTTTCTATGGGATTAAGGTCTGGAGGCTAGGCCACTCCAGGACCTTAATGTGCTTCTTCTTGAGCCACTCCTTTGTTGCCTTGGCTGTGTGTTTTGGGTCATTGTCATGCTGGAATACCCATCCACGACCCATTTTCAATGCCCTGGCTGAGGGAAGGAGGTTCTCACCCAAGATTTGACGGTACATGGCCCCGTCCATCGTCCCTTTGATGCGGTGCAGTTGTCCTGTCCCCTTAGCAGAAAAACACCCCCAAAGCATAATGTTTCCACCTCCATGTTTGACGGTGGGGATGATGTTCTTGGGGTCATTCCTCCTCCTCCAAACACGGCGAGTTGAGTTGATGCCAAAGATCTCGATTTTGGTCTCCTCTGACCACAACACTTTCACCCAGTTCCCCTCTGAATCATTCAGATGTTCATTGACAAACTTCAGACGGGCCTGTACATGTGCTTTCTTGTGCAGGGGGACCTTGCTGGCGCTGCAGGATTTCAGTCCTTCACGGCGTAGTGTGTTACCAATTGTTTTCTTGGTGACTATGGTCCCAGCTGCCTTGAGATCATTAACAAGATCCTCCCGTGTAGTTCTGGGCTGATTTCTCACCGTTCTCATGATCATTGAAACTCCACGAGGTGAGATCTTGCATGGAGCCCCAGACCGAGGGAGACTGACAGTTATTTTGTGTTTCTTCCATTTGTGAATAATTGCACCAACTGTTGTCACCTTCTCACCAAGCTGCTTGGCGATGGTCTTGTAGCCCATTCCAGCCTTGTGTAGATCTACAATCTTGTCCCTGACATCCTTGGACAGCTCTTTGGTCTTGGCCATGGTGGAGAGTTTGGAATCTGATTGATTGATTGCTTCTCTGGACAGGTGTCTTTTATACAGGTAACGAGCTGAGATTAGGAGCAATCCCTTTAAGAGAGTGCTCCTAATCTCAGCTCGTTACCTGTATAAAAGACAGCTGGGAGCCAGAAATCTTGCTGATTGATAGGGGATCAAATACTTATTTCCCTCATTAACATACAAATCAATTTATAACTTTTTTGAAATGCGTTTTTCTGGATTTTTTTCTTGTTATTCTGTCTCTCACTGTTAAAATACACCTACCATTAAAATTATAGATTGATCATTTCTTTGTCAGTGGGCAAACGTACAAAATCAGCAGGGGATCAAATACTTTTTTCCCTCACTGTACCAGGTAACCAGGAGTAGCCTACAGCACCTGGTTTGGAAGATAGTTAAAAGAGGGTTTTAGGGACAAAGTGATATGGAGAGGCATACTTCGTAAAAAGGTACATATACAGAATTTATATTAAATATGTTGGTTATGGTAATTTCTACAACATGTTGGGCATCTTGTCCTTGGTCAAGTACCTCTTTTTTCAATGTTGTTTATATGGGAAACTTACAGCTTCTTTCTTGGGACATAACCTGTAACTGCTGTAATATTACATTACACTGTAGATTAATAATAAGTATAAAATGGCAAATCCTGTGTGGAATAGAGGCTGTTTTGTTAGCTACCTGACCCCCAAATTCCACTCCTTCAAGGCTAGCTTACTGTGTAAACTACTATCACATTTATAATATGAATTACAATAACATGCACTAATTTATTACATGACACTAGTAGATTATGCAAATACCCAGCATAATTAGTATTAGTTTAGGAATTTGCTCTGAAGCTTTGAAGTGCAACATGTGAACTACTATAGAAGCCCGGTTAGCACTGTGTGCAAAGATGATATTGTTATAATTTCAGTGTATGCCAAACTACATGAATTAAAAAAGGAATAACATGAATACAACATGCATGTCACCTGTTCTGATGTGTATTCATAGGTATGTTCATGTATAATCCCTAAATTCATATTTTATATAATCACTTTTTGGTTACACTTAACATAAAACTTCTTCATTAAGGCCTATAGTATTTTAAAGAGGACATTATTAGAATTAAAAATATACAAAATTGTGAAGACAGACATATACTGTATATTAATAGTATAAAGTATGCACAGTCTTTATTCAAACAACACTATATGCTAATTAATTTAGTTTATGAAAAATTGATCATTATTCTCTACTGATTACAGTTGACTCAGCTTTTTTTAATGTAACTCAGTATCTGTTTTTCCATCTTGTTTCACATTGAAAATTTGAAATATTAATAATAAAAGGAATCCAATACTTTTATCCTTATTACTTTTGCTGCTGGTTACATTTGTATTTATATTTTCAATCATTCAAAATTGTCCTGTTTCAGGTTTTGATGGAATTTGCGTCTCAGCACTTTTTTTGGTGGATAAACAAAAGAGGTACTAATATTGATGTATAATTCCTAACAACTAAATTAAAATAAGCTTACAATTCACTCAGTAAAATAAACTGATGCTCTCTTTGGAGGCTAGGAGGATACTACTTGAGTGAAATATGATGCAATGTGTCAAATCATTAAGAATCTTACTAAAGATCATTCATATAATTTCAACATTGAAATATTTATATATAAGTATATTATATGTTTAATATAGTATGAACTAATACAAAACTATCTATATAGTCTAATCAGGAATACCCCAAGTTGTCACACTCTTGTGCAGGATTACAATGCAATTCGATTTAAAAAACAATGGGAATGTAAACAATTTCTAGAAATGTCAAGGTATTATATTGAACCTTGCAATGCATTTGGCATGAATAATTTGTATTGTATGCAATTTCTATTTATTATTATTATTATTATTATTAATTATTATTAATTATTTATTATTCATTCATTTTAAATGGAAGTTCAGGTTCTCATTGGAAAATGTAACCTAACCTAAAGCGCAGCACTGTCTCTATTCCAGTCTAGTACTCACACAATACTGAAAACTTCAAAACCATAGCCAAAGTCCTTCAATTGAGTCCATTATACCAGATTTTTAATAAATTATTCAAAGTTTAAACTCCAAATGCATAACTTTATAAACAACACTTGTGATCTTACCAAACAGCAGCAAAGTCTTCTGATTATCAGGTTGGCTTGTGTGTTATTCTGGTGGCAATGTGTGAAATCCTTCTGGAATCCTACATATGAACGTGGGTTTTGATCACCTGGGACCAGGGGAAGCGTCACCCCACCATCCCCTTCTGGGGGCGGTTAAGAAAATAATTTAGTTTATATCCAACCAGAAGACACTGTAAAATGATGCAAAAAAAAAAAAAAAAAAAAAAGTGAGCTGGCAAAACTGAGACTCCTATCAAACAAGCTCTTCAGATCCTAGTGCGCTGTGCAGAATTAACTGCAAAAATGAAAGCCCTTCAGTAACTCACTCCCAGTTAGAAAGTGTTTGTATAAACACATTTAATAGTTTTTGGTTTATTAAATTTGGACATGAGATTTTTTAAGTTTTTCACATTGCAAATATAAATTACAAGTGAGTCCCTGGCAAAGACATATAAGCTGAAGCTTAAAGGGGAACACGTGCAATTCCTAAGATTGTGGTTAAATGCATCTTTGATGAATAAGTAAGATGTAAATTAGTTTTCTAGTTTCAGAAGCTGCTTGTCTGGTGTTCTCCCTGCCTTGATTTGTATATTACTCCACTACTCAGCTGCCTACACTGGCTCCCGATTTTGGCTTGCATCCAGATCAAGACTTTGACTCTCATCCACTGTTGTGTTGATCAGAATGTACTGAACTATGTACAGACTCTCATCTCTCCTGACACTCCCTCCAGACCACTCTGGTATTCCTGTCCGATATGCTTTCTTATGCTGCTGCCTATTTATGTATTGTTAGCACTTATTTACTACTCCTTCCTTTACCACATATCTAGGAATTAACTGTATTATGTCTGCATTTGTTAGCTTATTATACTTGGATGTTTGCTTATTGCATTTTGTACTGATTGTATTACTGTACTTTGTAATTTTTTTAAAGTTGCCATGGAAAAGAGTGTCTGTTAATAAATAGTATATATATATATATAAGCAACTTTTCCAAATGTAGAATTTGAAACTTACCAACTATAGACAGATGTCAAAAGCAAGCATATATGCTCTTTCATGGCTTTTGGAGGTGCTGTGTCAAAACTTCCTGGATAGTGGAAACGCAGCTGAAAAATTACAAAGCACTGGATTTGTCTTCCCCACAGCAACTTGAATCATATTATGAAGTCATCCAAATGTTAGTATTTCACAGTCTAATTCCTTGATTAATTAGAGTTTCTGTAGACAAGATGAAGTGTTGCTGTGTCCATGGCTGTGCGAAAAACAGTGAAGACAGTTCTCTCCTTTCCAACAACAATAAAACAATCCTACATTTAAAAAAGGGAAACGTCTGCAAACTGCAGCAATGACTTTGATCACAGTGCATTCCAACATTTGCATCACCTGAACTAGCCCACTCACTTACGCTGCTTTGTATGAACAGGCTAATGCACACTAATGTGTTACACAGTGTGTGATTTTCAGAATCGAATGTGTGTGCAAGGTAAATAGTAACTTTTTATTCCAGTACAATCTGCACGAAGTTACGCAGTTGTCTTTCTCAAATAAAATACATGGTATCAAAGGTCATGCTTGGAGGGACTTAAAAATGTAATTGATAGAACTAAAACTTGACAATATATAGAATTAGAAACTCTAGGTAACATTTAAACCATTTTTCAGATTCCTCAAAGCCATCACACCCCAATACACATTCTGTAGGAAACAAGGAAGAGGAATGGCAAAGACTGCTTTGATTCGAATTTCAATTTTATTACCCCAAACCTGACCAATCAGAAGTTTGGAAGGGAAGATTTTAGAATCTCTTTGTCTAAAATGTATAAAAACAAAGTTAAATCTAGCAATTTGGAGTGGAGTGGTACTATTTGGAGTGGAACAACCTGGGAGAAGAAACCAAGGAGATGAAATCCAGGAAGACTGAACGGAACAAGAACCAGAACTTCTCCACCAAAAACCTGAAATGAAGTGGACGCAGTCTGCCAGCCCTCCCCGCCATCGAACGCCTGCATAACTGAATCTCAGTAAACCACACAGGTAGTATATTTTGTGTACTAGTCAAGAATTAGACCTAGGTGAAGCACAATTACATTAAACCTAGTTGTGTATGAGATCTAAATTGTAGGAATGGTCAGCGTAATCATAATACTTGTTTGATATTTTACATGTTTTGTGCCTTGAGATCTCCTCTCACTCTTACTTTTTATATTATCCACCCTGCTTGTCTCTATCCTATCTTTGCAAATACATGTTGTCTATTTTCATTTTTAATAAACCTATATCTTGCATAAAACGAAACAGCCTCAAGGTTCATTCATGCAGATCAACCTCACCGCTAATCTGAATTCCTATTAATTAAGTATTGTGGTAACTTGCGTATCAGTCTCGTTTTCAGAGAACATTATCGCTGTGGTTTGTATGTAGGGGGGTCACTAGATAACAGGACTTTATTCAGCAATTATTATTTCTTCTGATATCGATACCAGATAAATAAAGTCCTAGGTCAATCGAAAGTATTTGCTATTAAAACAATAACTGTAATGATAAATTAAAACAATTTGTTCATTGCAATAATTTTGGCTGTATCTTAACAGATCAGCATCCTTTCATTTCATTAAACTATTTACACATCAACTTTTTGCCAAATCCGAATGATAAGACAGCTTGGGCAAATTGAATGAAAAATAAGATAAATCTGAGCCAGGACAATCATGTATGTTATGGATGGAAAAATGTTACAATACAATAAATAATTGCAAAACTGTATAATGACTTTATTATTTTTAATTTAAATATTGTTTTTACACAGTACTGAGTTTGGGTGACCAGTTAATTATTATTATTAGATAATGCATTAACACTAAAGCACCACTTTAGTGATCGACAGTTTGTTTAATTTTATTGAATAGATTATTTGTATTCAGTTCAGTCTAGTGAATTAATTAAAAAGATACATTTACCGATTCACTGAAATGGAACAACTCAAACAAGTCTGATTCTCTTGCTTGCAGCTATGCCAAGGCTGCCCAATTTATTTGATTCAGTTCATTTGGTAGGTTTGTTTGAACAGGAAACCACAACATAAAATCCTGACATTTGTACTTCATACGCACACTATTAAATTAGTGACTTTACAGCTTCTATTAAAAATACAAAACAAAAAAATCATTAGTACTAGCAGTAGTAATGTTATTAACTTCTGTTATTACTAATAATTGTAATAGTAGTAGAAGTAGTAATAGTAGTATTATAAAAATGTTTTGTGATGGTTTGAGTTGGACATTTCAGAGAATATTTGTTAAAATTCATTGTTTCTAAAAATGCATTTTACTTAATACATAACTTGTTGATATTGGTCACGTTTTGTTATGTGAAATAAGACATTTGTTTTTAGAGGGGGAGGTGAGATGAAATTCAACTTTGATTTAGAGAATCAGAGTGGAATCACACAAATGTGTTGCTCATTTTAAGCCAAGTCAACTAGTTAATGAACTCAGAGCCAAGCAGCTCAGTGTATTGTTCTTTAAACAACTAAGAGCTGAATGGCTGAGTTGTTCATGGATAATTCGTTATTTGAATGACTTAATTATTTGAATTGTCCCTTTCTGAGTGAGTATCCTACAAATGTGCAGGATAATGGATTTAATATAATATATACAGTACTGTGCCAAAGTATTAGGCAGGTGTGAAAAAATGCTGTAAAGTAACAATGCCTTAGGAAATAGACATGTTAATAGATTATATTTATCAATTAACAAAATGCAAAGTGAGTGAACATAAGAAAAGTCTGAATCAAATCAGTATTTGGTGTGACCACCCTTTGCCTTCAAAACAGCATCAATTCTTCTAGGTACACTTGCACACAGTTTTTGAAGCAAAACCTAATATGAGATAAAAGGGAACCTGAGTGAACAAATAACACAAAACGTACATACTTATTTAATGTCTTAAAAAAAGTTAAGTAACAACCAATGCCCCTGTGTGAAACAGTAATTGCCCCCCTTAGACTCAGTAACTGTGCAGCAATAACTGCAATCAAATGCTTCCTGTAGTTAAGTCTCTCACAGCACCGTGGAGGAATTTTGGCCCACTGATCTATGCACAACTGCTTCTACTCATTTGTGACATTTGTGGATTTTCAACTGCTTGTTTCAGGTCTTTAATTTCAGGTCATTCTGATGTAGCCTTGTTTGTGTGTTTCAGATATTTGTTTTGCTGCATGACCAGCTGTGCTTCAGCTCCAGCTCGCAGATGGATGGCCTGACATTTTGCTGTAGAATTCTCTGATGCAGACAGATAGCAGACAGATATGCTTGTGCAACTGGGAAAGCGATGGTTTCAAAAAAATACTATATTTTGGGAAGTGGAGAGAGACGTATGTGTTTATATAAACAAGAATAGTGATTGTATTGAAGAGGCAAATGTGTTGGAGGAACATGATTATGCAACTGGACAATTGGTGTATTTTAAAGATTTTTATTACAAAAAGATATTGTTTCTACACTGCTGGGTCTGACTCTACCACAATATCTATCTATCTATCACTAAATCTCTGTCTCTATAACTATCTATAAATCTGTCTCTCTATCTAAATCGCTATCTATGTCTATCTAAGTATCTATCTCTGGCTCTCTCTGGCTCTCTCTCATTAAATATATTCTATACTTTCTGCAATTCCATCGCCTCTGTATAACCCTCGGATTTGAGGTGGTTCAGACCTCTTTTAAGCATTAAGCAAGTTTGATACCACAATGCATATTCCAAACTGTCAGCTGTTGTTGTGATGTAAGGAAGTTTCATTTGCAGTGATCAAGTGGTTTCTGGCAAGGTGTCGAGGAGCTTTGAACCATTGTATTGATAGATTGTGCTTTGGAAGGGTCCATACTGCTTCTTGAAGCCTGCATTGAGCATAACATCACTAGTTTGTACTGACCTTCTCTTCCTGGATTGCCCTCTCTGAACTATTTGGCAGATCGCCTGACCCTTTTCCTGCCTCATCGACAACTCTCCTGCCTTTTCTCCAGTGTTCCCATCGCTGGCTCTTCACCGCTTGTTTGCCTGACCAATTTTTACAGCTCTGCAACACCAGTCATCACATAGAGGCTCTCCATCGTCGGGAACAAATTACTGGGGTGATGTAGTTGGTTTTTACTGGGGAACTTTCATTTCACCCATGACACAATCTCAGATTTAAATACAAAAATAAAGCTTAACCTAAAACTCGCTAGTCACAAATAATGAATTAATTAGCAATTTAACTGCCCAATGCCTCTAAGGAACACAAGCTCTTCAAACCTAACAGCTTAGAAGGAAAATCTCAGGCCTGAAGACCTTCCCAGATTTTGAAAAGATGTTCAACTGAGGCAGATAAATCTGGTTTTGTAAGGTATTTATTTGCTTAATTTAGGAAAATTGATGAAGGGATATTTGGTGTTATTGCCAGAAGGCCAATATATGTCTTTATCCTCCTGGATACTGGGCTGGCTAAAGTAGCTTTTGACTTGAGACATGGTATACTATGGAAAATGAAAGCCTGTGGCACATCAAAGCCTTGAAAATGTACAAATGCTTTTCTAGAGGGAAACATGTCTGTCAAAGGGTGTCTCTTTATATACAGATAATTAGATTGACACACATTTAAAATTAAGTGTTTTATTTTTAATTACAAATTATATAGTTCAGGAGATGGGACAACCCCAATTGATGTATGTAGAATGTAAATGTAGAAGATTCACAGACTTAACCATTAGACCATTAACTGTTAGACCATTGGAAACCCCTTACTAGGTTTAATGAGCCATGGAGTTGTTTCAAAGGTGGTGTTTGGGGTGCAGAGGGATGCAAATTATGCTGTCAGAGTATGTTTATTTAATATACCACAGAGCTAGGTTTTTTCGAGTTGAATGTGACTACAGTACATTACAGACGATCTTGGAACATAAGTAGTTCTAAAAGTTAGTACGATATTTAAACTCTGATCCACAAGAACTAAACTATTTGAGTGATTTCATAGAGATATTCTCTGCTTCTTTCACTAAAGAATAATTAGTGTTTACACAAATTTAGTATTCATAAGCTCCTGTCTCTGTATAAAAACACAACTTACACTATATGTACCCAGGCAGAATATAAATCCTTAGCAACGAACATGGTAGGTACACAATGATCTTAGGATACATCTTCCTCCAGGCTGTTTTTTCACTTGTGTTATTATTGTGCCGGGACTTAACAAAGCTTTAAATCCTTTAGGAAACCTTTCAAAAACAATATGGATTTTGAAGATATGTTTTATTTTACTACTATGACAATAACTTACAAAATAAACACTTTAATGTTGATTATTTACAGCTTACAGCTAGTTTAAAGCACATGAAATAAAACAATTGTAAACTTTACACATTTAAGAACATCCTAGTACCTTAAATGATCACAATTTATATATATATATATATATATAGCATTATGAATCATTTCAGCTAATGCATACTGAAATACCAATATTTTATTTCTCAGTTAAATACATACAGTACTGTGCAAAAGTTTTAGGCAGGTGTGAAAAAATGCTGTAAAGTAAGAATGCTTTCCATAATAGGCATATTAATAGATTATATTTATCAATTAACTAAATGCAAAGTGAGTGAACAGAAGAAAAATCTACATCAAATCCATATTTGGTGTGACCACCCTTTGCCTACAAAACAGCATCAATTCTTCCAGGTAAAACTTGCACAACGTCAGGGATTTTGTAGGCATATAGTCAGGTGTATGATTAAACAATTATACCAAACAGGTGCTAATGATCATCAGTTCAAAATGTAGGTTGAAGCACAATCATAAACTGAAACAGAAACAGCTGTGTAGGAGGAATAAAACTGGGTGAGGAACAGCCAAACTCAGCTAACAAGGTGAGGTTGCTGAAGACAGTTTACTGTCAAAAGTCATACACCATGACACTTCTCCCAGGCAGAAATTTCAAGGCAGACAGGGGTTTCCAAATGTGCTGTCCAAGCTCTTTTGAAGAAGCACAATGATACGGGCAACGTTGAGGACCGTAGACGGAGTGGACGGCCAAGGAAACTTACTGCAGCAGATGAAAGACACATCATGCTTACTTCCCTTCACAATCGTAAGATGTCCAGCAGTGGCATCAGCTCAGAATTGGCAGAAAACAGTGGGACCCTGGTACACCCATCCACTGTCCGGAGAATTCTGGTCAGAAGTAGCCTTCATGGAAGACTTACGGCCAAAAAGCCATACCTCCGATGTGGCAACAAGGCCAAGCGACTCAACTATGCACGAAAGTACAGGAACTGGGGTGCAGAAAAATGGCAGCAGGTGCTCTGGACTGATGAGTCAAAATGTGAAATATTTGGCTGTAGCAGCAGGCAGTTTGTTCACCAAAGGGCTGGAGAGAAGTACACGAATGAGTGTCTGCAGGCAACAGTGAAGCATGGTGGAGGTTCCTTGCAAGTTTGGGGCTGCATTTCTGCAAATGGAGTTGGGGATTTGGTCAGAAAGAATGGTTTCCTCAATGCTGAAAACTACAGGCAGATACTTATCCATCATGCAATACCATCAGGGAGGCATCTGATTGGCCCCAAATTTATTCTGCAGCATGACAACGACCCCTAACATACAGCGACAAGGAGTCCTGGAAGTGATGGTATGGCCCCCACAGAGCCCTGATCTTAACATCGAGTCTGTCTGGGATTACATGAAGAGAGAGAAGCAACTGAGGCTGCCTGCTGAGTTCCTTCAAAAACTGTGTGCAAGTGTACCTGGAAGAATTGATGCTGTTTTGAAGGCAAAGGGTGGTCACACCAAATATGGATTTGATGTAGATTTTTCTTCTGTTCACTCACTTTGCATTTAGTTAATTGATAAATATAATCAATTAGCATTTCTATTTTTGAAAGCATTCTTATTTTACAGCATTTTTTCACATCTGCCCAAAACTTTTGCACAGTACTGTATGTATGTATTGTATCTCTATTGTAGGGAAAAACATGTTGCACAATTGTGAAGAAAAGCTGGAATCTGGAAAAAGTGTGGAAGTATTGTAATATATAATGGTGCAAAAAACAACTAAAGGAGAGGCAGCATTGGGCCAGCTTACATGGAGACTTGAATATCAGGTAGAAGAACAAGTTACTCATGATATTTAGAAGAGTGACAACATACTATGAGCAGTGCTAACATTTATTCAGGGTTAAAGCTGGAGATATTTAAATTTGTGCTGATAGCTGGCTTCAGCTGGATTTTCTACTGAAACAAAGGTTTTGTCCTTTTATATTTATACCTGGTTATGTGTGAACGACTCACAGCCTTACAGAAAGAGACTGTGATTGGCCTCCATTATTTAAACTTTAAAAGATGTTTTCACACGGAAGATACAAAAAACAAATAAGCAAAAAATGGAACAAAACAAGACCATGGGGAATCAAAGAAATGTTAGAAGTAGAGTCTTGTGTCAGGAATAAACCGTGTAATATCTTATCATGTTAGCATTGGGTAAAAGCTATAACACTACTTTGGTATTTGGTATAGATCTGTATGTACCTAGTATTTTGCATTACAATAATATTAAGTTGCATCTGCTCTGAACAATCCAAATTAAAGAAAATAATATACATCTATGGGAAGGAAATGACAATTGTTTTTTATATGATATAATATATAAAAAGTAAATAAATAAAAAGTGTCTCTAGGAGTAAGAATAACAATGTGCATAGTCCAAAACGTTGATTAATCAAACCATAACAGTTAAAATGAATGCCCCTAAGGAATATAACCCCCTAGCAGCTAGAGTAAGCATGCAATGATCTTAACAAGCAAACAGAAATATATGCCTTCAGGTTATTTTTTATTCTTTGTGTCCCTAGACAGCAGTGCATTAAATCTGCTTGTTATCCCTCATATAAGTTTGTACACCTGGGGTAGATCTATATAATGAGTTCTAAATCAGAGGAAAGCTGGGAGTGCAGGGTAACACTTACAGTGGGGGAAAAAAGTATTTGATCCCCTGCTGATTTTGTACGTTTGCCCACTGACAAAGAAATGATCAGTCTATAATTTTAATGGTAGGTGTATTTTAACAGTGAGAGACAGAATAACAACAAAAAAATCCAGAAAAATGCATTTCAAAAAAGTTATAAATTGATTTGCATGTTAATGAGGGAAATAAGTATTTGACCCCTTCGACTTAGTACTTGGTGGCAAAACCCTTGTTGGCAATCACAGAGGTCAGACGTTTCTTGTAGTTGGCCACCAGGTCTGCACACATCTCAGGAGGGATTTTGTCCCACTCCTCTTTGCAGATCCTCTCCAAGTCATTAAGGTTTCGAAGCTGACGTTTGGCAACTCGAACCTTCAGCTCCCTCCACAGATTTTCTATGGGATTAAGGTCTGGAGACTGGCTAGGCCACTCCAGGACCTTAATGTGCTTCTTCTTGAGCCACTCCTTTGTTGCCTTGGCTGTGTGTTTTGGGTCATTGTCATGCTGGAATACCCATCCACGACCCATTTTCAATGCCCTGGCTGAGGGAAGGAGGTTCTTACCCAAGATTTGACGGTACATGGCCCCGTCCATTATCCCTTTGATTCGGTGCAGTTGTCCTGTCCCCTTAGCAGAAAAACACCCCCAAAGCATAATGTTTCCACCTCCATGTTTGACGGTGGGGATGGTGTTCTTGGGGTCATAGGCAGCATTCCTCCTCCTCCAAACACGGCGAGTTGAGTTGATGCCAAAGAGCTTGATTTTGGTCTCATCTGACCACAACACTTTCACCCAGTTCTCCTCTGAATCATTCAGATGTTCATTGGCAAACTTCAGATGGGCCTGTACATGTGCTTTCTTGAGCAGGGGGGCCTTGCGGGCACTGCAGGATTTCTGTCCTTCACGGCATAGTGTGTTACCAATTGTTTTCTTGGTCACTATGGTCCCAGCTGCCTTGAGATCATTAACAAGATCCTCCCGTGTAGTTCTGGGCTGATTCCTCACCGTTCTCACGATCATTGAAACTCCACGAGGTGAGATCTTGCATGGAGCCCCAGACTGAGAGAGACTGACAGTTATTTTGTGTTTCTTCCATTTGTGAATAATCGCACCAACTGTTGTCACCTTCTCACCAAGCTGCTTGGCGATGGTCTTGTAGTCCATTCCAGCCTTGTGTAGGTCTACAATCTTGTCCCTGACATCCTTGGACAGCTCTTTGGTCTTGGCCATGGTGGAGAGTTTGGAATCTGATTGATTGATTGCTTCTGTGGACAGGTGTCTTTTATACAGGTAACGAGCTGAGATTAGGAGCACTCCCTTTAAGAGAGTGCTCCTAATCTCAGCTCGTTACCTGTATAAAAGACAGCTGGGAGCCAGAAATCTTGCTGATTGATAGGGGATAAAATACTTATTTCCCTCATTAACATGCAAATCAATTTATCACTTTCTTGCAAATGCGTTTTTCTGGATTTTGTTGTTGTTATTCTGTCTCTCACTTTTAAATACACCTACCATTAAAATTATAGACTGATCATTTCTTTGTCAGTGGGCAAACGTACAAAATCAGCAGGGGATCAAATACTATTTTCCCTCACTGTATGTTTATCTCACCTGTGGATGGTAGAATATAATTGTCATTTCATTAGTTCTCACTTCAAACAAATTATCAAAAAATGATTGTAGTCATATAAGATTAAATTTAATTAAGACTCCCTCCTTTAAAACTGGCAGTGATATTCCTAACTTTTCACTAAATTACAGTATGTTATCTTTTCCATGGTGCAGTGGAATAGTTTTGCTTTGCTACAGGGTTTGTGCTGTATAGGCATGTTGTACTGATGTATTTTAGTTTTTTTGCAAGCAGTGGATGTTGGAAGTCTACTTAAATCTTGGGGCTCAAGTATCCAAATCAGCATACAGCTAAAAACATAGTCATCCTGTACATACCATTTTAACATAATACACATCAAATAAAAGCCAACTGTTTTATTTATGTATGTATGTATGTATGTATGTATGTATGTATGTATGTATGTATTTATTTAATTATTTAATTTGCTTATTGTCGTATTTTTTCACCAGTTAACATTTCTGTAAACCATGTGACCTTTAAGGTTCTATCTGCCCTGATCATCCTATCAATTAATCAAACAAACAAACAAACAAACAATCCTTTATTTCTAGCTTCTTAATTCAATAAACTAATTTTGATTAAGAAACTGACTTCAGTTACTCAGCTATAACAGAGTGGGGTGGCTGGAAGTGTGATTAACAGATGTTTCACTCAACAGATACAGACTGAATTGCATTCACCTTTGGGTTGGAATCACAGCAAGATCATTTGTGTTTATGTATTGTAACATGACGTGTCCTAGGTTTAATTTTAATAATCATTTCAGATATCTGCTGAGAAGAGACTTCATTAAAGTCTGTAAAATGACGTTGAGTATTTTTCCATTAACTCTTATATAAGAGGCAATTTACTCTGTTTATGATGTGCTTTGATCAATTACTAGTAAGGATAGTGATTTGGATGTGGATGAGGATACTGATGATAAAGATGAGTATGTTCCAAGGCCATCAGATGATGATGATGATGAGATTGAGGAGTAGGTAGTGCATTTACCTGATGAAGTCATTGCTAATGAAGAGGTAGAATGTCATACAGTACATGTCAGTGACAACATTGAGGAACAGGCCATTGCAGATAGAAGCAAAACAAGGATTACTTCAAACTTGATGTAATTTCTACAGGTGCTGATGCCGTCGCACCTCTTGATGGTCATCCAGACACAGCACTTCAGTATTTTCAGAGGATTATATCTTGGGAAATGCTGCATCTTTTGGCACAGAATTCGTTCAGGAGCATTCAGAGTAGCGTTTGTGCATCAAGCATTCTTTAGAAATGTTGGCCCATATTGATAGGATAGCATCTTGCAGTTGATGGAGATTTGTGGGGTGCACATCCAGGGCACGAAGCTCCCATTCCACCACATCCCAAAGATGCTCTATTGGGTTGAGATCTGGTGACTGTGGGGGCCAGTTTAGTACAGTGAACTCATTGTCATGTTCAAGAAACCAATTTGAAATGATTTGACCTTTGTGACATGGTGCATTATCCTGCTGGAAGTAGCCATCAGAGGATGGGTACATGGTGGTCATAAAGGGAAGGACATGGTCAGAAACAATGCTCAGGTAGGCCGTGGCGTTTAAACGATGCCCAATTGGCACTAAGGGGCCTAAAGTGTGCCAAGAAAACATCCCCCACACCATTACACCACCACCACCAGCCTGCACAGTGGTAACAAGGCATGATGGATCCATGTTCTCATTCTGTTTACGCCAAATTCTGACTCTACCATCTGAATGTCTCAACAGAAATCCAGACTCATCAGACCAGGCAACATTTTTCCAGTCTTCAACTGTCCAATTTTGGTGAGCTTGTGCAAATTGTAGCCTCTTTTTCCTATTTGTAGTGGAGATGAGTGGTACCCGGTGGGGTCTTCTGCTGTTGTAGCCCATCCGCCTCAAGGTTGTACGTGTTGTGGCTTCACAAATGCTTTGCTGCATACCTCGGTTGTAACGAGTGGTTATTTCAGTCAAAGTTGCTCTTCTATCAGCTTGAATCAGTCGGCCCATTCTCCTCTGACCTCTAGCATCAACAAGGCATTTTCGCCCACAGGACTGCCGCATACTGGATGTTTTTCCCTTTTCACACCATTCTTTGTAAACCCTAGAAATGGTTGTGCGTGAAAATCCCAGTAACTGAGCAGATTGTGAAATACTCAGACCGGCCTGTCTGGCACCAACAACCATGCCACGCTCAAAATTGCTTAAATCACCTTTCTTTCCCATTCAGACATTCAGTTTGGAGTTCAGGAGATTGTCTTGACCAGGACCACACCCCTAAATGCATTGAAGCAACTGCCATGTGATTGGTTGGTTAGATAATTGCATTAATGAGAAATTGAACAGGTGTTCCTAATAATCCTTTAGGTGAGTGTATATATATATATATATATATATATATATATATATATATATATATATATATATATACACGTATCTCATTTTTACCTAGACAATATGGGAAGGTGATAAAAAAAAAAGTCCGGCCAAAATGTTATGATGTATAATCACATGTTTAATGTTCAAAACAAGGTAAGATTAATTACCATACTGGAATACATCCAAATAAGTGTAGTCAGACTTTAAAGCAAAGTAATTCACAAGCATTAAAACAATTGAAGCTCAACTGAGGAGACTACAGGTTTTAAATATAAGTACATATTCAAGCATCACAATATATATGTATGAATTATATATATGTAAGTAATTATTCCAAATCTTCAAAGGTATTAACAAAATTCACCCTAAAGTCTATTTCAGGATATTGTAAAACTAAAAGAAAGTACATCCAAAACATACAGATTCTAGGGAAATCAACTATTCCTCATGAATATCTAAGGAGAGATATAGGCTGCTATGATTTGACAGTGAGATGTACAGGGGAATCCTAGAACTGTCCTGTCCTGTTTTTTTAACTTTATGGACAGGGGGTTTTGCCAGTACTGCACATCTTTTTCTTTAAGTTTGTCAACCAAGGTATCTTCTCCACTCTGGACAAGTAAAGTAAAGGCTGAGTGCAGCTACTGATGTTGACAAAGTTAAATGCAAAAGGTTGGATGTAGCATCTAAATACAGCAGCAGAGTAATAGTCCTGAAATGGGAAAAGAGCGACTGGTGGGAGAAAGTTAAATACTAAAATAGCCAGAATGGAAAGAACCATCTTGAAGGCTTTCTTCTTCATGGGATGCATCTCATCTTTCCCTGGACCAGAGCGCTTTAGAGCCCACAGGATGGAAATGTTACAGAAAACCATGAAAGTAAAGGTAGTGAGGACAATGACAGTAAATATCTTTTCAAAGTGGCTAATTCCACCAATAGCTTTGGCAATGGCATAGGCAAAGGTAATGACCAACACTACTACAGAGAGAGCTGCTCTGTATTTGTGATCTTTAAACCGTGTGAAAGTAATGGGATGTATTACTGCTATGTAGCGGTCTAAACAGATACAGGAGAGAAACAGGGGTCCCCCCATGTCTTTCACACCATAGACAAACATTTGCACACCCCAGACCTGTTTGTTATTAAGAAAAAATACATTGACCACGTCAAGAGGAACCATGATGACAAAGAAGACATCCAGCAATGCAAGGTTAAATATGAAGATGTCCGAAGTGGAGGATTCACCTTTGTTTCTCACTAAAAGCCAAAGTACCATCATGTTGGCGGGTATGCCCATTAAACAATTTAATATCTGCACAGTTAAGCCAAACAGAACACCAGCAACCATTTCTTCACATCCTACAAATGCACTCCATGGTCTGCCAGTGATGTTGGGTATGCTGTAGTTGAACAGGGTTGAGTTTGTGTAGATCATAGCCATCGTCATCTACAGAATAGGGAACAATTATTATTATTCTATACAGACATAAAATTGAGCATATATTTCTTTCCCTAATACTTTATTAGAAGATTAATTCCAATAATTATACCAGGGAAGTCATGGAAGCGAAGTCTGTAGAGTGCACATTTGTATACTGTTTGGGTTGAAGCTCGGTAGATTCACCAAAAGCCTTTGTGCCTATTACTTACCTATGGTACTGTGCTTTACTGGCCTTTTTTTAGTGCTGGAAGATGGATGATTATTTTGCAGGGCTCAACTGACCTATTGCATGGAAAAATATATAAAAAAATGGCTTAAGCAGCAATTTCAGATTTAAGAAAATGTGTATGCAGGATTGCAACACTTAAATGAATAGAACAGTACAAAAAGGATACAGACAATTAAAAATCAATTAAGACAATGAATCTTCTGATTAACAAATTCATATATTATTTTTGGTAACACTTTACAATAAGTCTGCCAATAAGTCTGCCTATAGTTACAGTGTATTTACATAGTAGGTATTCAGTAACTACATCTGTAATTACTCATAAGAACAGTGTAATTATGCATTATTACAATTTACTTAATGTGTAAAAATGTTTAACATTATATGTAAGTACACAAAAAAGCATAAATATTACTACATTTGTAAGTTTTTTCTTTCATGCACCATGTGGAAAATAGGAATTTATGTTAGCTACAGTTAACTATTTTACACCTTAAATTCCATTCCGTCAAGGCTAGCTTACTGTGCAAACTACTGAGTATCAATTTTAGTTTTTAAAACATTAAATATTTCCTCTTTAATGTAGTGTTAAAATTAAATGTGATAACACACACAGACTTTTTATTAAGATCATTAAGTATGTAAAAAACAAGAGACTAGTAGATTGCGCAAATACCCAGCAAAGTATTATTTTGGGATTTTTTTCTTAAAATTTGGAGCACAACATGTGAACTATATTTGTACAGTATGGTACTCTATAAACCTGTTTAGCACTGTATGCAAAGATGATACTGGTATCATGTCACCATGCCAAATTATACTGTGTGTTTTTCGTAGGTACAACATGAAAATCCTCTATGCAAATATATATTTCACTTTACAATAATGGGTGAAATTTCTAAAACAATATATGAATGAGAAAGGAATAATATGAATATCCCAACTCCAGCTGAAAAGCCTATCCCTAAACATTTAATGCATATGATTAACATTAGATGAAAGGCATGAGGCTATTTGGTGCTATTATTGTCATATTCATAAATAAAATCATTATGGTTTTTCTCCTATTGTTGTAAGGTGTGACCCATATTTAATTACTATGTGATGCAATTATTTTTTTAAACTGCTTATTAAATATTAATGATTAAATTATACAGCTTTATCAATTATATATTTTCAGTTTTATGACCACTGATTCTGTCTAGATAAACATTTTAAGAAAACAGTTGACTCAGCTTTTTCAGTGTAAGTCTATTTTTTCATCTTGTTTCACGAACATTGGATTGAATTACGTGATAAAATAAAATACAATAAAATGTAAAACCCATACTTTACTCTGATTACTTTTAATGCTGGTTACATTTGTATTTGCTTCTTGATTGCTTAAACAATAATCCCACCGTTTTAGGTATTGATCTTGATGGAATTTAGGTTTCAGTCCTTATTTGTGTGGATTAAATCACAGATACTAATATTTATGTATGTAATATTCCTAAGAACTAAATTAAAGTAAGTGTGTTCCCACTAAAATAACTAATGATCTCTTTGGAAGATAGGAGGATACTACTTAAGTGAGATATTAAGAAAGGTGTCAAATAATGAAGATTCTTATTGAAGATAATTCATATAATAATAGTATTCATAAAAATACTATATATATAGACATTACATTAATTAAAGTAAATTAAACATTTTCATTAAGTTAGCTAATTTAAAAAAATATATGCTTTTCAGGAAAACTCAATTTTAAAAGTTACACTCACTCACATGCAGGATTACAATGTAATTCGTTTTTTAAAAAGTCAAATTAAATTTTTACAATTTCTATTACTCTCAAAGTATTATCTTGGACCTTGCAATGCAGATCCAAGTTCTACTCAACATATTCTGTGTATTTGTAGCTTGTATTTATAATCTCATTCATCACATTTTAAGGAAAGTGCAGGTTCTCATTTGAAAATGTAACCTATCCTCTAAGTGCTAAACTGTCTCTAGTTCAGTTAAACCCATAAATTGAGTTCATTATGTCAGATTTAGAGCAGATGAATAAAATTTGACCACAGTTTAAACTCTAAATGCAGAACTTTACAAACAACACGTATGATCTTACCAAACCAGTAGTAAAGTCTTCAAATTATCATGTTGGCTGCACTCACCGATTTATGAAATCTTTCTGAAATCCTACATATGAACATGGGTTTTTATCCCCTGGCACCAGGGGAAGCCCCACCCACCATCCCCTTCTGGGGGAGGTTAAGGAATGGATATTGATGATATCCAATCAGAAAGAACTGTAAAGCGGTGCTAAACAAAAAATATATGAGTCACAATTAGGACTCCCATCAAACAAGCATTCTAGAAAGTTCTTCAGATTTAATTGTGGTGTACAGAATGAACAACAAAAAATTAAGTTTTTAAGTTTAATTCACTCCAGTTAGAAATAAACTGGTTATATAAACTCATTCAATAGTTGTTGTTGTTTTTAATTTGGACTATGTTACAAATATAAACAGAAAATTTGTCCCTGGCAAGGCCATATGAAGTATTTGTTTTCTTTTTTACAGTATACAATATATATACATTGAAAGGCTAATAAAACCAATTTCAAACTTTCCTAGACACTTTCACAATATCCACACTTATTATACTATGTAGCCCAGGGGAACATACCCAGTTTCTAAATTATCATTTTATGTGTCTTTACCTGATAGTATAGTGTATAAGTATTATGTGTAACACTCCCTGCCACTCCCCTCCATCTCTTTCCCCTTCCTTTTCAACTCTGGTGGCATTTGGAACTGCAGTATGTCTTCCAACAAAGCAGACTTAATCTCTGAGTTTGTCCCGTCTCTGTTTGCTCCCAACCGTTTTCTCAAATTCTTCACTTTTACAGAAACCTGTTGTCTTCAACATTCATCTCTCTAACCCCTCCCACTCATTGGGATTTCTTCCCCTTATTCGTTCTTTCAATTCCTCTGTCTCCATCAATTCCTACTTAGTGCAGGCTGCCAGCTTCATCTAATCTTCACCAGAGCCTGCTCCCCCTCCAATCTCTCTGATTCTTCACAACATTTCTGACCATGACTTCTCTTTTTCCCTTTCCCTTGATTGTATGCATAATCTCACCTCTCAACTTGCCTGTCCCTCCCCTCCTCTGACCTGGATCACCTCTGTTCTCCTCTCAGCAAGATACAATCAATGTTCTGCTCAAAGGAAATGGCAGAGGACCAAACTCCCTGCAGCCTTTGACCTCTACCGCTCTCTTCTGTCTACATTCTCCTCCTCACTCTCTTCAGCTAAGAAGTCTTACTTGCAAGTACTCTTTGAATCTTTTGCCAATAACCTCCACAAACTGTTCTCCACCTTCTCCTCCTGCATACAGAACTTACCTACCATTGTCTTGACCAGGCTGTACGTAGTTACCTACAGACTCTCCTCTCTCCTGTAGCAGAAGACTCACTGTACACTCACTTCTGTAGCTACACAAACAGAACAAAAGCACACAACAAAAAACAACCTAGGTATTTATTTATTTATTTATTTATATGTTACACTCTATTTCCATATTATAATAATAACCATTTCATATGTGAAAACACAGAACAAGGGAAGCACAAAAGGAATACACTTGCACTTTGTACCTTTTAAAAATGCATTACCCATTTTATAGTATATTGTAAATACATTTTTGGAGAAGGCACTTAAGGAGCTCTGTATAATGCTTTACATAGACTTTATAGATGTCTACTAGGTGTGGAGAGGTGAGGGGCATAGTATGTGATGGGAGATACTTTAGGGAGCAATGGACCCATGATGGACTGCCCGTACCACTGGTCTGTCTTGTCCAGGTGGCAAATCACAGAGAGAGAATATAACCAAGAGCAGACAGGGGTTAATCCAGGTGTCATGTCGGTCATGGTGCACTGACCAGGCGAACGGGGACCCAGTCGTGGAGTGAGCTCTATCCAGGCAGGGAGGTCAGGGCCAGTAAACAGTTTACAGTTTCAAAAACGTGGTCAGGATAACAGGCAGAGGTCGAGAGACAGGCAATCAGGGCAACGCAGGTAATCCAGAAATGTAGTCGAGGTAAAGCAAGCAAAAGGTCAGAATCCAGGAAGCACGACAATAAGGAGATCTGAAGAACAGTGATCAAGGGGAAGCAAGGGTCAAACACGAAAGACTGAGGAACTAGGAAAGGTTTGGAAATTGATGCAAACAATGTCTTCGCGTTGATCTGGGGTTTCAGCCGGGCTTAAATGCATTGGGAGTGATTGAGGGAAATCAAGAACAGGTGCTAGGGATAATGAAATAATGATGAGAGAGGTGAAGGGTGACATCTGGTGGTGATCTGGAGAAAGTGCAGGCAAACAGTATGACACCAGGGGGGCGCCACGGCCACCCCGCTATGAAGCTTGGCCACCCTTCTGGCCCCCGCTCTCATCACTCCAATGTTTGGGAGAAAGTAAAAAAAATCAAATGTTTTGCAGCAGATTTACCATGCTTTAAAGGTTTAATATGTTTAGTTTTTATGTGGAAATCATGTCTGAAGTTGACACCTCTGTGAAAAGTCCAGCTTGCTTGAAGCTGTGGCTAATTTATTAGTGATGTCACACCAGGAGAAGCTCACCGACGGCTGTTTTGCTACATTAGCGATAACTAAACCCTGTTACCAAAAAATAATAATAACCCACCCAGAAGAGCGATACCATGGTAAATAGGTGTATAATATATGGTTGTGTCCAGGTACATAACAACAGTGTCTCTGCATTATTAAGGCCCTAACACTTACACCTACAGTGAAGAAACAAGAGACTAGCTATTTTGTACAGAATTCCCGAGATGGGAGACGCACCTCTTTCTGTGATGTGCTGCTCTGTAGGGCTGCCACCTAGCCTGATTAAAGCCATGTTAACATGTGAATTAATCTCATGGAGCATCATTTCAGCATTGGGTGAAAATAAAATGATAAGAGCAATATAATTTAATATCCAAATTTATAGTCATATTTTAGTAATATTAACAACTGTGTGCATTCATGGTTATAAAGTGGTAATTACATCCATAGTAATGGCTTAATAAACTATGACTAATGTTATTAGTATGCTTTTTATGTTTCTAACAGATTTGTATATTCTTTATAAAATAGTTCTTAACCATCTATTAAGGCTTTATAAAGCATGTATACTATAACCTTATTATATGTACCTCAGAACTAGTTTAATTCTCAAAAGTGACATGCCTAATAAAAAATGTATTTCTTCGCTTTTTGTTTGGAAAAGCCACATTGGGAATGTGCTGCATTATTCTGAGTGGTATTAGACATCGTATTTGACAGTAGTTACAAGAAGCTAGACATTTTATCATGAAGAAAATATCACTATTATTCAGCGGTAGAAGTCTTACTTCAATAGAATAATTGTTTGTAGACTTCTATGGTATTACATATACATAATCTATATATGAAGACAATGTCTGATTTATACATATACATCTATATATTACCATGAAATATAGAAAATATACTGTTGAAACAAATAGGAAATGCTGAGCTTTTGCATCGTCAGAGATATCTCTAAATGAACATGAAGTAATTTGCAGATATCTTTAAAAGATTTGAAGATACCTATAAATGTATTTCAGATATCTTTAAATTAATTCCAGATATCTTAAAATTATTTGAAGATGTCTCTAAATTAATTGCAGATGTCTTATTGTAAAGTGCATTTGAAGATATCTTCAAAACATTTCAAGATATCTGAAATTAATTTAGAGATATCTCTAATTCATTTCAAGATCTTTAAATATTTAAAGATATCTCAAATACATTTACAGATATCTATTTAACTAATTATTTATCTCTAAATGATAACTTGGCTTACCATACTTCTGGAGCCTAACTTCTTCCAGTCCCTTTCAAATAACATACAGTATTGTGCAAAAGTTTTAGGCAGGTGTGAAAAAATGCTGTAAAGTAAGAATGCTTTCAAAAATAGACATATTAATAGATTATATTTATACATCTTCCTCCAGGCTGTTTTTTCACTTGTGTTATTATTGTGCCGGGACTTAACAAAGCTTTAAATCCTTTAGGAAACCTTTCAAAAACAATATGGATTTTGAAGATATGTTTTATTTTACTACTATGACAATAACTTACAACATAAACACTTTAATGTTGATAGTTTACAGCTTACAGCTAGTTTAAGCACATGAAATAATTTTTTTTTTAAACTTTACACATTTAAGAACATCCTAGTACCTTAAATGATCACAATTTATATATATATATATATATATATATATATATATATATATATATATATATATATATATATAGCATTATGAATCATTTCAACTAATGGATCTGAAATACTTAGCATTTGCACACCAATATTTTATTTCTCAGTTAAATACATACAGTACTGTGCAGAAGTTTTAGGCAGGTGTGAAAAAATGCTGTAAAGTAAGGTTTCTTGCAAGTTTGGGGCTGCATTTCTGAAAATGGGTTGGGGATTTGGTCAGAATGAATGGTCTCCTCAATGCTGAGAAGTACAGGCAGATACTTGTCCATCATGCAATACCATCAGGGAGGCAACTGATTGGCCCCAAATTTATTCATGACAACGACCCCAAACATACAGCGACAGTCATTAAGAACTATCTTCAGCGTAAAGAAGAACAAGGAGTCCTGGAAGTGATGGTATGGCCCCCACAGAGACCTGATCTTAACATCGAGTTTGTCTGGGATTACATGAAGAGAGAAGCAACTGAGGCTACCTGCCAAGTTCCTTCAAAAACTGTGTGCAAGTGTACCTGGAAGAATTGATGCTGTTCTGAAGGCAAAGGGTGGTCACACCAAATATGGATTTGATGTGGATTTGTCTTCTGTTCACATTTAATTGATAAATATAATCTATTAACATGTGTATTTTTGAAGCATTCTTACTTTACAGCATTTTTTCACATCTGCCTAAAACTTTTGCACAGTACTGTAAATACCAACAAGACAAAACAAAAAGACAAACAACAGCATAAATCACAAATGCAACTCCAGTTCCAATCCTTAAACAATGAGTAACAGTTTCTTCTCTGTGTTTTTCAATGATATCTCATTCTCCTCCAAACTCCTACATCTCCCCAACAACCAAGGTGTGCTGGCTTCCTGTATTTATGCAGGGAAGTCCTGTGGGTCAGGTGCTCCCAAATGCTTATTCAAGTAGAGCAATCTAGTAGGTAATCTTGCCAGTCTTATGTTACACTTTGAACCAGTAGATTTACAAGGCCACTGGGTGAATCCCAGATTTTGGTCTTTCATTTGTTCTTTGCACATTTGATGGCCAGTCTCTCCTTCCCCACTATGGAATATCACTTTTCTCTTGGTATAAGCTTCCTGCTGAGATATAACACCGGCTGCTCATGACCCTCTTCAACTCATGCCATGGCTGCTCCTACCTAGGCCAACATCAGAAGCATCCACCTGAACTAAAAAGGTGACAGTAAAGTCTAGGTTTTCAAGATGGCTTCCACTTTTTCCTTTTTCCCCAATACCTCTCTGAGCTGTTAAAGATAATCTTCCCAGCTGATACTGTGACTACAACATCTAGGTAGGCCACTGCGAATCCCTCACAGCCTTGAAGTACTGGAGTCATTAGTTGTGCAAATCAGTTATACCCATCACCAGGTGGATGTTTGCATGTGGCTTGTTATAAAAAAAGGAGTGCATACATTTTTTTAATCTTTAAATTAGCAATATTCATTTAAAAAAGATATCGATATATTTGGGTTACATTATTCATTACAGAATGCAAGTTTATTTTACACTATGTTTGATAGTCTTTATTGTAATCAAAATATTTCAATGTATAGATGTAATTAACATATACATTTTAAGAAGCTCAATTCCTTACACTGTTTTAGTATTTCCAAAAATAATACAGGGTGCTGTTCTATTCTTTATCATTAAAACTATGTATACAAAGCAGATACATGTGTTTCACACAAATGGGACTGTAGGGTACATGTTCCCTACAGCTTAATGTAACCACCATTTTGTCCATGAGGGTTTAAACATATGGAAGGATATGGTACACAGCTGCAAGAAGCTCTTAAGTGATGTTTATTTGTAAGTCTGTGCTTACTTTACAGGTGACAATTTTCGCAACTCAGTTGTTGCAATAAACAATCCTTATATGAATGATTATCACTTTGGCTGCAGGATCAGTTAAAATCCACCATTAATTACAATAATCTTTCTGAAATGTCCTTACATTTAGAAACAAGGATATTTGTAGATCTGCCTAGGGTTGAGGTTGACCACTCAGTGCCACCCTATGGTGGCAGACAGGAAATGCCACAACTTACATTGTGTAATGAATAGTCAGAAAACAACTGAAGTACTCGTGTATTTACAGTGAATTTATAGTTTAGTTACAAATAGTTATAATGTAACTACTTATGTTACTAAATTGTTATTATTTACAAAATCATACACACATATGCATAATTACACACTATCTAAATCGTAATAATTTGTAATAACACTATAATAACTCAGTAATTACACACATACATGCTATCTTTATTAAAGTGTTATTATTTTACAGCAGTATTTACAAGAGAGAAGCTTAGTTTTGTGCCTTGAGTGGAGTCCCAAGGGAGACTAAATAACACATGTGAGATGAGCAAGTTCAATATAAATCTAAACATTATTTCTGAATATTTTATAAAACTATAATTACACAACAACATTAATAATAATAATAATTGTTAATTTATCAATTTTATTTATTAACACATTTTTGGTAACAAAGAACCGTACATTTTACGGAGGTTTATATTGTATTTTCAAGGAAGGTAAATGTGGATTAATGTCTACAGTGAGGGATAAACAGCTGGAATATATATGGATATTTAATTACTGAACTTTAGAAGCTAGCAGTGAGAAAATTTACACAAAATCTTTAAAAGCATTGAAGCAAGCAATTGTCAAGGAGATAAAGGAGAACTCCGCCCATGGTGCATCTTGTCCCCACTCCTGTTTGTGATTTTCATGGATAGGATATCAAGACGCAGCCGAGGTAGAGAGAGTATCCAGTTTGGGGGCTTTGCTGCTGTTTGCAGATGATGTTGTGCTTCATGCCCCATCCGACTGTGATCTCCGACACGCACTTGAGCATTTCACTGCCGAGTGTGAAGCGGTTGGGGTTGAGGCTATGGTTCTCTCTCAGAAAAGAGTGGATTGCCCACTCCAGGTTAGGGGGGAGCAGCTGCCTTTAGTGGAGGAGTTTAAGTACCTTGGGTTTTGTTCACAAGTGATGGAAAGGGGGAGCATGAGATTGACAGGCGGATTGCTGCAGCGTCTGCAGTATTGGGGTTGTATCAGTCCATGGTGGTGAAGCGGGAGCTGAGTCCTCAGACAAGGCTCGCAGTTTACACATCAATCTACCTCCCCATCCTCACCAATGGTCATGAATGTTGGGTAGTGACTGAAAGGACGAGATCACGGGTGCAAGTGGCGGAAATTGGCTAAACTAATGGAGTGAAATATATGTATAAATAGTAATAATACATATTTATAAATATAACCTGAATATATTTCTAATAAGAAATTAGGAATAGGAGAAAGAACAGCTGACAGAGCGATGTTAACCATGCAGTTTAAGAGGGTTTGATAGTTGAAAAGGCTTAAAAGGCTGAGAAAGGAGAATTTGTTTTGTTACCATGAAAGTTTCTGATGGTGATTGATTGGAATATGAAGAAAAATAAGGAATAAGGTGTAACTTGATGTATAATACATAAATAATAGGATAACAAATAATAGAATGAGACATGGTTCTCTTTCACGTAAATTGGAGAATGGCCAGAAGAAATCTCAGAAAAAGACAATACATTGCAAATAATTATGGAAACAGATTAAAAGGAAACATGAATAGTCATATAACTCCAACCTCTTTTAATTCTAAGCACAACTGAAGGATACAGAGTCTGGTGGGACTATAGGCATTTCATTAACTATCCTTTCCATAGTTTAATAGATTGACTACTTGATTTAAATAATTCTACTGTTTGGCTGTATGATTGAAATATGAAATTATATGTAATGTTTCAATGTAACTGTAAGTGGGTACACATTGAATACAATTACTATGGAGTATTGTAGTATTGTATATGGGAATAGTGTGAAAAAACTATTTCTATACTCTTATATGGTAACAAAGCCAATGCTTTGTAATAAACGAATAATACATATTTGGTCTAGTTAAAAAGGTTTATAGCATAATTACTCTATTTGGTGATAGACTTGGCCTTAGCGCAGTGCCAATTTGGTTCTAACTTTTGAGAAATTATGGATGATGTTTATACGAAGATATTTGTACAGGTTTAGCTTTTGTAAAATAAGGATGTAATTATGTAATCCATAATTAAAGATTTATTCAAAGAAAAAAAATATTGAGACAATGAATGTCCATTCATGAGTAAAATACAAATACAGACAATGGCAAAGTTGGAAGGAAATATTAGAGAAATAATTAAATAAATAAATAATAATAATAATAATAATGAAAATAGGAATTGTTCCTAATGATTCAATGAAAATAATTGCAAATTTATGGTCATGATGGTTTATTGGTAAAACATGAACTACGTAAAGAAGATTAATAACTGCCATCATTAACCTAACAACTAATGACTATGTTTTTGAAGGCGCTGCTGTAAAAATTATTGTAATATTAAAATGGCCTCAGATATTTAAATTGGATAAAAAGAGGAAATATATAAGCACATTGTTTTAAAGGTTTGACAGCTCCACACAAAAAAAAGTATTTCTGTAACAGACATGACAGAGGCTCATTTATATAATTTATAACTGTTTGGGTTTAATTGATTATCACTAATTATTGTTTATTTTGATTTATTGGTTGTGTTATTATGGTTACTTTTTTATGTATTTTCCATGTTTTCACTTTATATTCACTGTGAGAAGGAAGTTGAGTTAATCTAGGAAGGAGGTGAGTGAATCAGGAGGGCAGTAGAGAACTAGAAGGGAGAGGTGAGTTCCACTGCATGGAATTCAAAGCTGTTAGTCGTCCTCTGCCTGTTAAGATGAGGGGAGTGGGACAGGACAGAGAGGATAGGGTGGCAGGGGTGGTTGACTTCTCAGGGAAGATCCATGTCTCAGTGAGAGTGAGGAAATCCAGAGAGTGGTGGGAGGCAAAAGTGGAGATTAAGTCGGCCTTGTTGGGAGCTGAGTGGCAGTTCTACAGGCCTCCAGAGAGTGGAGTAGAGGAGAGGGAGGAGGAGGGGAGAGGCAGGAAGATGAGGTTAGAGGGATTATTATTATTATTATTATTATTATTATTATTATTATTATTATTATTATTATTATTATTCTTTGCAGACGCCCTTATCTAGGGCAACTTACAACATGAGTACAAAACAAAGTGCAAATATACAGTTCAGCATCAATTATTACAAATTCAATTTACATACAACATAGCAATTTAAAATATAATACATTTTACAACTTCCAATTTACAATGTACACAGGCAAGTACAGTAAGTGAGGTCCTACATCCTGGACGGTGCTGTCAAGATGTAGGGTCACAGTCAAGGGCTACAGGAAAGGGAGCAAGAAGTATTAGGGAGACAACGGCATGCTGGTGCACGCAGAGAGGAAGGAGAGAGCAGGACTGGAATTGGAGTGATAGTCATGGCTACCTGGTGACAATGTGTGGCACCTCCTGGCACTCTTCTCCTTGCTGGAGTCCCACAGCTAGAATCCCTGCCCTTTGTAAGCATGGCCCTTTGGAAGGGGGGCACTGAGGCTGCTGGCGTGGAGGTCCTGGGGGGCTGTTAAATAGCCGATCTATAACACCTGAAAAGTGTTGGATTACACTGCTTTGTCCAGAGCCCGCAAATCATGCCCTAGTACAGCATCAGCCAAACTAAGTGCTTGGAATGTCTGGAATGCTAAACTCTACGTAACTGCCTCTTCTGGCTGCAGAAAAGCCGAAGTGAAGAGCACAACAACACTGTACAATCTCGCTCTATAATAGTATATGCAATGCAGCCATTTCTGGTTACAGAAACTGCGTCAATATATAGTCCAAACAGCACAAACAAACAGTAGCTGCCCTTATGAATATAGGTGCAGTAAAATACAATTAAATAAAGAAAACAAAGTAAACAACTGGTACTTGGCAGAGCTCGGTCATTATGTCCATCTGCTGGGGATAACGAGTCAACAATACAAGTGCAAAACAAGGAGAGCAGGCGCTCAACTTAGGTACTCAAAAGCTTCTAACTGTCTCTGTATGAAACACAACAGCTTACACTATATGTGCCCTAGGCAGAATATAAAACCTTAGCAACGAACATGGTAGGTATGCAATGATCTTTGGATGCATCTTCCTCCAGGCTGTTTTTTTACGTTTATGATTATTGTGCCGGAACTCAACAAAGCTTTAATCCTTAAGGAAACCATTCAAAAGAATATGGATTTTAAAGATGACCATTCTTTTCCTACTATTGTAACAATCTTTCAACATTTGCACACCAGAGTTTATTAATTATGGGTTATTATGAGTGTTTACTGAAGGTTATCACTGTCATTATTAAAAATAGTTGTTTATCATTATTATTATTATTAATTTGGCAGACACCTTTATCCATGGTGACTTACATATACTCAACAAACAATCTTATTTTTTATAATATTATACTACATAAAATAAGGGCAAAACAAAAAAACAAACAGAAATATATGCCTTCAGGTTATTTTTCTTCTTTTTGATCATAATTGTGTCCCTAGTCAGTAGTGCATTAAATGTGTTTGTTATCCCTCATAGAAGTTTCAACACCTGGGGCAGGGCTATATAATGAATTGTTCTAGCAGAATCCATATACATAACCAAAAGAGAGCTGGGAGTCTAGGGTACCACGTTTTCCCTCATATGGATGGTAGAATATAATTGATAGCTCATTAATTCTAATTAAAAGAAAAGCTAAATAAATGGTTGTAGTCATATATGATTTCATTTCAGAGTGTCTACTTCAATGTAGATTTCTTCATTGGTTGCAATTGACTCTCAATAGCCTAAAGAGAGACACCTGTCTGCACAATGAGTTGCACAATGACTTCCCATATACCTGTAATTGTTTGTAATCTCCTATTGGCTAATTCTGCTTTAAATGGTGCCCTTTCATAGGTAGTCGAGAGCATTAGGTCACTTCATGCATCATCCAGTTGGAATGGCAGAAGGATTACTGCATGTGGTTGCTTTTACTGTGTAGTTTTAATGGACAAACATGCTGTTTGTTATTTGTTAATCTTTTAGGGAACATCATAAAGAGACTGATTGAACTGTGTATATTATTGACCAAAAAAGGTTTTGATGTATTTGTTTTGCTACTCTTTATTAGATGTTTATTCTCTGTTGAAACAAAGTATTGCTTGCACTTCTTTTCTCCCTTCTTCAGCAGTTCTCATAAAATTAGAAATAATAGGGCTAATTATTGATAATTGTGCCATTTATATAGATAACACATGTTGAAACTTACTTCCATGGGTGGTAGCTGTCCAGTAAAGGGAGCAGCAGTGTTCCCGAGGAGAGAGGGAGAATGAGACATGCAGCGAACCATTCCTGGCTGTATTATACATGTAGTCTTTGTTTGAAACATCATAGAAGCAAATATGAAGCTGCTATTCCTATATTAAAGCACCTTATTTCTGTCACATGATTTCAGCAACCATCCTCATTGGTCAGTTGTATACACATGACCCATTGTATCTTTATCACGTTGCCACACACTGGACACTGTGCAGACATATTTGTGACGGGGGAAAATAGGTTATAGGATAGGTTAGAAAACCACACAAGGAGCAAAAACTCTTGAAATGAAAAAAAACAAGCAGAAAGAGATACCAAATATTTGTTCATTTCTGCATTCCACTTCTATAGTTGTATTGCTAGTAATAAGAATTAATACTCTCACAGAATTCAATAATGTGTACAAAATAATATTGGACATTTCTTTGAATTGAAATAATGTGTAGCTATATGCTTAAATTTGTTTTATTTTATTTTCATATGTATGGGTTTTTGTTTGTATTTGCTCATGTGAGGTTATCAATATATACACATGCAAGGACATTACGGCTATGTTAAATCAAAAGTAAGTAATTATAAGAATAAAAACAAACTGAATAATATGCTGATATTTGAAAGCAATCCTAACACATATAACACATACATCCCTCATGTCATATAGCCTGCAAGTGTGAGTGAATTATACACACAAAACAATATTATCATGCCATAACATTTATTTATTTATTCATTATGGGTGGGGTGCTGTTTATATGAAATTGTTAAGTGTGATACAGTTTGTTAGTGTCAATTCTGCAAACTGAATTCCAATTTGATATTTCTCCCACACCAATTCCTTAATCCTTATTGGTTTCCTTCGTTGTTAACATCACTTAAGTTTTCAAAGTGATCAAACACCAGAGGCTTCTCTGACATTGTGAAAGTGTTTGTCCAAATCGGTAGGCAGTGGGTCCTCAGCCAGTCCAGGTTCAATCACAAAATCAGGGTTCTCAGTAACAGTCCAAGTCAAAAACATAAGCAATCCTTAAAACAATTATATGTTAACAGAGTAAATACCACCACAATGCTTCTACCCAATAAACAAGGAGAGCAAGGTAGGTCATTATATAGTAAGTTTTAGAACAGTGGGTAATTGCAAGGAATTGAGATGGTTCTTGTGCTCTCCTTCCCAACAAGGGGGCAGGACTAGGACACTGTCTTGTATGAGTGTCTATTAGGTGGATGAGGAACTCATTGGCTGAGATTCAGATAATAGAAATTCCTCAGTTGCTAGGAGGCCAGGAATAATTGACCTGAGAAGCTGCTGAGAAGCATTTGCATTTTAATAATAAAAAATGGTCTTGTAAACATTGTATTGTCTAAAATATTGCAAAATTAGATGAAAACACAATTATTACAAAATAAAATAGTTTAAGAACAGATAATACATCATTATAGAGGATTCACAATGGATTAAAAAGAATAAGATGGTAAAATTATTAAAACAATGCACATGAAAAGCATTTCCAATTCATAATCTGAAGTATGAGATACTGGCAATTACATATTCAATTCCATCTTAAAATGTCTAAATTCCAATTCACTTCCAATTCCAAAGACTGAAACATTCACAATTCCAATTCATGAATTTGAATTACAAGAATCACTAAGAGATCAAATTGGAATTGATCAATTCAAAAAAGTATAAGATTTGGGATTAGCCCATGAATTTCAATTTCAATTGAATTGACCCCAACCCTGTTTCTCACACATGCAGACATACAATGTGAGGAGACCAGTGAACTTCACCTACAGATACATATCCATGTACACTCACCTAAAGGATTATTAGGAACACCTGTTCAATTTCTCATTAATGCAATTATCTAACCAACCAATCACATGGCAGTTGCTTCAATGCATTTAGGGGTGTGGTCCTGGTCAAGACAATCTCCTGAACTCCAAACTGAATGTCTGAATGGGAAAGAAAGGTGATTTAAGCAATTTTGAGCGTGGCATGGTTGTTGGTGCCAGACGGGCCGGTCTGAGTATTTCACAATCTGCTCAGTTACTGGGATTTTCAAGCACAACCATTTCTAGGGTTTACAAAGAATGGTGTGAAAAGGGAAAAACATCCAGTATGCGGCAGTCCTGTGGGCGAAAATGCCTTGTTGATGCTAGAGGTCAGAGGAGAATGGGCCGACTGATTCAAGCTGATAGAAGAGCAACTTTGACTGAAATAACCACTCGTTACAACCGAGGTATGCAGCAAAGCATTTGTGAAGCCACAACACGTACAACCTTGAGGCGGATGGGCTACAACAGCAGAAGACCCCACCGGGTACCACTCATCTCCACTACAAATAGGAAAAAGAGGCTACAATTTGCACAAGCTCACCAAAATTGGACAGTTGAAGACTGGAAAAATGTTGCCTGGTCTGATGAGTCTCGATTTCTGTTGCGACATTCAGATGGTAGAGTCAGAATTTGGCGTAAACAGAATGAGAACATGGATCCATCATGCCTTGTTACCACTGTGCAGGCTGGTGGTGGTGGTGTAATGGTGTGGGGGATGTTTTCTTGGCACACTTTAGGCCCCTTAGTGCCAATTGGGCATCGTTTAAATGCCACAGCCTACCTGAGCATTGTTTCTGACCATGTCCATCCCTTTATGACCACCATGTACCCATCCTCTGATGGCTACTTCCAGCAGGATAATGCACCATGTCACAAAGGTCCAATCATTTCAAATTGGTTTCTTGAACATGACAATGAGTTCAATGTACTAAACTGGCCCCCACAGTCTCCAGATCTCAACCCAATAGAGCATCTTTGGGATGTGGTGGAACGGGAGCTTCGTGCCCTGGATGTGCATCCCACAAATCTCCATCAACTGCAAGATGCTATCCTATCAATATGGGCCAACATTTCTAAAGAATGCTTTCAGCACCTTGTTGAATCAATGCCACGTAGAATTAAGGCAGTTCTGAAGGTGAAAGGGGGTCAAACACAGTATTAGTATGGTGTTCCTAATAATCCTTTAGGTGAGTGTAAACTCCTGTAGAGAATTGTTTACAGACGTAGATATGCAAATGTAGTTTACAAATTTTATGAAAATGTATTGTGATATTTGTCTTTCCAGAATATGTTGATGTAGTAGATGGTGAATTAATGGGGTACTATTACTTTGTATATGTACTGTACCCATTTGAGCCAGAAGGATAAACAAATGCACAATCCTATTACCACAAAACTATCAGATGGTAAGTGGAGACCCCTTTCCTTCATTTTGGAATAAATGTGATATTAATTATCACTTGTGCATTTTATAAATCTATTTCAAGTATTAGATTTTTATTTCATATCTATGCTTGATGTATTTACAGTTATTCCCTTCCAACAAAAGGGAGGGTTGCAGGTTTTTGTTTAGTTTTTTCAATAAAAGGACGTTTTGATACAGAGGTCTTTTCTTCTTTTGATGTGATACAAGGAAAGCTTTCACACTGAACTTTGCAGCACAATAACATTGACGAATGGATATTTGACACGTGATATTCTTGTGTCTGTATTTATCAATGCATTAAACTCTTCAGTGATCCTTTTTAGAAAAATAAATTCTGAAGACCTAAATGGGGGCTATATAAAAAAGAATCACCAAGACTAAAACGTTTTTTTCCAATCAGAAGAAACTGCAAGCATAACAGGTCAGACCTGACAGAATAATGTATTGATGAAAGCAGTCCATTATTATTATTATTATTATTATTATTATTATTATTATTATTATTATGTTATATTGTATAATTATTTTAATTATGAATAATAACAATAATATTAATAATAATAACTATGAATATAGCAAAGTAATAAAATTTTGTTTGTTGCTTTATTTCTATATCTCACTACTAGAACTCCTGCAGCTTTCCTTGCTAAAACAAAATCTGTTTTTATTTATTTCATGTCTCCAACATTATGGATCATGTTGTTGCAAGATCCTGCAGGTGTTTCCAGAAGCTTTTATGCCCCTCGCCTGATTGGGCAAGAGTCCATTTCAGATTGTATCAGTACAAATTCCAGATGCACTACCAGAACCAGACATATGTGAATGCACTAGAAATGTTGATTTGGCACCTAGCAGTGTATCGTATTTCACAAAGTACAAACACTTTCAAAATGTAGGATACTATGTGTTATAATTTCAATGTAGTTCCTATGTGCCTTTTAAAATACTTTTAAGGCTTTGGCCCTTTCTTACATATCTGAGCTGATCTCTCAATATCTCCTGAACACCATTTACACCCTGTGGAAACTGAATTGCCAGATTTTCCGAACTCCAGGTTGCTCACATTGGGAAGTAAATACACACAGACATTGGAACGGTTTATAGCATTGTGAAAGAGCTTGAGATTTGTATGATTTTTTTATTATTATTATTTTATTTAAGCCATTGTCAGTGACTAGGTAAATATAATAGATCACTAAATAAAATCAAATAAAATAATATATACACTTATGTGTATATATACACTTATTTTAAAAACTGCCACTTTTTTCAGCTTTCAGCAAAATGACAAAATGCTGTGGAATGAGATGTTATGAAACGAATCCTTACATTATGCAATTTCTGGCCAAATGCAAATTCTACTCTTGTGAAAGATGCAGCTGGATAAGGGACACTATGTGTTTTCTCAGTGATTATGTGTTCTGTGTTCAAGCTGCTTACTATTTAAAAATTATGTAAATACTGAATCTGAAAAGTCATTGAAAGGGAGTTTAGATAAGTCAATGTCTCTTAATAAACCACTTCAAGGCTCAAACTTTGACACAATAAATTGACAGGCTAACTTGTGTGAAAACAGCTTGAGTATTTTGCAATTATTCCAAGACAAAGTTATTTAAATAAATTTCACTGGCACTGATGGATTTGAATGTATAGGATCAAATTACATGTTCTGATCCGCATAAACAAAAAGGAAAAATCATGGTAAAATAATTAAATGAAACAATGAAACTGTTTATGTCATGATGAAAATAATATTTTAATATGTATATGCCTATTATATTTATAATCAATATAAATGAGAAATATCCCATTATTTTTTATACACTGCCAAACTGTAATCACCAATTGTAAATCAATTCAGCTCTCCACAGCAGTGAACTAAAACTAAACACACTAACTTGGGAGGAAAGATGGCAGCTAACATGCTATTGCAATAGCAAAGGCATATGATATGATTCATTGCTACAGGTCTGAGAGCCTAAGCATTTGGACTGCAAAGTGAAGTCATGATTATTTTACCTGTAAGGAGAGATATGAGAGAAATGCCAAGCCGAGTCCTGGTATACTAAGGCCCATCAAATCTCATTTGACACAGTCCATATTAGAACTCTCACATTCTGGATTATAGATGAGATTAATATTTGACAATATCCATGTGATTGTAGAAAAATACTACATACATATGCAGAAGATACTATTAATACAAATGCTTCTGCAATGGGATCCATAGTGCATGAGGTTGTTATGGTGACGTAATCCCTCCCTGAATTTGATAGAGAGTACAAACTCCCCAGGTCAGGTGACCGGTCTTTTGGCTTAGCAGGTTTGTCGCTCTGTTGGTGGGGATGTGTAGTACTCAGAGGTGTGCCTGAGATGACAGATTGAATCCAAGCGAGGGGTTCTGGTTGCACACACTTTACTTCCACTTATGTTTTACCATCTTGACTGTAAATCATACTTATACCATTCACACAAATAGAATGGAGTCTGAACAAGGCTTGCTTGGCTGATTAGCCAGAATTACATTGTAGATTCCTTGTATGTTTTGCCAACCACATGGAGAGGTACTACAAAAAAGCAGAAATACAGAGAGCCATAGCAGTTTTTATATAGGAAGGTAATGCCAACATAATCTGGCCATTTCTGCCAGTATGAACAGGCAATTGTGGAAATATGTTTAGAAAGAAAAATGAAAAGGCATAAAGAGAAAACAAGAAACTGACAGTTTATACCCTCACTATCACAAGAGAATGGTAAAAGTGAAGCTGCATTGACTTATTTAAAAGCATGACTTATGAAGGTACAAAAATTTGAATTTGTTTTTAAATCTTATTTAATTCTAAGAGCATATAAATAAATATTTTGTGGCCTGTGTTATCTGCTGCTGATTGACAAGTTTACAATGCAAAACATATGCTGTAATAGTAAACTGATACCATTCTGCATATGAGAGGCAAGTCAGGAAACATGGATACAGAAGCTAATTTTTTTGCGATTTACATATTGGTTTAATTCTTAAAATAATTATTACCAGTGTCCTTACACTTCTGAGATGGAAAGTCTGGCAGTGTCTATAGTATCTATATAGTAATTATAGTAATTCAGCCCATAGGAAACAGGAAAAAGTAAAAACTAGTTATTGACCTTTATATTATTAAAAGGAAATTTCAACAGTTCCTAAAATTATGTTTTTATGCATTTTATGTGTTGCTATGGTGTAGAAGTAAGAGGCATACACTATAATTTAATTCTAGAAAATAAGCAACTTCAAAAAAAAAAAAACTTGCCAAACAATGCCATAACTTTTTTCAGTTGTGTTATTTAATCATTTTCTGGAGAGAAGATAAACATAGGACCAGATTCCCGTGGCAACTGGAGTCATTCCTATCAACTTACAACTTACTCCTTTATGGTAAGTTTAGTTTCTACAGACTTATTTCTAAGTGTTGTTGTGTCCGTGGCTATGGGAAAACATAGGAGAATAATGCTCAGTGGAGATTGTTTGTGCAAGTAAATAAACCCACAGCACTTTGATCATAGTGTATTCCAACACTTACATCACTTGAATAATGCCATTCACCTGGTTTGTATGAATAGGCTGATGCAAACACACTGTAACATATTACTGTGCAAGTTAAGTAACTTTCTTCAAGTACAATCAGCACAAAGTAATTTGTTTTGTCTTTTGTGATAGCAAGGGATGTTTAAAATAAATGCTATAATAAATGAATGCAGCTGGATGTTTAATGGACAACATTTATTAAGCCTAGGGTTAAAACAAAACAAAAGAAACTCAATGCAACTGCTGAGCTTCCATGGGGCACGCCCGAGAAACATATTTTGGGGGATACGGATTCCATTCTAATTGCCCATCGCTGCTCGACTGCCCCCCAACTTAGCCGTACTAAGATGCACCAAGGTGTTGTTACCAGTAAAGACCGAAAAGATCCCTCACAGGTAATCTTTAAATTTCTCGGTGATTGCCCACTTGAGGGCAAGCAATTCCAGGAACTATAGTTCTGATCATTTCTCTCTGCAGGATATACACTGCGACTAGTGTAGGCAATAACTCTCTTTCCCTTCCTGTACTTGAGACAGAACTACTCCCATCCCATCCAAACGGTCATTGTAAAGTTAAATGGTTGGGAAAAATCTACATAAAAAGAATAGGGGCACTCACCAATTTAGCTCGCAACTGCTCAAAAGCAGTTCGGCCCTCAGGGCAGCTCTCCACATTCTCGGGCACATGGGGGGGTTCTGTTCTGAAGGGGCCAAGGCCAAAGCTTGGGTAGTCACTTCCTCAGTCTCACCCCAGCCTTCTGTCTCCAATGCCAGTTCCACCTTCCACATCTGGTTGAAGGACATCCCCAGCTTCTGGAGAACCGGTTGAAGAATCTCCTACTTTAGAGGACCCGCTGTGATGTATTGGTCCCGCAGAGTATCCTCCTCCTGGGCCAACCCCCGTGGCTCCTCCTGGTGCTACCTGGAAAACAATTCACACAACCTTAAAGTGAAGGCCCCCAGAGTCTCTCCTTTATGCTGCTTAGTCTGGAAGAATTGTGCGTGCAGCCCGGCCTTCAAGCCACGTGTAAAGTAAAGACCATCCAGTGCCCTGAAAATCTGCCGGCTAGTGGTCCTTTTCCCTGCCTCTAATAAGCAGATCTCCCTTTTTGTGAGACCTTCAAGAGCTCCATACAAATAAATCTGCCTTCTGTTGTTCATTTAATTCCTGCGCTCTTAACATTGCCTGGACCTGCTCCTTCCAATCCCCATACTTTTCCCCTTCAAATGTTGGGATCCTTGGTATGAACCTTGGCATCATGACAGTGCCTATCACTTGGGGAACTACAGGGGGAGTTATTTTTGGAGCTGCCCATCCATGTGGGGTATCTGGGGTCTTGCCGACGCTATGCCAAAAGCGTGTCACATTCTAGTGGGTCTTAGGAGTGATGCACTGTGTGACTACGCCACCTCTTTTTATAAAAGAGAGCAGACCTCGTTCACCCACTCTCTCTCCCCGGCAGGCTCAACTGGACCCCAGAACACCACCACACAGAGGTTTTCCAAATATAAACAGGATTTATTTGTACAATGCTTGGACAGGGCATGATGACCTTACCGTAACAAGGGAAACGATACAAACGGAAATGAGGATGCTAAATATATAAAACCTCTAAAATTGCCTTTAATAAGAAGGGGCAATCAAACTAGTAAACCCCCTACCCAACATAGAAGAAAGCTAATTTAGAATAAATGAAACCCAATGTCCCCGATCTAAAAGAATAGAAAAATAGCAGCAACCATGAAGTCTCTTCAATATTTCACAGAAAGTGCAATAAGGCAGAGCAAATTCACCCCCCCCACCCAAGCTCTTGAACAGTCCCCCCTCCTCTCCCATCATGCCCAAGTCTCCCACCAATCAAGCTTCCTTTTCTTCATTCTCACACTTTCGGACTCTGAACTTTCCTCTCTCCACGTAGGTCACAAACCCACAACGTGTGCCATGGACCCTCTCCCCACTCGCCTCCTCCAAGTGACTGCTTCTGATATACTCCCCTTCATCTCCTCACTTCTCATTTCCTCACTCCTCTCTGGCTGTTTCCCCTCTGCTTTTAAACAAGCTGCTGTCATGCCACACCTCAAGAAACCTACACTTGACCCCACCTCTCCTCAGAACTACCCCCCTGTTTCCCTACTCCCCTTCCTTTCAAAGACACTCAAGTGTGCTGTCCACCATCATCTCTCTGCATTTCTTTCCCTTCGTCCTGGGCCTCCGCCTGTTCTCTCTCTACACCTGGGCCCCCTCAACACATCCAAAGTTTCTCTTACCATTTTTATGCAGATGATGCCCAGATCTTCCTGTCTTCTCCCTCCTCTGACACCCTCTCGCATCTCTTATTTCTTGTCTGCTATCTCTGCCTGGATGCACTCACACCACCTCAAGCTCAACCTCTCCACATCTGATGTCCTCTGTTCCCCCCTCTCTTCCTCACCTTCTGCTGACATCTCAATCCAGTTGGAATTGACACTCTCTCCCTCTTCTTCTGCTAAGAACCTAGGAGTCACTCGATCCTGCACTCTCCTACACCTGCTGATTCTTCCTGAGCAACATACACCGCATCAGACCCATCCTTGCCAACTACTTGACTCAGCTGCTTGTCCAGTCACTGGTCCTCTCCCGCCTGGACTACTGCAACTCCTTCCTGGCCGGCCTGCCTGCAACTAATATCCACCCGCTCCAGCTCATCCAGAACTCTATGGCTCATCTGGTATTCTCTCTGCCCAGATTTGCATACGCGTCTCTTCATACATCCCCTCCAGCCTGCTGCAGTTGTCTAGTACCAGAAGACTCTCTCTCCTTCCTCCAGAGCTGCTCCTTCTCATCCCTGGCCCCTAAGTGGCCTTCCCACTGAAGTCAAAACAGCAGAGTCCTTGACCTCATTCCGGTGCTTACTCAAGACGCATTTTTTCCGACAGTACTTGTAATATTAGTCCTCTATCCCTGCTAGATAGCACTTCACAGTTTTTATTATGCTTCTCACGTCCTTGATTGTTTTCCTCCTTGCTCCCTTTCCCGTAGCCCTTGTCTGTGACCCTACATCTTGACAGCACTTAGCTTTCACCGTCCAGGATTTAGGAAGTCACTTACTGTACTTGTGTAAATTGTAAATTGGAATTTGTAAAATGTATTATTTTGAATTGCGGTTTTAGCTAAATTGAATTTGTAATGATTGATGCCTTGTACTTCACTGTATTTTTGCACTTTGTTTGCACTTATGTTGTAAGTCGCCCTGGATAAGGGTGTCTGCCAAGAAATAAAAATAGTAATAAAAAATAATAATAATAATAATAATAATAATGATATATATAATCTGGGGACATTTGAAGTGGAATTCAATATAGTTTACATCACTAATTAAACATGATAGTAATTACGTAATTAAATGTAAATTATTTCATGCCTGGTATAAGAGAGATATTAATTTCACACTTTGAAAACTCTCCTGGAAAACGAGTAATTTGCGAAGCACCCCAACTGGGGCAGCACGGGGAATTCTAATCCCCACGCTTCCTAGCACCCAAGGAAAATGACAGTTTCCACCCCATCTTGGATTGGAGACACCTGAACCGTCACCTCAGGGTGTTGCGCTTCATCACGCTCGACCTGCGCACCATGTCCCAGGCCGTCAAGCTCGGTGACTGGTTCATTACAGTGGATCTGAAAGTCGCTTACTTTCACATCCCTATTGCACAGGTACACAGGAAGTTCCTCCGCTTCACCTACAAGGGCCAAGCGGTCAAGTTTGCTGTTCTCCCCTTCAGCCTGTCACTAGCCCCATGCACGTTGGGGCTAGCGTTACCAGGGGGTTCACATCTTCAATTATGTGCTGGTACCAGAGAGTTGCCTCCATACACGCGTGTCTCTCCCTCTTCTTACTGAGAGCTCGCGTCAGGATGTCCCATTGCCTCCAAACGCCTCCAAACAAGTACCAGCCTGCGACGGACGTGGTGTCCAAAGCAGGTGGATGGAGCCCGTACAGGCTTTCGATATCAATGTCCTGGAGTTACAAGCCGTGCTCCTCAGACTATGTGTCATTTCCTGCCAGTCCTACTGGACAGACGTGCTTGTTCGGATGGACAGCACAGCGATGGTTGCATAAACCAACAGGCAAGGAGGTCTCCAGTCACTCAGACTGTACTGTCTAGCAGTAACCCTAGGAATTGACTAGCTAGTCTCCTTTACGCATTCCCTCCATTCCCCCTTCTCCTGGTTGTTCTGGAGAAGGTCAGGAGAGAACGAGTGACAGTTCTGCTGATAGCCTCACGGTGGCCTCGCAGATTCTGGTTTGCAGACCTGATTGCCCTCCTCAATGGACAGCCTTGGCAACTCCCAGTGAGAGCGGACTTGTTGTCCCAGGTGCAGGGCATGCTTTGGCACCCCAATCCGGTTATCATCCAACTCTGGGCCTGGCCCCTGAGCGGGAGCGTTTGATTGCCTGGGGTCTGTCAGATGCGGTAGTAACCACGATTTAGTCGGTGAGAGCTCCCTCTACGAGGTCGCTGGCGGACATTTAGCAACTGGTGCCAAGACGGCGGTCAAGACCCAATTAATTGTCCCATATTACAATTTTTTCAAGAGCTGTTGGATCAGGACAAGTCCCCATCCATGCTCAAAGTATATCTGGTAGCCATCTCTGCATTTGTCATGTCCAGATTGATGGCGAGCCCCTGGGTCTCATTTCCTGGCTGTGCAGTTTCTAAAGGGAGCTGGACAGCTGCGGCCTTCTCGCACCCCTTCACTGCCCCCATGGCTTGTTGATGTAGTGCTGGACGCACTTTTCAAAGCCCCATTTGGGCCACTGAACTCAGCTGAGCTGAAGCTAGTGTCACTTAAGACTGCGTTTTTGCTGGCAATCACCTCTGCAAAATGTGTGAACGAGTTACACGCCCAGTCCGTACACCTATCATGTGTCAGTTTTGCAGGAGATGGTTCCAGGGTCACGCTACAGCCTAACCCTGCATTCCTCCTGAAAGTGCTGTCTCCATTTCATGTCAACAGGCCTATTGTGATTGATGGCTTTTCATCCTCCTCCCTTTGCTTTGGAGCAGGAGAGTCAGCTACACCTGCTCTGTCCTGTGCTTGCCCTCAGGTGCAATTTGGAACGCAGTAAGGACATTAGACACTCGGACACAACTGTTTATGTCTTATGGAACGCGGACACAGGGCCTCTTACATTGGATTGTGGACACTATGACCATGGCCTACAAGTCCACCGGGACCACGGTGACTAAACACCTGGTGGCCCACTCAACTTGAGGCGTTGCTACATCATGGGCCCTTTTTCAAGGCGCTGATGGTGCTGGAGTTGTTCTCACTATCTCGCTGTGTATATAGTTCCTTGGTCAGCAGGTTTGTGGACCACTCTGGCTGTGTGCCATAGAGCATGAGATTGCTGCTGCTGTCCTCAGTGGTAAGCACTTGAGTGGGCTCTCATGTTCTGCTCTGTAAGTAGTTCTTTTGTCAGCACAGTAGAGCTAATGTTGCCCTGCGGCAGCTGGTCTACTCAGCAGGCGTCAACTGCTCCTGAGTTCTGTGGGTGGCCCATGGTGTATATTAGTTCATTTGTATGACATTGTAGAGCTGGTGTGGCCGTGCTTCTAGCTGGGATAGTGGAGCAAGCAGCCAGAGTGCATGAATGGTTTTCCTGCACACAGCAATGTTTATGGTTTGATTGTCAGGGTAGAGCCTGCTGTTGTCCTGCATTAGCTGCACTAATAGGTAACAACTGCTCCCGTGTTACATGGTCGTGCATGATCTGCTTCCTGCACCCCACAATGTATATAGTTGTTACAACAGCACAGTGGAGCTGGCTGCTCTGTATCATTCAGTATCATTCTGTAACATGATTTTTCCTGTGCTGAGCGAAGGCAGCATGAATGTTCCTGCTGCCATGCTGTATATACTGTTATGTCCAGCTGTGGCTACTCAGTTGACTAGCCAGCTGTGTGTTATTCAGTGGGTCTGTGGTCTGTCGCACAAGTTCCTTGATTGCCGGCGCCATACATTATGCAATACGGCCTCACTCCTACCTAGATGCACTAGTAGAGCAATTGTTTAACTCTGTAGCTCTGCTTTGTATATGCTGATTGCAGACAGTTCCCAGTAGAGTGTGACTGCAGTCCTCGCTCCTGGGCAGCCCAGGTGTGGCTCCTGCCTGGAGTTGTGCTGCCGAGGCCCCCACTGCCCAAGGGTTGCAAGGTCGCGTGGGAGTCCTAGCTCCTGGCAAAAGAGGACGAACCTGCACTGAGGTCACGTTTTATAGAACAAGAAGTGGGAAGGGACCTGTTTGAGTGTCGTGCACAGGGGCCAATGGCAGCTTAGAGTGACGTTTTCGATCGAGTTCCTATGGAAGTGCGGAGAAACCTCTGCCCCTTGGGCAGTGCTTCCTTTTTCAGATAACCGCAGTTGCATTTGCAACCTATCAATTTATCTTGTTGATTAATTAAGACCGCACTTCAATAAAACATTAACTGACAGTGTGCCACAGACCCTCTTTGTGGCTGCGCTACTGAGACAGGGGTACGTTCCTCTACACGTTCAAACATATCATACAAGACATTGATAATTTTAGCAAATCTGCAGTGTGTAACACTGAAATTGTAATATATTATTCTTTGTAAGTACTGTGTAGATAATACACGAGTTTTGGTTATTGCAGTTATAACATTTACTCAACATTTATATTTGTGCTTATTATTCCAATAAATGTGTGACTAAGGAACTCTTCATGGTTCCCAACACTACAATGGGTTATTGTAATTGAGCAGAAGCTGAATAATTTGGGAACTTTTCTGATAAGCTTCAACCTCAAACTGAACATTTTCATCTTCTGTCATTCATTAGAAAAATATTATAATTTCATCAGAAAAATAAAATGTATATGCAGGTTAACATTTGACCTGCCCAGACTAGATTAGTAATAGTAGTTTTGGTTTTTATATTATTCTTAAACTATTGATTTAGCAGGAATTGTATCCTTGCAACACAGTTCAACAGATGTTCATAGTAAGCTCATTAAGATTATTATGACCTGTAACTTCAGAATTCAAAATATCCCTCATCTCTCTAATTACATATAATCAAAAGCCCCTTCTTAAATACCTATGGGAAGGAGGTGGGGCTTTCTTTTTATATACCTGTCCCAGGTGTTCTCAATCCAAGTTTATAAATACGATGCCCTAAGGATTAACACATTGAGGAGCACAGGCACAACAATATTACTTGGGAAGGAAGACTGCTCTTTGGGTAAGACAACTGTATTCTAGCAGTATTTATGTAAAATTCTGTATTTATCCATTACAACTAAATTACCACAACTTTACTGGATATGTTTTCTTGGGGCATCACATCGAGCTGCATTTGCAGATTTTAGGAGGTTTTTGTTTTTTCAACAACATGTGCTCCATCATGTAGACCAGCACCATAAATATTGCTCACACATACAATCAAATGTGTTATTTTGGCATTCTGAGGCATTTTGAAGGTTAATATGGATAGCAGCAATAGGAATAACTTTTCCAAATATGGCATGCATTTGCTCAAAGAAGAATTACCAATTTGAACTCTCTGTCTTTGTCAGATATAAATCAGAAGAAAATCCTTGAAATATTGGATGAAGACTAACTCACAACACACATACTGTTGCATATGAACAGCATATATTTGAATTTTCCACTTTTGGCAGAAAATTGGTTGCATTTAATTTTGAGTGTCAGTGTAATTTTGATCGAATCTGCGCTGGAAGATCATACATTGGAGAAGGGTTTAGTGTACATACAAATGTGGGGAAACAAATTATCCTTAAACTAATTAACAACCCCTCTTAAAGGTATGTTAGCAAAATCTAGAAATCAAGTGACTTTCCACACAAAATTCACATGGAACTACTATGAATTTTGTTAATGTACAACCAAGTGGAATAAATCAGTGAAAGTACTCTAGTTTTCACATAAACTGCTCCGGCATTGCATATCAAAGCATATAGAAATGCTATTAGGTAATGTTAAGAGGTCCAGTCGGACAAAGCAAAGGCATTACATCCTCTGTTGCTAGTCAGTCATTCTTGTGGTATAAAGTTCAAATATCTAAATAAAGTGTAGACTGTTTTGATCTTAGTAACTTGAAATTGTTTTTATGAAATAGCCAATATATACAAATGTATTATTTCCATTCTAGCAGTGGTGGTTATGTCCAGGATGACAATGGTTCTATCCACCATGTTGGATGTATGTGTGTGATTGCTTATAGAAACAAATGGCCTCAACAGTCACCAGAGCTCAATCCACAGTCTCTCCAATGATACTCCAAGGTGGAATCTGGGGCTGTGATGCACAGGAACAGGCTGAAAGAAAACAATATGTTTATGCATTTTTGTATATGGGCTTTGCATTGCACTTATCACGACTTATTGGAACCCAATCTGGTGGAGAGGGGATTGACTGGTGAAACCACTATAACGTTATTCTGCTCTTTGCTGTATCTTCAAGAACCATACAATTGCTGCTGTTCAGCTAACAAATTATTTTCACAGATAATCACCATTTGGTTTGTTTTTGTTTTTTCATTTCCAAATTCCAAATTTTGAAGCTCATGTTCCTGTATGTTGCTTTGTCTTCCTCTAGTAGTTTTGATACTGGGGATTTGCTGCAGATCTCCAGCAAACACAAGGGATACTTTCTACTAGGTGAGTGATGCAGATTTAGCCATTGTACTATTGACATGTATGTTTCGAAATAAATTAGTTGACATTTATATTATTGGAGCTTAATAGCACTTTTTTATCGCTTCTTCAGTTGTACAATAAAATGTAAAAAAAAATGCAAATGTGTGATATATATGTGATATATATCAATATAATCAATATATATAGAAACAATTCTGTAAAGTAAGAATGCTTTCAAAAATAGATTATATTTATCAATTAACCAAATACAAAGTGAAGAAAGAAAAATCTAAATCAAATCCATATTTGGTGTGACCACCCTTTGCCTTCAAAACAGCATAAATTCTTCTAGGTACACTTGCACAAAGTCAGGGATTTTGTAGACATATAGTTAGGTGTATGATTAAACAAGGCGACAGGGGTTTCCAGATGTGCTGTCCAAGCTCTTTTGAAGAAGCACAAAGAAACAGGCAACGTTGAGGACTGTAGACGCAGTGGTCGACCAAGGAAACTTACTGGAGCACATGAAAGACACATCATGCTTACTTCCCTTCGCAATCGTAAGATGTCCAGCAGTGCCATCAGCTCAGAATTGGCAGAAAACAGTGGGACCCTGGTACACCCATCTACTGTCCGGAGAAGTCTGGTCAGAAGTGGCCTTCATGGAAGACTTGCGGCCAAAAAGCCATACCTCCGACGTGGAAACAAGGCCAAGCGACTCAACTATGCACGAAAACACAGGAACTGGGGTGCAGAAAAATGGCAGCAGGTGCTCTGGACTGATGAGTCAAAATCTGAAATATCTGGCTGTAGCAGAAGGCAGTTTGTTCACCGAAGGGCTGGAGAGCGGTACACGAATGAGTGTCTGCAGGCAACAGTGAAGCATGGTGGAGGTTCCTTGCAAGTTTGGGGCTGCATTTCTGCAAATGGAGTTGGGGATTTGGTCAGAATTAATGGTCTCCTCAATGCTGAGAAGTACAGGCAGATACATATCCATCATGCAATACCATCAGGGAGGCATCTGATTGGCCCCAAATTTATTCTGGAGCATGACAACGACCCCAAACATACAGCAAAAGTCATTAAGAACTATCTTCAGCGGAAAGAAGAACAAGGAGTCCTGGAAGAGATGGTATGGCCCCCACAGAGCCCTGATCTCAACATCATCGAGTCTGTCTGGGATTACATGAAGAGAGAGAAGCAACTGAGGCTGCCTAAATCCACGGAAGAACTGTGGTTAGTTCTCCAAGATGTTTGGGCCAACCTACCTGCTGAGTTCCTTCAATAACTGTTTGCAAGTGAACCTAGAAGAACTGATGCTGTTTTGAAGGCAAAGGCTGGTCACAAATATGGATTTGATGTAGATTTTTTTACTGTTCAATCACTTTGCATTTTGTTAATTGATAAATATAATCTATTAACATGTCTATTTTTGAAAGCATTCTTACTGTACAGCATTGTTTCACACCTGCCTAAAACTTTTGCATAGTACTGTATGTATATATATATATATATATATACACACACTATAAACAATTAAGGTTCGTTAGTGGTTCTATTTAGAACCTTTGGCTTCTTCGTGAGTTTATTTGCATTACAGGGTTTGTTTAAGAACCGCAAGGTTCATCGTAAACACAAGGGATAATTTAAGAACCTCTTTTCATCATGATCGCAGTTAATCTAAGATACAAATAAGGTTCTTTAAGGATCCTTGTTTGCAATGAACCTTGGAAAAGGTTCTAATAAGAACCATTAAGGGTTCTTCCACAGTATCATCCCCAGGAACCCTAAAAGGTGTTACTTCTTAGAGTGTACAGTACAAGTCCAAAGTTTTAGAACACCCCCATTTTTCTAGTTTGTATTGAAATGTATGCAGTTCAAGTCCAGTGAATAACCTGAAATGGTACAAAGGTAAGCGGTTAAAAAAGGAAACATTTTGAGTTATATATTGTGTTACTACATGCAGTAATCTTAAGCATTATTTGGCAGTGTTACGCAGAGCTCCTGTGCATATTCTCTTGGCTACCTGCGCATTTTATTCTCAAACACATCTGATTTACAGTGTCCGTGTCACCCGCCGTCATTCAGAGTCCGGGGGTAACCGCACAGTCTGCTCTGGGAGGGGGTGTCTCATTTCATTCAGACAGTCACAAATCACTTGGATTTCTTTTCAAATGATGTTTTGTCCAGAACAACCTAACGATTAATCCATTATATATTATTTGATGTCCTGTCAAACATAGAGAAGTTCAGATCCAATTATGTAAAATCATTGTGTATTAGTACACTGTAAACAGAGTTTCCCATCTTGACATCATTGTCAATATATATTTTTGTTTTGCAGGGGGGGCGTAAAAAACAAGACTTTTTTGTAGAGCAGGGTATAAAGAAATTTTAACATCAGAGAATGCTTCACATCATTAGAAAGCTGAGAGTCTCGGCTTTCATTGGATACACTTGGCAAACAATACAACAGTGAACAGTACACATGGGATTAAAGAGAAGCACACAGATTTGGTGTCCTTTTAAGGGTACCAGACGGGTTTGTCAGCTTAAGGGTTTAAATTTTGTTAAACAAAACAATTCCATGATTTATTTTATCTCCAATTGTTTATTTGTTCTATGCTTTAATGTCAGAGTACATTGAGACATTAAACTGTGTAAAGTTCAATAAAAACTTGAAAAATGTAGGTCTTCTTAAACTTTTGACCGGTAGTGTATATATATATATATATATATTGATTCCAAGTGTAAATTACAGTTAACACTTCAAAGTAACAGCAGACAAATATATATGCCTGTGTGCATGTGTGTGAGTGCTTTTGTACTGTTCTCTTTGCATACAGAATTGTCTTGTCTGCAGCTCTTCATATTATCAGCAAATTTAATAAGCTTGCAAAGTATAGCCTGATTTGTTAGATCTTAACCACGAGTTCCATCAATATATAGTATTTAAGGGTTAATTGTACAGAGATATAGAAGATCATAATCCCTACATACAAATATTCTTCCTATTAAGTTAGCATATGTATCTCACTGCAGTTCATAAAATTATTCTAGCAGTAAAGCTTTTAATTTGTTTGTTTGTTTATTTATATTTAATTGTCAGTGATATAACTAAAACAGGAAAAAGACATCTTAAATGTCTTACATTTTCTACAAAAAAAATCTGTGAAGCTCTAACTTTCAAGGTTTTTTATATATTTTAGTTTTATTTCAGAACTAAGCATGAATTAACAAGCTTAAGTGGCGTTTAAAAAACAAAAGTTGGAAAGGAGAAAGTAAAATGACAAACCCCAATTTCACATTCACTGAAGCATATAGTAAGTTTATGTATGTATTTATTTATTTATCAGGGGTTCATTCTGTGAGTAATTATGTATCAAATCACTTACGTGCTGTGTATATGCTGTTGCTAATAGTGTGATGATGAGTTGATACCTGGGTTAAAGCTGTTGGTCACATTTATTGACAATAATATATAATCTGTGTTCTCTCACATCCACACTACCAGTATATATGTGGGTTGACCCATTTACTGAACTTTTTCAGTCATGGGATTTCTGGGTTATTTCTGAAAAAAACAGGATCCAGGGAACCCAGTGTTAAAAGAGTTCAATTTCTAATTTAGTAATAATTGTAATTAAACCAATAACAACAATGAAAACAACAATGAATACATAAACATTTTTCTTTAAGTATATCACGTCAGGGATCACATTTAATGTACAAACAAGAGAGGAACGCATTATTAACTGTAATGTTGGCTACACTACACTAATATATATATAATGAACCATAAATATATTTACTAGAATAAGCCATGTTTTTTATGTAACAATCAAGAAAAAAGAATAAAGAAAGTCTAAGGCATCAATTTAGACAAATGCCTATTTGTGCACAAAACAGCCATAAGCACTACACTGTGTACTACTACTACACTAAAACATACACTGAACAATTAAACATATACAATCGGTCTTTGTGTTTTTTTGGTTAGTTTGTTTTTTGTTTCTTAATATAGCAATTAGGGAAAAAAGAACAAAGAAAGGCGACCTCCTCCAAGGGGCATTTCAGTAGTTTGGCACTTGTGCCCCAGCAGCATCTGCCTTCTTAAGATGGACCTAAGTAGTGTGGCATTATTTATTAGGACAGAGCCTGTCCTGGGTGGTACCAGACAGCGATGGGGCGTGGACCAAGAATGTAATAGTCAATCCACATGTGGGAAATGCTCCATGCCCACCGCCTCTGCTCCATGGATGTTAGTGAACCGCTCGGCACTGCAAATGGTGCTGGGGTTCGATGCAGGGGTACCCCAAAGTAAGGAAAGAGGGGGGAGCCAGAGAATATCCTTGAATGATGGCTTCTCTCAAAGAGGAAACACTTGGGCTCCTCCTCAGCTAGCAAGGCAATGCCGAGGTGATGTGTTCCTCTCTTGCATGGCAGAAGAGAAATTGCTGGGATGTCGCAGGCTATCCCAGGCTCCATAGTGGGGTTATAGGCAGTGCTCAGAAGTAGTTTTGATGTGGCAGACAGTGGGGTGCATATTGGCATATTGGCACAGTAGGTCAGGTCGACTCTGCAGGCTTGCTGTTTAGGGTGCAAGGAAATTGGGCAAGGCTATCAAGACTTCAACAGCAAGAGGGACTTAGCCAGGTAGGGTCCCTGCTGGATTCAGAGCTAGAGAGAGAAGTCGGCAAGGCACTTTCTGTGTAGCTTTGCTGAGGTGCTTTTTATTTAAATGTTGGTATCATATTTCCTGCAAAGAAGTAGAGACAGACAATTAGCAGTACAAATTAACAATGACAGTAGTAGAAGTTTAACAAGAAAAATGGCCTCCATGAAGGGGCACTACATCCCCCAGATGCCTGCGGAATTGGTGCTGGGGAACAGCTAACATGCAGGGCTGCCATAAGCTTAAAAGGAAGAAGCCAGCATACCTTCTGGTGTTGGGGAGGTTGAGGAGTTGGAGGTGAGCGATGATGAGAAGAAGAATAGTTGGAGAGTGAGCGAAGAAGAGAACAGAGAAACAGTAACTGACCTTTGGCTGTGGACTATTTGTTGGATCAGTTTGTCATTGTGTGTTTGTTCATTAGTATTTAATGTATAGAGAGGGACAGAGAAGGAGTAGAGGTAGGGTCAATAAGGACCTAGGGTTTTGTTTGATTAGGTAAAGAGGTTTCTGATATCTCTATAATATCATATATAAATCTATAAATTAACTTGACTAAGAAGGCATTTTGAATTGCATTTTGTGGCTTCCATCAGTGCCTGGAAACATCTGAATCTGTAACTTCTTCATTTTGTGTATATCTCTCTTTCAGAAAACCCCTTGATCAGCATTTAATTTCTTGTCTGTACATTCTCCTCACTGAAATGGACACTTTCTACATTAACTCAAGCCTCCCCCTCAACAACAGCAAGCCTAATGTTACAGAAAAGCCATGGACTGCATTTGAAGGATGTGAAGAGATGCCTGCTGGTGTTCTGTTTGACCTAAGTGTGCAGATTTTCAATATCTTTCTGGGAATACCAGCCAATGTAATGGTATTTTGGCTTTTAGTGAGAAACACAGGGGAATCCTCCACTTCAGACATCTACATATTTAACCTTTCCATCCTGGATGGCTTATTTGGTTGCTTGGTTCCTCTAAGCCTGGTTAACTTATTTTTGCTTCATAGCAAAGATGCTTGGTATGCCCAGAAGTTTTCCTATGGTATAAAAGATATGGGGGGCCCCTTGTTTCTCTCCTGTATCTGTTTAGACCGCTACATAGCAGTAATACATCCCATCACTTTCACAGGGTTGAAAGATCACAAATACAGATCAACTCTCTCTGTAATAGTGTTGGTCATTACTTTAGCCTATGCCATTGCCAAAGCTATTGGTGGGATTAGCCATTTTGAAAAGATATTTACTTTTATGATCCTCACTGCCTTTACTTTCATGGTCTTCTGTAACATTTCCATCCTGTGGGCTCTAAAGCGCTCTGGTCCAGGGAGAGATGAGATGCATCCCATGAAGAAGAAAGCCTTCAAGATGGTTCTTTCCATTCTGGCTATTATAGTATTTAACTATCTTCCACCAGTCGCTCTTTTCCCATTTCAGGTCTATTACTCTGCTGATGTATTTAGGTGCTACATCCAGCCCTTTGCATTTTCCTTTGTTAACATCAGTAGCAGCATTCAACCTTTACTCTACCTGTCCAGAGTGGAAAAGTTACCTTGTTTTCCAGAATCAAAGATCTGCTGTTCAGGGAAGACCACTTGTCTGCAAACTTAAACTATCCTTTTGCACAAATACTGTTTATACTGGACTGTTTTTACTTTTTGAAGGTGTCAAATAAAGGATTTTATCAAATGGGATCTAGCCTTGTTCAATTTTAATTTCCAAAACACACCTTTTAAATATTGCATGTTTTGGATTCCACAATATAAATTATATGGGCAAGCGGACATCAAGAAAGACTAAAGCTTTTTTCAGTTACTAGTTTTCACTGATCCACAAAAGGGACTTTTGGGTGATCATGGGAGAGGAATTGTTGATTCATCTTCTGTATAAACCTCCAAAACACAGACTTTTCTTATCTACCTTTGATTTAATTAAATATTTGTAACTTTCCAACATGGTGATGCACTTCTGTGATATAAATTTGACTCCAAGTCTTCAATAAAGATCACTACATCATTTTGGTACGCAACTACATAATTAGAATAATGTATTACACTAGTTTCATTCATACCTAGAAGCACCACACCAGTTTAATTATACATTGAGTGACAATTGTTATGGTTAGGAACACCTCCCCTTTCCGTGAACTAGACAGCACAGTCAGAAATAAAGTTCCCTCACTTGATCAGAGGTGAGCAACCCATGGTCCTGACAATCCAAACTCCTCCAGGTTTTATAGGGAGCTTGAAATAGTAATTGAACAGTAACCTGGAAATGAGGCTTATTCATACAAATTAAACAAATAATATGTCTAATGAACCCTGTGGGTCTTTCTGCCAAAAAGCACAATTGAAAGTATAACAATTACAGCTTTAGAAATCTGTGTTTATCAACAGAGTTTCATCATGTTTGGAAAATCAGATGTTGAGTTTTTCTATGACCATGAATTTGTTATGAAGAGCCTAAGGTTGCACAACTGTTATGTTATGTCTATCACAGGTGGTATGTGACTGATACCCCGAGTCTCGACTAGGTCACCCCTGTTATTCATGAGTAACAGAATAAGCTAAACTAAAACTAATTCTAATTGCTTAAATCACCATTATTAAAATGATCCCTAGCCCAACGTAAAGACCACCTTTCTCCACCTGTCTGCCCTCTGCTCCTCTGGGACCCAGGACCCAGTTCCTCCAGACACTAAATTAAACCTAGAAGCGAGAGAACAGAATCATCTCAGGAGACAGCATGGTAGGTATATATTGAACTGCTACTTAGATACAACCATTTCCCCTTCATTCAACAGCTGGCACATTTGGGTACATCCCTGCCTCACCGCATAGATCTGTTTTTAATCCCCACAGGTATTCTCACTGGAGCTGGACGCGGACCCCAGAACACAGGACGCTGCCGATGCAAGGGGAGCACAACACAGTGGAACAAAGTAGTGCACTTTTTACTAACATCTTTTCCAGTATGTGATCACAGTTACGCCAAAGGTAGTTCTGTTTTGTCATTCTCTTTCACAACTCTACAAATACAATTATGTGATCCACCAACGAGTTATACTTAGCTTCTAGCACTGGTCTTCTCCCAGCTACTGCTCCTAACGTTGTGTATGAAACACTCCCCAAGCTCCTCCTGCTACTTCAATCCAGGGCTCTCAGGATGTAGAAAAAGAAAAGGGGAAGCTACTGGCTTCCAACTAATGTCTGCCTGCTTCTGACTTTGCTTTCTCTCTCCCTGCTGTGCTGTTGCTCTCAGTCTCATTTGTTCAGCCCAGCAACTCCTTTCAACAGGTAGCCTCCCACTGTGTGAGAGGCAAGTAGGGTGGAATGATTTCTACCTGGTATGGTACATTAATCCAGGGGAGGTGTCTGATCAGCAACCAAACTCAAAATTAAACACATTTCACATTTTATTTTGAAGTGTTGAAATTGTTCAGGTTTTGTAAGCACCTTCCTTATATGTAAAAATGTGCATCAACCATATATTAGCTTACTGAATGCAGTTACTTTTCAAGAGTGGTGAACATCTCTCTTGAAACAGGGAAAGAAAATGGAGAAACATCTAAATATAAATTAATTGAGACCCTTAAACCCTATTTACGCTCTTGATGAGGCTACTGATGAGAATATAGGTTATTTTTTATTTTTTAAATAGAAAATCCTTTATTTATAAACAATTATTAGGTGGCCACTTTAGATATTCAGCGTAGTCTTTAAGTAATCTTCTTAAACATTTGTAAGGTGCCAGTTTTAGGTATTTGAGTAAGGAAATATATATTTGACTAATCATTTTTTATGTGTGTGTGTGTGTGTGTGTTTGTGTGTAAAACAAATACTATACAGAAAAGTACATCCTTGATAATTTTATATACATTGTGTTTTTCCTTCTCTCTCCCCTTCTCATAAGTGTGCAGGACTCAATTACTTTCCATTAGTGATATTTGGCTTTTTCACAACTAATTTGTTCTTCAGCACCTGATTGTATGTATGCTGACACACATACAAACAAGAAAATATTTTCCATCAAATTTCAATAAAGCTAGTAATTGATGCCCATGTATCTCCCTGTAATTTACCTTGAATCTGTATGTGTCTGTGTCTCATTTTACCCTCAATCTCACAGCACACTCACCCCCTCTGTCTACCATTGCTGGTACTGGTTGGCATAGTGTACAACCATAATACTTCTGCTTCTCACTCATCCCACACATACACATTTTGCTGCTCAGCTATTTACTACACAGCACTCCTTCTCTGTGTGTCATGGGACGTGACAAGCTTTATTAATGAATTTGCTTTAATAGATTTTTTAAGGTGTTATTAAATTATACATGTTTAATATATAATTAATATATTTTACAAAGCATTAATAATGCATTATACATTATTAATAATAATACAAGCTGCACATTAAGTGACACTGATAGAAAATGTCCCATGCATACATACAGATAATCTTGATTTTAACAATAGTTAAGATGAATTGTTAGGCGAAACCCCTCCAAACTCTGTTAATTGTTTCAATTGCCCCCTCACCCAGTCTATGGCAGGCAGTCATTTAAACTTTATTTTTCTTTTGGAGACAAGGTGGTTTCTAAGGTTATAGACCTTAGTTTATGTCATCCCTAAAGCTCAGTAAAAGCTTAGCCAAAATAATAAATCTTTCTGTCAGCATCTGCAGAATTAGTAACAACTGACAATTATCTTTTAGCTTTTAATGTTTTAAACTTGACATATTTGTAAGCAATTGCTTTTTTACACACAACTGTGTTTGGTGAAATGTGCATTTAATTTTACATGAAGCCTGCATAAAATGGGATGTATTTGAAATTATATCCAGCAGCAGAATACCAAGTGCTCCATCATGTTATGCATGGCTCAGGTGGCAACAATATGGGTAAAATACAGACTCTTAAACATAGTTTTCTATATGTATTTAAGAATATATATATATATACCTTTTTCAGGACATTATTTTAAAGACAATTTTGTAAAAATCCAAATAACTTTACAGATCTTTATTGTAAAGGGTTTAAACAATGTTTTCCATGCTTGTTCAATGTACTATAAACAATTAATGAACATGCACATGTGGAACGGTCGTTAAGACACTAACAGCTTACAGACAGTAGGCAATTAAGGTCACAGTTATAAAACTTAGGACACTAAAGAGACCTTTCTACTGACTGACTGAAAAACACCTAAATAAAGATGCCCAGGGTCCCTGTTCATCTGCGTGAACGTGCCTTGTTGCATGTTACAAGGAGGCATGAGGACTGCAGATGTGGCCAGGGCAATAAATTGCAATGTCTGTACTGTGAGACGCCTAAGACAGCGCTACAGGGAGACAGGAAGGACAGCTGATTGTCCTCGCAGTGGCAGACCACATGTAACAACACCTGCACAGGATTGGTACATCCGAATATCACACCTGCGGGACAGGTACAGGATGGCAACAACAACTGCCCGAGTTACACCAGAAACACAATCCCTCCATCAGTGCTCAGACTGTCCGCAATAGGCTGAGAGAGGCTGGACTGAGGGCTTGTTGGCCTGTTGTAAGGCAGGTCCTTACCAGACATCACCGGCAACAACGTCGCCTATGGGCACAAAACCACCTTCGCTGGACGTGATTTCCTGCAAGACAGGAATGTCAGTGATCTGCCATGGCCAGCGAAGAGCCGGGATCTCAATCCCATTGAGCACATCTGGGACCTGTTGGATCAATGGGTGAGGGCTAGGGCCATTCCCCAAGAAATGTCTGGGAACTTGCACGTGCCTTAGTGGAAGAGTGGAGTAACATCTTACAGCAAGAACTGGCTAATCTGGTGCAGTCCATGAGGAGGAGATGCACTGCATTACTTAATGCAGCTGGTGGCCACAGCAGATACTGACTGTTACTTTTGATTTTGACCCCCCCTTTGTTCAGGGACACATTATTCCATTTCTGTTAGTCACATGTCTGTGAAACTTGTTCAGTTTATGTCTTAGTTGTTGAATCTTTTTATGTTCATACAAATATTTACACATTAAGTTTGATGAAAATAAAAGCAGTTGAAACTGAGAGGACGTTTCTTTTTTGCCGAGTATATATATGCAAAACATACTGATTTAATGCATCTTTAGACTCCTCAGTAACTAGAGGTATCCGACATCTTTACCACTTGTAGAATTATCATTTTTTGCAAATCAGCAATTTGGGATAAATATTCCCTTTTATTTTTGTTGACCTGCTGTAGACATTGCTCCCACACTTATCACACGTAATTGTAATGTATTGTCACATGCGTGGGTTGTGTTTCAGGTGCGAGTTTGCTTGGTGAACACCAGACTGAGGATGGATCACTTGCAGATTGTCTCCACTGGACACGCAATATATCAATTTAAAAAAAAAATAGCACTGATCTCTGAAACGGTGAACGTTCACACGATCACAATGAATACATCATTAAGCAGTGTTGACGAAATATCAGACAATATCACACATTACACAGCCATACTTAATAGCAATTTGCTGTTTGTAAAGAGATGTTTCTCTAAAACAGCATTTTTCAAACCGGTCCTGAAGTAGCCCCTGCCCTGCTGGTTTTTGTTCTTAATTGCTTAATTGAATCCTTAATTGACCTAAAAAAACAGATAGCATTCAATTAAGTAATTAAGACCTCGGTTGGAACAAAAACAAGTAAGGCAGGGGGTACTCCAGGACCGGTTTGAAAACCTCTGCTCTAAAATAAAGGGACAGATTAAAACGAATGACAAAACAGAATGCCCATAAACTACAATGGGGAAAGCAAAAGTGCAGTTTATATCTCCAAATCCCACACAGGAATCCTAAAATCCTCAATACGTTTTCTTTAAAATAACCTCATATAAAACATAAAAGTGGAATGACTTGGAATGACTGCTGATTTCCATGGAATTACAGGCCAGGAATACTGAAAACACACTAAAAACATAGTAGGATTGTTTTCACACACACACACACACACACACACACACACACACACACACACACACACACACTTATTTATAAGCAGGTCTCACAAATGAAATTCTTTGGACGTTGTATGGTTTGTTGAAAGGCATCTCCATGATACCACTTCCTGCATTGACAACAAAGAACCATGCCCTTTCTCATATGATTGGTTCATTTCCTTTCAAAACTAAACAAACATTATCTACAACAAACAAATGCACAATACTTCATATTTGAATTCATAAAACCTATTGCTTTAATATTAACATGGAATACAATTGAAATTACTTATTGAATGTCAATTACGGTGAAGAAATAGATTAACAATGTATGCAAAGCAAATAAAAAGAGTTAATCAGTTAATTATCAACGCTAATGTCTTTTGCTGTTAATTTCTTATAGATATTCTTTATTATTAATATTTCTATGCAGACACTTGATTAAGGGTGATTTACAATTGTTTCAATATATCACATTATTTTACATGCAGTTGCCCATTTACACAGTTTTTTTTTTTCCATGAAAAGGTTGAACTTTCTTGGAGATTGTAACAAAGGACTGCCATGGTGGGGAACCCAGGTGTGGAGTGAGAGGTGGTCAAGAACAGGCTGGGGTCAATGCTGGCAAACAGTAATGTCCAGGGAAATCCAGAAGTCGTGGTCGATAAGGCAAGCAGGGGATCAATGATCAGGCAAACATGCTAGTAGGAAGAATCAGGGAATCAGTGGCCGATGTACACAGGGAGACCATAAACAGGCAATCAATAACAAAGGGACTACTTAGAAATGCAACAGGAACAGAGGGGTTTATATGTGTAGCAGAGGGGAGCAGAGGGCAGTGAAGGAGAGTGCTGGTCCAGTGGGAGTTTGAGGATGATAGAACAAGTGCACATGGTGCCGAGGAATGTCAAGTGGCTGATTGCTGGGGAATGTGAGGGTTAGTATTCCGGTGAGGATGACCTCTGGTGGTGAGCTTGTGAATTGCGGGATGTGTGGGATACAGCAGTGACAGAGATCATGTGACAAGGCTTTGTTAAAAGTAATTATGTAACTTGTACTCCAGGTACTTTTTAAATTAGCTACTTTTGACTTTTACTTGAGTAGTTTTTTATACCAGTACTTTTACTTCTACTTGAGTAAGATTTCATCAAAGTACCAGTACTTCTACTTGAGTAGGATTTTTCAGTACTCTTCCCACCTCTGTTCATCTCTTTTTCACTTGAGGAGGTTAATAACTTCTCAGACTTTCAGTTTCTGTTTTCTTGTTCGTGATAAATGTCACTCTATTGTTGACTATCGAGTGTGGTCTAAAGATAAATTACAAGTTGTGCAAAATAAATTATAACCATTGTTGTACAGAATACCAGGAGTATATTGGTGCATGTATTTGTCAATTAAATTATTGTTGTTTTTGACTACATGTTTAGGTCTCTGTTTCCTTTAACACAATTTATTAAATTACCATTTATACTAATCATAATTTGTTTTTATTTTTCTATAAAATAATTATATAGTAAAAGTGCAATTTGTTGATTATCTCATTGTGAATTCAATTACTAGTACTGCAGGGCATAGCAGTTGAATTACAATTGAACACAGCAAGTTATAGCAAGGCCCTAGATATAACAAATAATATTAAATCATTTTTAAATGTCTAACCTAAAGACTATGAAGATATTCAACTAAACAGCTCAAACAAAACAGCCTACTTAACCTTTACACATTTTCCATCTGTACATCAGTTTGTTTTCTGAGAAGGCTGTGTTTGATTTTATGGAAATCCATTGTGTAATTGATCCTCTGTGTTTCTAGCAGAGACTGTTTTTCTTGGTCCTTCCTGTCTCAGGAAATCATTATGGACTAACCTGATGTAGGATGATAAAAGAGTTACAAAGGATTGGAGCAGTTCCATAACAACCTGCCTGAAAAAACATAACTGTGGATTTGGTAAGATACCAACTGTTGCCAGTGTTTCTTACATTTTAGTTTAATATTTGAATTAACTTTATTTTATGTTGTTGGATTAGATGAATTAATAGGTATTGCTGTTTTTAAACAAATCTTTGTTATATTTTGTATTGCACTGATAGAAGCATCATCCTAGAGCAAAAAAAAGTCTTATCTCAAATAGTTCATTGAGTCCTGGACAGACCCAATTTAGTTGGTTTCACATGTCATTTTTAATCATACAAATGTGTGGAATAATTGTATTCTGATCAATTAAGAATATTGTGTAATTTATAGTTGATTGAATCAAACACCTGCATGCCTGTCAGCCCTGAAGGACCACAGTTCACTTATTTTACTTTTTCAAGTTTTTCAGTTATGTGAAACTGGTGATTTCTGTTGACAAATTAAGTTAACTGGTTTGGTGCAATCCAGGATCAGGGTTGCAGAGCTCGCATATTACTACAGAATAGTATAAGATTACAAAGAAAACATTGTGCTCTGAAACTGTAAAATGGAAAATGTGTTTTTTCTATCATTAGATACTCTTGCCCAGTGCATTCAGGCATTGTGTCTGTTCTCTCTGATGTGAGATGGATTCCTTCAACACAAACTCCTCTGCCATCAACTACACCTCTGGCAACATTGTTGACATGCTAGCATCCGAATGCACTGACCACCCTGCTGGTACTACATTCTGGGTAGCTGTGGAGGTTGTCGTTTTCACATTGGGATTGCCAGCAAATATTCTGGTCCTGTGGATTTTACTGAGAAATAAAAGTAACTCATCCTCGTCTACGGTTTTCACACTGCATCTGGCTGTGATGGACTCCATATATTGCATTATTTTACCCATTGATGCTATTAACCATTTCTTTTTTAAAGATTATGCACTCTTATTTCAAGTATTGATATTATTCTTTGCTTTAAATGTGATGGGTGGTCCCCTCTTCCTCTCGTGCATGTGTATGGATTGGTACATAGCAGTCATGCACCCTATCACCTATATACGATTTAAGGATGGGATGTACAGGCATGTGTTCAGTGCTGTAATTTGGGCCCTTACAGTAGCTTATGGCATCTTCACGTCTTACACGTTTGCTGTGCACTTTAACCATGTAGTTACAGCTGTTTACACCCTAGTGCTTTTAGTCATGGTGTTCTGCAACATATCCATCCTGCGGGCTCTGAGACAGACCGGACCAGGCAGAGATGAAATCCATCCCATGAAGAAAAAGGCTTTCAAGATAGTTCTCACCATATTCATTATAATGTTAGTAAATCATACTCCAGCATTGTATATTTTACTGTTGGAAAAACGTATAGATTTTGTTTTATTGGAGTGTTATGTTGTTCCCATAGTCTCCTTTTTTATCACCATAAGAAGCTGTTTGCAGCCTGTCTACTTCCTTTTCAGCAAAGGGAAACTACCGTGCCAGGGTAATTCTAACCGTGAATAATGGTTTACAGAATGAGTATGTATATTTTATTAAAAAAAGAGTAGGTGACATTTAAGTTATATAAATTACCATGTTTGGAAACAAAAGTCACCAATGTGTTTCTGTGTGTAACAGCAAGCTTTACCATTTTTCATTTGTAATGTTTCTCCAATTGTTTAATATGGTTGTGGTGATGATGATGATGATGGTGAATTGTGATGATTATTATTATTATGCTTTAATTGTGTTTATACACATTTAAGCAAAGCAGCTGCCCAGAGCTAGAATAAAAGTGGGCTTTTGTTGTTTTTTATACTAAAGGTGTGACCAGAAATATTATTCTCTACCTAGCAAGTCTATAATTCAATGAGGCTGAAGGTGTTTTTTATTCCTCTGCAATATGTACACAATTATACAAAACATATTTTTATATATCATTTTTTGGTCACTGGGAAACGTTGTGAATTAATGGGATTTTAAAGTTGCCATTAAAAGGAACGACTAACATTTAAAATAACCTTAAATCACTAATAAATCAAACCCTACACTGTACTGTGATAAAGACAACAAATAAAAGCTGATAATATTTTTATATTGATAAGAATCCACCTGTCTTATTTATTTTGTTTTGTCAGCATTTATTGATAGTGATGTATCTGTTTATCTCCTGTTAATTAATAAATAATTTCCTACACACAAAAAACAATTGGTAACGTTAATGTTTGCTCCTGATCAAATAAGCTGTCCACTCAGCAGTGGGAATTGTGTTATAGCACTGCACATAGTAATTACCACCAATATTGATTTTGGCAAAGTTGTTTCCTGTCTCAAAGTGTACCATTGACCAGAGTTATATGGTCACCTTACATAGAGATTACATTGACAAGCTAAAACCCCACAGAATCTGCATTAATGGTGCAATAGATGGATACTCCAGACACATTAGAGGCATACACAACTAATATTGATATTAAATAAAGTAATAAAAAACTTTATTTACTTTTGTCAATTTTTAGACGTCAATGTTTTTCACCCCATGTGGCACCAACACGCTTCCATATCATAGCTAACGCCATCTAATTTGTTGAATTTAGAATTTGAATAAGGCATGCATTTGTAAAAAAAATTTTGTATGGGAGGCTGCGATGTAAATGGAAAAAGGACATAAAGCCAGCTGCTGCTAGATTTGTTTATATACTGATTTACTTCTAAGAAAAAGACCTCAGCAATGACTGCAGTTAATGCAAAGCCAAAGCCTAGTGCAACAATGTCTACATTACACTTATCTACTTAGATATAGTAAGGGTAGATGTTCATACACACACATACTGTTTATATATATATATATATATATATATATATATATATATATATATATATATATATATATATATATTCATATATTCATATATTTGTTTATGCACTGTGTCCCTAATATTTTTTTTAATTGAGCTGGGTGACTGGTTTTGGTCTTCGTGTTTATTTCTCTCACCTCAAATCACTTGAGAGGGTCACTTCTCCTCCACAATTACCAAGAAAATCTGTTTCCAGTGTATTGCTCCCCAGCCTCATCTGCATGTTCTCACTTTAATTTACTTATTTTTCAGTTTTCTAATTTTTTAACTGAAGTTCTCCAGTTTAATTTGCCTGAAGAAGCTAAGGAATTCTATACAAAATTCATCCTCCCACACACAGGCTGGACTCTTGCACTCTTTTGTGTTATCCCTGCTATTATATTATTGAGTAACATCAAGTGGGAGAATGCCCAAATTGGTGGATTTGGACAGAATTAAAATACTGTATTGTCCAGCGTAGAGACTTCAATTGTTTTTTCAATTATTAATATTTTGATCACTCTATGGGTGCATATATGTTACATTATATATATAATGTGGGTTGTCAATGTGATCCATTTATTTTCTATATACTTGTAACATTCTTTTTAGTGGGGTTATTGAAATGGATAGTGATTACCATTTATTTTACAGGTTTGTCTTTTGCATGTTATTTAAATAAGCTACTTTTTGATTGCAAAAGTTTCCGTTTTAATTCCACACAGCATAAAAACTTTTTTTTTTTTAAATGCTTTGTGGCTCCTGTGGGGGTGAGTGGCCCTGACCCTGCAGTCATGGTTGCTCTGATTTTGTTTCTGTGTATGTACACTCACCTAAAGGATTATTAGGAACACCATACTAATACTGTGTTTGACCCCCTTTCGCCTTCAGAACTGACTTAATTCTACGTGGCATTGATTCAACAAGGTGCTGAAAGCATTCTTTAGAAATGTTGGCCCATATTGATAGGATAGCATCTTGCAGTTGATGGAGATTTGTGGGATGCACATCCAGGGCACGAAGCTCCCGTTCCACCACATCCCAAAGATGCTCTATTGGGTTGAGATCTGGTGACTGTGGGGGCCAGTTTAGTACAGTGAACTCATTGTCATGTTCAAGAAACCAATTTGAAATGATTCGACCTTTGTGACATGGTGCATTATCCTGCTGGAAGTAGCCATCAGAGGATGGGTACATGGTGGTCATAAAGGGATGGACATGGTCAGAAACAATGCTCAGGTAGGCCGTGGCATTTAAACGATGCCCAGTTGGCACTAAGGGGCCTAAAGTGTGCCAAGAAAACATCCCCCACACCATTACACCACCACCACCAGCCTGCACAGTGGTAACAAGGCATGATGGATCCATGTTCTCATTCTGTTTACGCCAAATTCTGACTCTACCATCTGAATGTCTCAACAGAAATCCAGACTCATCAGACCAGGCAACATTTTTCCAGTCTTCAACTGTCCAATTTTGGTGAGCTTGTGCAAATTGTAGCCTCTTTTTCCTATTTGTAGTGGAGATGAGTGGTACCCGGTGGGGTCTTCTGCTGTTGTAGCCCATCCGCCTCAAGGTTGTACGTGTTGTGGTTTCACAAATGCTTTGCTGCATACCTCGGTTGTAACGAGTGGTTATTTCAGTCAAAGTTGCTCTTCTATCAGCTTGAATCAGTCGGCCCATTCTCCTCTGACCTCTAGCGTCAACAAGGCATTTTCGCCCACAGGACTGCCGCATACTGGATGTTTTTCCCTTTTCACACCATTCTTTGTAAACCCTAGAAATGGTTGTGCGTGAAAATCCCAGTAACTGAGCAGATTGTGAAATACTCAGACCGGCCCGTCTGGCACCAACAACCATGCCACGCTCAAAATTGCTTAAATCACATTTCTTTCCCATTCAGACATTCAGTTTGGAGTTCAGGAGATTGTCTTGACCAGGACCACACCCCTAAATGCATTGAAGCAACTGCCATGTGATTGGTTGATTAGATAATTGCATTAATGAGAAATTGAACAGGTGTTCCTAATAATCCTTTAGGTGAGTGTATAAGCAGGTCAGCGTGGCTGTAAAAGGGTAATGCATGAAATTAAATAAATCACTGGTAAATGTAAAAAGTTCATACAGTGGGGGAAAAAAGTATTTGATCCCCTGCTGATTTTGTACGTTTGCCCACTGACAAAGAAATGATCAGTCTATAATTTTAATGGTAGGTGTATTTTAAGTGAGAGACAGAATAACAACAAAAAAATCCAGAAAAACGTATTTCAAAAAAGTTATAAATTGATTTGCATGTTAATGAGGGAAATAAGTATTTGACCCCTTCGACTTAGTACTTGGTGGCAAAACCCTTGTTGGCAATCACAGAGGTCAGACGTTTCTTGTAGTTGGCCACCAGGTTTGCACACATCTCAGGAGGGATTTTGTCCCACTCCTCTTTGCAGATCCTCTCCAAGTCATTAAGGTTTCGAGGCTGACGTTTGGCAACTCGAACCTTCAGCTCCCTCCACAGATTTTCTATGGGATTAAGGTCTGGAGACTGGCTAGGCCACTCCAGGACCTTAATGTGCTTCTTCTTGAGCCACTCCTTTGTTGCCTTGGCTGTGTGTTTTGGCTCATTGTCATGCTGGAATACCCATCCACGACCCATTTTCAATGCCCTGGCTGAGGGAAGGAGGTTCTCACCCAAGATTTGACGGTACATGGCCCCGTCCATCGTCCCTTTGATGCGGTGCAGTTGTCCTGTCCCCTTAGCAGAAAAACACCCCCAAAGCATAATGTTTCCACCTCCATGTTTGACGGTGGGGATGGTGTTCTTGGGGTCATAGGCAGCATTCCTCCTCCTCCAAACACGGCGAGTTGAGTTGATGCCAAAGAGCTTGATTTTGGTCTCATCTGACCACAACACTTTCACCCAGTTCTCCTCTGAATCATTCAGATGTTCATTGACAAACTTCAGACGGGCCTGTACATGTGCTTTCTTGAGCAGGGGGACCTTGCGGGCGCTGCAGGATTTCAGTTCTTCACGGCGTAGTGTTACCAATTGTTTTCTTGGTGACTATGGTCCCAGCTGCCTTGAGATCATTAACAAGATCCTCCTGTGTAGTTCTGGGCTGATTCCTCACCGTTCTCATGATCATTGAAACTCCACGAGGTGAGATCTTGCATGGAGCCCCAGACCGAGGGAGACTGACAGTTATTTTGTGTTTCTTCCATTTGCGAATAAACGCACCAACTGTTGTCACCTTCTCACCAAGCTGCTTGGCGATGGTCTTGTAGCCCATTCCAGCCTTGTGTAGGTCTACAATCTTGTCCCTGACATCCTTGGACAGCTCTTTGGTCTTGGCCATGGTGGAGAGTTTGGAATCTGATTGATTGATTGCTTCTGTGGACAGGTGTCTTTTATACAGGTAACGAGCTGAGATTAGGAGATTTAATAGAGTGCTCCTAATCTCAGCTCACTACCTGTATAAAAGACACCTGGGAACCAGAAATCTTGCTGATTGATAGGGGATCAAATACTTATTTCCCTCATTAACATGCAAATCAATTTATAACTTTTTTGAAATGCGTTTTTCTGGATTTTTTTGTTGTTATTCTGTCTCTCACTGTTAAAATACACCTACCATTAAAATTATAGACTGATCATTTCTTTGTCAGTGGGCAAACATACAAAATCAGCAGGTGATCAAATATTTTTTTCCCCTCACTGTACCTACAGAACTGAGTAAACAACATGATACAAATGTCTGTGAATAATCAATGATTAAGACTTTTTTGTAGGAACAAATTTAATATGCAGAAATCATTCCAACATTATTTCTTATTTTGTTAAATTCCCACTATTACTCTAATTTACAAATATAAAACAAATGTTTGTTCAGAACTATTTTACACACAAATCTAGATTAAATAAATACAGTCGGAGGGGGGATCATTTTCAGTCAAACTGCACTCGTCTGCTCTGTTTCACAGACGAGTGCATCTTCTTTTGCTTTAGCCGTTCTTGGTTAATTTTCTCTAACCTGTGAAGAGGTACCAAAAAAGCAAACATTCAAAGATCTCTGGTAGCTAAAAGGCACAAGTTCATAGCTAGGGTCATGGGATACAATTTTTAACATTGTTTCTATGAAGAACTGCATTACGGGTTCCAAACAACTGATCTGCAAACAAACATTTGAAATACAACCAGTTTGTAAGTTGGGGACTTCCTCTAATTATGAACAATTCAAATCTTACAAACCAGCCTTTCCCCACCTTATCCTGGATTTCATTCAGGTTTATTCTGAGGATGATTTAGCTCTAAGTAATTTCAAGATTCTTGCAGGATTTCTCATTAAACTTTAAACAACTTTAAATTAAAACGGAAACTTTTGCAATCATTAAACAATGCCTTTAAACTGAGCAATACAAAATTAATAATTGCTTAGGGTTGTAATATGATGGACAAACAACATGTTGAAAAAGTGAAATAACATAAATAAATGCAGAATGTTATCAACAAATACACTCAACAGAAACGTCATACATACATTATATACAACACAGGCATGTATTATTCATTAAAACATTTTCATACCCCTCATCTGAAGGTACATTACCTGTTTTTTCTGCGAGCAGTGTCTTCCTCTGATGCTTCTCTAGGCTTGAAGCTGGCCTCTGTAATAATATCCCTGATTTTCTGCAAACAATCTGCAAAATTGCGCATCTGATATCGACTGATTTCTGAAGTCACAAAAAGCTCGCCCGATTTGTTGATTCTATTCTTATTCTGTAGGGAAAAAAATAAAACAAAATGTTAAGCACCGCATTTTCATCTTTTACGTTTCTTGTTTGTTTTTTCTAATGTATTTGTCCCAATCAAATAT